>NC_072405.2:103529000-104178500 GCF_028858775.2 Pan troglodytes | reverse complement strand
CATCTCACGTGCAAGGATGCACATAGGCTCAAAATAAAGGGATAGAGGAAGATCTACCAAGCAAATGGAAAGCAAAAAAAACCAGGGGTTGCAATGCTAGTCTCTCATAAAACAGACTTTAAACCAACAAAGATCAAGGAGACAAAGAAGGGCATTACATAACGGTAAAGGGATCAATTCAACAAAAACAGCTAACTATCCTAAATATATATGGACCCAACACAGGAGCATCCAAATTCATAAAGCAAGTCCTTAGAGACCTACAAAGAGACTTAGACTCCCACACAATAATAATGGGAGACTTTAACATCCGCTGTCAACATTAGACAGATCAATGAGATAGAAGGTTAACAAGGATATCCAGGACTTGAACTCAGCTCTGCACCAAGGGGACCTAATAGAAATCTACAGAACTCTCCACCCCAAATCAACAGAATATACATTCTTCTCAGCAGCACATCACACTTATTCTAAAATTGACCACATAATTGGAAGTAAAGCACTCCTAGGCAAATGTAAAAGAACAGAAATGATAACAAACTGTCTCTCAGACCACAGTGCAATCAAATTAGAACTCAGGATTAAGAAACTCACTCAAAACCACACAACGACATGGAAACTGAACAACCTGCTCCTGAATGACTACTGGGTAAATAACGAAATGAAGGCAGAAATAAAGATGTTCTTTGAAACCAATGAGAACAAAGACACAACCTACCAGAATCTCTGGGACACATTTAAAGCCGTGTGTGGAGGGAAATTTATAGCACTAAATGCCCACAAGAGAAAGCAGGAAAGATCTAAAATTGACACCCTAACATCACAATTAAAAGAACTAGAGAAGAAAGAGCAAGCACATTCAAAAGCTAACAGAAGGCAAGAAATAACTAAGATCAGAGCAGAACTGAAAGAGATAGAGACACAAAAAACCCTTCAAAAAAAATAAATGAATCCAGGAGCTGGTTTTTTGAAAGGATCAACAAAATTGATAGGCCACTAGCAAGACTAATAAAGAAGAAAAGAGAGAAGAATCAAATAGATGCAATAAAAAATGATAAAGGGGATATGACCACCGATTCCACAGAAATACAAATTACCATCACAGAATACTATAAACACCTCTATGCAAATAAACTAGAAAATCTAGAAGAAATGGATAAATTCCTGGACACATACACCCTCCCAAGACTGAACCAGGAAGAAGTTGAATCTCTGAATAGACCAATAACAAGCTCTGAAATTGAGGCAATAATTAATAGCCTACCAACCAAAAATAGTCCAGGACCAGATGGATTCACAGTTGAATTCTACCACAGGTACAAAGAGGAGCTGGTACCATTCCTTCTGAAACTATTCCAATCAACAGAAAAAGAAGGAATCCTCCCTAACTCATTTTATGAGGCCAACATCATCCTGATACCAAAGCCTGGCAGAGACACAACAGCAACAAAAAAGAGAATTTTTTTTGTTGTTCAATATCCCTGATGAACATCTATGCGAAAATCCTCAATAAAATACTGGCAAACTGAATCCAGCAGCACATCAAAAAGCTTATCCACCACAATCAGGTCAGCTTCATCCCTGGGATACAAGGCTGCTTCAACATATGCAAATCAATAAACATAATCCATCACATAAACAGAACCAACAACAAAAAACCCATGATTATCTCAATAGATGCAGAAAAGGCCTTTGACGAAATTTAACAGCCTTTCATGCTAAAAACTCTCAATAAACTAGGTATTGATGGAACATATCTCAAAATAATAAGAGCTATTTATGACAAACCCACAGCCAATATCATACTGAATGAGCAAAAACCGGAAGCATTCCCTTTGAAAACTGGCACAAGACAGGGATACCCTCTCTCACCATTCCTATTCAACATAGTGTTGGAAGTTTTGGCCAGGACAATCAGGCAGGAGAAATAAATAAAAGGGTATTCAATTAGGAAAAGAGGAAGTCAAATCGTCCCTGTTTGCAGATGACATGATTGTATATTTAGAAAACCCCATTGTCTCAGCCTCAAATCTTCTTAAGCTGATAAGCAACTTCAGCAAAGTCTCAGGATACAAAATCAATGTGCAAAAATCAAAAGCATTCCTATACACCAATAACAGACAAACAAAGAGCCAAATCATGAGTGAACTACCATTCACAATTGCTACAAAGAGAATAAAATACATAGGAATCCAACTTACAAGGGATGTGAAGGACCTCTTCAAGGAGAACTACAAACCACTGCTCAATGACACAAACAAATGGAAGAACATTTCATGCTCATGGATAAGAAGAATCAATGTCATGAAAATGGCCATACTGCCCAAGGTAATTTATAGATTCAATGCCATTCCCATCAAGCTACCAAAGACTTTCTTCACAGAATTGGAAAAAACTACTTTAATGTTCATATGGAACCAAAAAAGAGCCCACATTGCCAAGACAATCCTAAGCAAAAACAACAAAGCTGGAGGCATCACGCTGCCTGACTTAAAACTATTCTACAAGGCTACAGTAATCAAAACAGCATGGTACTGGTACCAAAACAGAGAGAGAGAGACCAATAGAACACAAGAGAGGCCTCAGAAATAACACGACACATCTATAACCATCTGATCTTTGACAAACCTGACAAAAACAAAAATGGGGAAAGGATTCCCTATTTAATAAATGGTGCTAGGAAAACTGGCTAGCCATATGTAGAAAGCTGAAACTGGATCCCTTCCTTACACCTTATACAAAAATTAATTCAAGATGGATTAAAGACTTAAATGTTAGACCTAAAACTATAAACACCCTAGAAGAAAACGTAGGCAATACCATTCAGGACATAGGCATGGGCAAGGACTTCATGACTAAAACACCAAAAGCAATGGCAACAAAAGCCAAAATAGACAAATGGGATCTAATTAAACTAAAGAGCTTCTGCACAGCAAAAGAAACTACCATCAGCGTGAACAGGCAACCCACAGAATGGGAGAAAATTTTTACAATCTACCCATCTGACAAAGGGCTAATATCCAGAATCTACAAAGAACTCAAACAAATTTACAAGAAAAAAAAAAACAATCCCATCAAAAAGTGGGCAAAGGATATGAACAGACACTTCTCAACAGAAGACATTTATGCAGCCAACAGACACATGAAAAAAAGCTCATCATCACTGGTCATCAGAGAAATGCAAATCAAAATCACAATGAGAAATCATCTCGTGCCAGTTAGAATGGCAATCATTAAAATGTAAACAACAGATGCTGGAGAGGATGTGGAGAAATAGGAACACTTTTACACTGTTGGTGGGAGTGTAAACTAGTTCAACCATTGTGGAAGACAGTGTGGTGATTCTTCAAGGATCTAGAACTAGAAATACCATTTGACCCAGCCATCCCATTACTGGGTATATACCCAAAGGATTATAAATCATGCTACTATAAAGATACATGCACACTTATGTTTATTGCAGCACTATTCACAATATCAAAGACTTGGAACCAACCCAAATATCCATCAATGATAGACTGCATTAAGAAAATGTGGCACATATACACCATGGAATACTATGCAGCCATAAAAAAGGATGAGTTCATGTCCTTTGCAGGGACATGGATGAAGCTGGAAACCATCATTCTCAGCAAACCATCACAAGGACAGAAAACCAAATACCACATGTTCTCACTCATAGGTGGGAATTGAACAACGAGATCACTTGGACACAGGGTGGGGAACATCACACACTGGGGCCTGTCAGGGGGTGGGGGTGCTGGGGGAGGGATAGCATTAGGAGAAATACCCAATGTAAATGACGAGTTGATGGGTGCAGCAAACCAACCTGGCATATGTATACCTATGTATCAAAACTGCACGTTGTGCACATGTATCCTAGAACTTAAAGTATAATTAAAAAAAAAAGACATAAAACTATAAAAATTCTAGAATAAAACCTAGGAAATATCATTCTAGACATCAACCTTGGCAAAGAATTTATGATTAAGTCCTCAAAAGCAATTGCAACAAAAAAATTAACAGGTGGGACCTAATTAAGCTAAAGAGCTTCTGCATAGCAAAAGAAACTATCAACAGAATGAACAGACAACCTACAGAATGGGAGAAAATATTCACAAACTAATATGCAGAATCTAAAAGGAATTTAAATAATTCAACAAGCAAAACACAAACAACCTGCTTTAAAAGTGGGCGAAGGACACAGACACTTCTCAGAAGACATACATGTGGCTAACAAACATACGAAAAAATGCTCAGCATCACTAGAGAAATGTTAATCAAAAACATGTGTGACATCTCATACCAGTCAAAATGGCTGTTATTAAAAAGTCAAAAAATAACAGATGTGGGCAAGGTTGCAGAGAAAAGAGAATGCTTATACATTCTTGGCAGGAATGTAAATCCACTCAGCCACTGTGAAAAGCAGTTTTGAGATTTCTCAAGTAACTTAAGACAGAACGACCATTCAACCCAGCAATCCCATTACTGGGTACATACCTAATGGCAAATAAATCATTCTACCAAAGACACATGCACTTGTGTGTTCATCACAGCACTATTCACAATGGCAATGACATGGAATCAACCTAGATGCCCATCAATGGTGGACTAGATAAAGAAAATGTGGTACATATACACCATGGAATATTACACAGCCACAAAAAAGAACAAAATCATGTCCCTTGCAGCAACATGGATGCAGCTAGAGGCCATCATCATAAGTGAATTAATGCAGGAACAGAAAACCCAGTATCACATGTTCTCACTTATAAGTGGTAGCTAAACACTGAGTATACATGGATATAAGGATGGGAAAAATAGACACTGGGGACTACCAGAGAGGGGAAAGAGGAAGGGAAGCAAGGGTTGAAAAACTATTAATACCTATTAGGTACAATGCTCACTACCAGGGTGACAGGATCATTCACACCCCAAACCTCAGTATCACACAGTTTACCCATGTAACAAACTTGCACATGTACCCCTGAACCTAAAAGCTGAAATAAAAAAAAATTAAAGTTGCTCCTGCTTTGCCTTCCACCATTAGTAAAAGCTCCCTGAGGCCTCGCCACAAGCAGATGCCACCACGTTTCCTGTATAGCCTGCAGAGCCATGATCCAATTAAGCCACTTTTCTTACAAATTAAAATCATAATAGGCCGGGCGCGGTGGCTCATGCCTGTAATCCCAACACTTTGGGAGGCCAAGGTGGGTGGCTCAAGAGGTCAGGAGTTCAAGACCAGCCTGACCAAGATGGTGAAACCCCATCTGTACTAAAAATACAAAAATTAGCCTGGCACAGTGGCAGGCACCTGTAATCCCAGCTACTTGGGAGGCTGAGGCAGGAAAATTGCTTGAACCCAGGAGGCGGAGGTTGTGGGGAGCTGAGATAGCACCACTGTACTCCAGCCTGGGTGACAGAGTAAGACTCTGTCTCAAAAAAAAATAAAGAAATGCTGATATTGTCTGTTTCTTGACCTGGGTGCTGGTGACATGAATGTGTTCACTTTGTTAAAATTCACTGAGCTGCACATCTTTGATATGTGCACTTTTGGGTATATTATACTGCAATAAATTTTTTAAAATGTTACCTCATTTTGTGGTCACAATCATATGATAGAGCTATTATGTCTACTGTACAGATGAATACGTTGAGGCTCAAAGAAATTAAATAATTTACTCAAGGTCATACTGAAAGTATGTGGTAGAGCCTGAATTGGAACTAAAGTCTGTTGAAATCCAAGGTCGTGCTGAAAGATGACTCTGGCCTTTCTTAAGGTTCGATTTGATCCTTCCCAAAAATCTTCATAACTGTGTCTTTTCTCTACCTGTCTGCTTTCCTAGAGGTTCCATGCCTTTTTATTTTACCAAGAAAATTCCTATCAGTTTTCAAGGATCAGCTTAATTCCCCTCCTCTGTGAAGTCTGCCCTGATACCTCTCCCCATCCCCAGCTGTTTGCAATAGGGATCCAAAACTCACATGCCAGCAGAGGTGCGGCAGATATTAACTGGGGAAAGCAGCTGGATGTGTCACAGGGGGAAGTGAAGTCTGTGACAAAATTGCAGAGGGCAAACCCCACCTGGAGGAAACAACAGCTACTCAGTTTCAGCCAATTGCTGCAACTCAGGAATGCAATGTCAAGATGGCAGAAGTCTGGATTGGTATATAAAATCTTCCTTTTAAATGCTGCCTTTTAAAAATTAAAACAGAGAGAAGGACTGTGTGGTAGATAGAGCTCCCTCCCCCCTCTCCCCTCTCCCCTCTCCCCTCCCCCCTCCCCCCTCTCCCCTCTCCCCTCTCCCCTCTTTCCACGGTCTCCCTCTGATGCCGAGCCGAAGCTGGACGGTACTGCTGCCATCTCAGCTCACTGCAACCTCCCCGCCCGATTCTCCTGCCTCAGCCTGCCGAGTGCCTGCGATTGCAGGCGTGCGCCGCCACGCCTGACTGGTTTTCGTATTTTTTTGGTGGAGACGGGGTTTCGATGTGTCGGCTGGGCTGGTCTCCAGCTCCTAACTGCGAGTGATCCGCCAGCCTCGGCCTCCCGAGGTGCCGGGATTGCAGACGGAGTCTCGTTAACTCAGTGCTCAATGGCGCCCAGGCTGGAGTGCAGTGGCGTGATCTCGGCTCGCTACAACCACCTCCCAGCCGCCTGCCTTGGCCTCCCTAAGTGCCGAGATTGCAGCCTCTGCCTGGCAGCCACCCCGTCTGGGAAGTGAGGAGCGTCTCCGCCTGACTGCCCATCGTCTGGGATGTGAGGAGCCCCTCTGCCTGGCTGCCCAGTCTGGAAAGTGAGGAGCGTCTCTGCCCCGCCGCCATCCCATCTAGGAAGTGAGGAGCGCCTCTTCCCGGCCGCCATCACATCTGGGAAGTGAGGAGCGTCTCTGCCCGGCCGCCCATCGTCTGAGATGTGGGGAGCACCTCTGCCCTGCTGCCCCGTCCGGGATGTGAGGAGTGTCTCTGCCCGGCCGCCCTGTCTGAGAAGTGAGGAGACCCTCTGCCTGGCAACCGCCCCGTCTGAGAAGTGAGGAGCCCCTCCGCCCGGCAGCCACCCCGTCTGAGAAGTGAGGAGCGTCCTCCCTCCTCGTCTGGGAGGGAGGTGGGGGGGTCAGCCCCCCGCCCAGCCAGCCGCCCCGTCCGGGAGGTGAGGGGCACCTCTGCCCGGCCGCCCCTACCGGGAAGTGAGGAGCCCCTCTGCCCGGTCAGCCGCCTCGTCCGGGAGGGAGGTGGGGGGGTCGGCCCCCCGCCTGGCCAGCCGCCCCGTCCGGGAGGCGAGGGGTGCCTCTGCCTGGCCGCCCCTACTGGAAAGTGAGGAGCCCCTCTGCCCGGCCAGCCGCCCCGTCCGGGAGGGAGGTGGGGGGGTCAGCCCCCCTCCCGGCCAGCCGCCCCATCCGGGAGGGAGGTGGGGGGGTCAGCCCCCTGCCCGGCCAGCCGCCCCGTCCGGGAGGGAGGTGGGGGGATCAGCCCCCTGCCTGGCCAGCCGCCCCGTCCGGGAGGGAGGTGGGGGGAGCAGCCCCCTGCCCGGCCAGCCGCCCTGTCCAGGAGGTGGGGGGGGGCGCCTCTGCCCGGCCGCCCCTACTGGGAAGTGAGGAGCCCCTCTGCCCGGCCAGCCGCTCTGTCTGGGAGGGAGGTGGGGGGGTCAGCCCCTGGCCTGGCCAGCCGCCCCATCCGGGAGGGAGGTGGGGGGGTTAGCCCCCCGCCTGGCCAGCCGCCCCATCCGGGAGGTGAGGGGCGCCTCTGCCCGGCCGCCCCTTCTGGGAAGTGAGGAGCCCCTCTGCCCGGCCAGCCGCTCTGTCTGGGAGGGAGGTGGGGGGGTCAGCCCCTGGCCTGGCCAGCCGCCCCATCCGGGAGGGAGGTGGGGGGGTTAGCCCCCCGCCTGGCCAGCCGCCCCATCCGGGAGGTGAGGGGCGCCTCTGCCCGGCCGCCCCTTCTGGGAAGTGAGGAGCCCCTCTGCCCGGCCAGCCGCCCCGTCCGGGAGGGAGGTGGGGGGGTCAGCCCCCCGCCCGGCCAGCCGCCCCGTCCGGGAGGGAGGTGGGGGGATCAGCCCCCCACCCGGCCAGCCGCCCTGTCCGGGAGGTGAGGGGCGCCTCTGCCCGGCCGCCCCTACCGGGAAGTGAGGAGCCCCTCTGCCCGGCCAGCCGCCCCCTCCGGGAGGGAGGTGGGGGGTCAGCCCCCCGCCAGGCCAGCTGCCCCATCGGGAAGTGAGGGGCGCCTCTGCCCGGCCGCCCCTACTGGGAAGTGAGGAGCCCCTCTGCCCGGCCAGCCGCCCTGTCCGGGAGGGAGGTGGGGGGTCAGCCCCCCACCTGGCCAGCCGCCCCGTCCGGGAGGTGAGGGGCGCTTCTGCTCGGCCGCCCCTACTGGGAAGTGAGGAGCTCCTCTGCCCGGCCACCACCCCATCTGGGAGGTGTACTCAACAGCTCATTGAGAACGGGCCATGAAGACAATGGCGGTTTTGTGGAATAGAAAGGGGGGAAAGGTGGGGAAAAGATTGAGAAATCGGATGGTTGCTGTGTCTGTGTAGAAAGAGGTAGACATGGGAGACTTTTCATTTTGTTCTGTACTAAGAAAAATTCTTCTGCCTTGGGATCCTGTTGATCTGTGACCTTACCCCCAACCCTGTGCTCTCTGAAACATGTGCTGTATCCACTCAGGGTTGAATGGATTAAGGGCGGTGCAAGATGTGCTTTGTTAAACAGATGCTTGAAGGCAGCATGTTCGTTAAGAGTCATCACCACTCCTTAATCTCAAGTACCCAGGGACACAAACACTGCGGAAGGCCGCAGGGTCCTCTGCCTAGGAAAACCAGAGAACTTTGTTCACTTGTTTATCTGCTGACCTTCCCTCCACTATTGTCCTGTGACCCTGCCAAATCCCCCTCTGCGAGAAACACCCAAGAATGATCAATAAAAAAGAAAAAAAAAAAAAATTAAAACAAAAAGTACCATCCGTGTCAGCGAAACATAGCATGTCTGAGGCTGGATTTAGCTTATGGATCCAAAATTTGCAATCTCTGCTTAGAGCTTGGCAAGATTAGACGAGACCCAGCTGATTAAAAACTGACCAACCTCTTCCCTTGAGGTTTGCCTTCTCCCTGCTAGAAGCATTCTTTACATATGCCAGATGGGAGCTGTCTATTAAAATTCCAAGCTTTCATTCTTATCTTCACTTATAGCCCCCAAAACCTGGGAGGAAGAAATGACAGAAGCATCGTGGGTCCCCCCAAAGCCACCACCATCCCTTAATGTCCTATGATGTACTCAAAGAAGCATGAGAGAAAAAATAAAGCAGCATTTGAAATAGAATGAAAACTGCCACATTGGGGCAGTATAACTACATCCTGCTGGCAATTGCCAACCACCTGGGCTTCTCAGGCCCAACCCCAAATCCCTGGAGGAGCCTGCCTGATAAATAAAGCAGGCCAAGAGGCGGAGGCTTATAGAGGGTGAAGTATCAATTTAGGACACTATGTTCTCTGGTTTAGAGCAAAAATTGAACTTGAAAATAGCTGGATCCATTTGGTGAGAAAGGATCAGGAAGGGGATTAGAGGAAAACACATTATGAAAGAATCTTACTGGTGTTTTTCCCTTGGGGATTCCTTGCCACTTGCTGTTGCGCTTTGGAAACAACCCAAGTAGAATTTGCTTTTATTAGCAACAAAAAGCCAATTTCTTTTTCCTATTCAATGGAGGGGGAAAATGAATAAACAGACCTGGGCCTACAAAAAGGTCAAAAATTTCCAAAAGTGTACTGTTAGGCCAATCGTTTGAAAGTTGGAATGCATTTTTGCACAGAACCAAAGTGTTGTCTAAGAATTAGATTTTCATGAATGTGTCAAAAGAACCTAGTTAGCCCATAATGAAACTAAAATATTAATTTTGCAATTGAGAAGAAAAGAAAGTAATATGTCTCAAGAAAGAAGAAGAAAACAGAGCAAACATACTGAATAATTCAGTAATCATTTATTAAATATTTGCTTTGTGCAAGATGCAGTTGATTTGAGCATGATGTTTAGGAGATCAGCTGTGGCCTAGCAGAGCAGGTTTAGTGGATGAGAGTAACAGAAGCCTGCTTAAAGTGGGTAAAGAAGGAGGAGGAGGTGAGAGAGCAGAGCCAAGTTCTTTATAGGACCTCCATTGGGGAAAAAGAATGTTCTCCTGATAGCTGGAGGAAGATTCAGGTCCAAGGTGTTAAAGCTGTTGGTATTCTCTGTTATGCTTTTAGGCTGCTAGAAAGAAGTAAACATAGAGGGAAAGGCAGAAATACAGGTAAAATAGGCAGTATCAATTGATATATGTCCTTGTGCAAAGACTATTAGTTATTCCCTACGGTCTGATCTCTGCCTCCCTTCCTTAGGAAGAGAGCCCTTATTTTAATGCACCTAGCTAGAAAACTACTTCCCCAGCCTCTTTTGTAGCTATGTGTAGCCTTGTGACTAAGTTCTGGCCAATAAGTTACAAGCAGACATTTTAGGTAGACATTTAGGGAAATTACTGACTTGAAGAAAGCCCCTTTGTCTTTCCTACTGTCAAAACATACAAATATTAAAAATATAATTTCCACACATTATCTGAGCACATCCCAAAGTATAATTAATCATTGATGAGGGAAGCCAGTAAGATGACAAAGCAGGTTCAGTAGAAACAAACAAACAAAAAACACCAAAAACTCTGAAATAACAATGCTAAGTTAGATGCAAAAGTGACAAATGTTCTGCAAGGTTAGAAAACCATCTCTGCAGGTTTTCATCTGCATCTAATCAATTCTTCTAAGTTAACATCTAACTCTCCAGTCTGAACTCTAATCAATAGTACCTAAAGAGTAGTTCATTTCCCAAGAGTGAGATGACCATTAGGGGAACTGGACAATGCTTTAGTATGACATTGGCAGGATATGAAGTCATCCTTTTGCATTATTTCCAAGTTTCGGGTAATTTTCCTGAACACCGCCTTCCTTCCTCCTGCTGACTGGAATGTAGACACAGTGGCTGGAGCTTCAGTAGCCACGAGGATGGAAGCCACAAACCAGGATGGCAGAACAGAAAAGGAGAAGGAGACCATGTCCCTGGTGACCGTGGAGCCACCGAAACAGCTCTGCACCACCTAATTCTGGATTTGTTTTATAAGATAAAAAAAATAAAGTTATCTCTTATATAAGCCACTGCTATTTTGGATTTCTCTTAGATGTAGCCAAGTCTTATCATCTAATGAAGCAGGAGGGAGATAGAGAGAAAGAGAGAAAGAACTATGTAAATAATGCTGGAAATTCAATGGGCAATTGCCCTCAATGAGGTTGCCTACAGGCAGACAGAGAGGACTTTTAGTGAAACCTACCGAAGAAGGTATGGATGATTTAGGGGTTTCCCAACCATAGACAAATAAGAGAAATGCATTGTTCATACTAGTGGGTAGTGAAGGTTTTACTACAATCTTGTGAAAGAAACTGAAGAACTAACTAAAGACAACGGAGAAACTGACAAAGTTATCCACAAAAACTTAGGCGATGACACCAAATGGGAAATAAGAATATTCTCAGCCTGGACAACATGTTGAAACCCCATCTCTGTCAAAAAATCCAAAAAGTAGCGGGCGTGGTGGTGTGTGCCTGCAGTCCCAGCTACTCAGGAGCCTGAGGCATGAGAATCGCTTGAACCGACCAGGAGGCAGAGGTTGTAATGAGCTGAGATGGGGCCACTGCACTCCAGCCTGGGCAACAGAGTGAGACTCCATCTCAAAAAAAAACAAAAAACAAAAAAAGGAATATTTACAAATTTGCTCAAATGTTACAAAAAGCTAGCTTGATTTATTTTCTCAATATAATCCTCCTTGGAATTGTATGGTATATATTATAGTATACATTAAATAGTATATATACCTTACACCTATAAATACTATCTACTTGACATACTCACACCTGCATATTACTTTACAGTATTGTATTCCTAAAGCTATGTTTCATCTACTGTTATGGGTGACTTAAGAAAACTTCTGAGTAATTCTGACTATATGTGACTCTTGCCTATGGGCTGACTAAAGAATCTAATCTCCATCTTAAGATGTGATTTAAGTCCAGAGAAGCTGAAAGGTGATCTGATCAATAAGACTGGTAGAGAGATGAGCCTTAAAACCACAGAGAAGGAGGGAGGTTGAAAGCAGGTCAATCTGTTGGCTGGGAAGGAGGAAAGTAAACAAGTTCTCAGCTGATAGCCTCAACATTCTCAGTATGCGACAAGCCATCTGTTGAGAACAGGTGGGCAATGGGAGAGGAAGACTTTCAAGATGCTTGGGAATGTGATGCAGCTTTGGAATCGCTGAATAGGGAATGGGTTTGGGAACTGACCAGAAACTTGTAAGATGACAAGCAAAAGTACACGCCTAAGCATTGTACATGACTCAGCTCTAAATTGGCATCCTCTTCCTTTCCCCCTATTTCCAGTCCCTGCCAGGGAACCTGGGGGATAGGGAAGGGAAAAGATCAAGCTGTTTTCTATTAAGCCTCATCCACTCAAAGTAAATATGGTCCAATCGGTAAATCAGATAACATGTAGCAAGTTGTGCAATTTGGTTATATTTGTCTAGGAATTGAAGTTTTAGTCATGTGTTTCAAGCTTATTTTAGAATTAAACTCTGTTCCTTGTACAATGTGGACACTTAATAAATGGTGAATGATTAGCCAAACGCAAGCAATTGAGGCTTTTATAGCTGTCCAAGTTCTGCAGAAGTCATTGTTTAGAAGAAAATTTGTCAGGGGACATTGTCTGCAGACACTCAGAATAGTCCAGCATTTGGCATAGCGACGTAGGCTTTCCTACAATACAGCTTCTAACAAAACTAGGCTGTCCTGAACCCCTGGTAATAGAATTGTTCACCTTTATACCAAGAAGGTTGGGAAAGCACCAAAATCTGCATGTGGTGTGTACCCAGGCCGACTTCGAGGGGTCCGTGCTGTAAGACCTAAAGTTCTTATGAGATTGTCCAAAACAAAGAAACATGTCAGCAGGGCCTATGGTGGTTCCATGTGTGCTAAACGTGTTCGTGACAGGGTCAAGCGTGCTTTCCTTATCAAGGAGCAGAAAATCGTTGTGAAAGTATTGAAGGCATAAGCACAGAGTCAGAAAGCTAAATAAATATGAAACTTTTTTGAGTAATAAAAATGAAAAAAAAGGAGAAAATTTGCCAAGAAATGAGTCCTTTAAATGGCAACAAATTCACCTGTACCCCACCTGTGAAGACCTCTAGGATCCGAGGTCCCTGTTGTTGCTGTTTCTTCTCTCCTCTGAGGTCATACCCTCCTCTTTCTTAAATGGTACTTTCCTTTGAAGTGAAAAAGAACTGGGAAAGGAGTCCTGAGAGAAAAGGGCTGAGCATGAACACTACAACCTTACATAACAGACATTTTTATCTCACGACTTAAACCTAATACTGTTTTCCCTTTAGTGGCTATATTTATTTTTGAGAGCACAGTATTTAAAAATGGCATGCCGTGCTGAATTGCTCTCCACCAGTCCAGTCCGCCATGGGACTTTGTGATATCATCGGAGTGGTTGGCTGTGTTTATGTTTGATGGCCACGGGCTAATGAAGCAGTGCAGTGTCTTTTATGGATAGACAGTGGGAAGCGCTCTTCGTGTCCTTCTGGGTTTTAACAACAGCCAAATTTTTAAAAGGCAGGAGGCAGAATCCGGCAGAGACCTTCTAGCATTGGCCACCTCTTCTCATGAACATGGGGCTCAATGTCTTAGTATTTAAAGGGAGAGTGAGCCCAGTTTGCCATGCAAGGAAGGAAACCATTTCTTTCTGAAGAAGGTAAACTTCTCCAGTACCTAAAGAAATTTAGTTGAGCCAAGAGGGTGGCAGACTTACTCTTCGGGACAGAGGCAAATGTGACCCTGAATGGAGAATAGACTGGGTTTAGAACAAAGTTAGCAGACTCAGAGAACTTGGTTTGAACTCCCTCCCAAAGTGACCAAATAGGAATTTTGTACCCAACTTGTGTGACAGTAAGCAGCTTTCATCTTCCTTACTTTCCCGGCCATTGTAAGAGAGCTGTTGATACAACAAAGAAAAGGATGGCAATTTTGCCTCCGGGCTACAAATGCAGAGCCAGATCATCTTTACTGTGTTCCTACTCTGTGCCAGACAGAAACCAACATATAAAGAAAGGACACCCCATGTTCAAAGTCAGTGACCTCAGCTGGACATGGTGGCTCACACCTGAAATCCCAGCACTTTGGGAGGCTGAGGCGGGTGGATCACCTGAGGTTAGGAGTTTGAGACCAGCCTAGCCAACATGGTGAAACCCCCTCTCTACTAAAAATACAAAAATTATCTGGGCATGGTCATGCAAGCCTGAAATCCCAGCTACCTGGGAGCCTGAGGCAGGAGAATCACTGGAACCCAGGAAGTGGAGGTTGCAGTGAGCCGAGACAACACCACTACACTTCAGCCTGGGCGACAGAGCAAGACTCCATCTCAAAAAAAGAAAAAGAATACAAAAATTAGCCAGGCGTGGTCACGCATGCCTGTAATCCCAGCTACTCAGGAAGCTGAGACAGGAGAATTGCTTGAACCTGGGAGGCGGAGATTGCAGTGAGCGGAGATCACACCACTGCACTCCAGCCTGGGCGACAGAGCGAGATTCCGAGATTCCGTCTCAAAACAAACAAACAAAAAACCACAAAGTCAGTGACCTCAGAACAAGCCCTGGAGCAGCCACAACAAAGTCAGGAAGCAGCTGTCCCCGTGCCTCCATGAGGGTCTTTGTGTTGCTGCCAGTAGACCAGGTTGGGGAGCTGGACATGGGAGGTGAAGGGCTGGCCTCTTTCCCAAAAAGGGATGCATTACCAAAAAACGTGCTAGAGAAAACCATAATGCAGCAATGATCAAACTCACATGCGGAGGAGGAACAGCATGAGGGGGCGTTGGCGAGGAAAATACAGCCACTGTCCGTAGAAAGAAGATAACTTGCTAGGAACATAGCACACTTTTACAAGAATTCTTTTACAAACTCTAATTTTTAAACACGCACACCACACACAAACAGTAAGATAAAATCTGAAACCTCAGAAATTTAATGTGACTGAAATACATCTGGACAAAAATCACTTGGGTGTTGCGCTCTTCCTCCATTACCTACGCTGTTAACTGCAGAAACGTGGAAGAGAAGGGAGGGAAGTGCATGTCAGATCAGATGCACTAGAGAGGACACAGCCAAAGGAGAAGCAGAGGTGAGAGGGTGGGAGAGGGCAAGACACTGGCATTTACAAGGCGCTGCAGAAGTGTTTCTAGCAGAGGATTTTTTTTTTTTTTTTTTTTTGAGATGAGTCTCACTCTGTCACCCGGGCTGGAGTGCAATGGCACTATCTCGGCTTACTGCAACCTCCACCTCCTGGGTTCAAGCAATTCTCCTGCCTCAGCCTCCCAAGCAGCTGGGATTACAGGCATGCGCCACCATGCCTGGCTAATTTTTATATTTTTAGTACAGACGGGGTTTCACCATGTTGGTGAGGCTGGTCTTGAACTCCCAACCTCAGGTGATCCGCCTACCTCAGCCTCCCAAAGTGCTGGGATTACAAGTGTGAGCCACCACACCCAGCCAAGGCAGAGGATTTAAATATTAACCGTGAATTATGACTTAGAGCCTTTCAAATTTTTAGAGCTCTGAGTAAAACTGAAACACCTGTTTGAGCAGTGCTTCTTCCAATATGAGCCATCCTGAGACTGGACCATGCAGGCTGTGACTCCATCAGTCTTGTCTAAATGAGATAATGAGGCTCTTATTGCCCTTCTGTGAGCAGGTTAAATTGAGAAAAATGAAATCTTTCCCTTTGACTATTTCAAGTACTTTCTTTACCACCCCAGCCCAATCATGTGCCAACCTCTTCATAATCTACATATTACGGTAGCAGAATACATCGTACTTATTATCACCCATTTAAAATTAAGCATTTGTATGCAAAGCAGTTTTCCAAGAATATAGTAATAAGGAATATAAAGCTGTACCCTAAGGGCTTAATTCCAAAGGAGTTTTAAAGTAGCAGTCAAAAGAGAGATACAGATCACATAGCAAATAAACCAGATGTGCATGTATATCTCATATCTTAAAAATGCTGCAGTTACGACGGGTGCAGTGGATCATGCCTGTAATCCCAACATTTTGGGAGGCTGAGGTGAGTGGATCATTTGAGGTCAGGAGTTTGAGACCAGGCTGGCCAACATGGTGAAACCCTGTGTAAAAGAGTTATTTTGTAAAAATACAAAAATTAGCCGGGCATGGTGGCTCACGCTTGTAATCCCAGCACTTTGGGAGGCCGAGGAGGGCGATGACAAGGTCAGGAGATCGGGACCATCCTGGCTAACACAGTGAAACCCCGTTTCAACAAAAAATACAAAAAATTAGCTGGGTGTGGTGGCATGTGCCTTTAGTCTCATATACTCAGGAGGCTGAGGCAGGAGAATTGCTTGAACCCGGGAGGCAGAGGTTGCAGTGAGCCAAGATCATGCCACTGCACTCTAGCCTGGGTGACAGAGCGAGACTCTGTTTCAAAAAAAAAAAAAATTAGCTGGGTGTGGTGGGGGGCACCTTTAGTCCCAGCAACTCAAGAGGCCAAGGCAGGAGAATCACTTGAACTCAGGAGGTGGAGGTTGCAGCCGAGATTGTACCACTGCACTCCAGCCTGGGTGACAGAGCGAGACTCTGTCTCAAAAGAAAAAAAAAAGGGGGGGGTGTGCTGGCAAGATGACCAAATAAGAACAGCTCAAGTCTGCCACTCCCGGTGAGACCAACGCAGAAGGCAGTGATTTCTGCATTTCCAACTGAGGTACCTGGCTCATCCCATTGGGACTGGTTAGACAGTGGGTGCAGCCCATGGAGGGCAAGCAGAAGCAGGGTGGGGCGTTGCCTCATCCGGGAAGTGCAAGGGGTTGGGGAACTCCCTCCCCTAGCCAAGGGAAGCCTTGAGGGATTGTGCCATGAGGGACGGTGCTATCTGGCCCGGATACTACACTTTTACCATGGTTTTCACAACCTGCAGACCAGGAGATTCCCTCGGGTGCCTACACCACCAGGGCCCTGGGTTTTAAGCACAAAACTGTGGGGCCATTTGGGCAGACACTGAGCTAGCTGCAGGAGGTTTTTTTTGTACCCCAATGGCACCCGAAACCCAAGCGAGACAGAACTGTTCACTCCCCTGGAAAGGGGGCTGAAGCCAGGAAACCAAGTGGTCTTGATCAGTGGATCCCACCCCCATGGAGCCCAGCGAGCTAAGATCCACTGGCTTGAAATTCTCAATGCCAGCACAGCAGTCTGAAGTCCACCTGGGAAGCTGGAGCTTGGTGGGGGGAGGGGCGTCTGCCATTACTGAGGCTTAAGTAGGCAGTTTTCCCCTCACTATGTAAACAAAGCTGCTGGGAAGTTCAACTGTGCGGAACCCACCACAGTGCACCAAAGCCACTGTAGCCAGATTGCCTCTCTAGATTCCTCCTCTCTAGACCAGACATCTCGAAAGAAAGGCGGAACCCCCTGTCAGGGGCCTATAGATAAAATTCCCATATCCCTGGAACAGAGCACCTGGGGAAGGGGCGGCTGTGGGCACAGCTTCAGCAAACTTAAATGTTCCTGTCTGCTGGCTCTGAAGAGAGCAGTGGATCTCCTAGCACGGTGCTTGAGCTCTGCTAAGGGACAGACTGCATCCTCAAGTGGGTCCCTGACCCCCGCGCCTCCTGACTGGGAGACATCTCCCAGCAGAGGTCGACAGATGCCTCATACAGGAGAGCTCAGGCTGGCATCTGTCAGGTGCCCCTCTGGGACAAAGCTTCCAGTGGAAGGAGCAGGCAGCAATCTTTGCTGTTCAGCAGCCTCTGCTGGTGATACCCAGGCAAACAGGGTCTGGAGTGGACCTCCAGCAGACCTGCAGAAGACAGGCCTGACTGTTAAAAGAAAAACTAACAAACAGAAAGCAATAACATCAACATCAACAAAAAGGACACCCACACAAAACCCCATCCGAAGGTCATCAGCATCAAAGATCAAAGGTAGATAAATCCATGAAGACAGGCCAGGCGTGGTGGCTCACGCCTGTAATCCCAGCAGTTTGGAAGGCCAAATCAGGCGGATCACCTGAGGTCAGGAGTTCGAGACCAGGCTGACCAACAACCAACATGGAGAAACCCCATCTCTACTAAAAATACAACAAAATTAGATGGGCAGAGTGGTGGGCACCTGTAATCCCAGCTACTTGGGAGGCTGAGGCAGGTGAATTACTTGAACCTGGGAGGCAGAGGTTGCGGCAAGCCGAGATCACATCATTGCACTCCAGCCTAGACAAGAGCGAAACTCCATTTCAAAAAAAAAAAAAAAAAAAACCGCGAACACGAGGAAAAACTAGCACAAAAATCCTGAAAATTCCAAAAACCAGAATACCTCTTCTCCTCCAAAGGATCACAACACCTTGCCAGCAAGGGAACAAAATTGGACAGAGAATGAGTTTGACAAACTCACAGAAATAGGCTTCAGAAAGTGGGTAATAACAAACTCCTCTGAGCTAAAGGAGCATATTCTAACCGAATGCAAGGAAGCTAAGAATTTTGATGAAAGGTTACAGGAACTGCTAACTAGAATAACCAGTTTAGAGAAAAACATAAATAACCTGAAGGAGCTGAAAAACACAACACGAGAACTTTGTGAAGCATACACAAGTATCAATAGCCAAATCAATCAAGCAGAAGAAAAGATATCAGAGCTTGAGATCAACTTGATAAAATAAAGCATGAAGACAACATTAGAGGAAAAAAAATGAAAAGGAATGAACTTCTCCAAGAAATATGGGACTATGTGAAAAGACCAAACCTATGATTGATTGGTGTGCCTGAAAGTGATAGGGAGAATGGAACCAAGCTGGAAAACACGCTTCAGGATATTATCCAGGAGAACTTCCCCAACCTAGCAAGACAGGCCAACATTCAAATTCAGAAAATACAAAGAACCACTAAGATACTCCTCAACAAGATGAACCCCAAGACACATAATCATCAGATTCACCAAGGTTGAAATGAAGGGAAAAATGTTAAGGGCAGCCAGAGAGAAAGGTCAGGTTACCCACAAAGGGAAGCCCATCAGACTAACAGTGGATCTTTCTGCAGAAACCCTACAAGCCAGAAGACAGTGAGGGCCAATATTCAACATTCTTAAAGAAAATAATTTTCAACCCAGATTTTCATATCCAGCCAAACTAAGCTTCATAAGTGAAGGAGAAATAAAATCCTTTACGGACAAGCAAATGCTGAGGGATTTTGTCATCACCAAGCCTGCCTTACAAGAGCTCCTGAAGGAAGCACTAAATACAGAAAGGAAAAACTGGTAGAAGCCACTGCAAAAACATACCAAAACAGAAAGACCATCAACACTATGAAGAAACTGCATCAACTAATGTGCAAAGTAACCAGCTAGCATCATAATGACAGAATCAAATTCATACAAAACAATATTAGCCTTAAATGTAAATGGGCTAAATGCCCCAATTAAAAGACACAGACTGGCAAATTGGATTAAGAGTCAAGACCTGTCAGCGTGCTGTATTCAGGAGACCCATCTCATGTGCAAAGACACACATAGGCTCAAAATAATGGGATGGAGGAATATTTACCAAGTAAATGGAAAGCAAAAAAAAAGCAGGGGTTGCAATGCTAGTCTCTGATAAAACAGACTTTAAACCAACAGAGATCAAAGAGACAAAGAAGGCCATTACATAATGGTAAAAGGATCAATGCAACAAGAAGAGCTAACTATCCTAAATATATATGCACCCAATACAGGAGCACCCAGATTCATAAAACAAGTTCTTAGAGACCTACAAAGAGACTTAGACTCCCACACAATAATAATGGGAGACTTTAACAGCCCACCATCAAGAGTAGACAGATCAAAGAGACAGAAAATTAACAAGGATATTCAGGACTTGAACTCAGCTCTGCACCAAGCAGACCTAATAGACATCTACAGAACTCTCCACCCCAAATCAACAGAATATACATTCTTCTCAGCACCACAGCGTACTTATTCTAAAACTGACCACATAATTGGAAGTGAAACACTCCTCAGCAAATGCAAAAGAACAGAAATCTTAACATCTCTGACCACAGTGCAATCAAATTAGAACTCAGGATTAGGAAACTCATTCAAACCTGCACAACTACATGGAAACTAACAACCTGCTCCTGAATAACTACTGGGTAAATAACGAAATGAAGGCAGAAGTAAAGATGTTCTTTGAAACCAATGAGAACAAAGAGACAATGTAGCAGAATCTCTGGAACACAGCTAAAACAGTGTTAAGAGGGAAATTCATAGCACTAAATGCCCACATGAGAAAGCAGGAAAGATCTAAAATCGACACCCTAACATCACAATTATAAGAACGAGAGAAACAAGAGCAAATAAATTCAAAAGCTAGCAGAAGACAAGAAATAACTAAGATCAGAGCAGAACTGAAGGAGATAGAGACATGAAACTGAAGGAGATAGAGACACAGATTTCAAAAAAATCCGTGAATCCAGGAGCTGGTTTTTTTTAAAAATTAACAAAATAGATAGACAACTAGCCAGACTAATAAAGAAGAAAAGAGAGAAGAATCAAATAGACACAATAAAAAATGATAAAGGGGATATCACCACCGATCCCACATAAATACAAACTATCATCAGAGAATACTATAAACACTTCTATGCAAATAAACTAGAAAATTTGGAAGAATGGATAAATTCCTGGACACATACAACCTCCCAAGACTAAACCAGGAAGAATTTGAATCCCTGAATAGACCCATAAAAAGTTCTGAAATTGAGGCAGTAATTAATAGCCTACCAACCAAAAAAAGCCCAGGATCAGATAGATTTATAGCTGAATTCTACCAGAGGTACAAAGAGGAGCTAATACCATTCCTTCTGAAACTATTCCAAACAATAGAAAAAGAGGGACTCCTCCCTAACTCATTTTATGAGGCCAGCATCATCCTGATACCAAAACCTGCCAGAGACAAAACAGAAAAAGAAAATTTCATCCCCAAATCCCTGATGAACATGGATGTGAAAATTCTCAGTAAAATACTGGCAAACTGAATCCAATAGCACATCAAAAAGCTTATCCACCACGATCAAGTCAGCTTCATCCCTGGGATGCAAGGCTGGTTCAACATATGCAAATCAATAAATGTAATCCATCACATAAACAGAACCAATGACAAAAACCTCATGATTATCTCAATAGATACAGAAAAGGCCTTCGAAAAAATTCAACATCCCTTCATGCTAAAAACATTCAATAAACTAGGTATTGATGGAACATATCTCAAAATAATAAGAGCTATTTATGACAAACCCACAGCCAATATCACATTGAATGGGCAAAAGCTGGAAGCATTCCCTTTGAAAACCACCACAAGACAAGGATGCCCTCTCTCACCACTCCAGTTCAAAATAGTATTGGAAGTTCTGTCCAGGGCAATCAGGCAATAGAAATAAATAAAGCGTATTCAAATAGGAAGAGAGGAAGTCAAATTGTCTCTGTTTGTAGATGACATGATTGTATATTTAGAAAACCCCATCGTCTCAGCCCCAAATCTCCTTAAGCTGATAAGCTACTTCAGTAAAGTCTCAGGATACAAAATCAATGTGCAAAAATCACAAACGTTCCTATACACCAACAATAGACAAACAGAGAGCCAAATCCTGAGTGAATTCCCATTCACAATTGCTACAAAGAGAATAAATTACCTAGGAATACAACATACAAGGGACATGAAGGACCTCTTCAAGGAGAACTACAAACCACTGCTCAAGGAAATAAGAGAGGACACAAACAAATGAAAAAACATACCATGCTCATAGGTAGAAAGAATCAATATTGTGAAAATGGCCATACTGCCCCAAGTAATTTTTTTTTTTTGAGATGGAGTTTCGCTCTTGTTGCCCAGGCTAGAGTGCAGTGGCGCAATCTCGGCTCACCACAACCTCTGCCTCCCAGTTTCAAGTAATTCTGCTGCCTCAGTCTCCCGAGTAGCTGGGATTACAGGCATGTTCCATCACACCTGGCTAATTTCATATTTTTAGTAGAGACGAAGTCTCCATGTTGGTCAGGCTGGTCTCGAACTCCCGACCTCAGGTGATCCATCCGCCTTGGCCTCCAAAAGTGCTGGGATTACAGGCATAAGTCATCGCGCCTGGCCCCGTCCAAAGTAATTTATAGATTCATTGCTATTTTCATCAAGCTACCATTGACTTTCTTCACAGAATTAGAAAAAATACTGTAAATTTCATATGAAACGAAAAAAAAGCCCACATTGCCAAGACAATCCTAAGCAAAAAGACCAAAGCTGGAGGCTTTTGTCTTTTGACTTTGGAGTCACGCTACCTGACTTCAAACTACACAACAAGTCTACAGTAACCAAAACAGCATAGTACTGGTACCAAAACAGATATATAGACCAATGGAACAGAACAGAGGCCTCAGAAATAACACCACACATCTACAACCATCTAATTTTTGACAAACCTTACAAAAACAAGCAACAGGGAAAGGATTCCCTATTTAATAAATGGGTTTGGGAAAATTGGCTAACCATATGCAGAAAACTAAAGCTGGACCCCTTCCTTACACTTTATACAAAAATTAATTCAAGATGGATTAAAGAGTTAAACATAAGACCTAAAACCATTAAAACCCTAGAAGAAAACCTGGGCAATACCATTCAGGACATAGGCATGGGCAAAGACTTTATGACTAAAACACCAAAAGCAATTGCAGCAAAAGCCAAAATTGACAAATGGGATCTAATTAAACTAAAGAGCTTCTGCACAGCAAATAAACTATCATCAGAGTAAACAGTCAACCTACAGAATGAGAGAAAATTTTTGCAGTCTATCCATCTGACAAAGGGCTAATATCCAGAAACTACAAGGAACTTAAACAAATTTACAAGAAAAAAAAAAAACTCCATCAAAAGGTGGGTGAAGGATATGAACAGGAACTTCTCAAAAGAAGACATTTATGCAGCCAACAAACATATGAAAAAAAGCTCCTCACCACTGGTCATTAGAGAAATGCAAATCAAAACCACAATGAGATACCATCTCACTCCAGTTAGAACGGCGATCATTAAAAAGTCAGGAAACAACAGATGCTGGAGAGGATGTGGAGTAATAGGAACGCTTTTACACTGTTGGTGGGAGTGTAAATTAGTTCAACCATTGTGGAAGACAGTGTGGCGATTTCTCAAGGATCCAGAATCAGAAATACCATTCGACTCAGCAATCCCATTACTGGATCAGAAATACCATTCAACTCAGCAATCCCATTACTGGGTATATACCCAAAGGATTATGAATCATTCAACTATAAAGACACATGTACATGTGTATTTATTGCAGCCCTATTCACAATAGCAAAGACTTGGAACCAACCTAAATGCCCATCAATAATAGACTGGATAAAGAAAATGTGGCATGTATACACCATGGAATAGTATGTAGCCATAAAAAAGAATGAGTTCATGTCCTTTGCAGGGACATGGATGAAGCTGCAAACCATCATTCTCATCAAACTAACACAGAAACTGAAAACCAAACACCGCATGCTGTCACTCATAAGTGGAAGTTAAACAATGAGAACACATGGACACAGGGAGGGGAACATCACACACCAGGGCCTGTCAGGAGTTTGGGGGCTAGGGGAGGGATAGCATTAGGAGAAATACCTATTGTAGATGACAGATTGATGGGTGCAGCAAACCACCATGGTACATGTATACCTATGTAACAAACCTGAACATTCTGCACATGTATCCCAGAACTTAAAGTATAATAATAATAATAAAAAGTGCTGTAGTTGATATGCAGACATTAATATCATCAAATTCAATACATAAAAAGTATCAAACAATAATACAGGATCTTGTAACCTCTCTGCAAGAAGATATTCTAATGTAACATAGCACTGCTTGAAAAGAAAAAAAAAGCTTCATGGGATAGATGAGTCTTTACATGTGTCAAGAAGAGAGTACAAGGAAACTAATTAATGTTGCTCCTGTCATATCAGCAGCATTGAGAGAAAGACATAATTCAAAAGAAATCATTGGCCAGGCTCAGTGGCTCATACCTGTAATCCCAGTGTTTTGGGAGGCTGAGGCAGAAAGATCACTTGAGAACAGGAGTTCAAGACCAGCCTGGGCAACACAGGGAGACCCTGTCTGTACAAAAATTTTTTTTAAGTTAGCTAGTCATGGTGGTGTGTGCCTGTAGTCCCAGCTACTCGGGAGGCTGAGGCAAGAGGATCACTTGAACCCAGGAGTAGAGGCTGCAGTGAGTTATGATCGTGCCACTGTACTCCAGCCTGGGTGACCAAGAGAGACTCTGTCGATATCTAATAAATACAAGTCATTTACCATATATATGATTTATAAATATCAATTCTGTGGATGTCAAATTAGAAATATTTTATCCAATCTAATGATGTCCATTGAAGCCCAAAATTTTAATATTGATGAAGTCCAATTTATCATTTATTTTGTCACTTGTACTTCTGGCATCAATCTAAGAAGGCTTAGCATAATGCAAGGTCACAAAGATTTACTCCTATATTTTCTCCTAAGAATTTTATAGTTTTATCTTTCACATTTAGCTCCATGATTCATACTGAGTCCATTTCTGTGTATGAAGTAAGAAAGGATCCAACTTCATTGTATTGCATGAGGCTTTACAGTTGTACTAGCACGATTTGTTGAAAAGACTGCCTTTCCCCCAACTGAATTGTCTTGGCACCCTTGCTAAAAATCAATTGACTATAAATATGAAAGTTTATTTCTGGACTCTCATTTAAATTCTATTGATCTGTATGTCTATCCATATGCCAGTATCACACAGTCTTGATTACTATAGCTTTGTATTAAGTTTTGAAATAGGGATGTGAGTCCTCCAAATGTGTTATTCTCTCACCAGGTTGTTTTTCAAGATTAATGTTTTACATCAAATTTGGGAACTTTTAAGCCACAAGTTTTTTAAATGTGTTTTTTCTGTTACTTTTTCTCTCTCTCCTCTTATTCTGGTACTCCAGTCGTGCATATTTTGGTGCATTTAATGATGTCCAACATTTCTCTAATAATCTGTTCATATTCATTATTTTCTTTTTTTTTCCTTCTCCACTCTTCAGGCTGCCTTATCTCTATTGATCTATTTTCAAGTTTGCTGATTCTTTGTTCTGCCAAATCTACTCTTGAGGCCCTCTAGTAAATTTTTCACCTTGGTGTTTTACATTTCAACTCTAGAATTTTGATTTGGTTCATTATTTACATATAAACATACATACATATATGTATATGTACATATATACACATTTATGTAAATACATAAACTGATATTACATATATACATCTTTGCATATGCTGCACTATGTGTAATATAAATTTATGTATTTAAATAAATATATATGTGTATGTGTGTGTGTGTGTATATATATATATATATATACACATATGCATGTAAAGAACCAAATGAAAATTCTTGAGTTAAAATGTGTAACAACCAAATTATTGGTTGACATATATATCTTTATTGCTAGTCTCTATTTGATGAGATTGTCATCATATTATTCTTTACTTCTTTAAGCATAGTTTCCTTTAGTTCTTTGAACATATTTATTATAACTAGTTTGAAGTCTTTGTCAAGTCTGACATATGGGCCTTCTCACAGGCAGTTTTGGTTGTCTGCTTTTTTTCCCCTCTGTGTGTGAGTCACAGTTTCCTGATTCTTTGCATATCTTGCCATTTTTTTGTTGAAAACTAGACAATTGAATAATATATTTTAAGAATGCTATATACTGATTCTTCCCTACAAACCTATAGAGCTACTTTTTGTTGTTTTCTTATTTTTTAGTGACATGGCAGGGCTATTTCAGGAAAGTCTATTTTCTCCACAGTGAAGCCTCTGAAGTTGATCTTCAGAGGACATGGTCTTGGACATTTGCACAGTCACCCAGAAGTGACAGTGATTTTAGCAGGGCTTTCTTTGTGTCTTTCCCTGATCTCTCTGTTAAGCTGTCTGACTCTGTTGGTATCACATCCAGCTGTTAGGCTCCACTAATTGCATGTTGATTGCTCTATTGTTTTTGATAATGTCCTGGATGTCCTGCAGCATAAATTACCGTTGGATCCAATTAAATCTGGGCCTATTTGCAGGAGTGGTTTTTGAGGCTAGTCTTTGAGGTTTGTTCCAATCCCAGGAAGGATCTTCTTAGCTTTCTCCCCCACCCTTCCCCTTGTCTCTTTGGTAAATCAGCTGACCTGTGTTAGCTCATAGCTCCCCTGGGGCTACCAGCCTCCTCTTAATTGCTTATCACCTTAACTTCCATTGTTTTCCAGAGAGTCCTCAGGCATCAACTTCCTCACATTTTGCTTAAGATAAAGTCAATTTATTTAAAGATAGCTCAGAGCTCATGCTCTCTCTCTCTCTTCTTTATTTATTTAGAGTCAAGGTCTCACTTTGTCACCTAGGATGGGGTGCAGTGGTGTGATTGCAGCTCACTTCAGCCTTGACCTCCTGGGCTCAAGCAATCCTCCCACCTCAGCTCCTCAAGTAGCTGAGACTACAGGCACGCACCACACACCCAGCTATTTTTTTTGTATTTTTTGTAGAGGCAGGGTTTTGCCATGTTGCCCAGGCTGGGCTTGAACTCCTAAGGTCAAGCGATCTGCCTGCTTCAGCCTCCCAAGTGCTAGGAGTGCTGGCATAAGCCATCGTGCCCAGCCAGAGCTCTCTCTTCTTATGGCCTGCTCTCCCTGGGCAAAACCTCTGTACCACTGCTCCGGAGCTGGGGGTGGGGACAGTGGCACACTTCTTTCAAAATGACACCCTTGTTTTATGAGCAGTATGCTGGACAGGAGCAGTAGCACCTAGTTTTCTTGGCTTGGTTCTTCCAGTGAGCAATATCTGCCCTAAAAGCAAGCCGGGGCAAAAGCAACTGGGGCCTAGTGTTTTCAACCTGTCATGTCTAGGGTAGCAGTAGAGAGCTGAGTGAAGGACAGGAGTCCCCATCTCTTTGGCTGTACTCACTGAGAATTTAGCCTCTGCTACATGGAGAAGGGGATGAGAGAAATGCTGGCAGCCTGAACTCTGGGAGAGACTGGGAGCTGGGTCTCCATATTCTTGGCCACCCAACCTGCAGTGGATCTTCCATCACATGGAGTTTGAGGGTAGCGGTAGGCAGGGAGCAGATCAATTGTCGCAGACTCTCACTGTCCAAAATTTAGTAGATTTACTTGAATAAGTATTTATTCATTTGCTGTATGTTCTCTGGACAATCTCCAGTGACTCTAAGTGTTGGGGTTTTTTTCCTAATAATTTTCACCAATTACTGATGTTTCACTGGGAAGCATGTCCGAGAAACTTCTCACACTGCCATTCTGGAATTGGATCTCCAGTACTTGTGTTTGGTATTTTGCACAGAGGCACAGAGGGAAAACACAGTTAAAGTCAGGTTGGGAGCCAGAGAAGAAAAGTGAGGGGATGTGCTTTGGCTCTCCAGGTAAAGATGGCAGAGCACAGGTACAGCTTCTTGCTGACTACACTCAGCCCATCTGGTACACTTGTCCAGACTGAATATGCTTTAGCTGCTGTAGTGGGAGGAGCCCCTTCAGTGGGAATTACAGCTGCAAATGGTGTGGTATTAGCACTGAGAAGACACAGAAATCCATTCTGTATGATGAGCAAAGTGCACACAAAGTAGAACCCATTACCAAGCGCAGCAGTTTGGTGCACGGTGGTGCGGATCCAGATCAGAGTGCTTGTGCATGGAATTCAAAAACAGCTCAGCAATACTGTAATATCTGCGTACCAATGATAATGACAGGAAGCAGCCAAATGCCTAGGCAGATAGGGGCGGGTCCCCAGTGAAACCCCACCTTTAAACCAAAAACAGCCTAAAGGTTGACAGACCAGACTGCTGGTCCCAGATGAAACCCACAACTCAGAGTGAAAACTTCTGTTCTTGTTTGCCTGCCCTTTCCCAATCGATTCTTTCTGAATAATGCCTTTTAACCAACCAAATGTTGCCTTTTCCAATACTACCTATGGCCTGCCCCATCCCTATTCTGAACTCATAAAGGCATTGGACCTGGCCATGTGGGGAGGAGAGAACCGCCCGACTGCAGGGCTGGGGGCCACCCACCGCGTCTCCTCTCCACTGAGAGCTGTTGAGTTGCTCAATATAATTATTCTCCCCTCTCCTTGGGCACAGTACAAGAGCTCAGGAACCGCCAAACACAGGTACAAACTATAACACAGGTGAGCTGGGGCATGCCAGCGTGGCCAAGCAAGGCCCAGGTGGGGCATCACCAACCGGGGGTCCCTGGCTTGCAAACTGACTGAAAAGAAAAATCCTACATCATTTTGGGGAATAACCCAGGATACCTGAAGGGTGAGTAAATGCGGACGTAGACACTTCACTTTTTTCCGAGGCTTCTTGTCCTCAGACCCTTTTCTGAAGGCAGATGAAGCACCAAACCTCTGGTGAGCCAATTAAGAGCAATGGCGCAACTAAGAGGACAGGATGCTGGAGAGGACCCCGACACCCCCACCTCCGTCATCTCTGGGGTTGGGAATGTCAGCCTCATTCCAATCCAGTCTTTCCTATAGCATTTTCCTTCTTTTTTTTCACAGATATCATGGCATTATCTCCCTTACAATGTTAAGGGTGTTGTTACAAACTACAGACATATTACTAGGTGGAAAGAGCATTTGGCCCAGCCATCAGATATGCAATTCAGAACAATGCAGTTTCTATCTATTCTTAGAGGCAAAAAGGAAGCACAGATTAAGAATTTCTCTCCCTTTTGGAGGAACCCAATTGCATAGATCAAGAGGCTTTTTCCCCCAGGCACCTTCCCCATCCTGCACTTAAGCTGTTTTTTTTCTTTTCTCCACCATGTCAGGAGTTAACACAGTCCTGCAAATACAGGGAGCTTTTTCTATGCTAGAGGATTTTTTTCCTTTTGAAAGGCATCTTACTAGGCCAGGACCCCAATTCTCCCTTTCACTCCCTTGTTTGAGGAAGACCCAGTTCCACGCTTTACCTTAGCATTGGGCTTATGATAAGGAAGCAGTGAAGGAGCAGCTCCACTGGCTGCTGGCTGCAGTCTGGTGAGGGCCACGTAGGACTTAATTTAATGCATCCATGAACCCTCCTAAGGCACCTTCTTGCCCCAAACTCAATTCAGAGCTTCAGGTTGAATTCCTAGAAAGGAAAACTACATCGGAGTGATCCAAAGGCAGGTGATAACAGAAGTCAAGGGGCACAGCGCAGGTGAGCATGACTAATCCCTGCTGGTTAGCTCCCCCCACCCATTTCATGGATAAAGGTCATGCTAGCATCCATGGAATAGATGAGGTTACCAAGAGGAGGGAGGACAGGACAACGTGTAGGTGAATGCGATAATTCCTACCCACTAGGCCTCCCTGTTAACATGGGTAAAAGCCGCATTGGCACCAATGGGTGGCACCCTGCTGAGGTCGCCAGGACCTGGGGATACAAACCCCAGTAAAATCTCACCTTCAAGCCAAAAACAGCCTGAAGGCTGAAAGACCAGACTGCTGGCCCTGGATTAAACCTGAGACTGAGTGAGAACTTTTGTTCCTGTTTGCCTGCCCTTCCCAATTGATTATTTCTGAATAATGCCTTTTAACCAATTGAATGTTGCCTTTTCCAATACTACCTACAGTGTGCCCCACTCCTATTCTGAGCCCATAAAAAGCCCTGGACCCAGCCACGCAGGGAGGAGAGAACCACCCAACTGTGAGGTGGGGGACCACCCCCCACATCCCCTCTCCACTGGGAGCTGTTCCATCACTCAATAAAATTCTTTTCCACCCTCCTCACCCTTCAATATCCAGCATATCCTCATTCTTCTTGGGCACAGTACAAGACCTCGAGAACTGCTGAACACAGGTACAAGCTATAACACATGCAAGCTGGGGCACGCCATTGTGGCCGAGTGAGGGCTGGGAGGGGTGTCACCAGCTGAGGATCCCCTGGCCTGCAAAGTGACCAAGAAGAAAAATCCTACATCACCAAGAACCCATTTCCATAGCTTGGCTGGTACTGACAGTAGTTTCTGTAACCCAAGAATACACTCACTCAAGTGGTGTTTGTCCATTTGGAATTGATTTATCTGTGGTTGGAATGAGGGATGACCATGTTTATTTCAGTCAGATCCATCCAGAGCTTACTCTGCTGGAAAACCACAGCAAAGAACTATGTGAATGGGAAAATGCTGAGAAAAGATATAATGAAGATCTGGAACTTGAAGATGCATTCATATAGCTGTAAACCAAAAATAAAATTTTGAGGCCCCCCCCCCAACCATCTAAAGGGACTTCTTCCTCTGTTAGGGCACTCCTAACCTGAAAGACTGCTTCATGCCATGATGGAAAGTCGGGGTCGGACAGGCCTCATTATACCTCTGTGGCATTAACATCAATACAGACCCTAAGTTTGATAAGAAGCATTTAGAGTCTATTCTCTCTGAAGCTTACTACCTGGAGGCTTCATCTGCATGATAAAACTTTGGTCTCCACAACCTCTTCTACAACCCAGACACTTCGTTTCTATTGATCCCAGGTCTTTAGATAAACTCAACCAATTGTCAACCAGAAAATTTTAAATCTACCTATAACTGGAAGTCCATCACCCCAACCTTCAAGTTGTCCTGCCTTTCTGGACCAAACCAATGTATTTCTTAAATGTATTTGACCGAAGTCTCATGTCTTCCTAAAAGGTATAAAACCAAGCTGCACCATGGGCACATGTTCTCAGGACCTCCTAGGGCTGTGTCATGGGTCCTGGTCACTCATATTTGGCTCAGAATAAATCTCTTCAAATATTTTACTATTTTACAGTTTGATTCTTTTTTTCAATACAGCCATCTTAACACCTCAAGGAAAGCTTTGAAGGGCAAATGACAGAGGATAACGTAGAAGTTGGAATCTGCAATGAAGCTGATTTGGGAGGATTACTCCAACTGAAGTTAAGGATTACTTGGCTGTCATAGCACAATAATGAAAAGACTGAACAATCTGGAATTTCAGATAATCTATCTACTTAAACATGTTTATGGCCAGGTGTGGTGGCTCATGCCTGTAATCCCAGCATTTTGGGAGGCCAAGGCGGGTGGATCACCTGAGGTCAAGAGTTCGAGACCAGCCTGACCAGCATGGTGAAACCCTGTCCCCACTAAGAATACAAAAATTAGCTGGGCTTGGTGGCAGACGCTTGTAATCCTAGCTACTTGGGACGCTGAGGCAGGAGAATTGCTTGAACCCAGGAGGCGGAGGTTGCAGTGAGCCAAGATCGCACCATTGTACTGCAGCCTGGGCGACAGTGAGACTCCGTCTCAAAAAAATCAAAAACAAAAAACATGTTTAAAATATGTTTTGTTTTTCAGACTTTTCAAAAACTTATTTCTACGTGGTTTAAATGGACTAATGTTTTTAAAATGACACTTGTAAATCATAATAAACTATAAACCCCTTCCCAACAAAAAACAAAGAAGTAAGAACTTGGCAGCCCAAATGAATCTGTTGGTCATGGTTACTTACCTCTGGGGGACTTTGTGGTTCAGCTCACTCTGGAATTAGATCACTTCTTGGCTGAACTTGCACTGGCAAAGCTGTGAGCTGTGATGCATGACAGCCTAGCCCCACTGGGAAGCATGTGATGGCATAACCAGCTTATTCTTCGGACCAGAGATAAGAAAGGCAGTGGGCTAGCGAGAGACAGCCAAAGTGGGGTGGGAGGGAGCCGAGAGAGAGTCTTGGCAGGGCAGGAAGCTCAGCAATAGATGAACTAGGAAGGGTGAGGGGCTAGGTCTCAGGCTGGTAGTTTTTGTTTGTAAAGTATTAATCTGCCTACTTAAAGACTCTATAAAGCGGAAGTATCACATAGTCATATTCTGTAAATTTCCACTAAAAAATGGAAATTCTCTCTGCTACTAAGAAAAAGAGCAAAAAGCATTAAAAAAATCAAAATCCAGTCACTTAAATTATTACTACTTTTTTAAATATTAAAACTAATTCAGTAAAAAAGAAACCCAACAACTAAATATTAACTCAGGTTATTACCATAAAAACATTGAAAAAATAAGATACGGCTGGGCACGGTGGCTTCCACCTGTAATCCCAGCACTCTGGGAGGCCGAGGCAGGCGGATCATGAGGTCAGGAGATTGAGACCATCCTGGCTTACCTGGTGAAACCCCGTCTCTACTAAAAATACAAAAAATTAGCCGGGTGTGGTGGTGGGTGCCTGTAGTCCCAGCTACTTGGGAGGCTGAGGCAGGAGAATGGCATGAACCTGGGAGGCGGAGATTGCAGTGAGCCGAGATCATGCCATTGCATTCCAGCCTGGGCGACACAGCAAGACTCCATCTCAAAAAAAAAAAAAAAAAAAGGAAGGATAATAGTAAAAAGAGCTTCTAGAGCATTTTTGTCTGTTGCCAAGCCTTTCATATATACATTATTCCATGTAATCCTCACAAAAAGCCCATGAAGAAAGTACCATTGTTAGCCCCATTTTATAGATGAGGAATCTGAGGCAACGAAAGGTAAAAATGTTTCCAGGAAGTGGTCAACTTGAGACACAAATCCAGGTAAACTTGTGGGTAAGCCACTGTTAATTCCACTCTCCTACACTGTCTCCTGATATACATGGAATTGTACACAATTGTCATCACTGGATAGCAAGATAATTGTTGACTCTGATTATCTATTAATTATGTTTGCTTACATGTATTTTCTAATTTTCTACAATCAACACTTAGGGTCTGTCTACATGATAGAAATAAAGCCTAAAATTTCTTTTTTAAACAGGCTGAGAATAATCAATCACATTCCACCTGGAAATTAAAATAACATTCATGCCCAAATCTAGATTTTATTTTGAGCAATCAAAAAGACGGACTCTTATGCCTCTCTTTTTAACATAAAAATCTCCATGGCTGGAAATGTTGACGATTTAAACTTATTTACTTAAATTTAAAGTAAGAGGAGAGACTTTACTTCCAGGAGAAGTAAAGTCATTATTTACTTCTGGAAAGAAAGAACAATTAATACTAAAACTATTTTAAAAATTAGATAGTTGCTGGATCATACCTTTAAGAAATTGTAGGGAGGGAATATCCATTAGGAAAAATGTTAATAAAACTGGAAAGTCTTTCAATTTGGTAGGCGTGTTCTGCAGCCCAATTAGAGCTCAGTGTATAGAGCACCTTGGACATAATTATGTAACTCCATCTTAGAAAAAGACTCAATTTGCTTTTTTTTTTTTTTTTTGAGATGGAATCTTGCTCTGTCATCCAGGCTGGAGTGCAATGGTATGATCTCAGCTCACTGCAACCCTCCACTTTCTGGGTTCAAGCGATTCTCCTGCTTCAGCCTCCCGAGTGGCTGGGATTACAGGCGTGTACCACCAGGCCCAGCTAATTTTTGTATTTTTAGTAAAGACAGGGTTTCAGCATGTTGGCCAGGCTGGTCTCGAACTCCTGACCTCAGGTGATCTGCCCACCTTGGCCTCCCAAAGTGCTGGGATTACAGGCGTGAGCCACTGTGCCTGGCCTCAATTTGCTATTCCATAGGGGACTTTGTCAACAAGGATAAGATGTTTTGCTTAAAAAACAGAAAATAAAAACTACATTCAACCAGATAAGGACATAACCAAGCATACTATTCCACTATCAGTCCTCACTAGAGGACTCTGGTCATAAAAAGAGCAGGCCTTCAGCAGCTTCAAACAGCCATCTTAACTGACACTGTCTTGCTGTCACTCATAAGAACTCAGAATCTGCCACTGAAGCCTCTGCCACATGAAAGATTCTCCCTTGAAAGTCCTACGAAGCACCCAACCCAAACCAGGAGATTCTTTGCAACTTCCTAGCACTCCCTGGAGTGGTTTGTTAACCAGTCCTAGTTCTTTTCCAGTCCTAGTTCTCCTACTTCTTTTCTCTTGATTTTAAAAAATACTTTGTGGAATGTTTAATCTATTCATTTATATATTGATTAAGTGTACTATTATGTACAGTCTGCAATGTTGACTGACTTGTGAAGTGGCTTGAGCCTGTGTGCCCACAGCTCTGACTCATGACTGAACAGGAAATACTAAGGAGACTCACCTCTTTGGGAACTCCATGCCGCTTGTGGCTTTTGTGATTGAAATAGCATCAATAAAAGTCTTACACTGTGGGAAGACACAAATGTGCGTGAACCTGGTTGTTTCTGACCTTGCACCACACATGAAACTTAAGCACTGGGCTAAGTGCCAAGAAACAGAGAGCGAGAGAAAAAAAAAAAAAAAAATCTGGCGCCTGACCACAGGTGCTTCTGATCTGTGGCTATTATCTACTGACTACAGAAAGCTGAATTAGTAGCTTCAATTCCATTCCCTGTTACCAGATATTTCCAGGACAGGAAGTTGTAGAAAGCTTATTAAACGAGTAATTAAAACTAGATTTAAAAAGATTAAGACTTTTTTTCTTTCATGGAAAACTTTCTGTCAGTGGAGGCCTTTGAAACTGGATAGATGCCCATATTTCTGGGATGCAATTCATCCTACGTAAGTTGTTACTTTTAGGTTGTGTCTTCCTAACACTGATTTTAATTTGCCTTTCAAAGAAAGTAAAAGAAAAGCTAATGACTCAAACAATTGTCATACATATAATGTGATGAAACAAGTTAAATCGGGGTTGGTGATGATAGGTAACCTAGTAGCTGGGGAAATGAAGAAGAAAAAATGAGGAAGCTTGGAGTCCATTCTGATGCAGTGGAAACTACAGTGTGCTTTAGTTTCCCAAATTACCAGGGAGAGGGAACAGATCCCTGTAACCAGGCAACAGATGACGCACTCACATCCCACCCAACCCCCACTCCCGCCTACCCCACCCCATTTATAGGCACAGAACCCCGCCTACCCCACCCCATTTATAGGCATAGAACCCTGCCTACCTCACCCCATTTATAGGCACAGAACCCATAATGGGAAACATCAAAAAGGACATAAGGAGCCTTGAATGTTAAGGAGCCTGGGGAATAAAGGGAAAGGTTGACTCGCACCCACTGACTGACTTGTGGGAACCTGTGAGGTATTGCCTGCATCCAGCTGGAAAGAACTGGAAGACACCAGTAAAAAGAGAGCTAATTTGCAGCACTCAAGTTCAGATCATCACACTTCAGGTATAAAAATGATACATGAGAAAATGTGCTCAACACCTTTGGTTGTCACAATGAGATACCACTTTATACCCACTAGAGTGGCTGAAATAAACAACACGAATACCACCCGATGTGAATGAGGATGTGGAGCAATGGTAAACTCTCATATATTGCTGGTGGTGTTGTAAAATGGCTCATACATTTGGGAGAACTGCAGTTTCTTTAAAGTTCCACATACAACTACCCTATGACCCAGTAATTCCACTTGTAGGTATTTAGCCAGGAGAAATGAAAACATATGCCCACAAAATGACTTATGCAAGAATATTACAGCAGCCTCGTTCATAATAGCCAACAACTGGACAACCCAAATGTTATCCAGAGGTGAGTGGATAAACAAAGTTAGTACAGTCAAACAATGGAATATTACTCAACAACAAAAGGAACAAATTATTAAGATACACATGTATAAATCTCAAAAATATGATGCTGATATAAGATTCCATTTATATGAAATCTAATTTCTATGGTGATAAAAATCAGCATGTGTTTGCAGTTGCAGGGAAATGCAGTGACTGGAAAGGGGCACAAGGGAACTTTCTGGGACCATGAAAATGTCCTGGATACTCTGGGCACACTGCTTGTTGAGAGAGCCCTGCTCTACAAGGAGCAGTAAATGAAAAAGAAAACAAGAAATTGTCTTATATATTATTTTGATGGTGGTTATATAGGTGTATGACATTGTTGGAACTTATCAATCCTCTAAGATCTGGGCTTTTTATTGCATGTTAATCTTACCTCAATTTAAAAAATTATAATGACATATGACCTTATTTTACAGTCACAGGCCAGTGAGGCCTGATACATTTACATTATATATCATTTATTTATTAACCATACTATTAATTCCTGTAACAAAACTTTCACCTAAAGTGATTTTGAACAGTGTTAAACAGATGTGCTTTCAAATATCGAATTTTAATGTGTAAATATACCTGCTGACAATCTCAAGGATTAGTAATAGCAAATTAACAGAAATTACCCAAAGTGAAAGTGATTTGCAGGGGGTCATGGGTTGGCTTGTCAGCTGCTCCTCCCCCAGTGGAATTCCCTTTCATTGACAATCTAGAAAACTGGAGATGCTTTTTTTAAAAACATAAATAAGACCACAGGGCCAGGCGCGGTGGTTCACACCTGTAATCTAGCACTTTGTGGGGACGGGACGATCACTTGAGGTCAGAAGATCAAGACCAGCCTGTCCAACATGGCGAAACTCTGTCTCTACTAAAAATATAAAAATTAGCCAGGCATGGTGGTGCACACTTTTATCCCAGATACTCGGGAGGCTGAGGCAGGAGTATCACTTAAACCTGGGAGATGGAGCTTGCAGTGAGCCAAGACTGCACCACTAACTCCAGCCTGGATGACAGGACTGTCTCAAAAAAAATAAATAAAAATAAAGACCGTATTATACAATTTCACTTGTTCTACTAAATATGTCTCAGAAGTCTTTTCATGAGAGTATGTATAGATCTACCTCCATTTCTTTGAACCCGTGACCTTTAAATATGTGACTTATTTGGTCATTGCACATCTTGTTTACCAGGTAATCCAAGTTGGAGACACAGTCAAATAATCAGTGTCTGTGTGACCAAACTGTAAAATTCTCAAAAGTGTAACAAATTAACTCAAATCTTAGCATCTAAAACAACAAAGTTATTTCTCACGCAGTTTCTGAGGGTTTAGAACCTGAGAGCAGCTTTTCTAGCTCAAGGTCATTCATGAGGTCACAGTCATGCTGTTGACTAAGGGTGCAGCCATGAAGATGTCACTGGGACTGCAAAATCTGCTTCCAAGGTCACTCGTGTGATTGTTGGAAGAAGGATTCAGTCCCTTTCTCCATGGGCCTCTCTAGAAGGCTGCGCACAGCATGGCTCTTCCTAGAGTCAGTTATCCAAGAGCAAAGCAGTGTCCAAGACAGAAGCTGCAGTGTCTTTTTACAATCTAATATCAGGAGGGCCATCCCATTGCATCTGCTATACTCTAACCCAATCCTAGGAGTGTATTGACTACACAGGATGTAAATACCAGGAGGCAGGGGTCACTGAGAGCCATCCTGAAGGCTGGTTACCACGTATCCCTAGTACCTAAAACAATGAAGGAACCCAATACACACTTGCTAGATTGGACTGAACCAGCCTGTGGCTGGTAATTCAATCCAGCTATCATGGTCCAAGACTTTGATGGGTGGCTGGTAGGTTACTCAGGTTCAGTGGCTTTTAAGTTGCCCAATACCTGAGTAGTGTTCAGTAAGTGTACTACAGTAGCCAAGGAACTAAGGGGAACAAAAATATGACTATGTTTGAATTAAACACCAGGTTACTAAATTTGACTGCAGACCCACGAATGACTAATGGCAATATGCAAATCACACGGATGTTCTCTTGTTTAACCATCAACACTTCCTCACTTAAATCAGTCTAGGCTCCTGTCTGTGAGTGGCTAGAAGCCAGATCTCAGCCTGGCACGGGTCTAGCTGACCTTCCTTTGTCCTTCTTCCTCCCACGCCTGCCCCCACCAACTCTTGCATCCCATGCTTGTCTTGGTTGGCCTCTGCCTTCTCAAGCAGTTCTGTCTCTAAAGTTTTGCTGGCTGCAAAAGTGCTCCAGAGTGACTGTGTATTTGCTTAGGGCTCTTCTGTGCTGTTCCTACCTTTCCACCTCATCACCCACCACAGCTCCCCACCAGTGCATGTTCTACCCATATGAAAGGCACTCAGAGCTCTTCAAACACGAGTTCTGCCTTCTTCCAAGAAAGTCATCCCTCAATTCTCTTCTTTTTTTAAATTGTTGTTTGTTTGTTTGTTTGTTTGAGACACAGTCTTGCTCTGTCACCCAGGTTGGAGTGCAATGGCACAATCTTGGCTCACTGCAACCTCTGCCTCCTGGGTTTAAGCAATTCTCCTGCCTCAGCCTCCCAAGTAACTGGGATTACAGGCATGTGCCACCACACCCGGCTAATTTTTGTATTCTTAGTAGAGAAGGGGTTTCACCATGTTGGCCAGGCTGGTCTCAAACTCCTGACCTCAGGTGATCCACCCACCTCGGCCTCTCAAAGTGCTGGGATTACAGGCGTGAGCCACCGAGCCTGGCCCCTGGATTCTTTTCTGCCTGGCAAACCCCTTTTCCCCTTTAAAATCTCTGCTCAAGCACTGTCCCTTCTAATGAAACTTCCCTGACTCTCTAGGGCCTGCCTTGTCACTATGGCACATCAGGACAGAGTCACTCTTTTTTCTGGATTATTGTTGAAATTTTGTATTTGTCTCAGTTTCTGAATCATCCCTAATTACCAAAGGGTAATTATTATTTTATGCAATGGTAATTTTCCCTCCAAACTGTGAGCTCCTTGAAGGCAGACCCTACCTTTTAACCACCTTTCACCCCTAACACCTATCCTCAGTGCCTGGACAATTGAAACAAGGCACTAAGAAACATGTACCTGTGTATGCAATGCACTGCTAAGTGAGAAACAACTGGTTCTAACCTATAAAACCATAATTCTGTTTTTTCTGCACCCAGCTCACTCCTTCCATCTGTGGGGGGCTCCATTCCTTGTGTGCTATGTTAACTGCTGGGCTATGTCAATCTTGGTTTCTGCTTCTCAAGGAATCACTTGCTTATTGGCCACTTAGGCCTCAGGCTTTCTCGATTCCAAAGGAATCATTCTGGTTACATGGAGAGGCCAGGCAGCATGCTGTGTTGATTAAACATGCCGGCTTTGAAATACACAGACGTGAATTTGTTTGGTGTGTGATGCTGGACGTGTTACTTAGCCTCTTTGTGCTGGCTAAAATAGAGGATATAATACTTCAGCTTGCTTTGAAGCTTATGTTGGTCAGGTCTCAGCAGGAAACTGACTTCACCCTAGATGTTTCAAATGAATGGATTTCTTACAGAGATTTGAACAAGAGAAAAGGAACAAACAAAGGATGGTGGGGCACCAGGAGACTAGCAACAGTAGAAGTCATTACCCTCCCTAAGGCTGAAAGGACAAAGGAAGAAAATAATGTTACCTGGGCCCACTGAGGCTTGGAATCATGGAAGACGAGCAGTACAGTGTGAGAGTTACAGCTAAGGCTGGAGATGCAGCCCACAGCATGGAGGGAATAAGGAAGAAATATCCCAGCCTCTCTCTCATCCCACCCTCTGATCATCTGCTGGTGTTATCTGTTGGTTGAACTGAAATGGCAATCAGGAGGCAAAGGAGCCCTGGGAGCTACAGCCTGTAGGGTCTGGCTTCCTGGTCCACAGAGCAGGGCAGGGACAGCCAGAGAAGGGATTGAAGGGCCAGACACTACCTGGCACAAGGATAAAATGAGAACATGTACACAGTGTACTTTTCACAGAACCAGGCACATAGTAGGTACACAAGAAACAACGGTTGTGGTTACTGTTAGTATTAGTATGGCTGCAACATCAGTGTGTTTTCTGGTTATGCCCAGAGCCACAGGGCTCTGACTTTATGGTCAACAAGGCCCTGCTTTAATAAACCTCATTCTCTCTGGCCTGCTCGGTCTCACAGCTCTGTCTCTACTGACACCAGGGCCTTAATGATCCCATCTCTGTTTTCATCAGGCTAAATTAGGCTATTTAACTTATCTACAGGTTTGGAGCAAAGAAAAATAATTTCTAAGCAAAGTTCTTTGGAGAAAACTATCCTTCTGGGTACCACAGATCCCCTTCCATGTGGTCAGTTTCAAAGACTTTCCTTTTTGCATATCTAATGGACCAGGACTAAATGGCCATGCTAATGTCAATTGCTGCTGCCCTACCATAAAATATGTACACATAAGGGTTTAAAAATGATTTTTTTTTTTTTGAGATGGAGTCTTGCTCTGTTGCCCAGGCTGGAGTGCAGTGGTGTGATCTCAGCTCACTGCAAGCTCCGCCTCCCGGGTTCATGCCATTCTCCTGCCTCAGCCTCCCCAGCAGCTGGAACTACAGGCGCACGCCGCCACGCCTGGCTAATTTTCTTGTATTTTTAGTAGAGACGGGGTTTCACTGTGTTAGCCAGGATGGCCTCGATCTCCTGACCTTGTGATCTGCCCACCTCGGCCTCCCAAAGTGCTGGGATTAAAGGTGTGAGCCACCGTGCCTGGCCTTTTTTTTTTTTTTTTTTTTTGAGACGGAGTCTTGCTCTGTCACCAGGCTGGAGTGCAGTGGCACAATCTTGGCTCACTGCAGCCTTCGCCTCCCGGGTTCAAGTGAGTCTCCTGTCTCAGCCTCCCAAATAGCTGGGATTACAGGTATGCACCACCATGCCCAACTAATTTTTTTGTATTTTTAGTAGAGATGGGGTTTCGCCACGTTGGCCAGGGGGCTCTTGAACTCCTGACCTCAGGTGATTCACCCACCTCAGCCTCCCAAAGTGCTGAGATTACAGACATGAGCCATCGTGCCTGGCCAAAAATGATTTTTAAAGTCCTTTACCTTGTTACTATTTAGCTCACTGCTGTCTTTCCGGTGCTTTGCTCTCATCCTTGTCACTGTTCCAAAGTATTAGGATCTGGTGCTCCCTGACCCCATTACTGCCTCTGTAATCACTACAGCAATTGCCAATACCATTCTTTCCCTTCCCTCACTTTTCTTGTTTTTCCCAGCTTAGGTCTCTTGTCACATTTCCCATTCTTCTCAGTGTTCACGCTGGAAGGCTGGTCTCTGAGGCAACACTGCCAGCAAATAAAACAGTTCCTGGCCTTCAAAAAGACAATCTGGTTCATCGCCACAGATGAGATAAAATCTTTAGTTGACTCTTCTTGACTGCTTGTTGCTAGTGCCCAGGGTTTAAAGTTTCTGAAAGGCTGAATGTGATCACTAACCTCACACTTTAGTATTTGTGCATTTTGAGCATCTGTTACAGGCAGAAAGTCAGTGAACCAGGTATATTTTAGAAAAGCAGGGAACTGGCTGGGCACAGTGGCTCACATCTGTAATCCCAGCACTTTGGGAGACCGAGGCAGGCAGATCATCTGAAGTCGGAAGTTCGAGACCAGCCTGACCAACATGGAGAAACCCTGTCTCTACTAAAAATACAAAATTAGCCAGGTGTAGTGGCGCATGCCTGCAATCCCAGCTACTCGGAAGGCTGAGGCAGGAGAATCACTTGAACCCAGGAGGCGGTTGTAGGGAGCCTAGATTGCACCACTGCACTCCAGCCTAGGCAAGAAGAGTGAAGCTCTCTCTCAAAAAGAAAAAAGAAAAGAAAAGAAAGAAAAGCAGAGAACTCATGAGTTTGGGCAGGATCCTGGATAGAAAACTGTCTCCTCCACCCGCCTTTGGGTAGGGGTACTAAGATAAACTAAGATGAAATATCCAGTCCTTTTGGAGCTGGGTACCTGATACTCACAAATAGCAGCTACAGTTCCTGGTGGACCCTCAAAGGAACGCTTCTCTCATTCTGTGCATAGGGAGCTTCTGGGAGTCAAGGGTTGGATGGGGACCATATATGAACCTAAATATTGGCTAAATAACTGAGCCTAAATTGTGTGGACCTTAATATACATGCATTGGATAACCCTTTTTTTTGTTTTTTTTGTTTTTTTTTGAGATGGAGTGTTGCTCTGTCTGTCGCCCAGGCTGGAGTTTAGTGGTGCAATCTTGGCTCACTGCAAGCTCCGCCTCCCAGGTTCACGCCATTCTCCTGCCTCAGCCTCCCAAGTAGCTGGGACTACAGGTGCCCACCACAACGCCCGGCTAATTTTTTGTATTTTTAGTAAAGATGGGGTTTCACCGTGTTAGCCAGGATGGTCTCGATCTCCTGACCTTGTGATCCACCCGCCTTGGCCTCCCAAAGTGCTGGGATTACAGGTGTGAGCCACCATGCCTGGCCATGGATAACCATTTTTAATGGCATATGGAGTATACAAATTTCATCATTCCTAATATATTTGTTTTGAAGACTTGTAATTTGAGAGCTATTTAGAAAATAATGCTATGCATTATGATTCAATCCAGGGTTATAAACTGCATTGTTGTAAGAACTGGACAGACAGGATTTAATAGGTTTAAGCTTGCCTTTTAAAGTACATTCTGAAAGGAAAAAAGGAAATGATTTTCATACTGTAACAAGCCAATTCTGATGCCATTAAAACGTCTTCATTTATTCAGCTTGTTTAGGTAGTAAAAGCACCACTGCATCAATTTTAACAGAATGTAACTTTTGAAGGTCTAAAAAACTCTACAATGAATAGCTATTGCTCTAGTATTTATGAAAAAGGTCAGAATTAAATATGTCAACCTATAGAGAGGATAACAGTTACCTAGATCCTCTTGCTATACCCAAGGACAAATGAACAACCCACATTCAGGTATTTGTTTGACTAGTGAACATGGAAGCTCATTCTAAGCAGTGTTAACTTTGTTTAATGAAAGCAGAAATACTCAAGTCAGTCACCCCATCCCCAACAGTCGGCACTTCATCCTCTTCCTTCCTCATCCCTAGTCATAGCTATGGCCAATGCAGTGATAAACCCAAACCATCAAAAACCAAGCTATATGAGCTTAGGAGGTTGAGGTTGCAATAAGCTGTGATCACACCACTACATGCCAGTCTAGGTGACAGAGTGAGACTCTCTTAAAAAAGACAAAAAACCCACCAAGGTATAATTTGCCATTTTCTCAATTTGTCATTAACACAATCATCTACCAAGCTTAATGAACTCAACAAACTTCTCAGTGGGAGAGGAACAGAGAGGCCAATAGCAAAGGGCCACACCTTAATCCCACTGAACTTTTCACCATGAAAAATTCCCACCATTTGTTTTAAGGGCATTAAGGGTCCTATCATCAAAGCTTTAACAGAAAACTTACCTGTAATCATTATTTGCAAAGTTAAAGCTACACCTTAACCAAACAGCATTTCTGAGAATTATTAATCTAAAAATTATCTTTAAAGGGGGGCAGGGGGAGACTGACAACATCCATCAATAGAGAATGGATAAATTGTGATACATTCAAACACTGGAATGCTACCCAGTAATAAGGAACAGACTATGAATACAATCAACAACATAAGTGAATCTCCAAAAACTGAGCAAAAGTAAAACATAAAAAGTACATATGTGGGCCAGGTGCAGTGGCTTACGCCTGTGATCCCAGTACTTTGGGAGGCTGATGTGGGCAGATCACTTGAGGTCAGGAGTTTGAGACCAGTCTGGCTAACATGGTGAAATCCCGTCTCCACCAAAAATACAAAAGTTAGCCAGGTGTGGTGGCACATGCTTGTAGTCCCAGCTACTTGGGAGGCTGAGGCAGGAGGATTGCTCAAACCCAGGAGGGGGAGGCTGCAGTGAGCCGAGATCATGCACTCCAGCCAGGGCGACAGAGCAAGACTGTCTGGAAAAAAAAAAAAAGTACATGTATGATTTATATAAATTTCTAGAAGCAAAATTATAGTGAGAGAAGTGGAATGATAGTTATGAGGGGAGGGATTAACTGGAAAGGGGCATAGGGAATTTTCTGAAGAAAAAGTTTTATATCTTTGTTGGGGTGTTACCAAATGTTACATCGCAAATTTTAAATCTGTGCATTTTGTTTAAATTATACCTCAATTTTGGCCAGGCGTGGTGGCTCACGCCTGTAATCCAAACACTTTGGGAGGCCGAGGCGGGTGGATCACAAGGTCAGGAGTTCAAGACCAGCCTGGCCAACATGGTGAAACCCCATCTCTACTAAAAATACAAAAATTAGCCAGGCGTGGTGGCCCGCACCTGTAGTCCCAGCTACTTGGGAGGCTGAGGCAGAAGAACTGCTTGAACCCAGGAGGCAGAGGCTGCAGTAAGATGAGATCGCACCACCGCACTCCAGCCTGGGTGACAGAGCGAGACTCCATCTCAAAAAAAAAAAAAAAAAAAAATTTTACCTCAATTTTTACAAATTTGAAGTACTATGTATCTACTGGGTCCTAAAATTAAATATAATCTACTATACATAGGAAGCATCTAATCAATCTTGTTATTAAAAACCAACACAGGACATTCAGAAAGCAGATATGAAGCTTTAATTCACCATAGGCATTTCTCCAACCATTCTGTACATTAAACTTTCATGTCTTCACACATATACATCTTTTATAAGACAGTTTTCTTACCAATATGGTACTCTGTACCATACCAACATTCCATTTAACTAGTTAAGGGTGTATTATATAACATGAACCACTGATTAAATATAAATACAGAAGTTGAATACATAGGTTAGAAAGTTTAAATTTTAAAAAAATTTAAGAAAGGCTAAATACCATGAAAGTTTACATGTATTCTTTAATTCTAGACACCGTATAACAGTGACAACCAATTACAATAAAATCACAATTGCTTTTAGATGACAGTACTTTCAGATTTCTAATACCCAATTACTTTCATTTCCACAATGTCAACTTCATGCTGCATTTTCATTTCTATAGAGCAGACAAGCTTCCAGACTGCAGACCAAGTTTCTTGTGTAATAATACTACTATCTTGATCATGACCACAGGAAACCAATTTTATATTCCCTGTACTATAGAGATGAGACATTATTTGGTGTATAATATGAAACTCTTCAGTGGTGGTGTTCAAGAATATTCAAATAGTAGCTGAAAATAGGGTTTGCTAGAGCAGTCCACATATTTCATTAAAAGAAAAATGCCCAGTCAAAACATTTAGAAATAAATATATAGTACAGCCTTTCCCTCTCCCAAATACTACCCAGGAAAAAAGTTCCAAGCTGACTTAAAAAAAAAAAACACACAAATAAAAACAAAAACACCTCAAAAAATAAACATTATATGATATTCTGAGCAGCAATCTTCCTGAGTCTATTTTCAATTGAAACAAATTCTGCAGCCAATAGTACACTGATTCAGTATCCACAGTCCAGAAGGAGTTCTTGAACATCTAGTTCATATCCCCAAAAAATGTGAAAAGACTCCTTAACACCCAAGTTATTACACAATGGGAAGCTGATATTGGCTTGTATTAAAATCCAGGTGAATATCAAACATAATCACAGCCTTAACAGTGATGCTAGAATAAGTGATGACAATATGTGCACAGCTGTATACAGATCACTATTAAACACAGGAACAAAATGCCACTTGATGCATATCAAATAGCTCCCAAAAAGCCAATTTGAATATATTTATTTCATTTACATTGATACAGTATTAGAAGGGACTGAATATAATTATGGAGACTGCTGCAAACATTTGATGCCACTAAGTGTTCTATTAAGCATCAGGCATGCACAGTAGTTACCTTTTAAAGTTTCTCATGTATATATCTTAACACATATATCTTAAGCTACAATATGTTTAAAGCATTTAGTCATTTTAAACCCAAATATTTTAATTGACCTATGTCTAAATGGAGAAAAACAGAAACTTCCTTCTGTCTCAATACCCGATGGCAATATTAAACCTTACTCCCCAAATTGATATTTAAACTTATTTATGTCATCTTTAAAATTCCAAAAATAATGAAAAGTCTTATCATTACTAAATAAGAAGTACGATTCCCCGGCAGCAGTCTACCCACCACACACTTACGGCATGCCAAGCCTTTGGGGATTACATAAGAGTGATGTGCTGGTGGCTACAGATGACAATAATTGAAGAGATCAGTCTCTTCTTTTTATTCTGGATCTCCTTATTTTAAACTAAAGCTTTTCATTAATACAAATAAAAAAATCTTTTTTTCTTTATTTAACTTCAATAGAAGAGTAGATAAAACTAAAAACCCTTATTGTCTCCAAGTGTGTGGCAAAATAGAAAATGTTTCAATTACATTAGGAAATCGGGTGGATAACGGAGTATAGTTATTCCACTTAAGAAGTATTCCAGTCAAATAATCACAAAAACAAATTCAGATTGCTTGGATCTTGGTCATTTATGGCTTGAAGAACTGGATTTGAAAACCACTTTAGGCTAAAATAAATGTATATGAATAATGCATAGACTGTGTATCTAGAAAATCATGCAATAAATATATGTTCTCATGTACACTGGAATCTCAGTGAAGAAAGGTGTGAACAGTACTGTTTCTTCACTTTAACCAAGAGACTACACACAGCAAGATACTTGCTTTTGGCCTATTCAAGATCTTATTTGCCAGGTCATCCTAATTTTCTCAGGTTGGTAAAAGAAGCCAATGTTTCAAGACACCTGTGATAAAGAAGTGACTTGCTTCAAGTGCAGGTGCCATGAAATCTGAGCTAGGCAGAACCAGACTCTCCTGACCCTGCCACCCTGCTGCAAAGTCAATTTGGAGTACCTGACTAGCTAGAGTATCAAAAGGGTAAATGCTTAGAATGACCAACTGGAAATGTTTATTATAGTAGTATCTTTTTAAAAAATCTGCCCTTTAAATGTATATCATTTGAGAATTGCCAGTGAAAGAGCCACTCACTATTCTCGGTTTTGATACGCCCCTACAACATGAGAATTGAACTGAACTACAATGATTGTAATGTCATCTCTGTACATTCGAGCAAGCTCTTCAGGAAGACTAAGCATTTTAGAGAGGCGCTCATGATCAACAGTCCCAAACTCGTTGTTGCCCACAGCGTGGCGAATGAGATGGGTTGCTGCGTTCTGATCCTCAAATACCGAGGACATTTTGGTTCTCCTTTCTGTTAAAAGGCCGTGCATCTGTCCCAGAGTCACCTTGTAGCCACCAACAGCTATTGGCTGTTGGTGATGCATGCCAGTTAGGTACTCACCCACAATCCTAACCACATCCTGCCTATGCATAGTCTCCCACAACCCATCAGTAGCCAACACCAGAAACTTATCCTGTGGCCTTAATCGGTGGTAAGTTACCTCTGGCTCAGCAGTGAGATAAGGAGGTGTGTGATAATTAGGAGGAATAAACTTGGTATATTCATTGTCATTCAACTGGTCTGGGCCAGATTCTATCACTCTCTTTTGAAGGTCAATGCTCCATTTGAACTTTACATCTCCAAATGCCCTAAATGGCATCAGCAAGCCAAGCAGCCGATCCTGTTTCACGACACTCTTGGCCTCACTCTTTGGATGTTCCAATTTCAGCCGTTCTAGTTCTCTTTCATTTTGAGCATTGTGGTCATTAGACAGCGTGACTGCTGACCATGAGCCGTCCTCTTCCTGCACACCCAGCATGGCTCTGCTATCGCCAGTATTGGCCACATGAAGGTCAACACCATCCACATGGGCCACACAAGCAGTGGCTCCAGAAAATGCCACTCGAAGCACCAGGTAGTTGAGAAAAGAATTAGGATCACCAACTTGCGCCTCCAAGGAGATGTCATTATCAAGCCTCTTGAAGGCATTAATTAGAGCCTCCTTAACATCAATATCAGTTGACTCACCAGTGTTGAGGTCTATAAGCTCTTGCCAGTAAGTCCTCAAGCTGTTAAAGTACAATTTGGATGCCTCCTTACTAAAGTAATCATTGGGGTGCTTGTGCCACTGGAGAATGGGTAGCAGTGCCCGGCCGCTCTCCACTGCATTTTCAATCTCTAGCAAAGTCTCATGGGGTAACAAAGACACAGCAATATAATAAAAGAGTCTTTCACTGACTGCCTGGGAACAAGCACAACCTGCATGGCCATCAAAAACCCCCAAAAGCATCCCTCTGGTCTGCAAGCAGGTTGCTGCACTTCTCCGGTCCTCAATGGGTGCATTTGCAGGCAGCTGATTGCTGTCAAATCCAAGGATAGAACTGACATTTTTGCCGTCAAATTCTGGCACTTTGAAACTGTATTCATTAGCTTTAAGGATGCTATTGACTTGTGGAGGTGTGAGGTAAAATTTCTGTGGTGTGGAAGCATATCTCCTTCCTTGGGTGTACTGCCACCAGCTCTCCTTTGGCCTGCAAAAGGTAGCATATGCTGGATGAGGTGTGTATCTCAGTTGACTCTGAGGAATGTACGATGAGGAACAACAGAGATGTTTGTGGTGGCAGTAACATGCAGTGCCATAGATCCTGCTCAGTTCACAGTTACGGATGAGAGGAAAAAACAGTTGAGTTGGTGCTGGCATGGCATCAGAGAACAGTGGCAGGCTGGAACTTCTGACTGGGATTCCTAGACAGCAAATTAGACAGATGTACACAAAGGAAAGAGTTACATTTCAGGATACTTAATCTAGCTTTGCCTTTATAACAAATATTAAGCAAGTCAATCTACATGTTAAGCCTTTGCTAGAAGGTACTACATTTTATACACACATCATGTACTATTTCTACAGGGTATATTCTGGCAGGCACAACTCCCAATCATTCGTGGAACCACGACTGAACTCCTGGCTCCTATACTCAAACTTCAATTTTCTCTTTTCTTTGTCGTCCTTTGTGCAGTACAAACTGTGCAGAATGTACAACAGATTTGGCTGGGGAAAGCTGAGGAGATAAAGGTTATATAACATTATGCAGTAGCCGTCTACCTGACCAATCATCCTTCTCCCTCCCTATTCTTAAAAAATGCCTTGAAATCTCCCATTTTACACAGGGACTTCTTCCATTTATGAAGACCCTTTACATAGACCTGTGGTCAATTTTTGGCATGATTACACATGGCTATGACCAAAAATGTTAAAAGGCAGCCAAACACATGTGTATTTATGAATTATGTGTACATCATATACATATATGACTACAGTAATATGCATTGTAACATATATAGAAAAATTTCTACGTAATTAAATAAAAAAAGAAATTCCAGTATTTCTCTCCTGTACCCCAGTAGATGGTCTTGCAAAACTTGCTTCTCTAGTCCACTGTGGTAATTTGCCAGGCTAACGGGCATAGGTCTGCCACCAACTCCCAAATAATCTTGGAAAAGTCAGCTCACATCTTTGAGTCTCACTCTTCTAACCTGTAAAGGAACATCAACAGAGCAGATGCTATCTAAGGCTCTTCTAGGATTCATGCCTTTATGCTTATGGAAGTGAGGTTTTTAAATAAAATTCAGGTTTCATTTATTCACTGTTGAATTCTACCGTGCCCTTCATGATTTAAAAAAAAAAAAAAAGTTTAAGTATTGCAGTAGCTCTAAAGCTTTGTTAGTAACATAAATGGTTTCAGTCCTAGAACTTAATTTACCTACTAACAATGTTTCCTGCTTAGCAGCTATAAGGAAAACCCATAGAAGTATTTTCATCTACTATGGATCCAAAGTAGAATTAATCCCTAGAGAAATGTTTTCTTGGATATGGTAATCACTCTGATTTGATCATTACACAATGTCTACCAATATATACATGCACTGAAACATCACATTGTACCCCATAAATATATAATATTATGTGTCAATTGTAAATTAAAAATAAATTTTAAAAGACCAAAAATGTTTTCTCTCACATTTAAAAAAAAAAAAAAAAAAGGTATTTACTTGCTCCAGGGAAGCAGTATAGTCAAATAATAGTCTAAGGTTTGGATTGAAAAGGTACAGCAATATAATTACAAACTTAAAAAAAATCCTATCACTCACTATATGCGCTGAAAATAATTTCTGGGCATTTATTTGGGAAATTTAATGAATATATCATTAATCTAGATAATTTGGGCAAGAAAAAAATCCCTCTTCTTCCTCAATAACATATATTTTCCCTGAATTCTTGAGATACTGCTTCAAAATAGTCATTTGTACTATAAAGAAACACTTTGGAAATACTTTAAATAAACAAATGCAATAAACAAAAAGGAACACAGAAAATAAAACCATCTGAGTTAATAGCAACTATTCCTTCCCACGGCTAAACAAATATCATAGCAAGTGTCAGCCATATATTATTTTCATGTACCTTTTTTGAAGAATAATTTGAGAAAAAGTAATAAATTGGGGTAGAGGGAAGCAAAGAAAACTAAACACTGAATAATCACTGATTCTTGTTTGTTTCTGTAATAAGCACTGCATAAGCCAGCCACACAGATTCTCTTCTGCAAGTAGTAGAAAGTACCATCATTTTAACTGCACTATCTAAGAAGGGATTTGTTTACGAAAATGAAGACAAGATCAGGCAATAGAAAGTAATGGCTAAAATTTTGGAAATAAGAATCCGTAACTAAAAAAGCATTCTGAAATGCACTAATGAAAAACAGAAATTCCAGAAAAACGGGAATCCATCAGGAGTAACCATTTAAATAAAAGCAATTCAAACTGAATACCTGAAAGTCATCCAGAGGTTAAGTGTACATGACTGAGCCAGATGATGTGCTCAAATGTTGGGCCACATGACAGTGGCTTCCATACTTAAACCATATCTCTTTTTAGGTCTGCATGCAGAAAGCATATCAACTCATTTTGTGCTTTGAATAAAGGTTTTCTATCATTAAAAATGTAAACTAATGTAATCTTAATGAATTTTTCTTCATAATTTTATGACTGCATTTGCTCTTTCTTTAAAACGTAAGAATCTTACAGAAAAAAACAATGAAAATGTGCCTGTATGGAACGTAAATTGACTCAAAATACTATTTGTGTGGGGGGGAGGGAGGGTTGATAGATGCATAACAGGGTTTGATTGTTTAATTAAGGAATAACAAGTCCTGGAAACCTGCACTTTCCTTAAATTCCTTTGCTTCGACATTTTTTTGCGGGGGGGGGGGGAGGGAGGGCAGCGGGGGGAGGAATTTTGCTCTTGTTGCCCAGGCTGAAGTGCAATGGCGTGATCTCAGCTCATCGCAACCTCCGCCTCCCGGGTTCAAGCGATTCTCCTGCCCGGCTAATTCTGTATTTTCAGTAGAGATGGGGTTTCACCATGTTGGTCAGGTTGGTCTCGAACTCCTGACCTCAGGCCATCCACCCGCCTCAGCCTCCCAAAGTGCTGGGATTACAGGCATGAGCCACTGCACCCGGCTTGGTTTGACATCTTTTCTACTTTTGTAATTGACTGCAAAATGAATGAAATCTAGTGACAAAAAGCTAATGATTGACACAGCAGGTGCTTTTAACAATACTTACGTTCAAACATCAAATTCTCCACTACATTTTTCCTTCAAGGCAAAAATTCTTGAGATTAAAAACAAAAAATGAGAGAGTGAATTTTATTGACTCTTTCAGTTATGCAGAGGCTTAGTACATGGACTGAGATTATATCCTAATGCCCCAACTTCCAACATGCCTTCAAAAGACAAAATTCCTAGGGAAGTTGGAATTTATGAAAACTGTGCTGTAATTAATGAGCGTTCTATCCGCATCGGTACAAGTGATACATTCTCTCCATCAGATCAGATACCCTTGGGAGTCAAAGTACTTTCAAATGCTTTCATAAATAAGTTAGCAATGAAAAACTCTTAATATCCTTCAGATTATCCACTGATTCAACAACAAGAAAACACTCTACATCATAACTTTTGCTGACAAGCTTGTTAAATTAGTGTAGAAGGCTCTTGATCAGGCAATAAGAACAGCATCCAGGTACAACTGTTGGTAAAACAGAGCAGTGTCAAATTTGCAAGTTATTCTTGATCACAATTTTCACGGAAAAGTTCCTATTCCATGATCTAGACTCAGCCACGTTGTATGCAGCATCTTCATCCCAGGCAGATTTGGCTGATTTTGCCATTGACTAATAAAGAAAGATGCACTGCAACCAGAAACAGGAAAGAGAGCCGTCCATTCTTACTGATGTGCTTAGCAGAGCCTGTGCCAAGACATTTTTTCCACTCCATCAACAGACCCACGGACCAAATTAATTAGCAAATGCTATTAAGGCACCGACTCCAGAGCCCTTTAGCTTTGCAAAGCTTCTGATGTAAATGAAAAAGAAAAGCTATGCTAATCATTTAATGTGTCGGAACCCCAGTTTATGTAATCCGATTGCATTAAACACTCTACATAAAGACCATCCGCGATTTTTCAACATTTTTCTGGAAATGCCTAGCCATTTCACAGCTCCTGCTATCTTTTTACATAAATGAAGAAAGATACGAAGCACCACATGCCAGTATTTTTTTGATTAGTTTCCTTTGTCGCTACCTGAAAAACTGCACTCACAAAGACATCAAAGCTATCTCAATCCAAGACGCCTTTGTCCCTTTTTCCAATCTATCTCATCCCTTAATACCATGCTGATCCATCTAAAACCATCCATACACAAAAATCTGTCACCATCCTTCCTGGGTACCCAACGCAGGTAGTTAAGTGAATACCTACCAATTCGTCTGGGCCCGGGACACACACACATTCTCCTGTCATCACAACACGGAGCCGACAACATCCACAACCCGCGCGGGCAGCAGCAGCGACAGCAGCACCGGCCCATTGAAAGCAAGGCAGAGATGCTCATTAGAGGAGGCGGCGGCGGGGAGGCGGGAGCGGAGGAGGGGCGAGGTCTCGCTCCAGCCCGGTGAATGGGCTGGGAGGTGGGGGGAAGAGGATGGAGGAGGGATAAAGGGGTGGAGAGAACAAGGAAGCCAACCAAACCAACCCACCCCGCCGGGGAGGCAGAGCCACAGCCCAAGGCAGCGGGGCCCAGGCGCGAGCAGGGGTGCGCCCCGAGGGCCAGCCCCTCCATCCAGCCGGGGCGCGAAGCCCATGGACTGCAGCCCCGCCCGCTGCCCGCCCCGCCCTGCCCGGCCCGGCCCCGCCCCACGGGTGCCCGTTTCAGTCCAGACGAACAGGGGCCGGCCGGTGTCAGGCTGCCAGCTGGGCCAGCCCTGACCCGGGGTGCGTCAGGGAGACCCTCAGGCAGTGCCGCAGCCCTACAGCCTCCCTGGAGCTCACTCTGCCGCCGGCCCCGCGGCGCCCTTCGTGTTGACAGCTGGAGCGCAGGGGCCGAAAGACGCTAGGGCTGCACGGCGCCCCCGCCCCCGCCCCCAGCCCCCCGACGGCCCCCAGCGCCGCCACGCCCGCCCCACAGCCCCGACGCCCGGCGCGCACCTGGCGCTCCAGGGCTCGTCCCGCCCTCCGCACGCCCGCGGCCGCCGATCCGCGAGCACGCCCGGCGCCCCCTCACAACTTTGGACGGGTGGAGGATCCCGGACGGGGCGGCTCGTGGCAGGGAGTAGGGCATACGAACCGGGCACGGCAGGAGACCAAACGATTCTTCCCGACGAGGCGGGGGCGACAACGACGCCACCGCTCGGCGCTCTTTCCACGCAGCCCCGTGCAGCTCCCGGAGCGCGAGCCCTCACCCCCGGCCTGCCCACTCTGCTCCCCTACCGTGCGGGGCCGCCACCCTGCCCCGCCCCGCCCGCACGTTCGGGCCGGAGTGCTTCCCGCCTGCCGATTGGCTGCGCAGTGACGAGTGGGAGGGGAGGCGGAGAGGGCTGCGGCCGGGGGTGGGGCGGGGGCGGAAGAGGAGCGCGCTCCCCGCCAGCTTTGTGACGTCACGGGGGTCAGACAATCCCTTCCATTCGGCGCGAGCCGCCCATTGGTTCCCCGGGCCCGCCTCACGTGACCGCCCCCCGCGGCCCCCCCCCCCCCCCACCAGCGAGTGGAAGGTGTGGCTGCGCGGCGCTAGGGAGCGGTGGTCCGTGGAGCTCGGCGGCGTTGGCTGAGCCGGCTGCGGGGTCGGGAGAGGGGGGGCGCCTGGGCCGGCTCCAATGCCTTCGCGTGCGTGGGGCCCGAGGAACGGGCTGCTCCCCTGCCGTGCAGGCTTCCTCGAATCTCTGGCACCTCTGCGGGGATGCGGTGGTGTGGGTGGCCGGCCCAGCGGCCAAGCCTCCCCTGCGCCTCGCGGTTGGGTGCGGGCTTCCCAGGGTAGGCTGCGGGAGCGGCTCCCAGCCTCACGGGAACCTCAACTCCCTGCGGCTCACCCCAGCCTGCGGTACAAGGCGTAGCAAAGAACCTCGAGAGTAGCTGTTGCTTCGTTCGTTTGATACGTTGCAGATTTTAGGAGCATTAACGCCCATCATGTTTTCTATCGCCCCAGGGAGAGGAAGAGGGTGTAGACAGCAGCAAGAGGGAGTTGTGATGAGGGAATTCTCTCTGTAGCGTAGATGTGTGCTCACGTTCTCTGAGGAGTTTTGAAATCAGTATTGTTTCCGTTGCCCTGAATGGTTACAAGGAGAGAACACTGGACTTGGAGTCAGAAAACTTTCATCCAAGTCATTCCCTGCTCTAAGTCCCATTTCTGTTCCATGAGATTGTTTCCACCTCAGATGAGATTAGACTTAAGGTGGCATTGGTATTGGCTGTGGTAAAACGAGATATCTTCGAGGGCTCTTCAGTGACTTACACCCATACATCCCTTTTATGGGATAGTGGCTTCTGAAAGCTTCCTTGGCAATGGCAGATAGAGCATTGCACTTATCTTCCCTAGTGTTCACCAATAAGTTGACTTTGATTTATTACACATAACTTCTTACTAGCCAGTCAGGTTCACAAAATGATGTGGAGTGAATTTCTTTTTATGTAATAAAAAACGTTATATACCCAAACTGGTCCTTTATAACTCCTGGATCTTTCAAGTTGCTGTATTCTCTGTTCTCTAAATAAACTAGAGGAGACTCTTTTTGCCCATCCCCAGGTTGCCCATGGAACTTTTGTGGCTAGTCTGTCTGGCCTTCATCCGAGTTTTTACAGGTCCATCTGCCTCCCTTCATCCTCTCCTTTTTGCTTCTCAAATGGGCTTCCCATAAATTGCAAATATTCTCCACTACTCTTCCTGTCATTTAATTTAAGTATCTGGTTTCTTCTTCATAGATGCATAGGATGGTGTAGCCTAGTGATTAAGAGTGCAGCTGGAGCCAAGCTGGCTGGGTTCCATTCCCAGCTCTGCAGCTTTCTGTGTGGTCATGGGCAACTCTGCATGCCTCATTCTCTCACATGTAAGATAAAAATGTAAAAAGTAATAGCAGGGCTGTATTAAGAGAGTTGACATATATAGCTTGCTAAGAAAGTACATAGCATGTAGTGTTATATAAGTGTTAGCTATTCTTGATATTATCGACATGTCCAGGTCAGTGTTTTAGATTAAGAACTCCTAGCAAGTAGGAGACCCAGGCCCCCAAGTGCATTATATTCTATAGTTAGGTACTAATAAGTTATTAATAGAATGGAGAATCTTTGAACCTTAGAATATCAGTTTAAATTCATTTATATGGAGGATCTCTGCCTCTTAACCCTTACTTTGTGGACATAGAGACCACTTAACTGAAGCTGTGAGTAAAATTTTAAGAGTTTCTGCTTTATGACCCAGAAATGAAGTACATACTAGACTTCTCTGTTGTCTTATCAACTTTTTCCTGGCCAGGCTTGGTGGGCTCCTGCCTGTAATCCCAGCACTTTGGGAGGCCGGGGCGGAAGAATTGCTTGAGCCCAGAGACCAGCCTGAGCAACATAGACCTCATCTCTACAAAGAATCTAAAAAGCAATTAGCTGGGTGTGGTGGCACGTGCCTATAGTCTCTGCTACTCAGGAGGCTTGCTTGATCCCAGGAAGCTGAGGCTGCTGTAAGCAGTGATGCATCACTGCACTCCAGCCTAGGCGAGTAAGCAAGTTCCCGTCTCAAAAAAAACAAAAAGCTTTTTTTTTAATGGTTGTGAAATGGAGTAGTAAGAATCCAACATCCAGGCCAGGTGCGGTGGCTCACACCTGTAATCCCAGCACTTTGGGAGGCCAAGACAGGTGGATTGCTTGAGGACAGGAGTTTGAGACCAGCCTGGCCAACATGGTGAAACCCTATCTCTACTAAAAATACAAAAAATTAGCCGGGTATGGTGGTGGGCATCTGTAATCCCAGCTACTTGGGAGGCTGAGGCAGGAGAATTGCTTGAATCTGGGAGGTGGAGGTTGCAGTGAGCTGAGATTGCAGCACTGCACTCCAGCCTGGGCAACAGAGTGAGACTCTGTCTCCAAAAAAAAAAAAACAGAGTCCAACATCCATATCAAATGACCTCTTCAAAGCTGTTACCTTAGTAGCAACCCTTATTCCACACTGACATTGCCATTATTCAGAGCACTTTTAAAACTCCCTTTTCAAATTGTTTTCAGATCTGCACAGGAAACTCCAACTTGTTTTACTATAACCAACACTTTGGTTTTATACCAGAATAGTATTGATTCCCATCTTATTCTTCTTAGTTCTGAATGACCTGGATATTTCTAAAAATAACACCCACTCTCAAAAAAACTGGTATTTGCCACCACTAAATATAGTCAGAAGAATTTTGACATAAGTATTGAATGCCAAGGTGTTTTTGAAATCAGAATAAAGCCTTCCTAAAGTGATGGCTTTGAAATAATCTCATTTACAGGTATAAGTTTTGTCCTCTGGTTGTAAAGTTGAATGGTTCAGTGAGAGGTATATTATAAATAAACTACCCTTCTGCAGAGGTACCAACTGCTGGTACAACTGGAGGAGATTCTTTAGTATCTCAACCTTGATTCTCCTCTGGCCTGGCTTTGTTCCTGTTTCTAGATGGAGCTCCATTTAGCCACCCACTGGGCTTGCTTCAAAAGTGCTGTTTGTTATCACATGGCCAACTGGCCAGGGCCAGAACAGGTCCTTGGGTTTACTGCGTTGACCCCAGACTGTTTTAGCCACCAGAGCACTTGTTGATACTTCAACATTGGAAAGTGTTGGAAAGCAGCACTGAAACAACCCAGGAACGTTGTTGAGAAGGTAGGGAAGGAGACAGGAAGGGGCTTCAAAAATAGTATGGTACTAAGAAAGCACTGTGCAAAATCACCTGTTTACACAAATGCTTTCTGTGATAAACAAAAATGCAATGACATTTCCTGAATATGAACCTTAACATTTAGTCATCCATTTGCCCTAGGACGGATTTGAAAATGAGCAATGCTTGATCAGATTGGCCTGATGTTCTTGGGGGCAGGTGATAAGACCCTTAGACCCTTAGACCCTTAGGCCCTTAGGGGTATTGGAGGTTAGCTTTGGCAACATGGAGATGATCCAGCAGTCTCAGTGGTGCCAGCCAAGAAGCTTAAAATAGACCTGCATGTGGGTCTGAGATATCCTCACCCTGATGGTTACTGATTTACTGTGGCCTTTGCCAAAATCAGCAGTCACAGGGGAAAGAGGCTGGTTTACCATACTCCTCTAGCACCTGTTTCCCTACAGGTCTTGGCTAGGAAATCAGCAAGAAATTGCCAAGTAACTAAAGAATGGCTACCTGTTTTATTACCATGTCAGTGTCGGGAGTTCCTTCTTTGAAATTAAGTTGTTTGGAGTTAGCAGTGAGATTGACGAATCATCTATACAAAAGAAACAACATGTACTGTAGTTCATCTCCTTTGGACCAGAGACTGTTCTAGATGCTTTCACATTTGTCTGATTTTATATTTGAAAAGGAATCCATTCTCATCAGAATTCATGAGACAATAGAATGTTCAAGGGGGGAAAAGCTTTATTCTCTTACAAAATGAGGGACCAAAGGCTCTTGGCTGGCAGGCAGTAAGTTTCTGTGTACTAATTGAACATGACACAGAATACAAAAAGTAGGTGTCTGGGGTTGCGTAATGATAGAATTCAAGTGCTTTACCAAGAGTATTGCATGCCTGTGGACCTGAGATTGGCACATACTTCAAAAATTCCTGTTAGGCTATCTTCAAATACTAAAGATGACATGTATGGGCAAGAGGGGAGAGATGAAAGGGGAGGTAGGTGTTGGTGTTAGTATCTGGCCATCAGGCAATTTGGCAAGATTAATTTTTTATTCAGTATAATTCTGTAGGTGGATTCCCCAAAGCACAGAGGGTATGAGGTGGAGGACAGGCTTCCGGGGAACTGAGACATTGGGGTGTGTCTAGAGCACTTCCTACAATAGGTGCCAGTCATGGCTGCCCCGAAGCAGGTCCTGCCAATCTACAGACTTCAGTAGGAGTCCCCAAGCTGTGAACTCAAAAATAGTAGTGGCTGATTTGCATACTTTTTAAAAGCTATAATTCTTTGCGTATCTGAACTACTTAGAGTATAAGTTTTTCAAGAACAGGGAACATGTCTTTTTACCCACCAATACAAACCCATGGCCTGGCATATAGTGAAAACTAACAGGTAGCAGATGCTTCCTTTCTACCATTCTCTATTCTAAGTGCACTGACTCCTTATGAGGCAGGCATTTTTCTTATATCCATTTCACAGGAGAGGAAACTGAATCTCAATGAGGGTAATTTGCCCTAGGATCACATAAGTAAGAAGTTGTGGAGCCATCTACTCCAGAGCTTGACACTAAGGCACTATGTTATAGTATAGTGATCACTACACGTAATAGGAGCTCAATGATGAATAAATGGACTTGTTTTAAATGAAGGAAAAGAAAATGACATGTTTCAACGGGTGAATGAAAATACTTCATGAATGAATAAATGAATATGTCACCTTTTATTATATTCCTTAGGTTTCAAAAGGGCTTATGTCAGGATTAGGATTTAATTAATTCTAGCTTTGTGAAAACTAAAGAAAGTTTTACGTTTTCATTATGGGTTTGAGGGCAAACTGCATCCTTATAACTGGAGAATTTCCACCCATGCTTATTGTGTCTATAACCAGCAGTAAAGTTTGCACAGCTAAGTGTATCACCACTGAATAGCCACTCTTGTTAGAGAGCTGCAGGGTTTGAATATAGTTTATCAGGAGAACCAATCATACCTTATAAAAGCATATTTTCCTTAGAAAACAGATACTGTATTTGTAGGTGAATACCTACTGTATTCAACTCACATTCTAATATAACTATAGTTGATAATATGATTTGAAGTGAACAATTTGATTTGTTAAAAGCAGTAAGTTAATATTCAGTTCAAAATGTTACTTTTATGTTTAAGCAGTATCAACTGGAGAGAGAAAAGTTTAAGGAGAGAAAAAAAGCAATGAATTAAAGAGGAACAATAGATATTGAATTATACATCTAGTTTCTGCCAGAAACGATGGGCTCTGGGATTCTAATCAGAACATTCAGAGAAATACTCAGGTGCAATATCTGCATTTTGATTTTATCCCTCTTTAAGGCATACTGGTTTTGTGGAATGAGTATGAGTTGGAGTCAGAGACACTTGAGTTCAAACCCTACCTCTGCTTCTTATTTTCTGGGTTTATCCTTCAAAATTTACCCAATAACTTCAACTTTTAAAAAAATCTAACATGTGTTGTAAGGATTAGGAATTAGCCAAATGATAACTGGCAAATAACGCCAAATGTTAGTACTTAAAAATGAATTTCCTATTGCTGCTGTAACAAATGACCACAAATTCAGTTGCTTAAAATAACACACATATTATCTTTCAGTTCTGAAGGTCAGAAGTCTGAAATGGGTCTCACTGGGCTCAAATCAAGGCATCAGCAGGGCTGTGCTTCCTTCTGGGGGCTCTAAGGGAGAATCCATTTTCTTTCCTTTCTCAGCTTTGAGAAGCTGCCCACATTCTTTGGCTCATAACTCCTTTCTCCATCTTCAATGTTGGCAGAGTAGCACCTTCCAGCCACTCTCTGACTTTGACTTCCTCCTCTGTCTTCATTTTAAAAAGATCCTGATGATTACATTGGGTACACGATGATAATTGAGAATAATCTCTTTATTTTAAAATCAGCTAACTAGCAACCTTAATTCCATGTGCAACCTTAATTCTCCTTTGCCATGTAACATAGCATATTCACAGGTTCTGGGATTATGATGTGGACATCTTTTTTTGGGAGAGAGGGAGCATTATTCTGCATACTGTGGCATTTTTCTCCCTTAACACTCATGTATTTATTAATATATTTATTAAAGGAAAATGAATAATAAATATTTTTATCCTCAAGAAACTTAATATTTAGGTGGAGAGCTTAAATATATGCAAAAGACATTAACCAACAGTACAAGGCAGCAAGCAACAAGCTCCAATATGAGCCATTCAAATTTGTGTCACAGGCTGGACCTGGTGGCTCATGCCTGTAATCCCAGCACTTTGAGAGGCCAAGGTGGGAGGATTGCTTGAGCCTAGGAGTTCAAGACCAGCCTACGCAACATACTGAGACTTTGTCTCTACAACAAAATTTTAAAAATTAGCCAGGCAAGGTGGCACACATCTGTAGTCTCCGTTACTTGGGAGGCAGAGGTGGAAGGATCACTTGAGCTCAGGGGCTCGAGGCTACAGTGAGCTGTGATTGTGCCAGTGCACTCCAAAACAAAAAGAAAAAAAAAAAACCAACAACAAATTTTTGCTACAGGATTTTAGAGATCACTTAGGTGTGTGAGAGAGGGAAAAAAGAGTCACTAGAAATTTTGATTGTCTAAAAGCAGCAATGTAATGAGAATGCCCCCTTCCCTCTTCAAAACCTAAATGTGATTTTAGGTTGAGTTAGGAACAAAGGAGGTGATAGACTCCCTCCATTCTGCCTTGTTGAGTCCCCACCAAACTTTGAAGGGCATAAAAAATCTACAGTGTAGCAAGAGGAGGGCTACCAGCAGGATAAAAAGTTTAGAATCAGAACATATGAGAAGTTTGGAGATATTCATGGCATGCTCTTCAAATACTTTAATGATAGTCATATGAAAAGACAGCTAGCTTTGTCTTTGAAAACACCAGAGTTTGAAAAAACTAGGCCAGGTGCGGTGGCTCAACACCTGTAATCCTGGCACTTTGGAAGGCTGAGGCAAACGGATCACTTGAGGTCATGAGTTCGAGACCAACCTGGCCAACATGGCAAAACCCCATCTCTACCAAAAATACAAAAATTAGCCAGGTGTGGTGGTGTGTACCTGTAATCCCAGCTACTTAGGAGGCTGAGGCATGAGAATCGCTTGAACCTGAGAGGCAGTGGTTGTAGTGAGCTGAGATCGGCCACTGCACTGTAGCCTGGGCAAAAGAGTAAGACTCTTTCTCAAAAAACAACAACAACAAAACGGCAAGGCGTGGTGGTTCACGCCTATAATCCCAGCACTTTGGGAGGCCAAGGCAGGTGGATCACCTGAGGTCGGGAGTTTGAGACCAGCCTGACCAACATGGAGAAACACTGCCTCTAATAAAAATACAAAATTAGCTAGGCATGATGGCCCATGCCTGTAATCCCAGCTACTAGAGAGGTTGAGGCAGGAGAATTGCTTGAACCTGAGAAGCGGAGATTGCGGTGAGCTGAGATCGCACTGATGCACTCCAGCCTGGGCAACACGAGCGAAACTCCATCTCAAAAAAAAAAAAGGAAAACAAAAAAGAAAAAGTTAGAATTAAGTGTGTGGAAGTTAGATTTAAACTCAATACGATAACTTTAAAGTGGTTACAGTTTTCTGAAAATGAATGAGTTACCCCTTGAGACAATGAGTTTCCTGTTACTGGAGGTATTCAAATAGACTGTTGTTGTGGGAAGTCAGGGACCCCGAACGGAGGGACCGGCTGAAGCCGTGGCAGAAGTACATAAATTGTGAAGATTTCGTGGACATTTAGTAGTTCCCCAAATTAATACTTTTATAATTTCTTACTCCTGTCTTTACTGCAATCTCTGAACATAAATTGTGAGGATTTCATGGACATTTATCACTTTCCTAATCAATATTCTTGTGATTTCCTATGCCTGTCTTTACTTTAATCTCTTAATCCCGTCATCGTAAACTGAGGATGTATGTCACCTCAGGACCCTGTGATGATTGCATTAACTGCACAGATTGTTCATAAAACATGTGTGTTTAAACAATATGAAATCTGGGCACCTTGAAAAAAGAACAGGATAACAGTGATGTTCAGGGAACAAGGGAGATAACCATTAGGTCTGGCTGCCTGAGAGCCGGGCGGAACAGAGCCAAATTTCTCTTCTTTCAAAAGCAAATAGGAGAAATATCGCTGAATTGTTTTTCTCAGCAAGCAACGGCCCTGAGAAAGAGAATGCATTCTCAGGGGTAGGTCTCTAAAATGGCCGCTCTGGGAATGTCTGTCTTTACGATTGCAGATAAGGGATGAAATAAGCCCCGGTCTCCCGTAGCACTTCCAGGCCTATTAGGACGATGAAATTCCCGCCTAATAAATTTTGGTCAGACTGGTTGTCTGCTCTCAAACCCTGTCTCCTGATAAGATTTATCAATGACAACGCGTGCCCAGTGGTACATGAAACTTCATTAGCATTTTTAATTTCACCCTGGTCCTGTGATCTCCCCCTGCCTCCATTCGCCTTGTGATATTTTATTGCCTTGTGAAGCATGCGATCGCTGTGACCCACACCCTATCCATACACTCCCTCCCCTTTGAAAATCACTAATAAAAACTTGCTGATTTTGTGGCTTGGGGGGCATCACAGAACCTGCCGACATGTGATGTCTCCCCTGGACACCCAGCTTTAAAATTTCTCTCTTTTGTACTCTTTCCCTTTATTTCTCAGACCAGCTGACACTTAGGGAAATAGAAAAGAACCTATGTTGAATTATTGGGGGTGATTCTGCCAATAGAATGTAGACAACAAATGACAAAGAATGTGCTCTCAAAGCACTTTGTTTGTGTCTTGAACTTTATACTCACATTATCATCATTTGCAGGCCAGTCTCCCTATATAGATGTGACCTCTTCCTAGGCTGAATCTATCATATATGTTTTTAACTTGGCTTAGGAGGTAGCTAACAAATGTTGGCTAGGTAAATGGATGATGCGTGGGTGAGGTCGAGAGTTGGAGAGAGTGACCATCAGAGTCCCTCCAACTCTGGGACTCTCAATTCTCTGAGCTGGGATCTGAGCTAGGTGTAGTGAATTTAATTGAGATCCAGAAAGGGGGTGAGGGTGATGGCGCATTCTAGGTGGGAACCACAGTTCAGAAAGGCCAAGAGGAGAGCAAATCTGAGTCAAGGAGCTATGTTGGGTGAAGAGTGGGAATTAAGAGTTGGGCAGAGTCTGGGTCTTGATTCTTGAAGGTCTTTAATTTCAAGGATGTTGGACTTCCTCATTCTGCAGTTGGGATGCAGATTGACACTTGACTGAATTGTGATCAAAGAAGAGAAAATTGCCCTGACAATGATATGCATTATAGCTGATTGGCAATAACTGGAAGTGACTGCCTAAACGTGGGTGTAAAGAGTTAAAATGCAGAGCTAGACGATGGCAGCAAGGATGTAAAGGAGGGAACAGATAGGAAGATGTGTTGCTAAAAAATCAGGACTTGTTGGCGAGGTAAATGAGAAAGGGTGAAAAGGGGGAAGGTATCAAAGAGGCCCAAAGCTTTGTGCATGGGTGGCCATGAGGATGGACATGTATGTCAAACTTTCTTATTGAGATGGAAGTAATATGGAAAAATATTCAAAATATCCAGGATTTTTCCCAAACTGTTTCCATTAAGTTCATGGCTGAAGTGGGCTGTTTTGAATATGTATGAGGATAGAAAGTCAAGAGTATTGCTGAGCGCAGTGGCTCACACCTGTAATCCCAGCACTTTGGGAGGCCAAGGCGGGCGGATCACAAGGTCAGGAGATCAAGATCATCCTGGCTAACACGGTGAAACCCCATCTCTACTAAAAATACAAAAATATTAACCAGGCGTGGTGGCAGGTGCCTGTAATCCCAGCTACTCGGGAGGCTGAGGCAGGAGAATGGCGTGAACCCAGGAGGCAGAGCTTGCAGTGAGCTGAGATCACGCCACTGCACTCCAGCCTGGGTGACAGAGTGAGACTCTGTCTCAAAAAAAAAAGTCAAGAGCATTAGCCTGTGAAGGGCAAACATTTTTAAGAGGTGAGCTGTTACACTGGCAAAACCTGATACCAAATAGTAATAGTTATAGTAGCACCTTGTATGAGCCCATTATGAGCCTACATGATATGAGACACTTTGTATGTATCATCCCATTTTGTGCAGTTACCCATGAGCATGAAGGCATCAGCTAGTACTCCACGCAGTGTCTGCTTTAGGGCAGCTCCCAAGGGAAATTCCCACCCATCTTAGTACTAAGGATAGTTATAAGTCTCAGAAGTGATTGGATTCTTTTAAAAATTCTTGGACTCTGAACTGAATAAATAATTCTATCTCTGTGTGTTTGAAGGGGTGGAGGAGGTAAAAAGAATTATTCAAAGTTTTAGAGCCAGAATTGTGACTCAGTTATGGAATGTGTGCAATATATTGTTTTTTAAACCTATTTCCTGTTTCTGTTTCATGTCCCCACCCTTGTTTTTCTGCCTCTCTTCTCACTTCTCATTTAACTTACGCTGTCTTTTATTTTATATATCCCTAAAAGTAGTCATAAATTCATTCTGGAATAAAGGAGAGTAATAGAAATGTATTTTTATTTATATTAGTCCTTGCTTTATAGATGAGGAACAGGGGCTTAATTTATCTAACTTGCCCAAGATTACAGCGGGTGTATTATCTATTGCTGGATAACAAATCACCACCAAAATTAGCTTGAAACAACAAATATTTCTGATCTCACTCTGTTTCTGAGGGTCAAGAATCTGGGAGCAGCTTCCCTGGGTGGTTCTAGCTCAGGGTCTCATGAGTTTGCAGTCAAGCCATCAGCCAGGGCTGCAGAGTCACCTGAAGTCTTGGCTGAGGCTGAAGAATATGCTTCCAGCTCACTCACATGGCTGAACATTTTCGTTTCTTGCCACATGGGCCTTTCTATAGGGCTGCTCACAACATGGCAGCTGGCTTTCCCCAGAGTGAGTAATCTGAGAGAGACAGACAATGAGAGAGAGAGACAAAGACGGAAGCTACAGCATCTTTTACAACAATCTTGGAAGTGACATACAATTACTTCTGTACCCTGGTAAAATTTGAGAAAGCATTCCACAGGGGTATGAATTCCAGCAGAAATCACTGGAGGCCATCTTGGAGGCTGCCAACCACAGTGAGTACATGACATAGCGGAACCTACATGATGCTGCTTTTGCAGAAGTGTTGGATTAGAAGAGCCTCAAGTTTGGTTCTCAGAGCTGTTCCCATTCCTTTCATCTTGAAAACTAGGGAAATAAGCACCAGCAAGTGCTGATGTTATGGGTTTCTAGTTTTGTTCCTCTGACCCTGGTTACAATTGCCAGTGCTGCCACAGTTTCATCCATAAAGTTTTGTGTAGCCTCACATCTCCGTTTAATCACTACTAAAAGTAAGTCCAAATTTGAACCTCCAGTCAACACTAAACAACTGAATGTTTGGATACCACTAAGGAGTTAAAATAATAGCTAATGGACCAGGTACAGTGGTTCATGCCTGTAATCCCAGCACTTTGGGGGGCCAAGGTAGGAAGATGCCTTGAGTCCAGGAGTCTGAAACTTCAATGAGCTATGATCATACCACTGTACTCCAGCCTGGGTGACAGAGCAAGACTCTATCTCTTAAAAAAAATAAAAAATAAAAAATAACATAACACTATGTATGCTTACATTCTCTGAATTTAGTAGTGTATGAAACGATTGATTATAATTTTATTCCTTGTACTTTTTATGTTCATGGGAAATGTATGCATATAGAGGATACAAGTTTTTGGTGATTCCACCCCCCATGAGGGGAAATTGTCAATGTAATGAGAAAATCCATAAAGATTTTTTACTGCATTGCTGAACTGTAGCCAGATTTTGTCAGGGAAATAAGAACTTATTGTTTTCCTAGTTTCAGGGAACTGCTGGCTCAGTGTTCAGTTTTCATTCCACAAATCCATGACTCACGAATAAATGACCTGGATAAATGAACACTGAGGATCTCAGTTGCAGCTGGCAATTACCCTACCTTTTGATGGCACTTATTCTATTCTTCATCTGGAAATTCCATTTCCACTTGAAGTATGTATAAATGGATGTCACCCTTAAGGTTTAAACACAACCCCTATTACTTAGCCAAGACTGTTCTGAACAATGGTGTTTACTAATTAGCTCAATTTCAATTTCAGTTTCAGTTCTCGAGCCATTACTATGTGCCTGTGGTATTTTAATGTTCTTATAACTTTCTTTACATCTTGGGGCTTCCCTTCAGGGCCTGTTGTGGTATGCCAGTTTGCAAAAAAGGTGATCAGTTTTGTCTAGGGAGAGAAACTTCTCTTTACATTTGACTTAGTTATATGCAAACTAATTGGATAAACACTCTTTGAATGTTTGTGTTCTAGGGTTTTTGCTGTGTTCTGCAAATGGAGAAAAGCGTAAGACATAGTCTTTATGCCTTTAAAAATTTGGCCGGGCATGGTGCCTCACGCTTATAATCCCAGCACTTTGGGAGGCCGAGGTAGGCAGATCACTTGAGGACAGGAGTTGAAGACCATCCTGGCCAACATGATGAAACCCTGTCTCAACTAAAAATACAAAACAATTAGCCAGGCATGGTGGTGGGTGCCTATAATCCCAGCTACTCAGGAGGCTGAGGGAGGAGAATCGCTCTAACCAAGGAGACGGAAGGTGCAGTAAGCCGAGATCATGCCATTGCAATCCAGCCTGGGTAACAAGAGCGAAACTCTGTCTCAAAAAAAAAATAAAGCAGGCTTTTTTTTTTTTATTTCTTGCAAATTAATTTCCCCTTAACTCAGATATGGTGAAGCCACTGACAAGCAAATTTCAGGAACTCCTTTATATAGGAGTGTGTCTCTTCCAACTCCGGCTTAAATGTAATTGTTTATAACACGGCTCCTAACTTTTTGGATTTCAAAGACCCACCTTGGCCTCCCAAAGTGCTGGGATTACAGGCGTGAGCCACCACACCTAGCCTATGCTTGCTTTTTAAAACTGGTTTTCGATGCTTTTCTTGTATGTGTCTGGGGGAGTGGGGGCCAAGGTGAGTAGTAGGAAAGAAAACTTGTACCCACAGTGGTAGAGAATGTGAACTGTAGTTGTGGAAAGCAGCTGTTGCCTACATGGAAATGAAACTGGTTTGGGAAGGATTCCCTCCGCATAAAATCTTAAACAGTTTAGGTAAAATTAGTCCTGATGAATGTAAACCTTCTACTTATTTCTAGGTGTTAGGCTAAAAAATAAAAAGGACCTTTGTATATATGGGTATTTTTTCCCCTCTGATATTTTGCAAGGGAAGGAGAGAAGGGACAAGCCATTGGATTCGGGTGTCTAAGCAAGTCAGCAGTAATAGAATATTTAACTTGGCCATGATGAAGGCTGACTGCCCAGTGTCCTTCATTCAATGCACCTACAATAGCAGAGCTTTTCATGGATTTGCACATAAATGCCTCTCTGGAATTGAACTATATCCATACTTTTCTGGAATGTGTCATCTTTGAAGTGCGATTCAAGGAGAACCACAAAGATGATAAAAGGACTAAATAATCAAAAAATTATTATGAAGAGTATAGGGATTCCTCTATCTGAACTCTGAGGCAGTAATCTAACAGGAGTTTGTCTGTCCTGGGTTTCTCCCAACATAAGCATTTTAAGAAATGATCAAAGATTTCCTTGAAAACTTGCCAGACAACAATAGTAAATAACAGGCTTCTGTCTCTACCATGCGCTTGGACACATTTCTCATGTGTGTGGTGAAGCAAGGGCTCTGAGGTCAGACCCGCTCCATCAAATACTTGCTCCACCTCTTGCTACTGTCAAGTCACAGCCTTGCTAAGCCTCAGTTTCCTGCTCTCTATAATGGGAATAATGGTTCTTATTTCACAGGGCTCTTGTAAACAGAAGTATTATACATGCACTAGCACATGATACTACTTTTTATATTTTAAGTGATATTATTGCTATTTCTTCTGGAAAGAGTGCTTCTCTCCTGCCCCCTCTGTCCTCTACTGTTCACTGGCTACCTACCGTCTCTAAGTCTGGAGGGTCCTGATTCATATGCACTGGTTGGTTCTTTCAGGTTCCTTGAAACAAAGGCATCTACACATGAACGATAAATATGCTAATCGTCAAAAGGCAGATAATTTATTTTGGTTAACTGTCACATATTTAAGCAAATTAAAATTTGATATTGGACTATTTCTAGACAAAGTCATGCTGAGAAATAATATGAAGTTTTAAACAAATTACACGTTCTATCAACGATGCTCAGGCTGCACTCTCCTCATGACCTTTAGCAACTCAGCAATGAAAATATTGGAAGGAGGTGAGCTCACCAGTGAGGATGGGTGAGTCCTTCCTGGTTCCAGCTTTGCAAAGAAAAGAAGATACATGGCCTCTAGGAGAGCAATCCTAACCTGATCTGGCACACAGCGCTGTGCCTTGAAGCCTGTCTTGCCTGAAATGACTAGCTGAGCTGTTGGAGGTTGAGAGAGAGAAACTGAAAAGGGCTCCTTTATTCCCCTTTACACACTCCCCAGAAACAAATTTTGTAATTAAGTTAAAAGGGAGTGGAGTAGACAGAAGGTTACATCTCTTGCTTAGAAAGTCTAGGGAAAGGTTGAGTTGACCTAACTTTGAAGAGCACTACTTTTAGTCACTAATTCATCCAGCCAATAATTATTTGACACCCAATGTGTGCCAGACAGTGTTCTTGACACTGGAGATAAAACAGGACAAAGATCCCGTTCTCATGGAACTTGCAACCTAGTGGGGAAAATGATACAAAAAGAATTCCACAGGAATCCCACAGCAGATGCAGCCCCACAGTGGCATAGGAATGCTCTGAGGGTGGGCTTGGTGCGTTTTCGACTCTGAGCACTGTGTTTGAGACTCACTCAGAAACAGGTGTGTGTTTTTAATGTTGTTACACTGATTACCAAAGCAGTAACTTCCATTTAAAGCAGAGAGTATTTTCAACCTCTCAAAAATGATTGACATGGCTTTGGAGATCTATTTTTGTTCTGCATTCTCAAGTTCACATCCTTTGTGGTAGCCAGCAAAGAAAAGATCACCCTGCTGCTAGTGTCACAGAATAAGCTCTATGTTATCCGTGATACTTCGGCCTTGACATGCTGAGAAGCAAAACTTTGATTTACATAATGTCATTTTATGCTTTAAGCCTTGGGGTTACCTATCTAACATTTTGCTCTTTGATGTACTTACCTTTTTATATACATAACTTACCTTTAAAGATACACTTTACCTTTTATGCCGTCTTAAGCTTCCACACAAATTTTAATAGGGGTCAGAAAGCTTAGATGAGGCCAAAACCTGGATAATATTATACATGTACTGATAAAGACATGAGAATGACCTTCAGATGTCTGTAGGCTGGTGGTTTATAAAAGAGGAAAGTTAGTTTTAACCTTAACCCAACCTCCACCCCTGGTAAAACACACACACACACACACACACACACACACACACACACACACACACGGTAAAAGGACATGGTAGGGGTTGCGTTTCAGCTATGGAGAGATATCTAATGTCAAGTCAATATTGTTTTTAACCCTGGATGTACTGTATTAAATGAGTAAGAACAAGTCTTCTCTCAAATATCCCACACAGATTATTGATTAATTACAACAAGGAAAAAGATACTTTTACAATGGGAATATCTGACAGGTCCCACCATAACCAATGAATCTAACATCGTTAATAAGGGTGATGATTGACTGACACCCTGTTCTTCCCAGTGAGATGCAATCGCCTAGGTAATCAGCATCACCTAGGTAAAATTCTTACCAAAGAATATCTAATCTGAATCTAATTACGAGGAAACAAGCAGACAAATTCAGATTGTGGGACATCACGTAGGGCAAATGTCTTGGACCCTTCAAAAATGTCAATATTGTAAAAGACAAAAAAAAATAGATAAATAAACATAAGGTGGGAGAATGCTCCACATTAAAAGAGACTAAAGAGGCATGATGGCTGGGTGGTTTGGGTGGCGGGTCTAAAAATGAAGGAAAGGAAAGCAGAGGGGAAGAAATGGAAGAAAGGAAGAAAATATCTACAAAGGATATTTAGGGGACAATCGGAGAAATGTGAATATGGTCATTTTATTAGATAATGATTTTGAATTGGTGTTAAATTTTCTGAATCTGATTGTTATGAGAGTGTCTTTGTCCTTAGGAGATGCACGCTGAAATATTTTAGATATGAAATGTCATGAGATCTGCAACTTTCAAATGGTTCCAGAAAAAAGTAAATACACATGGGAGAAAGTAAAAGGGAAACAGACGTGGCACAATGTGAATCAGTGAATCAGGGTGAAGGGAGTGTGTTCATTGACTTATTCTCTCAATTTATCTTAGGTTTTAAATTTTTCCAAATAAAAAGTTATATGCAGCAGGGGTCAGAAGACAAGAAAAGTCTATTTGAAGGAAATTATTTTAGAAATCCAGAACAAAAATAAAAGATGGAGAAAACTTACACAGACAACACAGGCAACTGATGCATGAAGCCTCAGAGGAAGAAAGCCCTGGACAAAGGACAGAGCTCTGGAATGGGGATGGCAGGGCCTACACGCGCCCGTCTCCTCTGTCATCACAGGCTGTGTGATCGTGAACATTTGCCTAAGCTCTCTGTCTTCATTTCATAGGGCTGCCATCACCAAAACAACAGTTATTTATTAGGCCGGACGCAGTGGCTCATGCCTGTAATCCCAGCACTTTGGGAAGCTGAGGCGGGTGGATCACCTGAGGTCAGGAGCTCCAGACCAGCCTGACCAACATGGAGAAACACTGTCTCTACTAAAAATAAAAATAATAAAAATTAAAAAAAAATTAGCCAGGCGTGGTGGCGCATGCTTGTAGTCCCAGCTACTCAGGAGACTGAGGCAGGAGAATCACTTGGACCCGGGAGGCAGAGGTTGCAGTGAGCCGAGATCGTGCCATTGCACTCCAGCCTGAGCAACAAGAGCGGAACTTCATCTCAAGGAAAAAACAACACCAACAACAACAAAAACAAAAACAATAGGTATTTATTGTCTCACAGTTCTGTTGGCCAAAAGCCCAACATGAAGGTGTCCGATGGCCCTTCCCTCTCTGAAACCTGTAGCACAAGATCCTTCCTTGCCTCTTCCTAGCTGCTGGTAGTTTTCCCGCAATTCTTGGCACACCCTGAACTGCAACTGCAATATTCAGCCTCTTTTTCTGTCATTACCTGGAGTTCTTCCCTCATGCATTTCTGTTCCAGTGTATCTTCTCCTCTTTTAAGGACACCAGTCACATTAGTGCCCACCCTAATGACCTCATCTTAACCTTGATTACCTCTGCAAAGACCCTATTTCCAAAGAAAGTCACATTCATGGGTACTAGGCGTTAGGACTTTAACATACCCTTTTGGAGGGCACAATTCAACCCATTCCACTCTACACCAATTTCTCCAACTCCCAGACCAGCATGGGGAATCCAGTAGACGTGGTGAACTAAAATGAACCCTGAGGTCCCTTCAGCTGTGAGTCTGAGGTTCTGTGTATCTACCTGTTCTAAGTCCATACCTCTGTTAACCTTGGGCTACTAAGGAGCCCAAGAGAGACTTGATGAGGAGGAGGTTCCAGGTTATTATAGAACAGATAAGCAATGTGGCCTTTGGAAAGCATGATTCATGTTCAGTTCTTGGCATAGCAGGCTGTTCTATTTTGCTTGTCACAGTCATCCTTTTTGTCCTCATTTTTATTTGTCTGAATGATCGTTGGTCAAAATGTTTTCTAAGCTAAATTGCCATCCTGTTATCCCATAAAATTACATAAAATGGGATGTTAGTGTTTTAAAAAAATAATTGTTACATCACAGATGATTTCAAATGTTGGACAGGCTGCCAGCTGGAGCAGATTAACAAGGAAAATCGAGACTCCTCTCTCTTTCTTTGTCCTTCAGGCTAAAAAAAGGCAAGATAAGAAGAGAGGACATTCTGTAATGAATAAGGGTGGCTGCACCTTCAAACTTTCCCGGGCCCCTCCTGCTGGGTCAGCTCTCAGTATCTGGAGGAGGATACCCTTTGAGGTCCTCGGGGGACTTGCAAGCAGAGCAGGGGGTATGGGGAGAGCATAAATGGAGATGAGACTCTGTTCACACTCTTTCCTGATATCCCTGTGTTTTCAAAGAGAAAACTGTGTCAAAACCAGGGAAGGGGAGGGGGGAGGTGAAAAAGGACATTTTCCAAGAACTCCAGGCCTACAGTCCTTAGTGCAACAGTACCTGTTGTTTACAAAGATTCATCTGCCTCTGTCCTGCATTTCCCTCCGTGGACACCAGGTATGTAAACCAGGACAGGGTAGGGTCTTATCTGAGAAACCTCTCACTTGGGAGCAGGAAGCAAAAACCTCAGCAAAATGAAATCTTATCCCAAATTAAATACAGCACTGTTTTTCTTGACTTTCAGAAATTATTTAGACAAACAATTTGTAATTTAATTATAATGTTATTATGAAAGCCTGTTCCATCACTTGCTGCCAACACTAGGTAAAAATACTGGGGATTCTAAATGTGTCATTATTATTCTAGTCTTTCTTTACCATTCCTTAAGCAGTGGGAGTTATGGATATGTCAGCATTTCCATTATTGCCGCCCATTTTCAAGGCCTCTGTCTTAGTCCTTGAAAATTGCATCATACTGGATGGAAGCCTAGAGGTAATTTCCTTTAATGTTATGGCAGCTGCATTCTTTATGGTTTGTGTGACTTTGCAAGTGATCTCAATATCTTTTTATTTAAAAAATTAATTCATACATAAGTCTCAACTCTTTTTATGTATGTAGCTCTTACTCAAGATTAGGATATGAATGATGCAAAGTTAAATTTTACAAACAGTGCACACTTAAGAAAGGTTGTGTACTTGGGGTACTTGGTGGCAACAGAACAAGGCATGGCCAAGAAGTAATAAGATCCCGGTGTAGATAATCAGTCACATATCTCTGAGATTGTAAACGTAAAAGATAGGAGAAGAGAGGAAAAGTTCTTAAATTATAAATTTAAATTACATGCATTACACTTATTGCAGACATTGGGATTTTCTCATCAAATCATATAATTTCAGAATCTGAAAGGGACCTTAGGTCTTATCTCCTCAATCAATTATGGATGCTTATTCCATCAATTCCTCTTCTGCCCACCCAACAGTGTATCATTTATCTGTTTCTGCCTTACAAACCAATCCAGAATTTAGTGACTTAAAACAATAATTACTGAGCAGCTCATGATTCCAGGTGTTGGCAATTTGAACTGAACTTAGCTAGGTGGTTATTTGGTTGGTACCGCCTGGGCTCACACATGTGGCTGCAGTCAGCTGGCAGGTCAGCCAGAAGCTGATTGATCAGAGATGGCCCCACTCACACATCTGGTGGTTGGCTATGGTGCAAAAGCAACTGGGCCCTGTGTCTGCAGCATCTAGCACCTACCTCAGACTACTGGCTACTGTCTTCCAAAAGAAGAAAAGAAGGCAGCTCCCATTGTAGAACTGTTTCCAAGACTCTGTTTGTGTCGCATTTGCGACACAATTGTTTCTGTCATTGGCCAGAGCAAATCACATGGCCAAGCTCATAAGCAAGGAGTTGAAGATATAAGACTCTCTCTCAGTGGAATGCAGTAATGTAACTTGAAGTCTGCATCCATTTATTTTTATTCAGAAACTAGTGTCCCATCCTGATAGCTTCAGCTGGGATCTCCTCATAATTCAGTCTTGCCTCAAAAGAAACAGAAGGGGAAACAGTTATGGGTGGCCTACTTACATGAAGGAACAAAAAGCCTTAGTTCTTGGACTGTCTTGCAACTCTCTTCTCTTTCCTCAGGATGAACTGAGAATTCATCCTGAGGAAAGAGAAGAGAGTTGCAAGACAGTCCAAGAACATTGAGTCAGTGATAAGGGGTGGCTCTATCAGTACAGCCCTAGTCTGTCCCATAGGTGGCCCCAGTCTTGCCCCCATGAGCTGTACCCAAACCTTGAAGAGAAGAGGCTGCAATCGAAAGTACAAAACAGGAGGCCAGGTGCAGTGGCTCACACCTATAATCCCAGCACTTTGGGAGGCCAAGGCAGGCGGATCACAAGGTCAGGAGTTCGAGACCAGCCTGGCCAACATAGTAAAACCCCGTCTCTACTATATATATATATATATATATATATATATATATATATATATATATGCAAAACAGGGTTTCAGTGAAGTTTCTAGGGAAAACATGGGGATTTAGAGGACAAAGGGAACATTCCTCATTCGGGTCTTAGAACTCGGAATGGGCATAGCAGCTGAGCAGAGGCATGGGCTGAACCAAGCCTACATCTGGACCAGAGATGGCATGGGAGAGGAAATCAGCTCCAGGCAGGCATCCAGACCTTTGGCACAGGCCTTGGGGGCATGCCCAGGAGAAACTCACAGCCTCAGCAGGTCAAGGAGGGAGAGAGGATTCATTCTCAGGCGTGCACAAGACATCATCTAATGCCTCCCAGAATGAAGTGGAGGAAATTGAGGAACTTCAGTTCTATAGAGCAAACAAGCCTGGGGCCAGAGAATTGTGTTTTGATGACCATGATCTTGACTCTATTTCTAGGTTCTGGCTGTTATCCCTTGAGGAACGGGGATTAGAGTTGTTCCCTATAGATAAACCGTAGTTTTTTAAGGTTTAAGCCAGGTCTCAAACACCTGGCTCTAGGCAAAACTGTATATTGCGGTTTGGCTTTGACATGTCTTAGCCTCCTACATAGATTCTCTCTTTCTCTTTCTTGTCCGTATATTTTATTTACTGTCACAAAAGACTCTGCTTTCCTTTATTTGACAAGTAAGTCCCACCAGGTTTAAATTACTTCCCTGACCTGGGAATATTTGCATATTGATAGGAGATTTGTGATGACCTAAACTCCCTCTAGATCTAAAGAAATAAATGCTTAGTAGAAACCTTCTGTTGTGGCCAGGCGCGGTGGCTCACGCCTGTAATCCCAGCACTTTGGGAGGCCGAGGTGGGTGGATCACGAGGTCAGGAGATCAAGACCATCCTGGCTAACACGGTGAAACCCCATCTCTACTAAAAATACAAAAAAATTAGCCGGGCATGGTGATGGGCACCTGTAGTCCCAGCTACTCGGGAGGCTGAGGCAGGAGAATGGCGTGAACCCGGGAGGCAGAGCTTGCAGTGAGCCGAGATCATGCCACTGCACTCCAGCCTGGGTAACAGAACGAGACTCCATCTCAAAAAAAAAAAAAGAAACCTTCTGTTGTGACTGGTAGGAGAAGGAGGTGAGGGGGGATGCTGAGCAGAGATGCCTTCTGGAGTCCCTCAAATAGCACTGCATGGGTAGCTGTAGTCGCAAGGCTGTCTCTGCCTCCAGAAACCATGAGAACCAAAGGAAGTGTGAAGAGGAGGATGTACCAGTTTTGGAGGATGAAAGAAGCTAATGAACTTATATCCAATATAAGTTATGAAAATTTTCAGAAACACAGGATTTCAGTGGAAGAAAATATGGAAGAATTTAATACTAAACATTCATATACCCACCACCTAGATTCTATCACAGCATGTTACTATACTTGCTTTATCACATATTTACCTATCTATTCATCCCTATCCATCCATCAATCCATCTAATTTATTGATACATTTCAAAATGAGTTGCAGACATCACTTCTCCCTAAATACTTCAGCATACATTGCATTAAAGTTTAATTTTATTTATAGTTATTGTTAAGTTATGCATAACGATATGTACAAATTTTAAGTGAACATTCTCTTTTTGACAAATCCATACACTTAAGTAACTGAGACCCCTATCAAAATAACAATGATCACCCCAAAATGTCTCATGACCTGTCTCAGTCAGTCTCCATTCTAACTACCCCAGAAAGAACCACTGTTCTGGCTGGGCGTGGTGGCTCACGCCTGTAATCCCAGCACTTTGGGAGGCTGAGGCGGGTGGATCACCTGAGGTCAGAAGTTCGAGACCATCCTGGCCAACATGGTGAAACCCCATCTCTACTAAACATACAAAAACGTTACATGGGCATGGTGACACATGCCTGTAGTCCTAGCTACTCAGAGGCTGAGGCAAGAGAATCACTTGAACCCGGGAGGCGGAGGTTGCAGTGAGCCAAGATTGCACCACTGCACTCCAACCTGGGAGACAGAGTGAGACTCCATCTCAAAAAAAGGAAACACTGTTCTAATTTTATTCACTATAGATTAGTTTTGCCTGTTCTAAAACTTCATAGAGTTGGAATCATACAGTGCGGACTCTGCTCATTATGCAAGACTTCTTTCGCATTGCACAATTTGGACATTTGTTTATGTTATTGCATATGTCTCTGGTTTGCTCCCTTTTTGTTGCTAAACTGCATTCCAATTGTTAAAGTTGCTACAATTGGTATATCTATTTTCCCACTGACGATATCTGGGCTATCTCCACATTTTGGCTATTATGAATAAAGCTGCTATGAATATTCTTATATGTCTTTGGCAGACATATGTTGTTATTTTCTTGGGTAAATACCTAGTAATAGAATTGTTGGATCATAGGGTAGCTGTATCTTTAATTTATAAGAAATTGCCAGGCCTTTTTCAAAAGTGGCTGTATCATTTTACCCCACCAACAATGTATGGACATTCCAGTGGCTCTATATCCTCATCCACATTAAGTATTGGCAGTTTGTCTTATTTTAGTCATTTTGGTAGATGAATAATGTAAAAATTAATGAACATTTAAAAATCAATTTTAAGAAAACCTTAGGAGGACAATGAAATAAGCCATTATGGTTTTTTTTGTTTTGTTTTTCTGGTTTGGATTTTTTTTCATTTGTTTGTTTTTTGCAGAGACAGAGATCTTGCGATGTTGTCCAGGCTGGTCTGAAACTCGTGGTCTCTAGCATATGTGATTAAGAGGGAGGGTATCCCAAAGAGTAATCAAAGGAAAACCCATGAGGGTAGACTAATGCTTTACTGAGAAACCTGCTCCTTTACTTTTGCTGGGCACTCATGCTTGTTTTACCAACACTTTGTGAGGCTGAGGTGGGCAGATCACTTGAGTCCAGGAGTTCAAGACCAGCCTGACTATCATGGCAAAACCCTGTCTCTGCAAAAAATACAAAAATTAGCTGGGTGTGGTGGTGTGCACCTATAGTCCCAGCTACTTGGGAGGCTGAGGCAGGAGAATTGCTTGGGCCCAGGAGGTCGAGGCTGCAGTGAGCCAATATGACACCACTGCACTCCAGCCTGGGTGACAGCGAGACCCTGTTTAGTAAAAAAAAAAAAAAAAAAAAAAAAAAAAAGCTACTTTGTCTTAGATCACTGTGGTTGAGACATAAGAGAAATTGTAGGATCACAAGAACTTGGAGAGGAGAATGTTCCCATGTGCCCCTAGAATCTAAATATTCAGAATCACTAGAGAAATCAAGCTACTTTAGCAATGGCATTGGTGAGTTGTTATCAGAAAGTTCATGAGGGGATACGTGTGTGTGTGTGTGTGTGTGTGTGTGTGTCTGAAATGGGGGCAACAAAAAGCAAAAGAAGATGAAGTCTCGAATACAACAATGTATGATGTATAACATTTATTGATATGTGTTTATACATACTCTATCTTGTAGAGACAAGCTTGGATGACTTAAATGGATGCATGTAATATAACTAGAAAGCATCACTTTAAGGGTGAAACAATTTTTCCATGAATTTTTTTTAATGCAGCACTATATTAATAGCTTTGCACTTGTAGGGACAGTTGGATGACACATCCTTCTACCTATATAAAAGAAGCGGGTGTCTGTTGTGTAAATTGGGTCCCTTCCAAGTCACCACCTGGTATGCAGCCATTGAGTTCTACAAGCTCACCTAGTTTGGGTTAAGAAATAGGCTTTACTGGGGAAAGGGTAAACCTATAAGGTAAGTTACAGTGCTCTGCAAGACATGTAGTGTGAGTCCTTATTCTAACAGAGGAACGATATCCCCCTGATTCTACCTTTTCTATAAAGCAAGCTTGAGAAAGCTGCCTTGTCAGTGAAGGGATGCCTAGGCATCTTGGTCCAGGCAGTCTAGATTTGGGGGCTTGGCTGCTTACAGGAGTACCTTGGAAAGCCAGCTGCCTAGCATCTGGGGACCTTGGGGTCCAAAGGATGCTACAGTCCTGCAGTGGGGAGGACACCACCAGTCCTTTGGAATATTGCACTTGAGTGCAGCCCCTTCTGCTGGGAGAAGAAGGTCTTTCATCCTTTCTAGCTCATGGTACTGGTAATCAGAGTGAGCTGCCAGGGTTGTTTTCAGGTCATTATGCGAGACTTCTTTCTCGTATAATGAGCTGTTTTGCTCATCACAGTACACTTAGTGAGAAGTCTGCAGCTAGGAAGCCTAAAACTTGCTATGTGGCCTTAGGAGAGTTACTTTACTTCTCTGACCTTAGTTAGAAGTTCTAGTACTTACCCTACTTTGTAGATTGTTATGGAATCAAATGGAAGTGACCAATAGCCAAACAACTAAAACAGGAGGCTGGCAGTACAGTCAGCAACATTTTTCAGCACACTGCTTTTGGAATTAAACAGTAAATCATAGCCAGAGAAACAAATGTTGATCATTTGCCCAAAATGCACCTTCCAAAATACATCTTAGGAGCCAATAAAAATTCAGCCCATTATTCCAAACTTCCTAATCCTACAGCCCATTATAATGAAAAATTGATGCTCACAGTTTAGTGAGCTGAGGTTATTTCAACATCTCCAGTTATCAGAAAGGCAGAATGTGGACCACCACACATGAAAGGAAGATTAGCCAAACATTTGAACCAAAACAACAACAAAAAAAAGGATGCTTTTGACAGATATTTTTGGTTGACCGCCCACCAGCCAGCCCCCTTTGTTCTTGCTAATAGAACCCGAATTTTGCTTAATCTTCGTGGGTTTAGGACAAGGCCACTCTGAGCCTAAGGAATAATTCTTGGTTATTCTAAGCCAATCATGGCTTGTGATGTGATTCTGGCCAAAGAGACCTGAGAGGTCTATGGGGACTTCTGGGGGAAGCGTCTCCTTGTTCTAGATAGAGGATGACTGTGTAAATGCCTTGAGACTTGCTGTGTGATGAGGGGATACCTGGGCTTGTGTCACATTTTGGCAACTCAGGAAGCTGCCACTGCTGCTGAAGCCAACTTTCTGAGGATGTTACAGTAAAAAGATACAAAATCATTTGGATCTAGGTGATAACACTGAACTGCTGAAACTCTGACACCACCCAACTCTGGGCTCACTATTACATGGAACAATAGTCTTTATTTTTTTAAGTCAGTTGAGTCAGGGTTTCTCTTACTTGTAGCCAAATGTATTTCTAAGTGATGCACTGGTTCAGGTTTGTTTACTTTTTAACCAGATAATGTGAGTAAAATACTTCATTCTAGTTAAATAAAGGTTTTATTGTAATAGATATGAAAGAATCTTTTTAAGAGCTAAAGAAGTACTCTAAGATTTAATTTACTATGATTATCTTTTTGAAATCTGGGTCTTGATATATTGCCATTTTTTTGGAGATTATTTTTAAGCACTTCTTTTTGCAATATATTGCCAAATTAATTCAGTTTGGTGAGCAACAGAAAAATATTAAACACAGATTAAATTGGAGCATTTTGCTAGAATCCAACTAGGTTCTGCTGCAGTAGAAGTATATTCAATTATGCATGTTCAGAATTCTTGAGATATCCCCCCATGCCAATGGGTGTAGCGTAGCCTAAACTCATTGAGAGGAAACCCAAAGTGAAGGTCATCTGTGTTGTATTTCATTCATTTCTTCTAGTTTAGAGGTGGCCTCAAAAGCACATCTGGGAGGTATGCGTAAATGGTTCACCACAAGCTCTAAGACAGAGAAGATGCCGAACATGGTAGGAGAATATAACTGAGATAGTACATGAGAGCATGAGCAGCAGCAAGAGCCACGAGCTTTGAAATAGGTATGACTACCGCTGGGCCACAGCTTGAATGTTTTGGAAGAGGGGCCTATGGAAACAATGGAGTCCTCTGCTAGATTAAAGGGAAAGCCAAAGTCAGAAGGGGCCTGTGCCTCACTTACAGTTGGAAATGTGAGAGGAGCCCTCCTCACCAGGGAAGGCTGCAGAAGAGCAGAAAGGGCGACGTGACATGGTCAGGCAGAGAAAGGACCTGTGCGTGGTGTGCAGATGGTCCAGAGATTGCCATATGTCCTGCTGGGACTACACAGAAGTCCCAACGGGCAAGAAGTTGGTTTGGGATGAGGAGAAGGCTCAGTACATAGGTAGATGATATTGGTGCACATTCAAAGGCTAGATGGGAACAGCTGTATCACCACTGACCCAGAGGATGTACATAGACCAGTGATCTCTCTTCTATGGATGGGTTAGGCTTTTCTAATACCTCACTAGCCAAGACTATGTCATTCCATTTGTGCATTGCTGCCCAAAACAAATTGAGAGGTTACTAAGAGAGGTGGAGGGGAGGGATATCGGAGGGCAACCCACCACCGTGACGTCAACACAAGCTTCCTATGCTTCCAGAGTAAAGAAGCAGGGGAGGAGGAAGGACCAGGGGAGGAGGAAGAATATTGAAAGACCCTTTTCCCCAAATATAGTTCTGCTTTAAATAGGACAGTGACTGAAACAATCACAGTTGAATGGTACTGGGAAAAAACAAAAACACTAGTTTAGAATGATAATAGCAGAATGAGATAGGCTTAGTAGTCTGCCTTAGACCTGCATTGTGCATTCGGGTGGTCACTAGCCACATGTGGCCATTGAGTACCTGAAATGTGTCTAGTGCAATTTAAATTTTGTTTAATTTTAATTAAAACAAAAATTTAAGCACTGATAACTTGATTCCATTACTGGAAAACTTTGAAGCATGCTTGAGACAACTTAGGTTTGTGAGTCTACTTTTTTCATTGTAAATTTTATGAAATCTAAATACAATATTTCAGAAGAAAATGTAGCGTTCAAATTGAGATGTGCTTTAAGTATAAAATATACACGGAATTTCAAAGACTTAGCATGGGAAAAATGTAAATTACCTCATTGATAACTTTTTATATCAATTACATTCTAAAATGATACAGGTTGATTATTCTTTATTTTAAAGGGATACTTTAGAAACACTCCAGAAGTGTTTCAGGTTTTGAATTTTCTCTGATTTTGGAATATTTACATTACCAGCTGAGGATCCCTAATCTGAAAACACAAAATGCAAAATGCTCCATTGAGTATTTCCTTTGAGTGTCATGTTAGTATGTTGGTGCTCAGAAAGTTTCAGATTTTGGAGAATTTTGGATTTTGGATTTTCAGATTAGGGATAGTCAACCTGTAATATTTTAGATACATTGGTTTTAATAAAACCTAAGATATAATTCACATAATATAAAATTTCACACTATATAGAAATCACCCTTTAAAAATGTTAAATGCAGTGGTTTTTAGTATATTCACAAAGTTGTGAAACTATCACCACTGTGGAATTCCGGGACATTTCTGTTTGTTTTGTTCCCTGCCCCCAAGATGGAGTCTGGCTCTGTCACCCACGCTGGAGTGCAGTGTGTGATCTCGGCTCACTGCAACCTCCCACTCCTGGATTCAAGCGATTCTCTTGCCCCAGACTCCCAAGTAGCTGGGATTACAGGCGCATGCCACCACTCCCAGGAATTTTTGTATTTTTAGTAGAGATGGGGTTTCACCCTGTTGGCCAGGCTGGTCTCGAACTCCTGACCTCATGATCTGCCTGCCTCGGCCTCCCAAAGTGCTGAGATTACAGGCGTGAGCCACCATGTTTGGCCTCCAGGACATTTCTACCGCTCCAAAAAGAAACCCCATTGCAGGTTAGCAGTTACTCCCAGTTTGAGCCTCCCCTCAAACACTGGCAACCACTAGTCTACTTTCTGTCTCTATAGATTTTTCTATTTTGGATATTTCTTATAAATAGAATCATACAATATGTGGACTATTGTGTCTGGCTTATTTCAATGAACATAATGCTTTCAAGGTTTTCCCATGTTGTAATATATATTAGTACTTCATTCTTTTTTATAGCTGAATAATATTTCCTTTTACGGATATACCATATTTTGTTTATCAGTTCATCGGTTAACATTTGGGTTGCTTCTGCTTTTTCACTACCATGAGTAATGCTGCTATGAATTAGTGTACAATTTTTTTTTTTTTTTGAGACAGAGTCTCTTTCTGTTTCCAGGCTGGAGTGTAGTGGCGCAATCTCGGCTCACTGCAACCTCTGCCTCCCAGGCTCAAGCGATTCTCCTGCCTCAGCCTCTTGAGTAGCTGGGATTATAGGAACGCACCACTGCGCCCAGCTAATTTTTGTAATTTTAATAGAGATGGGGTTTCACCATGTTGCCCAGGCTGGTCTTGAACTCCTGACCTCAGGTGATCCACCCGCCTTGGCCTCCCAAAGTGCTGGGATTACAGGCGTGAGCCACCATGCCCGGCCAAGTGTACAAGTTTTTGTATGTACATATGTTTTCAGTTCTCTTGGGTGTAAACCTAGGAGTGGAATTGCTGGAATATATGATAACTCTATGTTTAACTTTTTGAGGAGCTACCAAATCATTTTTCACAGCATTTTACATTCCCACCACCAATGTGTAAGGATTCCCATTTCTCTACATCCTCATCAACACTTGTGATTTTCTGTCTTTTTCTGTTTTAAAATTATAGCCATCCTAATGGGTATAAAGTGGTAGCTCATGTGGTTTTTGACTAGCATTTCCCTAACAACTCATGATGTGGAGCACCTTTTCACACAAGTATTGGCCATTGGTCTATCTTCTTTAGAGAACTGTCTCAAATCCTTTGCCCATTTTAGAAATTGGGTTGTCTTTTTATTGTTTATTTGTAAGTGTTCCTTACATATTCTGGATACAAATACTTTTTCAGTTGTATAATTTGTTAGTATTTTCTGTGGGTTGTCTTTTCACTTTCTTGCCAGTATTCTTTAGTATACAAACGTTTTAAATTTTGATGAAATCCAATTTATTTTTCCTTTTGTTTTTTATGCTTTTCGTGTCGTCTCAAATAACCTGTTGCTTCATCCATGGTCATGAAAATTTACACCCATGTTTCCTCCTAAGTGTTTTATAGTATTGGCTCTTACATTTAGGTCTTTGAACTGTTACAAGCTAATATTTTTAAATACGGTATGAGGTAAGAGTGTAATATAAAAAATATTCCCCAAATTACTTTTACCTAATCTTTTAACTATTTTTTAATGTGGCTACTACAAAATTGAAAATTTACAATTCAATATAGCTTAATTACTTTTCTATTGGACAGATCTGAAATAGGCCAGTGACAATATTGGAATCATAGCTATAAAGTCTATAAAAATGTATTAACCACTTATCATGTGCCAGCTACCATTCTGAGCACTTGGGATTTGAGACAATGAGGCACAAACTCTCCTCTCAAGGACTTGCAAATGTTTTATGGGAAACAGACAAGTAAACAAATTCACCATAGTAAAGGATCAAGTTCTCAGGGGTTTTTTTCTTTTTTTTTTTTTTTTTTGAGACAGAGTCTCGCTCTGTTGCCAGGCTGGAGTGCAGTGGCATGATCTCGGCTCACTGCAGCCTCCACCTCCCGGGTTCAAGCAATTCTCCTGCCTCAGCCTGCCGAGTAGCTGGGATTACAGGCATGCGCCACCAAGCCCAGCTAATTTTTTTTTGTATTTTTAGTAGAGACAGGGTTTTGCCATGTTGGCCAGGCTGGTCTCGAACTTCTGACCTCAGGTGATCCTCCCACCTTGGCCCCCCAAAGTGTTGGGATTACAGGCATGAGCCACTACGCCTGGCCCAGAAACTCAATCTTATCAGTCTCATAGGAAAGCACACCCTTGAAGACCGACTCACACTTACCGTCCTCATGAGAGACTGATGTTTTATATAACCACAATGCCACCATTTATCAGTTGGCAATGAGATCTGTAATAACAACATTCATCATTTATTGAGCGTCTACTACTTGCCGACACTCTTCCAGGTGTCTACATGCATTTTGTCATTTGATTCTTACAATGACCCTTTGAGAGGGTACCATTAACATCCTTATTTTACAGACAGGGAAATTGAGTTGCAGAGCTTTGAAATAACTTGTCCAAAGCCACACAGCTGGAAAGTTTCAAACTCAAGCATGTTGGCCCATGCTCTTCACTGACACACTCTACTGCCTTTTGCCAAATGTGCTGGACATTCATGTTGGCTGCTCAGAGGTTTCTGTTCCTCTGTAGGAGGATCTATATAAAAAGGAGACTTATAATCAATAGATGGCTTGGTGAGTATTAAGTCAGAGCAAGGAGAGTCAGTGATATAAATTAAAAGGCTAATGACATCAAGACCCACACTTGGGTCAAAATACACTCACTTCAGGGATGAGACTGCTGAATTTGGGGGTCATGGGGCACCTTCCCCTGGAGCTGCCAACTTCTGCATCTCTGTGCTTGTGTTTATTTTCTTTTTAATTGTTTCGGCAATGGCAGTTCCCCCTCCACGATACATTCCTTCTTTTGACAATGCAATACCTACAGTCATGTTTTTGCACTTCCTGTTTTGGGCCTAGGAAATATTTTGTGTTCAAGTTGACTGTGATTTACTGTACTCCTCCACTGGGTGCTGGCTTGATTAGTCAACATAGCAGAGCTCTGACTAGACCCTCTTAATCTCCCCAATCCTTCTCGTATCTAACCTATGTCCTGAGAATTTTATACCACCACTACCATCTCTGTCATAGTAACTGAGACTGACCTGGATGAAAATGTTAGACTTAGTCTGGACACAGTGGCTCATGCCTGTAATCCCAGTGCTTTAGGAGGCTGAGGTCAGGAGTTTGAGACCAGCCTGGATTACATAGCAAGACCCCATCTCTACAAAAAATTTAAAAATTAGCTGGGCATGGTGGCATGTGCCTGTAGTCCCAGCTAATCAGTAGGCTGAGGTGGGAAGATTGCTTGAGCCCAGGATTTCAAGGCTGCAGTGAATCCCATCTCTTTAAAAAAAAAAAAAATTATGGACCTTCTTGGTTTTCCTGCCTGAAACTTTCCTCTCTCCTGTCCAGCCTCCACACGCATGCTGCCACCCAAAATAGCTTCAATCTTGACCTACCTTTTAGGTGGTTCTATTTTTACCTTCAAAATAAAGCCCAAGCTGCTTACCATGGCATTCTGGGCTTTTCATGTTCTGGCCCACCATGAATCCTACGTCCTTCAGCCCCTCTGCCTTTGTTCATGTTAGTCTCACCACCTAGAAATGCCTTTTCCTACCTTCTCTACCTATGTCCCTTCCTCCAAAATCTGACTCTAATAAGGCCACCTACTCTTATATGGACTTCTCCACTGCTACCCCATCCCCTACCCTGTATCAGAATTACTCTTTCTCTCCTCAAATGTGTCCCATAATCTAGCAGGAAATAATCTAGCTTGAGTTGTGATCAGTACAGTAGTGGTGGAAAAAACATGGGCTCTGGAGACCTGCCCCCAGGGGGGCCCCAGGACCCTGCCTGCCTACTTGGATACCTTTATCCCACTATTCCATAATTATCTGTTTACCTGCCTGTTTCTCCTTTTCTCTGTGCCCCATCTGCAGGGCACTGTCTGATCATCTGGTCTTCTCAGTCCCCGGCAAAGTTCACGGACCCTGACACACCCTGCAGCTGTCTCCTGAAGGAGTCAGAGTGGACCACTGAATCCCAGCTGCTCTTCTTTCAAACGATGTGACCTTGGGAAAGTTACATAACCTGTCTGTGGCTTTGTTTTCTTCCTTATAAATTGGGGTAATAACACCTACGTGTAAAAGTTATTCAGGTAATGTATGTTTAAAAGAAAAAAATGTAAAAGGAGGAAGTGAAAATGAGGCAGAGTTTGTGTCCTGTGAAAGGTAAGGAACCAGTCACAACATACTGATAATATTAATAGCTAGAACTCTCTCTGTAGCTGCCCCTGCCGAGTGTTTTATACCATTATCTCATTCACTTCTCCCAACTCTTTGAGGAAGAGACTGTTGTACCCATCATATCATCATACAAATTGCTATACCCATCATACACATAAGAAAACTGAGACTCAGGAAGTGAAGTACTGGTCCGAGTGGCAGAGCTGGAATTCAAAGCAAGCCTTAGAGGCTAAGCACTGGCATTTCTGTACCCATCTTGGGGGAGAGCTGGTAGCTGGCTCTAGGGAAGCATCCAGCGGAAGACCTGGTCTTGGCTGTCCTCGTTTGACACCTACTCTTAGTAACCCGGAAGAGTGCAGGCACAGTGGGTATTGCAAAGGCCGGAGAAGGAAACCAACACAGACATCCGAAAAAGCTGGTGCAGAGCAGGAGAGAGGAAATGGGATTCAATTTGGGGAAGTACAGACCAAGCTAGCCACACAGAGCTAATCCACAGCAAGGATAGAGAGGTCAGGAGAGAAAAAAAAAAGAGGAGAGCTGGGAGCTGAAAGCAGCGAGGCGGGGTGGCAGGCTGTAACTGAGATGCTGCTCTGTAAAGTGATGAGGCCGGGGAGGCCACATCTGCTCTGGGCAGCACTCGCAGAGCTGTTGCAGCACAGAGAGGTCTTGCTCTCCTCTTCACGTGCACAGTGGGGAGGCCGCATTCGAGGCTCAGTGCGTGTGCGTGCGTGCGACACACACACATGCTTTGATACTGAGCCCCATGAAACCCCCATGAGTCTTTTTTTTTTAAACTTTCCTCCTTTCTAAGTTTGACCTATATATTTCCAGATGCCTCTAAGGGAAATTATGGGGCTATTGCATTTATCGAATATGGAGTATAGATCAGAGTGGATGTGGAGGCAGCAAGGAAGGAACTGAAAAAAGCAGCACTCAGCCATGCTGATGAGCTAGTCCCAAGTTCCAGATCTCTCTTTAGCCTGAAGCTCTGTTCCTTCCTGTCCATCTAGAAGGCAATGTTGCCTAAAGGCAAGAGCCTGGATTTATGTACGGCTCCTGCTTTTACTACCTATGTGAACTTAATTATTCTACCTTATCTGGTTCAATGTCCTCAACTTTGAAGTGAGAACAGTAGTAATACCTACCTCCTGGGGCTTCTGAGAAGATGAAAGACCAAAGTGCCGCTCCTATGCAAAACCTATCCTTGGGAAGTGGAGATCATTATTGCCTTTAAATCTGTCCAAGGGTTTAATAGGAGTGCATTCACAATTTGTCTGTAGGCCTTTTATTCAGATGCCTTTAGATTTTGCTAAATCAGACATTGTACAGATTGACAGATTGAAATCCATAGTGAAAAAAAAGCTAGTTTGAGGGCTTTCTTCTGGAGCTGAAATAAAGCAATCCTAACCTTTGGGAAGCTGGTTAAATGGGTTCAGAGTAGAGCATTTCTATGTACCTCTGGGGCATTTCAGGCCTGGCAGCATCAGGAGGGTTCTCACATGTGGCATGGGCAGCAAAGCTATGTGGGGATTCTGTCTTTCCCAAACCTCACTGCCTTCCATGTCTCCTAAGACTTGGTAGGATATTCAAATACGACACACCTGTCTCCCCCAGCACACAGATTACAGCTGTAGGTCTTCCCATGACAAGGTGTGGGGGAAATCAAGTGAGGGATTCTGGGAGTTTTATCTTTCCCTTGATTTGGGGGGCATAAAGCCTGCTGGGAATAGAAGGACGGATTTGGACACTTCAGCTGGCTGATTCCTGGGAGGGGAAAAGGACATCTCTGGCCTTCTAGCCAGAAGGGGCCTCTGGATCATCCAGTCCAGCTTCTAGAAGACTTGAGGACTAGCATTGTGTGTTTGTGGTCCCTTGTCAGAGTAAGTGATAGGAGAGCCTACTCAACACCCCAAGACTCCTCAGCGAGTGCACTCCCACTTCATCATCCTGAGTGAACAGGATGCCTCCAGGAAAGTGGGAGACAGAAGCCACAGCGGATTCTTTTTTCAAACCCAAGCAAGGAAAATCAGAGAGAAGCAAGTCAAATGCCATTATCTTCTCTCTGCAGAACTGACTAAGCAAAATTATGAATAGGCCAAGAATGATTTTTCTACTGATTGATGAACTTGAATCTGTTCTTCTAGGATTTGATTATTCAATTAATAAAATATTTACATGCTCTGTTTTTTTCTTTACAATAAACAGATATGTTTCTCCTTAAAATGTCTTAAATAACTGTACTTTTGAATTGAATGTTGCCCTTCGTAGGTGATTTTTTAATGCATATTTGGATGACTATAACTTAACAGCCCTTTTAAAAGTGTTTATTGATAAGGATTATATGGAGCCTCTTGATAGAGAATGAGGGTGACATCTCCCCTCTCCTTAGCCTTTCTGCTTATTTGGCCAAACTACTGCCCTCACAGACCCTTCTTTGAAATTTTTTCTTTGCTTAGTGTTATCTGATGGAGATGCTGAGACATTTTGCCAGTTTCCAGGGAAACCAGTGGAGAAGGCGAGTTCCTGCTATTCAGACACGGTGTTAGGAGGTGTGTAGGTGCCCCACATACAGTAAGCCCAACATCTCTGGCTTAGCACATGCCCTTATGAGCTGTGCAACCCCAGGCAAGTCACCAACCTCTCTGAAGATCCACTTCCTTATTGAAGCAATGGGGATATTCATAGCTGCCCTCCCTAACTTACACAGTTGTTGTGGGGATGGAATGGCATAATGTATGACAAAGGGATTTGTAGAGGCAACAAACTATACAGATGCAAGGGGTAATTATTATGCTGTTATGGTTGCCTGCTCTTAACTGGAGCCAGTCTGGGGAATTCTATCTCCCCAGGTGAAAACGTCTTTGTTGTCAAATTAAAATGGTTAAATTCCATCAAGGTCTATGGGACAAAGCCATCAATCTTTGCTCTCACAATGGAACAGTATCTCCTGGAGACAAGTCCGAACTTTATCTGTGTACCCACTAGTACCGAAAGACACTTCTAGACATTATGTCCTTGGACTTAGAATTCATTTCCCAAAAAAGTCCTTCCTTCCGCAGTGCAGAGCTATTCTGCACCCACACAAAGCTGGCCAGTGTGCAGCTCAAGCTCTCCTCCCAGAACGCCAGACACAAGACTTGCTTGTGGTTGAAGAATATTATTTCAGGAAAGATGCAGGGACTTGAAGGGGTGGAGCAGAGAGGACTTCGCCATACTGACCACCAGTTATTCATAGAATCATAAATACTAAAGTTAGAAAGTTATCTGGGCCAAACTCCTTCTTTTAAGATGAGAAAAATTATGGCTTAAAATAGATTCAGTAAGCAAAACAGGTTAGGCAATGGGTTAAATAATTACTTAGAGAAAACAGAGCCTTTTGATTTCTAGGCCAATGTTTCTCCCATTGCATTATTAATAATACTAACTACGTCAACATTCACAACAGCTACTGTTTATTGAACAAAGAGTATGTGTCAGACATTGTACTAAGCTATTCACATATATTCACTTATTTAATTCCCACAACAAACCAGCCAGGCAGATATTATTCAAATTTTACAAATGAGGAAAATAAAACTCAGCAATAATCATTGCTTCCCAATATCAGGGCACTGATCTTTACAATCAGCCAGATCTTTATAATCAGTATAGAAAGCAAGAAGGGGAGTGTGTGTTGTGGTTACTGCTATTGTTTGCATATGACATTATATCTACCTTTTTTTTTTTGAGACAGAGTTTTGTTCTTGTCATCCAGGCTGGAGTGCATTGGCAGCGATCTCAGCTCACTGCAATCCCACCTCCCAGGTTCAAGAGATCCTCCTGCCTCAGCCTCCTGAGTAGCTGGAACTACAGGCGTCCACCACCACACCCAGCTAATTTTTGTATTTTTAGTAGAGATGGGGTTTCACCACGTTGGCCAGGCTGGTCTCGAAGTCCTGACCTCAGGTCATCTGCATGCCTCAGCCTCCAAAAGTGCTGGGATTACAGGCGTGAGCCACCACGCCCAGCCTATGTCTACTTTTAAAAAACATTTAGAGATGAGAAATCATTCCTTATTCCAAATACCAAACAGTCCTAGAAAATATACTCTGACTTGAATTGTCACACGATTTCATCCTAAAGTGCAGCCCAACTTTATACTGACAGGGGTTAACTGGAAATGAAGATGTGAGGCTTTCATGCCCTTCTGCATGCCAAACTTTCATAATTCAGACATGAGATGAGTCATAAAAGAAATATGCAGGCTTTTGGCCACAATAGAAACACTCATTTCCCCAATTGCTCAGCAGCAAAACATCAAGACCAACTATTTTTATGTGCTAGGAATGTTAAAAGCTTTTTCCGGTCTTAGGGTTGCTTTTAACATAATTAAACCAACCTTTGCTGCTCCTGCTGTGGCTTCATTCTAAAGATCCTACACTCAGGCTTTTTCTCCTCTTGCTTAATGGGTTGTGATGGGAAATTCACTAGGCCTAGGATCGTCAGCTGCCAAAATAAATCTGCCTGCTCTTTAATCTTGACATCATATTCTGCCAACTTCCGTTAAAAAGCATAACATCTCTATAGTCTTTCCACACTCTGGTACAAGCTATAGTGCTTGAATTTTTAACACCCTGAACATGTATTTAATTATAATTCCAAAGATCCAAGAACATTGTTCAGAAATTCTATCATCCCTAAAATGTTAATTTTACATTAAATGATGCTATGAACAAATGTCCTGGAAGCACCAGAATAATTTCCTGAAATTTCTCCAATACAAAATAAAAGACAGAGGACAGCAGTCTCTGAAATCAGCCAAGGCTCTTCAAGCCCAAATAGAAATGAAACCATCCCCATGGGGTTGATAAAAATTGCATGCCTGATTCTGGATAGAAATATTGTTATGGTTAAGCATTAGTAGGCTGCTGTCCACCCCACTTCCTTGTTGCTAAAAGTCAGGTAGCAATAGATATTGACCATTTGCATCCCCATTCTTCCTGTAGGTAGGATTCCTGACATCAGGGTCATAAGACTGCTTAAGATTTGGTTTGCATCCCCATTGCTCCTCTCTTTTGATACAGAACTTGCTCCAGCTTTCATTTCCCATCCTCTGCCTGCTTCGAGCTATAAGCAACCCTTTGTTTAAGGATCTTAAGATAGTTTTCAGACCCCCAAATTCTAGCAATAGTTTGAAGGGCCCCACAGAGGAATGGAATTAGCATGAGAATCCAGCTTCTTTCTCTCCCTTTCACATGACTCCACCCTGCACTCTTCAACCAGTCAATCATCTCCACACTTTGGCCCACTTCAAAACCCTTCAAAACTCTATCCCCAGACACCTCTGGGAGACAGGTTTGAGGCTCCCTCCCATCTCCTCATTTGGTGGCCCTCTTTCTCTGCTGGTGTCTCTGCATATTGACTTGCTGTGTGCATCAGGCGATGAACCTATTACAGTTACAGAAACTGAATGAAACTTCGCAAGACTAAAAGAAAAAAAACTTTTGTAAACAATTCCATAGTTGATTATTGCCTATTATTGGAATGCGATGTCTACCATTGCTGGGGAAGAGAATCATAATGTTCATTTAAGAGGACATTTAAAGAGGAGCATGAGCTGTGACCAGTGGGGTCTAACCACCACTCCTGCTTTCTTTGTCTCTTCCATCCTTCTGTCCATGTTTCTGTGTATGTGTTTATGCTCAGCATTTCAGCACTTAGGACTTGAGTCCCTATTATATGGTAGGCCCTTAGGATCCAAAATGGAAACAGCAAGACTCATTTTAGGCCATTCTTCTATTCTAGAAAAACCTTCCCTGAAATCACTTTCCTGCCTGGTCTAGGTTAAGAACCATGCCCATGTGTTCCAAAGCATCCCCTGCACTCGCCTATTTGACTCTTATCCCCCTGTACGTGCTGGTAACAGTGACTGCTCATCATCATTGACCATTCACTATCTGCCAGGGTCTGTGCTAAATGCATTAGAGGCCTCTCCTATAATCCTTGTAATGACCATTGGTGGTAGGTACTGTCAGGCCTCTAAGCCCAAGCCTGCACATATACATCCAGATGGCCCAAAGCAACTGAAGAATCACAAAAGAAGTGAAAATGGCCAGTTCCTGCCTTAACTGATGACATTACCTTGTGCAATTCCTTCTCCTGGCTCAGAAGCTCCCCCACTGAGCACTTTATGACCCCCGTCCCTGCCCCCAAGAGAACAACCCCCTTTGACTCTAATTTTCCACTACCTACCCAAATCCTATGAAACTGCCCCACCCCTAACTCCCTTTGCTGACTCTCTTTTTGGACTCAGCCCACCTGCACCAGGTGATTAAAAAGCTTTATTGCTCACACAAAGCCTGTTTGATGGTCTCTTCACATGGATGCAAGTGAGAGGTACTGTGAGGAACTCCATTGTGCTGATGAGGAATCTATAGCAGGAAGAGGTAATTTGCCCAAGGGCATAATTAGTAAGTAGTTGAGCGAAGATTCAAAGCCAAGTGGTTGGACTTTTAAGTCTGTGCTCCTAACCACTGTCATATACAACTTGAATTTCTTTCCCCAAGACTGGGTGCATTATAAGAATAGGAAGTACCTTATCTTTGTATCCATAGAACCTAGCAGAATGCCCGGTATATATATATAAAGTTTGCTGAATGAATGTAAATAAATGAATGAGTGGTAGAGGCAAGGAGTGAATGGGAGGTGAGAAAGTAGGCACAGCCATCCCAGAAGAACCTCATGAATTTTGGCTAAGTAGAGAGGAAGAGAGAAAAGGAACCATGTTTTCCATGATCAGCCTTCTGCAAACTCCCCACTGGGGACAGGAGCAGCCTGAGGAGGGACAATGGGAGGGCACAGTGAGCCCAAGTAGGAGAAACTGGGGCTTCAGTAACTTAAGAGATTTGGGCATATGATTTTTCAGGTCCTCTGGGCCCTAATATTGCATGGTCTAAAGACTCCCTATGTTCCCTTCTTCTCTCACAGGCACTTGTTTGTTCATTGTCCTCATTATATTCCTGCCCTGCCCTTGCCCAGGGTCATGGGAGAATGTACAAAGCCACTGTGGCTATATTTCCTCTCTTGTGATACAGGATTTGCTCCAGGTTTGATTTCCCAACCTCTGCCTGCTTCAAACCTTCTCTTGTCCGGAACTTCCCAGCCTCCACTCTATTGACAGCACTCCCAGATTCTTCTTCCTTTTTGGCTTTCATTTAACTTCTGCTCGGTGCAGTATTTTTGAATCAACCTCTTTAGCACCAGGCTCAACAGCCAAGGGCAACTAAAGGCCTAGTCTTGGGAACAACCCAATGGCCAGACCTAGGTCAAACCTAGTGCCCATGCCTTGGGGGAGGTAGAAGGCTTTTTCAATAATATCTAAGTTTTGTTTCTGCAGCAGCCAGTGTCAATGCCTTCAGTTCTCCCCCTTGCCACCCACCCCCACCACTGCCTATCCTTTGTACCCTAAACTTTCAGTATCTGCATCTTCTGTGCCTGAGAATTTTTGGCCCCTTTTTTGCTCAGAAGTGCCACAGCCCCCAGAGCAGCTCTTAACAAAAGCTGATGGGGAGGTGGTGTATAAATACCCCAGCTCCCCCACCCCTCAGGTGGTATGATTCTGAGGAGTGTCCTTCACACCAGGGTTCTCCATGGGTTAAGGTCTAATCACTCCCTAGGGTGACTGGTCTCATAATTCACACATTGTCGGCTGCCTTCCCTTCTCTGTCACTTTCCCACTTTCCTGCCAGCAGCCCTTGCATCTCCCCAATAAACCATCTGTACTCAAGTCTCTATCTCAGAGTCTGCTTCTACAGGATCCCAAACTAAGACAGTTTCAAAGTGTTTTCTTTGGTGGAGACTTGGAAACAGGGCCAGGACTAGGTGCTCACTCTCTGGGTGGTGCAAATGCCAACCGTGCATTCACATGGCCCTGAGACTAAGTGCCTCCTTAAATATGAAGCCTCGGCAACTCACTCACCCTTACCCTAGTCCAGAGGTATCGAATTTTTTGGCTTCCCTCATCCAGATTGGAAGAAGAAGAATTGTCTTAGGCCACACGTAGAATATACTAACACTAACAATAGCTGATGAACTTTTTTAAAAATTGCAGAAAAATCTCATAATGTTTTAAGAAAGTTTGTGAATTTGTGTTGGGCCACAGGTTGGCCAAGCCTGCCCTAGTCCTATCAGATAACTAACTCTTATTATCTACAATAGTCTCACCAGCCTGGAGTTGTTTGATCATTTTATATCCATGTGTTTGTTGTTTATACAGGTATCTTCCCTTTCTAGTGGTAATCTCTGAGAGGGCTTATGCTAATTTGGATTGTTTTTACATTATGCAGAATAGTATAGTTATGGATCAAATTGTGTCCCCCTCAATGCCCCAAATTCATATATTGAAGCCCTAACCTCCAATGTGACTGTATTTGGAGACAGGACCTTCAAAGGGGTAATTACAGTTAAGTGAAGGCATAAGGGTGGGGCCCTGATCTGATGGGACTGTTGTCTTTATAAAAGGAAGGGCCCTCCCCACCCCCAACACCTGCACAAAGAAGTCATGTCAGTATACAGCAAGGTGGTGACTGTCCACCAGGCAAGAGAAGAGGCCTCAGTTTGAAACCTGCCTTGCCAGCACCACCTTGATGTTGTACTTCCCAGCCTCTGGAACTGTAAGAAATAAGGTTTTTGTTTTTGTTTTTTGTTTTTTTGGGATGGAGTTTCACTCTTGTTGCCCAGGCTGGAGTGCAATGGTGTGATCTTGGCTCACTGCAAACTCTGACTCCCAGATTCAAGCAATTCTCCTGCCTCAGCCTCCCAAGTAGCTGGGAATACAGGCATGAACTACCACGCTTGGCTAGTTTTGTGTTTTTAGTAGAGACAGGGTTTCTCCATGTTGGTCAGGCTGGTCTCGAACTCCCAACCTCAGGTGATCCACCCGCCTTGGCCTCCCAAAGTGCTGGGATTATAGGCGTGAGCCACCACGCCTGGCAGAAATAAGTTTTTATTGTGTAAGTCAGGGGTCCCCAACCCCCGGGCCGCATTCCAATACCAGCCTGTGGCCTGTTATGAACCCAGGCCGCACAGCAGAAGGTGAGCAGTGGGCAAGGGAGCATTACCACCTGAGCTCTGCCTCCTGTCAGATGAGCAGCATTAGATTCTCATGAGAATCGAATGAGAAGCCAGCTGAAACTGCCAAAACGAAGATGATGACAGTTAGATTCTCCTGAGAATCTAATGCTGCTGCTCATCTGACGGGAGGTGGAGCTCAGGTGGTAATGCTATTGTGAAATGCGCATGAGAAAGATCTAGATTGCACACTCCTTATGAGAATCTAATGTGTGATGATCTGAGGTGAAGCAGTTTCATTCCAAAACCATCACCCACCACCATCCTACCTCTACCCCGCTACTACCCTCCTTAGAAAAATTGTCTTCCACGAAACTGGTGCCAAAAAGGTTGGAGACCGCTGGTTTGAGCCATCCAGTCTCTGGTATGTTGTTGTGGAAGCCCTAGCAAACTAAAATAGATATGGAAACCACCTTCGCAGAAATTATAACAGTGAGAAAATTATGGCAGTGAAAGAGATGGGATTTAACCAACCCTCACCTTTCCTTTAGCTGCCCTTAATTATCCCTGGGCTTGGGCCAAGCTAACTTTGTGCAGTTTAGCCCTTCCCCAAAACTCAACTGCCTTTGTAAACCTCATGAGAGACCACCAGGCTAGGAGGATAGAGGAGCCTGAATTCGGCTAAGCTGTAGACCTAAAGGATTGCCAGCCACTACTCCAGAGGTGACAAGATACGCAACTTCCTCTGTTGGGAACAGGCTCCCCAAAATCTGGCCATAAACAAAATCTCTGCAGCACTGTAACATGTTCATAATGGCCCTAACGCCCATGCTGGAAGGCTGCGGGTTTACCGGAATGAGGGCAAGGAACACCTGCCCGCCCAGGGCAGAAAACCACTTAAGCCACAAACAATAGCATGAGAAATCTGTGCCTTAAGGACATGCTGCTGCTGCAGTTAACTAGCCCAACCTATTCCTTTAATTCGGCCCATCCCTTCGTTTCCCATAAGGGATACTTTTAGTTAATTTAATAGCTATAGAAACAATGCTAATGACTGGTTTGCTGTTAATAAATATGTGGGTAAATCTCTGTTTGGGGCTTTCAGCTCTGAAGGCGGTGAGACCCCTGATTTCCCACTTCGCACCTCTATATTTCTGTGTGTGTCTTTAATTCCTCTAGCACCACTGGGTTAGGATCTCCCTGACCGAGCTGGTCTCGGCATTCCTCAATTACTCCTGCAGATAACATCACTCTTGTAAATCCTAAGATTGGTTTTTTGAGCTATCTTTTCAGGCTTTTTGTATATCTGATGACTGATGGCTCCACTTGGACCTGCCACCTGCTCCTGTGGCCCCACCCTGAAGTGGCTCAACGAGCAGGAGGACCATTTCCCACACCTGTATAATTGCACCCCCCAACCAATCAGCAGCAAGCACCCATTGCCTAGCTACCTCGACCCCTTCTCCTAAACTACCTTCAAAAACCTCTAGCCCCCAAATTCTTGGAGAGACTGATTTGAGTAGTAATAAAACTCTAGCTTCCCGTTTAGATGCTCTACATGTGTAAAACTCGTTCTCTGTTGCAATTCCCCTGCCTTGATAAATCAGCTCTATCTGGGCAGTGGGCAAGAAGAACCCACTGGGTAGTTATGCCAGAGGCATCTGAACTAGAGTGACTCCATCTTGAATAGGGGGTGGATAAAATGAGGCTGAGACCTGCTGGGCTGCATTCCTAAGAGGTTAGGCATTCTTAGTCACAGGATGAGATAGGAGGTCACAAGATACACCTCACAAAGACCTTGCTGATAAAACAGAATGCAATAAAGAGGCCAGCTGAAACCGCCAAAACCAAGATGATGACGAAAGTGACCTCTGGCTGTCCTCACTGCTCATATACGCTGATTGTAATGTATTAACATGCTAAAAGACACTCTCACCAGTGCCATGATGGTTTACAAATGCCATGGCAATGTCCAGAAATTACCCTATATGATCTAAAAGGGGGAGGAACCCTCAGTTCTGGGAAATCCCTGCTCCTTTCCCAGAAAACCCATGAATAATCCACCCCTTGTTTAGCATATGATCAAGAAATAACCATAAAAAATATACAGCTAGCAGCCCTCAGGGCTGCTCTGTCTATGGAGTAGCCATTCTTTTGTTTCTTCCCTTCTCTAATAAACTTGTTTTCACTTTATTCTGTGGACTCACTCTGCATTTTTTCTTGTACAAATTCCAAGAACGCTTTCTTGGGATCTGGATCAGGACCTCTTTCTGGTAACAGTTACAATATCCTATGTTTAAAAATCCAATACAAGGCCAGGTGCAGTGGCTCATGCCTGTAATCCCAGCACTTTGGGAGGCCGAGGTGGATGGATCACGATGTCAGGAGTTCAAGACCAGCCTGGTAACATAGTGAAACCCCTTCTCTACTAAAAAATACAAAAAATTAGCTGGGCGTGGTGGTGGCACCTGTAATCCCAGCTACTTGGGAGGCTGAGGCAGGAAAATCGCTTGAACCCGGGAGGCGGTGGTTGCAGTGAGTGCCACTGCACTCCAGTCTGGGTGACAAAGTCAGACTCCATCTCAAAGAAAAAAAAAAATCAAATACTATTATCTTCATTCACATATTCATTCATCCATTCATTTCTTTTCTTTTCTCTTTTCTTTTCTTTTCTTTTGTGGAGACAGAGTCTCACTCTGTTGTCCAGGCTGGAGTGCAATGGTGTGATCTCCGCTCACTGCAACCTCCGTCTCCTGGGTTCAAGTGATTCTCCTGACTCAGCCTCCCTAGTAGCTGGGATTACAGGCACCCACCACCACACCCAGCTAATGTTTTCTTTATGTTGTTAGTAGAAACAGGGTTTCACTATGTTGGCCAGGCTGGTCTCAAACTCCTGACCTCAAGAGACCTGCCCAACTCGGCCTCCCAAAGTGCTGGGATTATAGGTGTAAGCCACTGTGCCTGGCCTCATTCATTATAGGTGTGAGCCACCGCGCCTGGCCTCGTTCATTTTCATAAATGTTTAAGAAACCTCTACTCCGTATAAGTAAAGGTCTAATGATGCTAAAGATGCTCTCTGAGGAGCACATAAATGAATAAGATACTTTCACAACCCTGACTCAAGGGCCATATCACGGTCAGCATTGTTATTTTAAAATGCACATTTGCACATGCTACTCCACTGATGTAGGAAAGATGATAGGACCTGGCTCCTGGCCCCTTTCCAGATTTATCTCCTGTCATTCCTCTTCAAGTACCTTGTATTCTAACCACACAGGATTATTTGTTGAACTCTTTCTTTATTTTGGGACTTTGCTTAGTCCCCTGTGGAAATCCTACTTATCCTTCCAGATTTAAGAGAAGTAGTGTGACTTCCATGAAACCTTCTGGATTCGCCCATGCAAAATTAATTACTCTCTTACTGGTCCTGATAACACTTACATACCTCTATTGTATTACTATTTACTATAGTTCACAGTTTAATTTTTAACACATCTCTTTCTTCCTTTTTTTTTTTTCCAAGACAGAGTCTCACTCTGTCGCCCAGGCTGGAGTGCAGTGGTGCGATCTCCACTCACTGCAAGCTCCGCCTCCTGGGTTCCTCCATTCTCCTGCCTCAGCCTCCCCAGCAGCTGGGACTACAGGCGCCTGCCACTGCGCCCGGCTAATTTTTTGTATTTTTAGTAGAGACGGGGTTTCACCATGTTAGCCAGGGTGGTCTCAATCTCCTGACCTCGTGATCCACCCGCCTCGGCCTCCCAAAGTGCTGGGATTACAAGCGTGAGCCACTGTGCCCGGCCTAACACATCTCTTTCTAAAACTAGAGTGCAGGTGCCTCTAAAGCAGGGGCTTTCTTTCTTTTTTTTTCTTTTGAGATGGAGTCTCCCTCTGTTGCCCAGGCTGGAGTGCAATGGCTCGATCTCGGCACACTGCAACCTCCACCTCCCGGGTTCAAGTGACTCTCCCACCACAGACTCCTGAGTAGCTGGGATTACAGGTACCCGCCATCATGCCTGGCTAATTTTTGTATTTTTGTAGAGGCGGGGTTTCACATTTTTGGCCAAGGTGGTCTTGAACTCCTGACCTCAGATGATCTGCCCGCTTCGGCCTCCCAAAGTGCTGAGACTACAGGCGTGAGCCATCGCACCTGGCTGCTTTCTCTTCTTCAATTTCTTCCTTACATCTAGTACAGAGGCCCTCTCAGAGCAGGAACTTAGTAAGTATGAAGAAATGAATATGATGCCTTTGGGAACTTCAGGCCTACTAGAATGAGCCACTCACAAAATTAGTTCATAAGTCAATCAACCGTCACTCATTTTTTAAATAAATATTTTAAGGGGAAATAGTGCACAAAGAATTTCGTTCCTTGGCAGGAGCACAATTTATATAGATTTCTAAGACATATCAGGAATAGTCTTGGATACCTAAGAAAACGAAACAAAAATTTCCAAATAACAGAGATTTCAGGAAGATAGAAATTTGATTTTTACTCGTATAGAGGAGTTCAGATAAGGGTGTCCGCAGCTGATACAGCCAAACCATGATCACCAAGGGCCCCAGCTCTTTTTATCTTGCTTTCTCACCGTCCAACATAACCATTGCATCTACATTCCAGCTAGCTGGCAGGAGGAAGAGCCGGTGTGGGGCATATGTGTTCACCCCACCCCAACACTTTCTGGAAGTTGCCCATCACACCTCCATTTCTATTCCATTGGCCTAAACTTAGTCACAGGAGCACACACCTGGCTGCAAGGTATAAACTGTAAAATTCTGGGCGCGGTGGCTCACTCCTGTAATCCCAGCACTTTGGGAGGCTGAGGCGGGCGGATTGCCTGAGCTCAGGAGTTCACGACGAGCCTGGGCAATAGGGTGAAACTCTGTCTCTACCGAAATACAAAAAAAAATTAGTCGGGTGTGGTGGTGGGCACCTGTAGTCCCAGCTACTCGGGAGGCTGAGGTAGAAGAATCGCTTGAACCTGGGAGGTGGAGGTTGCAGTGAGCCAAGGTTGCACTGCTGCACTCCAGCCTGGGTGACAGAGTGGGACTCTGTTTCAAAACAACAACAACAACAAACAAGCAAACAAACAAACAAAACTGTAAAATTCTGGAGTGGGTGGAATATCTAGAATATCAAGTACCAGAATAGTGAAAGTTCCATTTCTAAGGAAGAAGGCAGGAAATGAATTTGAGATAGACAATTAAGTTTCCGCTCTTCTCAACTTACATATTGCCTGGACCTTGTTTCCTTAGGCAGATAGAAGCTACTGTACCTGTACAATGTAGGGTACCCACAGCCCTGTGTTTAGCTAGTTCACCAAAGCAGTAGATTTCATATGAGAACATGTGCTCTGTGTTTTGTCCTCTGGAATGAACTTGACATTTACTAAATAATAATAATTAAGAAGAAACCTTTGAAATTGACTTTGGACACTGCATTTTCCTCACTCATCTGAAATATCTCCTCCATAAAAGTGAGCTTTGTTATTCAGAAAGTACAACTTGATACATTTCTTCCACTAAATGAAATGCCTGGTGCCACGTTGCCAGTGACGTGTGGGGTTTTTGTTTTTGTCGCGGGTATTAGACCCATATTTTAGTTCAAAACAATGACTGAATAAACCAGCAAACTCAGATTAGGTAGGAGTATAAATTCCCTGCCCCAGCATTGGTTTCTTATTTGTAAATGGAAGAACGATACCTTCCTCCCAGAGATTTTATGGGAATTAAGTGTGTGTGTGTGTGTGTGTGTGTGTGTGTGTGTGTAAAACCTTTCAATTCTCGAAGTATATTACTATTACAGGGCTTTGGGGGCAGTAAGCAAATATCAACCTATTTGATGTAAAAGATAAAACAGAATACAATAGCAACCATGCTGGAACTAACAGAGTGGGGGAGCTTCAAAAATAGGAGGCCCTGTTGCATACTGTTTGAATCTCAGGGCTGGACAAGCTTCACAGAGCAGGCACATTTCCAGCATGCCCAGCCACTGGGCAGAACTCCTGGGAGTTCCACACCACTGCAAGTCCTCTCAGAGATGAGCTGCATCTGTTTCTCACCCTGAAGGGAAGAAGGGAGAAGGGGAGGCCGGCAGGGCTGGGCTGGCCAGACGTCGGCTGAGCGTCCCAGAGCTGGTCTTGGATTGTGGAGGTTGAGGCTGAGAACATTCCCACCCCAGCCAAGGTGTCAAGCCACAGTACCCAGGAGAAAGCCTCAAGCCCCAAATCAGGAAGTGTGTGAGCCTACAGTAAGTGGAGAGGGGCCAGCAGTGGAGGCAAGTGAAGGGGTCGCACAGAAGAGCTGGTTGTTGAAGAGGAATGAGATCAAAGCAAAAGGAGAGGGAGAACAGGACCAGGAAAGAGAAGTTGGGGGTGGGGGGACAGGCCTGGGAATCTCCTCAAATACCTATAGGGCCTACAGAGTACAAAGGAATGACCTAACTTCAAAAGCCACGTGGCCGGCCTGGAACACATCAAAGCTGACCTGCCTTGAGACCCTCCCCTTCCCACAATTCTATTACTGTCAGCAGGATTTGCTGCTACAGTGGAACAACATGGAGTTTGATTACAGATACCACTGGTTTCCAATCTGCGTTCCCTGGACAGGCGGTATAGTTTATGTGCTGCACAAAGGCATCCCAGTGGTAGGGGCACACAGGGGAGGGGAAACCCAGTCCATATCTCGGTCACCATGCCCAGGTGTGGGGCTGACCTGCTCAGACGGAAGAGGAGGTTCACTCTTTGCTCAAAGGCACCTGCAGGGCTGCTTCCCTCACAAAGTCCCAACATGGAACTGTGGGAGTCCTGGCCTGCCTTTGCATGCTGCAAATCCCCAAGAACTGCAATTTAATTTCATTTCTAAAATATTTTAAACTAAATTTAAAAGTATACTCCCCAAAATGCACTTAAGGGAAGACCATCAGACCGAATTATCTTGTTTGGGGACAGAGACACCTTAGAATAAAGCTTCTTGCAATCTCTAAGCATATAACTGAACTCACTGTCAATGTGTTATTTACTTTGATCATCATCGCTCTGCACTGAACTTAATAACATTCAGGCCTTCACGTAATTGAGTAGTGACCTGGGAGTGGTCTGCACAAAGCTAGAAAAGGGAACCTACGCCCCATGCGGTGGCTCACGCCTGTAATCCCAGCACTTTGGGAGGCCAAGGCAGGACAATTGCTTGAGCCCAGGAGTTCAAGACCAGCCTGAGCAAATGGCGAAACCCTGTCTCTACAAAAAAATACAAAAAATTAGCAGGGCGTGGTGACACATGCCTATGGTCCTAGCCACTCTGGAGGCTGAGGCAGGAGGTAAGACTCAGTGAGCCACGTTCACGCCACTGCACTCCAGCCCGGGCAACAGAGAAAGACCTATCCAAAAAAGAAAAAAAAAGAAAACAGAAAGAAACTCATAGGCCAAGATGGGACACTATGTCTCCGGCCCTGTGGAGATGGGAATGGAGGGGATGGGGTGGTTGCTGATGCACAACTACCTTGTTCTCAGGAGAAGGGCATTTCTCTCATGGAGGGGAGGGCCTTGGACAGCCAACACCATTTTGGATTTAACTCATACAGTCGTATCTCCTTGCTCTGATTCCACGCTCACTGTATGAGCTTGCTAGGATTGCCATAACAAAATACCACCCACACACGAAAAGTCTACTGAGTGGCTTGAATAACAGAAATTTTTTCTCTGGCAGTTCTGGAGGCCAGAAGTCCAAAATCAAGGTGTCAATAGGTTTGGTTCCTTCTGAGGGCGGTGAAGGAAGGATCTGTTCCAGGACTCTCTAGATAGCTGTGGATAGCTGCCTTCTCTCCGGGTCTCTTAATATCATCTTCCCTCTATGCGTGCCTGACCCTGCAACCAAAATCCAAATAAAGACATCAGTTGAGGCCCACACTAATGACCTCACTTAACTTGATTACCTCTGTAAAGAACCTATCTCCACCTAAGTTCATATTCTGAGGTACTGGGGGGTTAGCACTCTAACATATTTTTAGGGAACACAATTCATCCCATAACACCAAGGAATCTTCTAGAGACAATTTGGCTTCCCTGAAGATTCTCCTACATGGAGAGAATCCAGGGACCAAGCAACGAGCACTTCTCATTGTCAATGAATGATTTGTGTTAGTGAAATATTCCTAAAAACAAAACTTCCTGCCAACCTAGAAAACCTTTCCACAAAATAGAGGAGAAAGGAAACTGTCTCATTATTCAGCAAACATTAAACCAGAATGTAATGCACATCACAGGCAAACTGCTAAAAAGACAGCAGAGACAGACAGAAGCCTTAAACTTTATACAGGTGAGCAGATACAACCCGGTCCATGCGTGTTCTCAAGATGAACAGCAACTAGTCCTCAAGTAAGAGGGCTTGACAGCACCATTTGCCACACAGAGTTCATTGTAAACTCACCTGGGAATTAAATTAGGGTGACCACTTTCTTTCTTTCCCACTCTGAGATGTGTGTAAACTGCTTTAAAAGCTAAAGAAGCCTGTTGTCAGCTTTTGGCCTTGGAATGACTTTCCCAAGGAACTGGGAGCCATCATTTTAAAATGTAATCATTGTTTTGGCTGGGCACGGTGCCTCACGCCTGTAATCCCAGCGCTTTGAGAGGCCAAGGTGGGTGGATCACCTGAGGTCAGGAGTTCAAGGCCAGCCTGGCCAACATGGTGAAACCCCGTCTCCACTAAAAATACAAAAATTAGCTGGGCGTGGTGGTGGGCGCCTATAATCCCAGTTACTTGGGAGGCTGAGGCAGGAGAATCGCTTGTACTGGGAGGCAGAGGTTGGCAGTGATTCGAGATCATGCCACTGCCCTTTAGCCTGGGCCACAGAGCAAGACTCTGTCTCAAGAAACAAACAAACAAAAAATGTAATCATTGAGAAAAATAGTGTCCCTATCTTCAAGTTTTTGTGGGAAAGTAGAAGCCTACATTTCTATTGGTTTTTTTTTTTTTTTTCTCTCTCTCTCTCTAATAATAGAGACAGGATCTTGCTCTGACACCCAGGCTGGAGTGCAGTGGCATGATCATAGCTCACTGCAGCCTTGAACTGCTAGGCTCAAGCGATCATCCTACCTCAGTCTCCCCAGCAGCTGGGGCTACAAGTGTGTGTCATCATGCCCAGCTAGTTTTTTCTTTTGTTTTTGATAAAGATGGAGTCTCACTATGTTGCATGGGTAGATCTCAAACTCCTGGCCTCAAGCAATCCTCCTGCCTTAGCCTCCCAAAGCGCTGGCATTTCAGGCGTGAACCACCACGCCCTGCTGGCTTATTCACTTTAAATCGATTTTTAGAAGTTTTAAAACATATTATGAACACTATTCCTTTATATTTTACAAACATTATTTTCTTTGTCTTTTCTACTTCTATTTATATTGTGTTTTTTTCCTATACAAACCTTTTTGTTTTTAACTAAACAAGCTTGTTAATCTTTACTGGTTTTTGTATTTTTTGTTTGTTTGTTTTCCTTTGCTGAGACAAGTCAGTCTCTGGGTTGGGATTTTGTACTGTACGGCCACAGACAGCAGGAATGCCCAAAACATTGGCTCCAACAACTGTGACCTGGGACGTTCACTGCCATGTCCTGTGACTGTTAGGTATCATTTTTTTTTTTTTTTTGATACTAAATCTTGCTCTGTGGCTCAGGCTGGAGTGCAGTGGCGCAATCTCAGCTCATTGCAACCTGCAACCTCTGCCTCCCAGGTTCAAAGGATTCTCCCGCTTCAGCCTCCCAAGTAGCTGGGACTACAGGCATGCACCATGATGCCCAGCTAATTTTTGTATTTTTAGCAGAGACGGGGTTTTGCCATGTTGGCCAGGCTGGTCTCAAACTCCGATCTCAATTGATCCACCTGCCTTGGCCTCCCAAAGTGCTGGTATTACAGGCATAAGCCACTGTGCCCACCTGACTGGCCAGTATTCTTGTAGGAAACATGCTGAGTCCCTATGGGTCACAGAAGTAAATTCAGAGATTGAATAAAATGGCCTCCAAGTTCCTTTGAGGTTCTCAGATTTAAAGTCCTTTCTCCTAGCTAAGCCCCAGCCTAGACAGGAATATTAGTCTGGGTTTACACTAAATAAATGATATCATTATCCAAGCCTCTGCTTCTTTGAATCAATTAAGGTATGCTTTTTTCCACCTTGAACTATCTGCATTTCAAAGAAATTCATTGTCAGGTTACTGAAGCTGTAATAACATTTAAAGAAAGTTTCCGGACCATACCTGATGTAATTCAGAAAAAATTCAGGCAATATCCAAAAATACAAAGGAATGAACAATAATAAAACTTGGCAGACCACTCAATGAAATGTCATTTATTATCTTGCAATTTACCTGAAACCCAATGGCACGGGCCCTTCCGAATACTTCATTCCTCCGCTTCCCACAGTAGATCCTCAAGGTTTTCCAACCTTGCTTGTAACAATTCATCTTTTATTCACCTTCACTGCCCATTTATAATTCTACTTTCTCTTCTTAGCTTTCCTGGATCCTCACTGTCTTCTCTAGGCCTCAGGTGTACCAATGCCTTTTGTTTTCAGTATGGACTTCCTAACAATTAGGATGTGGAGGTCAGGGGAGACTGGAACAGGTTACCTTGGGAAGCATTGAGCCTCCTCCCAGATTGAAAGTGTAAAATAGAGGCTGGATCGACCGGGCACAGTGGCTCACGCCTGTTATCCCAGCACTTTGGGAGGCTGAGGCAGGCGGATTATCTGAGGTCAGGAGTTCGAGACCAGCCTGGCCAACATGATGAAACCCCGTCTCCACTAAAAAATACAAAAATTAGCCAGGTGTGGTGGCAGGCGCCTTAATCCCAGCTACTTTGGAGGCAGAGGCAGGAGAACTGTTTGCACCCAGGAGGCAGAGGTTGCAGTGAGCCGAGATAAAGCCATTGCACTCAAACCTGGGGGACAAGAGCGAGACTTCTCTCAAAAAAAAAAAAAAAAGAGGCTGGATCCCACTCAGGAGATGGTGGGGCAGGCATTCTAATTATTACTGGAGTTTGGATTATATGATCTGGACTATTCTTTTCGAAACGAAGACATTGTCTCCAGTATGCCTTAGCGCAGGCACACACAGACTCAAAGACTCAAAACCTACTCTGTAGAGGAGAGGAATGTCTAGGTTAGAGACATTTCAGCTTAATGATATGGACCAGGCCACCTTCAGTCTCTAGTTTAATTCAGCATCAGATAGATGTGCTTGCTACATTTGAAAAGCCTAATGATTAAAAAAAAAAGAGGCTGGAAGGAAATATCTGACTTTATATGCATAGAAGAAATCTGGAAGGGCATACATCAAAATGTTTCAGTGTTTCATCTCTGAGATTGGCTGCTATGACTGTGATCTGGGATGTCAGATCCAGATGGATGATTTCAATGTTTAATTTTTGTTATTCACTATGTTTCAGATTTTCTGCATGAAAACAAGAATTATGTTTACAAACTAACTAGTACCCACCCACCCCATCTCTATCTCTATCTTTTTTTTCTCTTTTGACAGGCTGGAATACCAGTGGCATCAGGACTGACTGGTGGAGGGCAAGTCAGAGATCCTGTAAGCAGCGTATATCTGGCAGAAAAAGATGCTAAGGAACACAGAGCGCTACAGACATTATGGTGACACCCAGGGCTAGACCCACAAGGAGTTGTCTGGGGACATCAGGTATGGCAGAAAGACCCAAGGGGAATCCAGGCACGGTGGCTTATACCTGTAATCCCAGCAGTTTGGGAGGCTGAGACTGAAGGATCACTTGAGCCCAGGAGTTCAAGACTAGCCTGAGCAATATGGTAAGACCCCATCCCTACAAAAAATTTTTAAAAATTTAGCCGGGCATGTTGGCACACACCTGTAGTCCCAACTACTCGGGAGGCTGAGATGGGAGGATTGCTTGAGTGCTGGAAAGTGAGGCTGCAGTGAGCCATGTTTGCACCACTACACTCCAGCCTGGGGAACAGAGAGACACTCTGTCTCAAGAAAAGAAAGAAGGAAAGAAAGAAAAAAGAAAGACCCAAGGCCCATGGAGGTCATATCAGAGAGGGAGCAGACTGGCTGTCTATCAGACAACTTGGTTTTAACTCAATGAAAGGAAGAGCTCTCTCACCCTCAGAGCTTGCAGAAAACCAAATGTAGATCCCTGTAAAAAGTGATATCCTAAGGGAGCCAGGACACGATGATCCACTGGGGTACGCAGGAAGCAAATAGGTCTTTTTGTCCCTTACACACCTGAGGTGTCCCAAGGGAAGAGCAGGGGTTCCACAGTGTGGAGGGCTGACAAAGACTGCTGCACTCCTTGGCTGGCTTTCAGAGTTATTGTGATGTGTGGCAGGTAAGTGGACCCAGTGAGGATATTGTCTTGATTTAACTAAATAGTTCCAACAAAATGGCTAAACGTCTAAAAACTGATGACTGCAAAACATCTAAGCACAAGAGAGCAGCAAGGAAAAGGCAGAGCCGGCATGTCTCCAGCACTGAGAATTAGCTCTTTGTCAGCCACATTATGAGATAAATTCAAATCTGCTTAGAAGTTGGCTGAACACAGTTGAAGTGAACAGGAAGACTATTTGAACTATGAATTTACATCTGCTATCATTAGCAATAAATCAAGCTGGAAGGGAATATTATGTCTTGAGATATTAGCCCATCATACTATGAGGCCATCATGATTAAGCATTTAGAACATTATTAATAATAGTATAATTATAATGAGGGCAAAGGGGGTGGATAATGTTAACAAAATAAAATTTGATACCATTTCATAAGTATTATATATTTCATCTTTATCTCCTCATTTCAATTCTGGGTTTTTTTGTTTTGTTTTTGTTGTTGTTGTTGTTGTTGTTGTTGTTTTGCGATAGGGTCTCACTCTGTTGCCCACGCTGGAGGGCAGTGGCATGATCTTGGCTCACTACAGTCTCCGCCTCCCGGGTTCAGGTGATTCTCCCACCTCAGCCTCCTGGGTAGTTGGAACAACAGGCACATGCCACCATGCCTGGCTAATTTTTGTATTTTGTGGTAGAGGCAGGGTTTCACCGTAATGGCCAGGCTGAAATTCTGGGGTTTTTTGTTTGTTTGTTTGTTTTTCTTTTTTGAGATAGAGTTTCGCTCCTGTTGCCCAAGCTGGAGTGCAATGTACGATCTCAGCTCACCACAACCTCAGCCTCCCGGGTTCAAGCAGTTCTCCCACCTCAGCCTCCTGAGTAGCTGGGATTACAGGCATGCGCCACGTTGCCTGGCTAATTTTGTATTTTTAGTAGAGACGGGGTTTCTCCATGTTGGTCAGGCTGGTCTTGAACTCCTGACCTCAGGTGATCCACCCACCTCAGCCTCCCAAAGTGTTGGGATTATAGGCATGAGCCACCTCGCCCAGCAAAATTCTGTTTTTGTAAATGTTTTGATATTACTTATATAGAACTCTAGACATATATAGAAGAAGTATTCCTGCATATTAGCATGTAATAGATTACTGACAGGTGTGCCCAGTGCCACATAGGAAAGGACAGTGGATTGCCCCAGTAATTAGGCATGGGATCTCACATGCATCAATTGATAGGAGAAAAATACACAGCTTAGAAATAGGAGGCTTGGAGATAATGAGTTCCTGTCATGGGAGCTGTTCGAACATAAGCTATGATACATGCTCGTTTGATGTCATGGTAGAGGGGATTGTAGGAATCTTTGGAGACTTGGACTGGAGGACTTTTAAAGACTTTCCACCCTGAATTCTACATTTCTATGATTCTTCTGTGTTCTCAATGTACTTCGGTCAACTTATTTCATGGAATTTATCTCATTCTGCCTTTCATTGTGTTAGATTTATATATTTATTTGTCTCTTCTGGTAGATTAAGTTTTTTGAGAGAAAAGTTTATTTTGTGTGTCTCTTTGTAACCCCAAGTTACCTGAAACCATGCTTTGCACATTGGAGGCATTCAATAAATGCTTGTTAATGTAAATAGTAAAATGTCATTATTTTTAATAAAGCAAATAGTATTGTCTGACTTCTTGGAGAATAAAATTATATATGAAATACCGGGGAAAGAGTGGAGGAAGTTGTTCACAGATTACTTTAAAGATTATTTTCGGTATTGAATGCAGATCATTTTCAGTATTGAATGTACCACCACTTATTAAAATGTTGTTTTTGTGCAAAGATGGTGGGACTGCTCCATCATAAGTAAGTTGTGGCGTCACACGAAGTTTTACTCTCCCGACAAGAATAAATCCACATGTATTTATGGAGCAGTTATCCTGTGTCTAGAGCTGTGTTGTCCACTTTGAGGATTACACAATAAACATCAATATGGCTTCTGTCTCAAAAAGCCCAGGATTCAATTCAGAAGACAACAGAGAAGAGGCACACATGAAGCCAAGAATGTTGAGATACCAGGCATTACATCATAAACTGGTTCCAACTGAGTGTTCTAGAAATCAAGGGACAAGAGGATCCCTGCAGATCAGAACAATTGAGGAAGAATGACTTTAGCATGGCAGGACTGTCAGGACGGCATCCCATGTGTGGGACCACCCCTTTCTTTGTGATCCATTCCAGACATTTGTTAGGATGCTGGGTAGAATCTAAGCCACAAGTTAGAGAGCTTCTTCGTTGTCAGAATCATCAACGATAGCCTTTCATTTGCTGCCACGATTAAGCCCCTAACCCAATGTTTGTATCTATAAATGTGGCAAATTGTGGTTGGGATGATGCTGAAAATTCCTTCCAGCTATTAAAAAAATCTGCAATTATATAAGAAAAGATAATTTCCTGAGAGAGGGACAGATCCCAGAGATCTTGGCTTGCCAGATAGGTCTGTCAATGTATTTTCTTCCTTGCCTGAGGAAGGAAACCAAGTCTGACAGCTACGTGGAAGAGAACACAGCCAGGCTGTCTTCAGGACAACTTGAGCTGCTCTGTGACCCTCGTGAGCCCCCTCTGTCCTTGCTGTGCTGTCGGTGTCTCCAGGATGGGTGGCCCTGCTGAGGCTGTCCTTGCTAACTTGGGTTTGGTAGCTGGCTCTGCAGTAGTGGCAGTGCCGCAGGCACAGCGAAAATTGATTTTGTTCCATCCTTCAGTCAAATCCATCCCTGCTGCTAAACATAAGAGCTCAGTTCTTATGACAGAGACTCTAAAATGACAGTTTCTGAAGGGAGGCTTTGCCATTAATGGATTCAAAGAGCAAGCTATCATGAGCACAGCAGAACTAGAACAAGTAGAGCTCAGGCAAGCAAAATCATTTTTCTATTTGTTAATATCAGGGATGAGAATGGTTGCATAGAAAACCAACTATCAGAGCCACTTGTGTTTTGTTTCTTGTTCTTCCATTTAACAAGTACTAATTGGGCAGTACTTATTTGTTTATGTAACTGTTCATTGGCTCATTAATTCAACAAACTTATTGCTGCTCCAACACATCAGGCACTGTGCTACATGTTTGCAATGTAGAGACCAATAACATTCTGTCCTGCCCTCTTGGAGACACCAGTTTATGGGAAAGGCAGGAGAATACAATGCACTGTGACAAGTGAATGTCAAGGGAATACAGGGAATGGGTGGTGGCAGCTCAAGGTTTGTAATCAGGGAAGAATCCCAGGCTGAAGCCTTTGTTAAATCTGGAAAGTCTGAAGGTGAAATAGAATAAGAGAATTGAGGCAAAAGGACCAGCTTAGACAGACACAGAGACAAATATAGTGAGTTCTCATATGAAATTCATTCATTCAGCAAACTTGTATTGTGCATCTATTATGTGCCAGACACTGTTCAAGGTACTGGGGATACATCACTGAATCCAACAAACAAAGATTCCTGTCTTCATGGAGCTGATATTCTAGCAGAGCAGACAAATAAGAAATAATAAACATAATAAGTGAAGAATGCGGCATGCTAGGTGCGAAGTGTCTGAAGAAAGGGAATAAAGAAAAAATAGAGCAGGGTGTGGGGTGGGGAATGCCTAGGATAGGTTCAGGCCTCTAAAGGGCAGGATGCAAGCGTCAGGGAGAGCGCTCAGCGTTGCCGCTATCCTTAACCTTCCAAGTCCTCCTCCCCAGTCCTTCTTCCAACTTGTGCCTGAGCCATCTTGCTGAAATGGATTATGTCCCTCCTCTGATTCGAATCATTCCGTGGTTGTCCTCTGGTTTCAGGCTCAGCTCTAAGCCCCTGAGCATGGCTCGCGTGGTCTAACCTCTGCCAACCTCAAGCTTCTCTTCTGGGTTTGGAGACACATGTTGACTTCCTCCCCACCATCTATTTCTTTCTTTCTTTCTGTTTTTTTTTTTTTTTTTTTTTTTTTTTTTTTTTTGAGACGGAGTTTCACTCTTATTGCCCAGGTTGGAGTGCAATGGTGTGATCTCAGCTCACTGCAACCTCTGCCTCCTGGGTTCAAGTGATTCTCCTGCCTTAGCCTCCCGAGTAGCTGGGATTACAGGCGTTAGCCACCACTCCCAGCTAATTTTTAGTAGAGTTGGGGTTTCATCATGTTGGTCAGGCTGGTCTGGAACTCCTGACCTCAGGTGATCCGCCTGCCTTGGCCTCCTTAAGTGCTGGGATTATAGGCATGGGCCACCACGCCCGGCCCCCACCATCTATTTCTCCCTCCATGCTTCCCCTTGGGATCCAGTGGTTCTAGGGAAGTTGGAGGCACCCCCAGCACCAAGCAGAGGCCAATCCACAGCCTCCACACCTGACCAGGGTAACTAGTTGAAAGGGGCTTCAGAGCTAAAGTGATCTAGTTCGGCTTGTTCCAGGAATGCTGGGGATGCAGGGCATTTCTCCTGTTCTAGACGATGTGGTATGCAGAGGTGAGACCTGGAGCTGGGGCAGACACTTCAGCTCTTGTGGGGATAATCAGCTTGCCGGTAAATTGGAAGATGGAGGGGAGAAGCAAGAGACTGGGGAAGCAGAGCCCCAGACCCGTGACACATGCGCGTTCCAGGACACAGGGCTCTCAGAGCAGCCACAGCGTCCCACAGCTGTGGCTGCAAAGCCAAGCCCTCGTGTCCCACCCCAGCCCTCCTGAGTCAGAAGCATGGGGTGGGGTCCAGCCAGCTGTGTTTTCACAAGCTTTGCCTGCTCCTTAAAGTTTGATAACCACAGATCTAGAGCAATTGTCTCAGCCAATAAATTCACTTTATAGTTTAAGCCCGTTTGAGTCAGTTTTTCTATACTTGTGTCACTTGCCCTTTGAACCAGTGGACTCAGGTGCTGTAAAGACAAATGGGACTTCACTTGTGTCCCTCATGTCCTTGTAAACCTGCTCAGTGCGGGCTGTCCTCTTGCCACTGGGTGAAAATTTGGGCAGGCTGCATCACTTTTCCACCCTTTCTTTTTCTTTCTTTCTTTTTTTTAAATTATTTATTGTGGTGAAGTACATGTAACATAAAATCTATCATCTTAAACATCTTTAAGTGTATAGTTCCTTTGCACTAAATATATTCACATTCTCATGAAACCATCACCATCACCCATAAGCAGAAATTTTTCATCACCCCTAATTTAAACCCTGTTCCCATTAAACACTATTTCCTTCTCTCCCCACCCCTGGAAACCACCATTCTACTTTCTGTCTCTGTGAATTTGACTACTTCAGGTACCTCATATAAGTACCTACAATAGGTACTTACAGGAAGCATGCAACATTCCATACAACATTCCAAGTACCTCATATAAGTACCTACTCTAGGTACTTATAGGAAACATATTTTACCTTTGTGAGTGGCTTCTTTAGCAGCATAATCTGTTCAAGGTTCATCCATGGTGCAGCATGTGGTAGAATTGCCTTTCTTTTTTAAGGCTGAGTAATATTCCACTGTGCATACATTCCACAGTTTGTTTATGCATGCAGGCGTCAGTGATCACTTAGGTTGCTTCCATATTTTGACTATTGTGAATAATGCTGCCATGAACGTGGATATTCAAGTACCTGTTCGAGTCCCTGCTTTCCCTTCAGGGAAATTCTTATCACAGATTCACTTCCCCAGTTCGCTCTCACTCTCTTCTCTCTCCCCTTGGAGTGAGAGGTGTCCTGAAATTGGTTCTGGATACTTGCAATATTTTCTCTTGCATCTCAAAGCCTCAGTTGGAACAAGCAACTCAGTATCCTGTTATACAACTGAAAACCCATGAACTGTTGCTAATGTGATCGCTCTGAAAGTCTGAGTCATAGCCTTACCCTCAAAGAGGAAAGAAACTCACATGTAGAGGCTGCCAAGTACTCTGGAAAGGGCTTTACATGTTTTTATCTCATTATACTGTGTAACGACCTTGTCAAATAAGGATTCTTATCTTCTTTTACAGATGAGGAAACAGCTTCAAGAAGGCAAGTAGTGTGAGTTCCCATAGCCAGAAAATAGAATCAAAACACAGGTCTGGGACGGGCACGGCGGCTCATGCCTATAATCCCAGCACTTTGGGAGGCCAAGGCGGGTGGATCTCCTGAGGTCAGGAGTTCAAGACCAGCCTGGCCAATATGGTGAAAATACATCTCTACTAAAAATACAAAAATTAGCTGGGCGTGGTGGCGGGCACCTGTAATCTCAGCTACTCAGGAGGCTGAGGCAGGAGAATCACTTGAACCCAGGAGGTAGGGGTTGCAGTGAGCTGAGATCACACCATTGCCTCCAGCCTGGGTGACAAGAGTGAAACTCTGTCTCAAAAACAACAACAACAACAACAACAAAAACACAGGGTTTTGTTTTTGAGACAGGGTCTCGCTCTATTGCCCAGGCTGGAGTACAGTGGCACAATCATGGTTCACTGCAGCCTCAAACTCCTGCCCTCAAGAGATCCTCTCATCTCAGCTTTTCTAGTAGCTGGGATTACAGGCACAAGCCACTATGCCTGGCTAATTTTTGTATTTTTTGTAGAGACTGGGTCTCACTATATTGTCCAGGCTGGTCTCAAATTCCTGGGCTCAAGCGATCCTTCCATCTCGGCCTCTCAAAGTGCTGGGATAACAGATGTGAAGCCATTGCACCCTGCCTATTATACTCTAGTATCATGTCTAACTGGAGAGACAAAACTGTGAACAAATAAAGTGTGGAGGACTGACCACATGTTAACTCTTAGAAGAGAGAATACCAGGGTGGAATACACTGCTTTGAGAGTAGCCTGTGGTGAAGGTTGAACTTGATCAGAACCTTGGAGAATGAGTAACATTTAGATAAACAGAAGGTAGAAGAGAGAACATTCCTGGGGTGAGGGGTACACTAAGGCAAAGTTAGGGAGGACAGCACTTGAGAGACGCACACTGGACCTTCCTAAGTAGTAGGTGCCTGTCAGAGAGCAGTAAGCAATAAGGTTAGATCAGAAGGTTCTGCTCACATTTGAACCAAACTGGAAATCCAAGCTTTTTGAAAGCAACATGGCATAACACATACAGTATGGGGTTAGACTTGGACTTGGAACTCTGCCCTGTCCATGTGGAATCTTGGGCAAGTCATTTAAACGCTCCGATGCTCTGTTTCCTTCCCTGTGAACTAGGGATGATCATAGCTACTCCGTGTGGCTTTTGTAAAAATCCGTGATTGTGTGTGTATAAAGTGTCTGTCCCAGGCCTGGTACAGAATGCTCAGACGTGGTAGAGGTTGTTGCTGTCATCACTTGCCATCACTGTTACTGTTATCCTCAGCAGTGCATTCGTTGGTAGGGAAGCACTGGGAGTTCCTAAAAACAGGAGAGGCTGACTAGGAAAACTTGTCTAGCAACAAAATGTAGTCCGGATGGCTTAAGGGTAATGTGGGAGGCAAAGGAGACTAGGAAGAAGTTCTTAGGTTATTGGGACACAAAACCACAAGGGGCTGAGGCAGGGTGGGAGGAACTGGAATGAAGAGGGAGAGATGGCGGAGCTCGCTGGGGCTTGGAAGTAAAGTGTTAAGCAGAGGAAAAAGTCCAAAACAACGCCAAGCTTTCTAGTAAGAATGATGAGGAAGAGAATGGTGTCTACTGGTGTCAGACACTAAAAATAAGGAGGGAGAGCTGATTGTCTGGGAAGTACAGAGGCCCCAGGGAAGCTGTTGGGCTCAATTCTGGGCATGTTGAATTTGGTAGGATGATAAGACATTAAAATAAAATAAAACCCACTTTGTTTTATACATGGGGTGAGTTGGAATTGACCCAGAGTATATGGGGAAAAATCAGAGTGCTCGAGAGAACATAGCAAGAGTGGATTGGGGAGTGAACTGACAACAACACTCTTCATATAAAAAGTTCTCATTGCCTGAAGTTAGTGGCAGAAAGACCGTGCACTTGTTTGACTAAGAAGGAAGCCACAGAGCCCCTGGCACCTCGAGACCTGAGTGGCTGTCCTTTCTTACCTAGTCCGTGGATAGTACTGCACCAGGCAGAGTGGCTCATGGTCCATGCTATGGCTGAAGGAGGGAAGCCCATGTTTATGGAAAGTTGCATGTCTTCACTGCTGGGGAACTCCGATCTTTTGTCTATATATACCTCATGTGTCAGTTAATATAATGCAAAGTTAATACAACAGCACTGATCCTCGTGTGGTGATGCTGGCATTCAATATATATTCTATTGGAAATTTCCTGAACATTTCTAGGTTGCTAGGATACTATTGAAGACCACTGCAGTATATATTACTTGAAAGAGTTCATGTCGGCCACCCAGTACTTTTAACTGTGACCCATTGCTTTAGAAAATTAAAATGGAATTAATTTGGTTTAACAATCACATGATTTTATCCTTCTTAGCTTTTTAGAAAAAAAAAAGCTTATTTCAGCAAAAATTACCTAATGCAAGAGCTGTTCTGTGAGTGAAGATTTTCTTTTGATTTCAAATCGTGTCTATTTCTATGTAAATCACAGTGTTGATAATTTCTCCAAAGAGCCAGAACATCAGAATGTGGTCCATTTATTATTTAAATGAAATGGCATGCATCATTAGTTGAATCCTTGAGATAGGTTCCATCTTATTGCTATTCTGAGTTCAAGCAGATTGTAAATGAAAGTCTAAATTTTATACAAGCAATGCAATATCTCTAAAAGTGCCTTCCGGGTAGGAAGGGGGTGAAAGGAGGGAATTTCATTCTTGCTTTTGTTTTGGGGCTACACAGATGTCCAGTGTCAACTTGAGCATTTATTTGTGTGTACAAACAGACAGCAAACACAAACCTGAAATTTTCAAACCTCTAGCTTTTCTTTTTGGCACATGTTGCATTATCATAAGCTGCTAGACCAGGTAAATAGAATACCAACCATACAGAAGGATGTTTTGATTTTTATTTAGAGAATTTGAATAATACAATTTAAGATTTACTGAGGATGCCCCTTCTATGTACTCCCATTTTACCCTAACGATCTCCGGCATAGAAACACTGGGGTGTGTTTATTTAACTCTTCTTCCATGAGATTGTTGGTTCTATGAGAGGAGACCACATCTGTCTTGCTCACCATCAGATCCCCAGTACAGTTCTTGTGTCAAATTGTAATATGCATGCAATACAGATGTGAATATCTAAATCCATGAATGATGGCAATTAAGCTGTTTCATTTAACTAGTTGCATGGAATGCTAAGATATCTTTCTTGATTATGTCAATACAATATTTTACATGGCCTATTAGAATCATAGAAGTGGCTGGGCGTGGGGGCTCATGCCTGTAATCCCAGCACTTTGGGAGGCCGAGGTGGGCAGATCACTTGAGGTCAGGAGTTCGAGACCATCCTGGCCAACATGGTGAAACCCTGTCTCTACTAAAAATACAAAAATTAGCTGGGCATGGTGGCATGCAGCTGTAGTCCTAGCTACTCGGGAGGCTGAGGCACAAGAATCACTTGCACCTGGGAGGCAGAAGTTACAGTGGGCCGAGATTGCACCACTACACTCCAGCCTGGGCAACAGAATGAGACTCCATCTCAAAAAAAAAAAAAAAAAAAGAATGACAGAAGCTTACAGCTATATAGGCCTTATAAGGGATTTAGTGCAGTGGTTTTCAACTTCAGATGCATATATATATATATTTTGAGATGGCTGCAGTGCGGTAGCACGACCTCAGCTCACTGCAACCTCTGCCTCCCTGGTTCAAGCAATTCTTCTGCCTCAGCCTCCCAAGTGGCTGGGACTACAGGCGTGTGCCACCACACCTGGCTAATTTTGTATTTTTAGTAGAGATGGGGTTTCACCATATTGGCCAGGCTGGTCTCGAATTCCTGACCTCAAGTGATCCACTTGCCTGGGCCTCCCAAATTGCTGGGATTACAGGCGTGAGCCACTGTGCCTGGCCCACTTACTTATTTTTATTCATTTTTAGAGTATATATTTGTTGCATACAATATGTTGTTTTGAAATATGTATACATTGTAGAATGGCTAAATCGAGCTAATTAACATATGCATTACTTCACGTACTTTTTTGTGGTGAGAACACTTAAAATCTACTCTCTTAGCAATTTTCAAGAATGCACTCTTCTTACCTATAATGACCATGTTGTACAGTAGATCTTTTGAATTTATTCCTCCTATCTAACTGAAATTTCGTACTGTTCGACTAATATCTCAGCTCCGCTCTCAACCCCTAGGACCCACCATTTTTTTCCTGCTTTTATGAGCTCAACATTTTTAGGTTCCACATATAAGTGAGATTATGTGGTATTTGTTTTTCTGTGTCTAGTTTATTTCACTTAACACAATATCCCCCAATTCCATCCATCTTGTTGACACAATTTCCTTCTTTTTTCAGGCTGGATATTATTCTATTATGTATATATGCAGTCGACCCTTCATATCTGTGAGTTCTGCATCTGTGGATTCAACCAACTATGAATTGAAATATTCAATTCATATTCAAAAATGAATAGTTGCATCTGTATAGAACACGTACAGACTTTTAGTCATTGTTTCCTAAATAAGACAATATAATAACCATTTACAGAACATTTACTTTTATTAGGAGTTATAAGTAATCTAGAGATGATGTAAAGTGTGCAGGAGGATGTGCATAGGTTATATGCAAATACCACACCATTTTATGTAAGGGACTTGAGCATCTACGGATTTTAGTATCTGAGGAAGGTCCTATGGATACTAGGGGATGACTGTACCACATTTTCTTTATCCATTCATTTATTCATGGACACTTAGGTTGATTCCACATCTTGGATATTGTGATTAATGCTGCAATGAACATGGGAGTTCAGATATCTCTTCAATATACTGATTTCATTTCCTTTGTATATACACCCAGTAGTGAGATTGCTGGATCCTATGATAGTTCTATTTTTAATTATTTGAAGGACCTCCATACTGCTTCCCGTAATAGCTATACAAAGTCACATTCCCACCAACAGTGTGCAAAGGTTCCCTTTTCTCCACTCTCCAATAGTTGTTATCATTTGTCTTTTTGATAAGAGTCATTCTAACAGGTGTGAGGTGATATCTCTTTGTGGTTTTAATTAGCATTTCTTTGATGACTAGTAATTTTGAGCATTTTTTCATAAACCTATTGGCCATTCATTGTATGTCTTCTTTTGAGAAATGTCTATTCAGATCCTTTTGCCCATTTAAAAAATCAGGTTATTTGTTTTTTCCTGTTGAGTTGTTTGAGTTTCCTATAGTTTGGCTCTGCCAAGTCATATGTTGAAATTTGATCTCCATTGTTGGAGGTGGGGCCTGGTGGGAGGTGTTTGGGTCATGAGGGGTCTCTCATGAATGGCTGGATGCCATTCTCAAGTGACTGAGTTCTCACTCTTAGTTCCCAAGAGAACTGGTTGTTGAAAACAGCCTGGCACCTCCTCCTCCCTCTCTCTTGTTTTCTCTCTCTCTCACTATGTGATCTCTGCACACACAGGCTCGCCTTCCCCTCTGCCATGATTGTAAGCTTCCTGAGCCCTCAGATGCAGATGCCAATGCCATGCTTCTGGTACAGGCTGCAGAACCATGAGCCAAATAAACCTCTTTCCTTTGTAAATTATCCAGCCTCAGGTATTCCTTTATAGCAACACAGAGAGATTAAGACAGCATTCCTTATATTTTGGTGTTTGTTTGTTTGTTTGTTTGTTTGTTTGTTTGTTTTGAGACAGAGGCTCGCTCTGTTGCCCAGGCTGGAGTGTAGTGGCATGATCTTGGCTCACGGCAACCTCTGCCTCCTGGGTTCAAGTGATTCTCCTGCCTCAGCCTCCTGAGTAGCTGGGATTACAGGCATGCACCACCACATCTGGCTAATTTTTGTATTTTTAGTAGAGACGGGGTTTCACTATGTTGGCCAGGTTGTTCTCACACACAATAAATTGTCCCAACACAATTTATTGAAGAAATTTTCCATTCCCCATTGTGTGTTCTTGGCACCTTTGTGGAAGATCGATTGACTATAAACACGTGGATTTATTAATATTTCTGGACTGTCTATTCTGTTTCATTGGACTCTGTGTCTATTTTTGTGCCAGTACCATGCTGCATTGATTACTATAGCTTTGTACTGTATTTTATTTTAAAATATATTTTACTGCTCCTTGTGAAGCAGGACTACCCCATAGGCAGCATGCCCAGAATAGCAGCCTGTGGTGTATTTTAAAGTCAGATAGTATGATTCCTCTATCTTTGTTCTTTTTGCTCAAGATTGCTTTGGCTATTTGGGGTCTTTTGTGGCTTTATATAAATTCTAGGATTTTTTTTCTATTTTTGTGAACAAATGTCATTGGTATTTTGATAGAAATTGCATTGAATCTGTAGATCACTTTGGATAGTATAGACATTTAAAAAATATTAATTCTTCCTTTCCATAAACTTGGGATATCTTTCCATTTATTTGTGTCTTCCTCGATTTCTTTCATCAATGTTTTATAATTTTCAGTGTATAAGTCTTTTGCCCCCTTGGTTAAATTTATTCCTGTTTAAATTTTTTGGTAGCTATTGTAAATAGGATTTAAAAAATTTTTTTTAATTTTATCATAAAATTTAATTATGGTTCAGAAAAAAATGAACAAATAACTTTCTCTGAAAAAATATATTGACTCTGTATAGATCACAGTTATTAGTGGGGAGGGGCTGGTAGGTTTAACTATCCTATTTTCTTTTTCTTTTTCTTTTTTTTTTTTTTTTTTTTTGAGACAGAGTCTTGCTCTGTCGCCCAGGCCAGAGTGCAGTGGCGCGATCTGAGCTCACTGCAACCTCTGCCTCCGAAGTTCAAGCAGTTCTCCTGCCTCAGCCTCCTGAGTAGCTGGGATTACAGGCCCATGCCACCACGCCCAGCTAATTTTTGTATTTTTAGTAGAGATGGGGTTTCACCATGTTGGTCAGGTTGGTCTTGAATTCCTGACCTTGGGATCCACCTGCCTCGGCCTCCCAAAGTGCTGGGATTACAGGCGTGAGCAACTATGCCTGGCTTTTTTTTTTTTTTTTTTTTTTTTTTGAGACGGAGTCTCGCTCTGTTGCCCAGGCTGGAGAGCAGTGGCACAATTTTGGCTCACTGCAACCTCTACCTCCTGGGTTCAAGCGATTCTTCTGCCTCAGCCTCCCAAGTAGCTGGGATTACAGGTGTGCACCACCATGCTGGCTAATTTTTGTATTTTTAGTAGAGACCAGGTTTCACCATGTTGGTCACGCTGGTCTTGAACTCCTGACCTCGTGATGCACCTGCCTTGGCTTCCCAGAGTGCTGGGATTATAGCCATGAGCCACCGTGCCTGGCCAATTACCCTATTTTCTATTCTGAAAATGATATTAATAGAAAGTCCCATTTCCAGTCTGAGTATAAAGATACAGGTGCCCCAAATGGCTGAGAATAAATACAACAGGAAATGCAAAAGCTGTAAAGCTAAGGGCATGCAAGAGAAAAATCTCAGAAATACCCCAAGTGGCAACAAGGAATGTTTGGCTGGAACTTGAAGTTCTTTCAGTCATCTTCGTCTTTTGCTCCATGTTTTAGGATGCATGTGAACTCAATGTAATTGAAATTTCCCTTTTTGTCAATAGGATCTTCTCTATACAGCTCATCCACTTCCTCATCCATGAACCCATCCCCCCATGGTTGTCAGCAGCTCTCACAGGTAATCTTCCTGAATGGTGCCAGTTGCTTCTTCATCAAAGCAAGCAAAAGCATTTCTGATGACATCTTCAGGATCTGTGCCATTTAACTTCTCACCAAACATGGTGAGGAACACGGTGAAATTGATTGGGCCTGGAGCCTCATTCATCATGGCATCCAGATACCAATCAGTTGGACTCTTCCCGGATGAAGCAAGCATATCCTGCAAATCTTCCTTGTCGATGAAACCATCTCTGTTCTGATCAATCATGTTGAAGGCCTCTTTGAACTCCTGAATCTGTGACTGATCAAACACAGCAAACACATTGGATGTCATGTGCTGAGGGCACTTCTTGGTGGTCTTGGTGTTTGCTCTTTTGCTTGACATGGTGGTTAAATCCCAGCACAGCTACGAGAATCCAAGCATGTCAGCAAGCCCCTCGCTGCCGCTATCTGTAAATAGGATTTTTAAAAATTTCTTTTTCAGATACTGCATTGTACTACATAGAAACTCTACTGATTTTTGTATTTTGAATTTCTATCCTGTAATTTTACTGAATTTGTTTATTAATTCTAACATTTTTCTGGTGAAGGACTTAGGGTTTTCTATATATAAGATCATGTTGTCTGCAGAGACAACTTAAGTTCTTCTGTTCTAATTTGGATGCCTTTTATTTTTTCTGTCACCTAACTGTTCTGGCTAGGACTTCCAGTACTATGTTGGACAGAAATGGTGAGAAATCGAGTATCCTTTTCTTGTTCCTCCACTGAGTGTGATGTTAGCTGTGAGTTTGTCACATATGGCCTTTATTGTATCGGGGTACATTCTTTCTATATATATCTATATCTATATCTAATTTGTTGAGAGTTTATATTATGAAAGAATGTTGAATTTTGTCCAGTGGTTTTTCTTCATCTATTGTGATAATCATATGATTTTTGTCCTTAATTCTTTAAATATGACGTATCACATTTGCTGATTTGTGTATGTTGAACCATTCCTGCATCCCTGGGATAAATCCCATTTGATTATAGTGAATGATTCTTACGATGTACTGTTGAGCTCGGTTTGCTAGTATTTTGTTGAGGATTTTTGCATCTATGTTTATCAGGAACATTGGCCTATAATTTTCTTTCCTGATAGTGTCCTTGTCTGGCTTTGGTATCAGGGTAATGCTGGCCTTGCAAAATGAGTTTGAAGTATTCCCTCTTCTTCAATTTTTTGAAAGGGTTTGAGAAACATTAAGTATTAGTTCTTCAAATGTTCTTCTTTATATGAAATTGAGTTTGCTTTTTGAAGAGATTAACAAAATTGACAAACCTTTAACTAGACTAAGAAAAAAAGAGAAAGACTCTCTTTAAAGAAGACTTTCTCTAAATAAATGAAAGAGGGGATATTACAACTGATACCATAGAAATACCAAGGATCATAAGAGATTACTCTGAACAAATTATATGACAACAATTGCATAAGCTAGAAGAAATGGATAAATTCCTCAACACATATAACCTACCAAGACTGAATCATGAAGAAATAAAACATATGGCCAGGCGCAGTGGCTCATGCCTATAATCCCAGCATTTTGGGAGGCCGAGGTGAGTGGATCACTAGAGGTTAGGAGTTCAAGACCAGCCTGACCAACATGTTGAAAGCCCATCTCATCTAAAAATACAAAATTAGCCGGTGTGGTGAAGCATGCCTGTAATCCCAGCTACTCGGGAGACTGAGGCGGGAGAATTGCTTGAACGTGGGAGGCGGAGGTTGCAGTGAGCTGAGATCCCGCCACTGCACTCTAGCCTGGGCAACAAGAGTGAAACTCCGTCTCAAAAAAAAAAAAAAAAAACAAGAGAGAGGTGAGAGAGAATATATGAACAAATCAATAACCAGTAAAGAGATTGAAACGGTAATAAAAATAGTCTCTCATCAAATGAAAGTCCAGGATCTGATAGCTTCATTGTTGAGTTCTATAAATCACTTACTCTTACCATTTGATATTTTCCTTTAAATTGACTCCCTTTTAAGCATTATAACTATTTTATAAGAAAACTGTGTATCATTTGATAACTGGGCAATCTGTTTCACCTGCTATACATAGATGAAAAATAAAAATAAAAGTAAGGAGAATAAAATGTAATTAAGTTCGAGGTAGATAAAATTGTCTGCTGATGACGCTCAGCCTGAAACTTGTCTCATTAAAAAGTGCTTGGAAAAATGTCATTAAGTTGAAACTTTCTCCTTGACAAAAGGATTCAAAGAGAATTGAAACAGGGTGACTTTTCTGTTATATGTGAGTCATATAATAAATTCTGGAATAATTAATTCTGTTATTAATGAATACATTCTGCATTCACATAGCACCTATAATTACCTCGGGAACCATGGTGTTCTACTTAACATACTCCATAAAATACCATGCTGCAGGCACAATTGGAGAACTGCTTGTTTTATGGATATTTTTGCAATGGCTGTCTAATCAGAATGATTATAGATCAAAATACATTAAGGATAGAATTCTGGCATTAAAAAATCTGTATAAAATGGGGAAGAAAAGAAAAAGACAACTTTCTTTTGATATGCCCCCAAAAGGAAACATCTACCAAGACCTTCTTTTACTGAGTTTAAAGCTCTTTACAAATTACTAAGTAATCAAGTCTGATGCTGAGTACAAACCAATACACATTGTTTCAGTGCTCTCTTCAAGCAGAAGAAGCAAAAACACTAAGTGCAATTAAAAAGGTGACAAGAAAGAGATGGAAGACCCTGTTGTCACTCGCAGCTAAGTCAAATACAATTAACCTATGTTTTCTAAGGCAAAAATTTTTTTTCAGGCAAAGTTTTTCTTATCAGATATCCCTCAATGGGTTGAACCAGTGGTACAGGACAAATCATGAAGGGGCACGAAACTGATGTGTGCTTCCTCAAGCATTACTCTATAATGAGAAAACATTTGCTGGAACAAGCCTTATACTCTCCACAAAATGCAGACTTGGCACTCATTCCATTTCTTTTTTGGAGGCTGAAAATGTCTGTCTACTGGTGCTGTTTAAAAGCTGTCTAATCAACATCATCATAATGCTCTGTCCCTCCTGCGAAAGCCAGCTGGGATCTCTGGTTCTATCAGGGAGCAAGTTTTAATACAGCCACTTTCCTTTCAACATATTGGCTGGGAAATCTCCCCTGCTGGGAAGTAAAAAGCTTTAATTTTGTGAATCATCAAAGCTTTTTCTTATACATGGCGTAGAATAACCTTTCCTTTTCAGAAAGTCTAATCCAATAGCCTCCCAGACCTCAGGATGTCACCAAATGGCATGTGCGTGCAAGAAGAACAAAGGAGGAAGCCATTCAAAGCCCAGCTGCATATTGCATAACACCTTGAATTAGAAAATCCACGACCCACAAAAGGCTTACCTACTTTGTGCGGTTTAAATAAAGCAGAGTGCTGCTCCTCTTTAAAGAACTGCTTTACAGTTATCTTCCTGTCAGAATTCCAATTATTCTATGACTCAGTGGGTAAGTGTTTAGCTTTTTGAAAACTTTTTTTGGGGTAAGAATGTGAACAAGTTTTTATAAGTTTGTAAAGGAAAAGTTTATATAATAATGCTCAGCTGCATCAAATACAAACATTTTATTTCATTATTTGAAATAAAATATTTTCTTAATGTTTTAAGAATTGGATTTTATCTATAAAATTGATGAACATTTTCTTTGGTACATCTGAAAAACATAGTAATTCCCTCCTATCTAGGAATTAACTGATATTTGTGACAGGGTTGGGAGTATTCAATATGCACCTCTCTCAGACCTTGGGACTAAGGTTTCCATATAAGAAGAATCCCAGGCTGAAAATTTTTATGTACCAGGGATTCATTTTTCCTAATTTTTACAAAACCTGTGCACGGGCACTTTTTGTTTCATCTGTACCAAAGACTAGCTGCTGCTCACTTTCTCCACTTCCATTTAGCTCTGGGGACACAGCTAGATACTTCTCAACTCCCCTTGCAGATAAGCATGGCTCTGTGGCTCATTCTGGCCGAGGGAACATACACAGAAGTGATGCGCCCACCTTCAGCCTGGCCCATAGAAACCTCTCCCTTGCCAGTCTTCTCGTCCACAATCTACTCGCTGAGTGGCAAAGGATCCAGGCAAAGAAGTAGAGGCTCTAAAAGGGTACCCAAGTCACAGAATGAACCATCACATGCCAATCATAAATATCCACAACGTTGAACTTTGAGAGATAAATTTTTATTGTGTTAGATCAGTGATATGTTAGAGTGCTATTGTTTTTGTTTTTAAACTAGCTCTTAATATAATCACCCGATGTCCTTGCTTCTTTCTTTTGGCCTCCCTCTGCTCTTTTTTCTTGCTCCTATTATCTTTCCTTATCATATGATTAGGTGTTTCTGATTTAATAACCAAATCAAAATACCCTTAGTGGATTTAGGATTAAACCCTCAACGGTGTTGAAATAATAAGCAGACTCAATTGATTTAATTCAGAGAAAAGGTTTCACCAATTCGACTTCTTAAAAAGTTTACAAGTTAAATATTTGAGATAACTTTTATTAAACAACTGCTTGAGTGGATGAGCATTTATCTAGCCTCTGCTGATAAGGAGGAAAACTAATGTGCATGAACTTTGAAGGAGAGACTTGGAAACTCAGCCAACTGTCTTTATTTGAATGGCTCTGCAGCTTCTGGTGGGCACATATAGACATTGAAATACAGGGTCAGACATCTGTAAGAGCAGGCCAGGATGAGTGTTAGTACTGCGAATAACTGGGTGAAGTTTCCAAAATCATTAAAGTTTCAAAAAAGCTCTTCACAAAAAATCTAAAACTAAAATTCCAGTCTGATTTTGCATAAGCTGCTTTCCTTCAGACTCCATTTAGTGGTTAACTCACCCTCTTCTGTTCTTCATGTAGGTGGTTCTCAAACTGGGCTCAGTTAAACCTGTTCAGAGGCTGTCTCAAGAAGTGGGCTCCAGGCAATTCACTCTGGATTTAACCAGAAAAGCTTCATTTTGAGCTGTTTTGCAAACTGGGTTTTAGCATAAGCATTTATTTTGTGTGTGAGTGGAAAGGTTCCTTGGCTTTAAAGGGCTACAAACCATTGCTTCATGTCTTACCTGGACATCACATCCACTGTCAGAGGTTTAGTCTCACAAATGCCCAGTGATGTCCAAATCTGAATCTATGGCACATCTCTTTTCTGAGCACCCCCCTCATAGTCCCACTCACATTTCACATCTCCGCTTACTGGATGTCTCATGGACACCTCGTCACAATATTCCTGAAATAGAACGTATTATCCTGCCTACTCTTCTTCCTTAATTAATGACATCACCATTCACCCGATTACTCAACATAAAACTCTGAATCATTCTGACCCCCTTTCCTCTCTCTCTCTATATCCAATCTGTCATTAGGTTCTGTTTTGTAAAGCGTCCTAAATATCCTTTAAATATGTGCTTTCTCTCCGCCCTCACTGTCACTGCCTTGGCGTAGGCCCTTGTCATCATCCTTCATCTGGATCATTAAAATAGTCTCCAGATGGCTCTCATATCACTCTGCTTCGTGGCTGCCTTGAGGGTTTATATAAAATACAGTAGAACGCATAACAGTTAACATTTACGTTTAGCTTTGTAGTCAACCGATGCTTTCATGTACATTGTCGTATTTAAGTCTCACAACATTTCAACAAAAAGACATTGTTATTATTCTTAATTCAGAACAGGAAAATGATGCCTAAGAAAATTGAACAAGGAGTCTCACCAAGTCATAGGACTGTGATTTGAACTCAGATCCAAAGACTCTAAAGTTTACTCTGATGACATTAAGCTATACCTCCAAACAGGCATCACCATGCCTAAAAGAGAAAGTGCAGACCTTGTAGTCTGAGAAAGCCTCTTTATAGTCATGCCCCACAGAGCATATTTAGTAGTTAATAATAGAGCTCTGGAGTTAGAACTCACATTATAGTGTGAAACCTTAGAGAAATTATGTAAACTCTCTAATCTGCAAAGTTTCTTAGTTTCTTAATCTGTGAAGTGCAGCTAATAATAGAGTTTATCCTACAAGGTTGTTGTGGGGCTTAAATAAGGTCATGAGTGTGAAGCCCTTCACACTTGGCCTGTCCCGGAGAAAGTGCTCAATGAATGTTGGTTGTTGGTACCGATTTACCAGCCTCATCCTGCACCATTTCCTTTCTGTCTTCCACCCTTCAAACAGACCAGACCATATTCTCTGCTACTTCTTCTTTGAAGCCTCAAAAATTCAGGTTGATGACTCCCCGACCACTTTATACCACCCCTACAGTTAGATACTTGGTTGGTGAGTATAGCCTTTAAGTCAGCAGTGGATTGTTTCCTGGGGTTGGTCAATAGGGCCTTGAGAAAGTCCCCCACACAACAGAATGTTCTTCCCACAAACTCTTGCTGGCCTCCTGCTTTAGGCTTCCCATCTCCTTGCTCTGCCTCTCCCCCATCCCCTGCCATTTCTGACTTCAGATGTGTCCCCTAGGCTTGCCCTGGCTCCACTTTCCAGCCAGCTGCCTGGCCCCAGCGTCGTGGCAGCTATCTGACCTCAGCTCCACACCAGTGCTGTGCTTCTGGGCAAGGCTTTGGCATCTTGGTCCTACTGTCTCTGGCATCTGACCTCAGTCTGTCCTGTTTCTAGCTTTCCTGGAGCTGACAACTCCCAGAGACCAATCAACAATGGTTCAGATGGGACGATCATAGCTCTTATCACACTGTTTCGTGTTATTTCTTTGTCTTTCTCGTCCATTAGGCTAAACCCTTCCAGGACAGAAAGACCTTGTCCTTGATCTTAGTAGATCCTTCATAGCATCAGGTTTAGAATAAGTGAGTACTTGTTGATTGAATAGACTATTCTTTCTCCACATAGAGGCATCTGATAGCACAATCTTCTGAAACTGCTGTTGTACAACCACATTCAGATTAATGGGAGGTACATACAACTGTGGTCATATGTGAAGTTTTTTTTCCCCACCAGAATAATATAAAAAAAAACCCCTAAAATAGTCTTAAAAAATTATTTTCCTGCCAGGCACAGAGGCTCACACCTGTAATCCTAGCACTTTGGGAGGCCAAGGCAGGCAGATCACCTGAGGTCAGGAGTTCAAGATCAGCCTGGCTAACATGGTGAAACCCCGTCTCTACTGAACATACAAAATTAGCTGGGCATGGTGGCGCATGCCTGTAATCCCAGCTACTCAGGAGGCTGAGGCAGAAGAATTGCTTGAACCTGGGAGGTGGAGGTTGCAGTGAGCCACAATCGCGCCACTACACTCCCACCTGGGAAATGGAGTGAGATTCTGTCTCCAAAAAAAAAAAAAAAAAAATTTCCATTATATGCTGACAAGTTTCTATAAATTCGACTATGTCATCAATTGTCCTCATAAATTTAGTTTCATTCTATACATTTTCTTTGTTAACCCTTTGCTTTTCATCAAGCACTTTGTTGATATTAATCCCTTACTTCTGTACATAGAGTCCTTGAAAGGAGTTTTATCTTTGTGTTTTCTTGCTGCACCTTGTTGAGTAACTTTTTCCAAGTACAGTACATGCTACATAATATTGTTTAAATTGAAATATACAGAAATTTTTGCAGCTACAAAATAACCTCATTTTGTGTTTGATTAAACGATCACAGCTTTCATTAAGATACATTTTTGTTTAACCACTAGACCTTTATTTATTTATTTATTTATTTATTTATTTATTTATTGAGATGAAGTCTCACTCTGTCACCAGGCTGGAGTGCAGTGGCATAATCTCGGCTCACTGTGACTTCTGCCTGCTGGGTTCAAGCGATTCTCTTGCCTCAGCCTCCTGAGTAGCTGGGATTACAGGCGTGCACCACCACGCCCAGCAAATTTTTGTATTTTTAGTAGAGACAGGATTTCACCATGTTGGCCAGGATGGTCTTGATCTCTTGACCTCATAATCTGCCCGCCTTGGCCTCCCAAAGTTCTGGGATTACAGGCATGTGCCACCACGCCGGACCTATCTTTATTTTTTATTTTTATTTTATTATTATTTTTCTGAGACAGAGTTTCGCTCTTTTTGCCCATGCTGGAGTGCAATGGCACGATCTTGGCTCACCGCAATCTCCGCCTCTCAGGTTCAAGCAATTCTCCTGCCTCAGCCTCCCGAGTAGCTAGGATTACAAGCATGCACCACCACGCCTGGCTAATTTTGCATTTTTTAGTAGAGACAGGGTTTCTCCACGTTGGCCAGGCTGGTCTCGAACTCCCGACCTCAGGTGATCCGCCCGCCTTAGCTTCCCAAAGTGCTGGGATTACAGGCGTGAGCTACCGCGCCCAGCCTTATCTTTTTAAATCTGTAAAACAGTAAGGTTGCCTAGATGAGCACTTTCTTTTCAACTCCACTGCCTGTAGTGTGTGGTTGTGAGATGTGACTAAAAACTCTGCTGTCTTCTTGTCTCAGGTGATCTCAGAATTAATAGAGGAAATTTTAAAATTCTATTGATTTACTAAAAAGAAAAATGTACTTTGAAATTATTAGTTTTTAAAAGAAATAAGCTTTAGAAAAATGCAAATTCATGCAACAACAAGATACCACTTTTTAATCTATTACCTAAAAACATATGGGTTAGGGAAATGCACATTAATGAAAAGAGATACCACAAATTGCCTACCAAAAATATGATTATCCCTGGTGTTGGGAGGCATTATTGTACACCACTGGTGGGAATGTAACTTGGTGCAATTTTCATGGAAGACAATTTGACAGTATGTATGCACCAGACTTAAAAACGCATATAACAGCTGGGTGCGGTGGGTCATGCCTATAATTCCAGCACTTTGGGAGGCTGAGGTGGGCAGATCACTTGAGGTCAGGAGTCTGAGACAAGCCTGGCCAATATGGTGAAACCCTGTCTCTACTAAAAATACAAAAATTAGCCAGAAATCGCTTGAACCCAGGAGACAGAGGTTGTAGTGAATCAAGATCGTGCCATTGCACTCCAGCCTGGGTAACAGAGTGAAAGTCCGTCTCAAAAAAAAAAAGAAAAAAGTATATAACCACCCATCTGACAATGGGTTAATAACCAGAATATACAAGGAGCTCAAACAACCCTAAAGGAAAAAAATCTAATAATCTGATCAAAATATGGACAAAATATTTGAATAGACATTTCTCAAAAGAAGACATACAAATGGCAAACAGGCATAAGAAAAGCTGCTCAAGTCTGGGCACATGCCTGTAATCCCAGCACTTTGGGAGGCCGAGGTGGGTGGATCACCTGAGGTCGGGAGTTTGAGACCAGCCTGACCAACATGGAGAAACCCTGTCTCTACTAAAAATACAAAAAAATTTAACTGGGCTTGGTAGCACAAGCCTGTAATCCCAGCTACTTGGGAGGCTGAGACAGGAGAATCATCTGAACACAGAAGGCGGAGGTTGCAGTGAGCTGGGATCATGCCATTGCACTCCAGCCTGAGCAACAAGAGCAAAATTCCATCTCACAAATAAAATAAATAAATAAATAGAAAAGCTGCTCAATATCATTGACCATTAGAGAAATGCAAATCAAAACTACAATGAGACGTCATCGATAGCAATGAGATATCAGCTAAAATGGCTTTTATCCAAAAGATAGGCAGTAAGAAATGCTGGTGAGGATGTGGAGAAAAGGGATCCCTGTACACTCTTAGTGGAAGTGTAAATTTGTACAACTACTATGAAGAACAACTTGGAAGTTCCTCAAAAAACTAAAAGTTGAACTACCATTATGATCCAGCAATCCTACTGCTGAGTATATACTCAAAAGAAAGAATATCAGTATATTGGTGAGATATCTGCACTTCTATGTTGCAGCACTGTTTACAATAGCTAAGATTTGGAAGCAAACTAAGTGTCCACTGACAGATGAATGGATAAAGAAAATGTGGTACATATACACAATGGAGTACTATTCAGCCATAAAAAAGAACGAGACCCAGTCATTTGCAACACCATGGATGTAACTGAAGATCATTATGTTAAATGAAATAAGCCAGGCACAGAAAGGCAAACATCACATGTTCTCACTTATTTGTGGGATCTAAAAATCAGAACAATTAAACTCATGGACTAGAGAGTAGCAGGATTGTTACCAGAGGCTGGGAAGGGGAGTGGGGGCTGGAAGGGAGTTGGGGATGGTTAATAGGTACAAATAAATAGTTAGAAAGAATGAATAAGACCTACTATTAGATAGCGCAGTAGGGTGACTGTAGTCAATAATAGCTTAATTGTACATATTAAAATAACTTAGAGTATAATTGGGTTGTTTGTAACTCAAGGGATAAATGCTTGGGGGATGGATACCCCATTCTCCACCATGTGCTTATTTCACATTGCATGCCTGTGTCAAAACATCTCATATACTCCATAAACATATACACCTACTGTGTACACACAAAATTTAAAAAATAAAAAGTAAAATTGTTCTCATTAAAACAAAATAAATAAAAATGCATATAACCTTTAAGCCAGAACTTACTCTTTTAGAATGTTCTCCTAAAACCATCATTGAAAATAGATGCAAAGCTTTAGCTAAATGGTGGTTCGCAGCATTTTGATTAGAAAAGAAAAGCTCTTTGAATGCTTGCAAACTGAATGAAGTACCATTTCCCAAACAAGCAAGGACAGATATTTGAGCCTACTGCTCTGTAAAAATTGTGTGGCTGGACACACAATAGAGAAGAAACATGTAATCACTCCTCTCTGAGGCTGAACCATTGGCGGGAGGGAGGTAAAGGCCACTTTTCTTTATCCCTTCCCCAGCTCCATTTCAGGACAAACCAGAGGAAACTGAGCATCTTGCAAGCTGAGCAGTAAAAAGCTAGAAGGTAGAAAAGGAAGAAAGGAGGCCAGGTCAGACCTACTCCCAGACCCCATCTGAAGGGGCAGGTTCCAGAACACCAAGAAGACTGGGGGCAAGGAAAGCTCTCTTGTGCCACCTTGTAATCCCCATGTGTGTATAAATCAAATAGAAAGGCTCCCTTCTGCTCATAGGCTGTACTGATGGTTAGGATTTATTTTAAAGTTTATGACAGAAAATAATTTAAAGGTCCAACAATGGAAGATGGATAGAAAAAAATGCTTATAGAAGATTTTACTAACATGAAATTATATTTACAATATATAGATGAGTGAAAAAAGCAGGTTACAAAAAATGTATGCAAAGTTATCTCATTTCTGTAAAAAACAATACATACACACATATATATGTACAGCCACAAACAGAAAAAAATATGGAATGGTGATATGGTTTCAATCTGTGTCACTACCCAAATCTTATGTAGAACTGTAATCCCCAGTGTGGGAAGTGAGGCCTGGTGGGAGGTGATTGGATCATGGGGGTGATTTCTCATGAATCATTTAGCACCATCCTCTTGGTGCTGTGCTCGTGACAGTGAGTGAGTTCTCATGAGATCTGGTTGTTTTTAAAAGAGTGTAGCACCTTTCTTCTTCCCTCCTGCTCCTACTCTGGCCACCTGCTTCCTCTTGCCCTTCCACTGTGATTTAAGTTTCCTGAAGCCTCCCTGCTTTCTGTACAGCCTGCAGAACCATGAGCCAATTAAACCTCTTTTCTTTATAAATTACCCAGTCTCAGGTATTTATTTATAGCAGTGTGAGAACAGACTAATACTAATAGTATACTTTGAGGTGTTAACAGAATTCTAGGTACTGGGGCTAGATTCAGTAGCTAATAAGACAGACAAGACCCCTACTCATGGTGCTTTTATTCTCATAGGGAAATAGATAACATAAACAATAAGCTAATAAATAAATATATAATATGTGATACATATTGTTGTCAGTTCTGGGGATACAACTTTGTGAACACACTAGGCAGTTATGGTCCCTGTCCTAACAAGTTTTCTTGTCTGCTATGAATAGGGAAGTGAGGAGGCTGTGGGGACCTAGGAAAGGGACACCTGACCTGGTCATGAGGGATCCGGAAAGGCTTCCCGAGGAGGGAAGTCCAGGCTAACAGCCAAAAGATGAGTAAGGAGTAAGGCAGTTGCAATAAGAGAGAGCTTTCCAGAGAGAGACCAGGGTAGGTTTTCAGACCTCAAGGAGAGAGGGAAGGAAGGAGGGCAGACAGACACACGGACTGGCTGAATGACCAACTGCTTTATTACAGGAATTCATTCTGGTATCTGTGGCACTTAGGGTTTGAGCATGGATGGAGCAATGAGGAGTAAAGAAGCCTGGGAAGTAGGTCATGAAGCCATGTTAAAGAGGGCTTGGGCTTGACCTTGAGTGATCTCTCAAAGGTCACTACAAGTAGTTCAAGGGCTCAGTAAATGAACTTAGCCCTAGTGTGTACTTCTTTAGGAAGGAACCATTTTTTAAATAATAGTATCTTTAAAACCCATTTGTGAAGAATATTTAATTACAGGGAGATATACTTATGCTGTGGTGCTTAAAGAGCAGGCTACAAAACAATGTGTATAGTATACATGGTAACCCCCTTATGGAAAAAAGTATAAATATGTTATATGTTATTTATAATGCAAAGAAAATGTCTTAGGGAAATATGCTAAAACCAAATGTAATCTGTGGTTACCTCTAATGATGGAATTACAGGTAGTTTTTGTTTTCTTTTGTTTTCCGTGGTTTTCAAAATTTCTACAATGAAATGAATATATACTCTTTTTATAATCAGAAAAAAATACTTAAGTGTGCTTTAGGGACAGAGAGCAGTGCCCTAAGGGTTATACATCACCAAGTGTCCTTGCCTATAGGCAATTATTCAGGGGATAAAAATAGGCTCAACACTGAAGTCTGTCCAGGCATGGTAGCACATGCCCGTAGTCCCAGCTACTTTGGAGGCTGAGGTGGGAGGATCGCTTGATCCTGGGAGGTCAAGGCTGCAGTGAGCTGTGATTGTACCACTGCACTCAATCCTGGGCATGGGCAACAGAGCGAGACCCTATTTCAAACAAACCAAAACAAATAACAAAAAACACTGAAGTCTGGATGGGACTCCAGGACTCAACATTTTTTACTTGCATGAGATTTTACTCGCATTTTTCTGGAACAGTTTGAATTGTAGTGTGAACTGCACTAAAGGAAGCGCTATTTTTTGACAGCATGACATAAATTTCTCTATTGGCAGATAGGTTTCACCAGTACAATCAATATGTATGTACATATTTTTGCATGCCTAAGCATGCCATTTGTATATGCTTTAAACTTTTAAGTCCTGTTTCTAAGAATTCTGTGCCACATTCGTCGTACTTGACAAGCCAGGTGAGCCACCTAAATTAGATCATTTCTCCATTAAACTATTCTCAGCCTGGCTATGGCTGTCCTGAGGAGACTTTAGCGCTAGCTCTCCACTGAGGGGCTTGCCAGTGACCTTGGACCTACCACAAAACTGCTTTGGGCTCCAATTTTCTGAACCACAAATGAGCGAGGTAAGCTACGATTGCTAAGGTTGCCTAAATTCTATGATTTCGGGACTTCTTTCCCATCGTAAAACTTGACAACATCCTAAAAACAGAGTGAAGACCCAACCCTCTTTGAATACTAATAATTTTCATTTCATTTGTTGACTAAAGAAAAAGCATCAGGCTTTTTTTTTTTTTTTTTTTTTTTTTTTTTTTAGATGGAGTCTCGCTCTGTTGCCAGGCTGGAGTGCAGTGGCATGATCTCGGCTCACTGCAACCTCCGACTCCAGGGTTCAAGCAATTCTTCTGCCTCAGCCTCCTGAGTAGCTGGGACTACAGGCGCGTGCCACCATGCCCGGCTAATTTTTATATTTTTAGTAGAGATGGGGTTTCACCGTGTTGCCCAGGCCGGTCTCGAACTCCTGAGCTCAGGCAATCTGCCCGTCTCAGCCTATCAAAGTGCCGGGATTACAGGCATGAGCCACTGTGCTCAGCCAACCATCACGCTTTTAAAGAATTAAGGCTAGCTTTATTTAGAAGTCTTCCTGAGGACTATGGACCAAGGTCTAGAGCCTGGGAGCAGTCTCAGCTCTGGCACAGTTTTTCATCTCACTGCTTATATACAGGTGATGGGGGTTCAGTACATGCAAAATCACATCAAACTTCCTCAGAAGTTACATTAAAGCAGAATCACATCAAGGTTTGGGTGTAAGAGTACATCTGGTTAAAAATTACAGAGGCATAATCACTAACCCCATCTGACATTATCTTATGTGTAGGACAAGGCAAGGACCAGGTCATTTATCTTTTAAGGAGTATAGTGACTCAGGCAAGAGATGTGGGGGGCCTATGTGCGCTCTCCTGTTTTGTCTTCAAAGCATCTTTCCAGAGAGCTGCCTGTCCCACAGAGTCAGTGACTTTTTGAAATTGTGGTGCCAGGAAGAAATGAAGAAATACGGCTTCTTATGTTTGCTACTTTGTCCCACATATTTTACAAGTTTTACAGAAATTGATCAAGTGCTATTTTATTATATTTAATTTTATTAATTATTTATTTATTTATTTTTTGAGACAGAGTTTTGCTCTGTCGCCCAGGCTGGAGTGCAGTGGCGCCATCTTGGCTCACTGCAACCTCTGCCTCCCAGGTTCAAGCAATTCTCCTGCCTCAGCCTCCCAAGTAGCTGGGATTACAGGCACATGCCACCACACCCAGCTTAATTTTTGTACTTTTAGTTGAGACAAGGTTTCAGCACATTGCCAGGCTGGTCTCAAACTCCCGACCTCCCTCTCCCTCTCCCTCTCCCCCTACCTCTACCTCTCCCGTCTCCCTCTTTCTACGGTCTCCTTCTCCCTCGTCTCCCTCTTTCTAAGGTCTCCCTCTCTTGCGGAGCCTGGACTGTACCACCGTGATCTTGGCTCGCTGCAACCTCCCTGCCGTGGGCGATTCTCCTGCCTCAGCCTGCCGAGTGCCTGGGATTCCAGGCACGCGCCGCCACTCCTGACTGGTTTTTGTATTTTTGGTGGAGACAGTGTTTCGCCATGTTGACCGGGCTGGTCTCCAGCTCCTGGCCTCGGGTGATCTGCCCGCCTCGGCCTCCCGAGGTGCTGGGATTGCAGAGGGAGTCTTGCTCACTCAATGCTCAATGTTGCCCAGGCTGGAGTGCAGCGGCGTGATCTCAGCTCGCTACAACCTCCACCTCCCAGCCGCCTGCTGGGGCCTCCCAAAGTGCTAAGATTACAGCCTCTGCCCGCCCGCCACCCCGTCTAGGAAGTGAGCAGCGTCTCTGCCTGGCCGCCCGTCGTCTGGGAGGTGAGGAGTGCCTCTGCCCGGCCGCCACCCTGTCTAGGAAGTGAGCAGCATCTCTGCCTGGCCGCCCATCCTCTGGGATGTGAGAAGCGCCTCTGCCCGGCCGCCCCGTCTGGGAGGAAGTGAGGAGCACCTCTGCCCGGCTGCCCCGAATGGGAAGTGAGGAGCGCCTCTGCCTGGCCACCCCCTCTGGGAAGTGAGGAGCGCCTCTGCCCGGCTGCCCCATCTGGGAGGAAGTGAGGAGTGCCTCTGCCCGGTTGCCCCGAATGGGAAGTGAGGAGCGCCTCTGCCCGGCTGCCCCGTCTGGGAAGTGAGGAGCGCCTCTGCCCGGACGCCCCATCTGGGAGGTGAGGAGCGCCTCTGCCCAGCTGCCACCCCATCTGGGAGGTGAGGGGCATCTCTGCCTGGCTGCCACCCCATCTGGGAAGTGAGGAGTGCCTCTGCCCGGCTGCCACCCCATCTGGGAGGTGAGGGGCGTCTCTGCCCAGCCGCCCCGCCTGGGAAGTGGGCACCTCTGCCCGGCCGCCCCATCTGGGAGGTGAGGGGCGTCTCTGCCTGGCTGCCCCGTCTGGGAGGTGAGGGGTGCCTCTGCCCAGCTACCAGCCTGGGAAGTGAGGAGTGCCTCTGCCCAGCCGCCCTTTGTCTGGGAGGTGGGCAGCACCTCTGCCTGGCTGCCCCATCTGGGAAGTGGGCACCTCTGCCTGGCTGCCCCGTCTGGGAGGTGAGGGGCGTCTCTGCCTGGCCGCCCCATCTGGGAGGTAAGGAGCGCCTCTGCCCAGCCACCCCGCCTGGGAAGTGAGGAGCGCCTCTGCCCAGCCACCCTTCATCTGGGAGGTGGGGAGCGCCTCTGCCCGGCCGCCCCTTGTGGGATGTGAGGCGCACCTCTGCCCGGCCGCCCCATCTGGGAAGTGGGGGGCGCCTCTGCCTGGCCGCTCTTCGTCTGGGAGGTGGGGAGCGCCTCTGCCCGGCTGCTCTTCGTCTGGGAGGTGGGGAGCGCCTCTGCCCGGCTGCCCATCATCTGGGATGTGAGGAGCGCCTCTGCCCGGCCACCACCCCATCTGGGAAGTGAGGAGTGCCTCTGCCCGGCCGCCACCCCATCTGGGAAGTGAGGTGTGCCTCTGCCCGGCCGCCCTGTCTGGGAAGTGAGGAGCGCCTCTGCCAGGCCGCCCCATCTGGGAAGTGTACCCAACAGCTCCTAAGAGACAGCGACCATCGAGAACGGGCCATGATGACAATGGCAGTTTTGTCGAAAAGAAAAGGGGGAAATGTGGGGAAAAGAAAGAGAGATCAGATTGTTACTGTGTCTGTATAGAAAGAAGTAGACATAGGAGACTCCATTTTGTTCTGTACTAAGAAAAATTCTTCTCCCTTGGGATGCTGTTAATCTATAACCTTACCCCCAACCCCCTGCTCTCTGAAACATGTGCTGTGTCAACTCAGGGTTAAATGGATTAAGGGCGGTGCAAGATGTGCTTTGTTAAACAGATGCTTGAAGACAGCATGCTCGTTAAGAGTCATCACCACTCCCTAATCTCAAGTACCCAGGGACACAAACAGGGCCGAAGGCCGCAGGGACCTCTACTTAGGAAAACCAGAGACCTTTGTTCTCGTGTTTATCTGCTGACCTTCTCTCCACTATTATCCTATGACCCTGCCACATCCCCCTCTCTGAGAAACACCCAAGAATGATCAATAAATGCTAAAAAAAAAAAAAACAAAAACAAAAACAAAAAAAAAAAAAAAAAAAAAAAACTCCCGACCTCAAGTGATCCGCCTGCCTTGGCCTCCCAAAATGCTGGGATTACAGGTGTAAGCCACCCTGCCCGGCCCAATTGCTATTCTAAAAAGAAATGTCTGAAGTTGCTTTCACATTCTGGAAGGTGGAAGAAACAAGTCTGCTCTTTTGCTTGAAAAATACCTAGAGGGGTCTTTTGATTATAGAAGGTGATCTCTCCAAGGCATATTCTGGAAAGAGGAAGTTCTGGCAGATAAGGAAATTGTTCTGTAGGTAAAGTAGAGAGATGGTGGAGTTGCAATGCTAAAATAAGGGGTGGTTGTATCAATGGAAGTGGCTTAAGCTCTTTCCTGTAGCCTCCATGGGTACCCCTACCCAATCCAAGTAGCATACAATCTAAGTAAAAACAGTGTGCTTCAAAGCAAAGCAGACTTTGAGATAAGACCTCTAGCCCCAGTTTCCAATCAGGCTGTTCTCAATGAGCTCCTCCTTCTGTATAGAGAGTTTTTGAGTCACTGCTGGTGAAGGAGAAAGGTACAGGAACCCTGGGGACTCCAAGAAGATGATACAGAGGAATGAGGGTAGAGAGGAAAGTTGGCCCTAGGAGCACAGCAGCAGGCCAGGGCCTAAAAGGAAAGACAGTAATGTAAATTTCCTGTGCTGGAGAGTTGGCTGAAGGACTTGGAGGATGGCAAGACCTGATGTCCAGCTTGAAGTTGTTTTCCAAGCAGTGCCCCTCTCCATTACCCCCGACTTTCAGCAAAGGTTAAAACTTGCAGTTGTCTAATGTTAATGGTGCTTTGGAAAATGAAGGAAAGGTGAAGTGGTAGAAGAACAATAGCTGCAGGGCAAGAGAAACAGGAATTCAGCAGAACCATTCAGAGGGGGAGGTGACTTGATGAACAGAAGCCACCATGCCTTCTGCACATTCAGCTCCTCTGCTGTGACGTCCACCACACACACAGGCACACAAGCACAAACACACACACACATGCACACACACACAAGCACATGCATGCACTCATGCACACCTTCCCAGGAATCCTCAGAAACCTGGAAGGAGGCAGGGCTTTTCATAATATTTGGGTTGGGGACTAGATACTCACCATTTCACTTGGATATTATATGACAGGGTATTCTCAAAAGGTTGGAAGATTGGCGAATGGCTTTCACTTGAATGTAAATGACAGAAAAAAATAGTCCTGTTATATTAGTAATATTAAACCATCGTCAGCTGTTATTTTTCTTTAAAAGAGAGTCAAAATGTCCATTGTAATAGAAATCTTTTGCCCAATTGTTGGCAAAATTTTCAACAAGTTCCATATCTGTTTTAATCTCTTGCTTCATCAGCTGAGCTAAATGCAAACCTTGTACTCACATGTGCTTGTTAACCTGGCCATTCTTTCATTCTCCAGGCCCCCTGTCTTCCCTGGGCCTTTTCTAAGATAACTTTCACTTAAAGGGGCTCAAAGAAAGGCCTGGTCCACTCACATGGGTTGTCTCCTCTTACTTGTCATAGTGATTTTAAAACTGGAAATGATTTTAGTGCTGGGTGCTTTCTATGCTCCCCATGTGGCGTGTGTGAAAGTGGGAGCACTGAACATGTGAGTGTAACAGGAGTGAGTATACCAGATGTGCTGTGGGTCTCAAGGACCTGGCTTCATCCAGATTTACTGTTAGTGTCCGTGATCATCACAAGCTGAGGAAGGTCCAGACCCTCACTGTACTGTCACTTCTAAAATCAAAGTACAAGATCATGAAATGATTCTGCGAAGGCAGAACTTTCTTTGATTATTCATGGAAATACGTGGGCAAATGCTTTTTGTGCATGATGATTATAACAAGAATTCCTACCAGGGAGAGCTTTGCCTGTGTTAGGAAAATACCATCTTGCCTGAGGTAAAAGCTGAGTCTACAGAAGCTGGGCTTGGCTTGTTATATTACAAGAAGCTCCTGGGTGAACCCAGAGGGAGGGTCTAAGTGTGGATAAAATAACACTCAGTGTGCTTTTTCCTATTCTCTTACAACAATCAACACACAAGATTTCTGTGATCAAATGTGTGGGAGTTTCTCCCCACCACCAAACAAGCAATCAGTTCTGCAGCGGACACCAACCTGGTACCCCAATTCAATTTTGACACTATCTATCTGGAGACAGTGTCAGATCCCACGGGTTGAGGGCTCAGTCCCCAAGATCACCCCCGCTCCCAGATACCAGTCACATGTCAGGGCCTCCAGAAGTTCTGACAGACCGGCTTCAATTTGGGGTTGCTACAACCACTCTTTGGGTTGGGTTAATTTGCTAGAGTAGCTCACAGAACTCAGGGAAACACATTGACCAGTTTGTTATAAAGGATATTACAAAGGATACAGATGGAGAGATGTGTAGGGTGAGGCATGGGGGGAAGGGTGCAGGGCTTCCACAGGCACTCCACCCTCCAGGAATCTCATGTGCTCAGCCATTCGGAAGCTCCCCAAATGCTGTCCTCTTGGGCCTTTTATGGAGACGTCCTTGGATAGGCATGATTGACAACCATGTAGAAATGTGTTTGGACAAAGGGATATGATCTAATGCTAATAGACTGAGTGGGGAGACCCAGCAAGCCTTGTCTGTCCAGGTTCTCCTTGGCTTCTTGGTGCAGTTTTCCTTCCTCCAGGTTATAGGGCAGGACCCCTTCTGAAATGGGGGTCTTATGGCCTACAATCAGACAAGGTAGCTCAGGGAATTTATGGTCAGCTCCAAGACGGAAAAGTAGGGGAAGATTCCTGTCTTGGGGAAAGAAAGAAGGGTGGGGGAAGGTCAGAGAAAGATTCTATTTTCTGAGGCCTGATTCTGAGGCCTAAAGTGCCCCCCAAGATTATAACAAAAGACTGTAACAAGGGCTATGGGAGTTATGAGCCAGGAACTGGCTCATCCACCATATATTAAAAATACCACGGAGAGAAGGGGAGAGAAAAAGAGAGAGAAGAAGAAAGGGAAAGAGGAGATGTTGTGCTGTTCCATAATGGGGCCTCCCGAATCCTCAGAAAGTTAAAAAAAAGTCACAGAACGCTTGGTGAAACTGCATTTCTTGTGGGAACCACAGAGGATCTGAGGAGCCAACCAGCTCTAAGCCTATGTGATCACAGGGAGAAGAGGCCCCTGGCTGCATTTGAGGGATATGGCCATGCTTAGAGGGAGTTAGAGGAGTAGATCCAGTGAGCAGGAGTGGAGGTGCTGTAGCAAGTGTTAGTGCTTGGGAAGTGAACACGGCTGATTAGTGAAAAGATACACACACACACACACACACACACACAGAGAGAGAGAGAGAGAACACTCATAAAGGAAATCTCCTGATTTTGAGGAAAGACTTGAGTGAGAGAGTTCAAGAAAGTAGTTTATTCTGTCCATCTGGGACATATGGTGACAAATCCTTACAGGAAGAAGAAAACTATGCCTATTTCTGCCCTTGAATGGAGTGCAGGCATTCCTGGAAAGTGCGACCGACAGGTGTACTACCGCAAAGAAGAGCCTATTTTCCTCCTAGGGCAATGATGATAACAGAGTGGCATCCTGACCAACAACTCAGCATCACATAAGCCATAAATAGAACCAACCGCATGTCATAAAAGCAAAGGTAAGTATTAACTTATACAGTTACCTCAAATTGTAAAATTATTTCTTAATGTCTATAAAATAGGCATAAATGTAATATACACATAATGTTACAAGAGACTCCAATATGCTATAAAATGAATAGCCATTAAAACAACTAGTGTTAACATAAATATAACATGAAATATGTTATAATAAAAATGAACTAAACACTTGACTAACGATACTTTCGTTTGCCTTCTTAGCAGTTAAATATAGTTTTATGGCACAACATATAGGTATAACTCTTAAAAGGGCTATTCAAGAAAGTGAGTTAATACTTTTTTTTTTTTTTTGAGACAGAGTCTTACTCTGTCACCCAGGCTGGAATGCTATGGTGTGATCTCAGCTCACTGCAACCTCTGCCTCCCAGGTTCGAGCGATTCTCCTGCCTCAGCCCCACCCCCTGAGTAGCTGGGATTACAGGCATGTGCCACCATGCCCAGCTATTTTCTGTATTTTTATTAGCGATGGGGTTTTGCCATGTTGGTCAGCCTGGTCTTGAACTTTTGACCTCAAGCAATCCACCCACCTTGGCCTCCCAAAGTGTTGGGATTACAGGCGTGAGCCACTGCCCCTGGCTTCTTTTCTCTTGGTAAGTGTTCCTGAATTAAGTAGTGCTGCTTGAAGTCAATTAATCAAGAGTTCCTTAAGACACATTGTAAATACTTAGTACTTGCTTGTTGTTCTTGTTGTTGTTGGGGGTGATGATGATGATGGTGGTGATGGTGGTGGTGTCTTCTCTGAAAACACTGAATGCATATGGCTACATGTTCTTTTAAGAGGTAGGACCTTCCAGAGGGTGTCAAGTGAAATAAGTTCATACTATGGCACCTGACATGGAACAACTGGGGAGCGGTGGTTTGGAGGTACTTTATGAGTCAGGATTGCATTAAGCTGCATGGAATAGAGACTTGTCTGTAAATAGGGCTTTGTCCTTCCCAATAACAAGAAGTGGATGCAGCCTGGGGCTGGCACAGCTGCTCAAGATAGTGGTCAAAGACCCAGCTTCTCTACCTGCCTGCTGTGCATCCTCACGCTCCTGCATCTCCAGGCATCATGAACACATTCCAGGCAGGAAGACAGAAGAAGGGCAAAAAGTGTGTACCAGTACGTTTATTCCTTTTTATGAGGAAATCAATAGCCTTCTCAGATGCCCCATCAGCAGACTTCTGCTTGCCTCTCATTGGCCACCATGAAACAGGGTTTCTTAGCCACAAGGGAAACTTAGCAGATTCCATCCCAAATGAAACCAGTGTTCCATAGTAAAAAAAAAAAGAAGGGAAGCCAGGCACGGTGGCTCATGCCTGTAATCCCAACATTTTGGGAGCTGAGGCAGGAAGATTGCTTGAGCACAGGGGTTCAAGACCAGCCTGGGCCACACAGTGGGATCCTCATCTCTACAAAAAATACAAAAATTAGGCAGCCAAAAAATTAGGCAAAAAATACAAAAAAAAAAAAAAAAAAGAAAAAATACAAAAATTAGGCAGGCATGGTGGCACATGCCTGTAGTCCCAGCTATTCAGGAGGCTGAGGCAGGAGGATCACTTGCCACCCTCCCAGGCTGAGCCTGGTAGGCTGCAGCTGCAGCGAGCTATGATTGCACCACTGCACTCCAGCCTGGATGACAGAATGAGACTCTGTGTCTTTTTTAGAAAATAAAATAAAATAAAATGAAGAAGGGGAGAATGGATATTCCATAGGCAACTATCAGCATCCTCCTACAGGTTGATTTATTTTGAGGTAATAATTCAGAGCTTTGCTGCAGCATAATTCATACTATGGGTCATGTTTAAATGGCAAGGTCATAACAATTTTTTCGTATATGTTGTCTCAGTTTAAACTGATGTACTTTTTATAAATTCTGCCATGCTCACCTTCTCAAGATTATTATCTGCCATTTAAAAATATATAAAACTGGCCAGGTGGGGTGGCTCACGTCTGTAATCCCAGCACTCTGGAAGGCTGAGGTGGGCAGATCACCTGAGGTCAGGAGTTTGAGACCAGCCTGGCCAACATGGTGAAACCTTGTCTCTACTAAAAATACAAAAAATTAGCTGGGCGTGGTGGCACGTGCCTGTAATCTCAGCTACTTGGGAGGCTGAGGAAGGAGAATCGCTTGAGCCTGGGAGGCAGAGGTTGCGGTGAGCCGAGATTGCACCATTGCACTCCAGCTTGGGCGACAAAAGCGAGACTCTATCTCAAAAAATAATAATAAATAAATAAACATAAAAATATATAAAACTAAATTTTAGGATAAATGACATGTCCAAGAACAAGTGGGCTCTAATTAACATTAATCATCTTCATCCAGCATTTACATGTAGAAGGTTATCAATTGTGGATCATGACATTAGGGAAAGAAGAGGACTTAGAGATCATTGGGCTTATAAATGAAACAGAAGCCTAGAAAGTGTAATTGATTTAGCCAAGGTCTAGTTATCAACAGAGATAGGACTAAAACCTAAACTTTTGAACTTCCAGTTCAGTGTACTTTCCACTACCCAATTAAACATGTATCTAACCTTGGAGACCATTTCTTTTGGGAGGAGGAAGAATTGAGTCACACAGCTTTCACTTTATCCCCATCATTTCAGATTCTTTCCTAACCCACTTATTTACAGAGTCCCTCAAGGCCTGATTAACTAATCCCAGCACTTTGGGAAGCCGAGGCGGGCGGATCATGAGGTCAGGAGATCAAGACCATCCTGGCTAACACGGTGAAACCCCGTCTCTACTAAAAATACAAAAAATTAGCCACGCGCGGTGGTGGGCGCCTGTAGTCCCAGCTACTTGGGAGGCTGAGGCAGGAGAATGGCGTGAACCTGGGAGGCGGAGCTTGCAATGAGCTGAGATAGCACCACTGCAGTCCGGCCTGGGTGAAAGAGACTCCGACTCAAAAAAAAAAAAAAAAAAAAAAAGACATGATTAACAATGCTTGTTACTTAGGACTTACTGAACACATCATTATGGAATAAGTTATACTTCCCAAGATAGTACAACTATAGAAATGAGTCTATTATGATCCGGTTATTCTGCCTGTAAGGCAGTTAGCTTTAAGGTTTCTTATTTCAGTTCTCAGAGCTCACCATCATAGGAGGCCAAGTAGGCAGCCTCCTTCAATGTTGTAACTTTGTATGAGAAGGCTGTATGTGTACACCCAAATGGTCAATTGGGAAAGGATGGTGCAATCCATGTGGTCTGTCCCTCCCCCAAGAGAGATAACCTCTCTCAGCATCCCTGTCTCATTTCTACAACGCATATGCAGAAGGACCTAAATGTCACGAAGCCACTCATATTTGAACAGCTCTAAATTATCTGAAAATTCTTCCCTCTTGACCTGAAATTCACCATTTCATCGCTTTCATTCATTGAGCCTAGTTCTGCAGTTGGGAGCTATATGGATATCAACTCCTTCTTCCATGGGACAAATGTTTGAAGGACACCATCATGGTTCTGGTTCATTTTTTCTCCAGTTCCTTCTATTATGCTTCATGGGCATCTCAGCATCCTTCACCATCCTGATCACCACCCTCCCAATAAACTCCAATTATCAAAGTACTTAGACCCAGACATGTTCAGAAAAAGAAACAATACCATGAATAAGGTGTGAATAGCACCCAATGGGGCCATTTCCTCCTTTATTTTGGACACTCAATTAATGTGGCCTTAAATTACATTAACAGTGTCATCCCAGTGTTGTTCCATATTGAGCCTGTGGTCAGTTGAAACTATTACTGTTTTTTCTGGAGCACTGTCCTTGCGCCAGCTCTCCTTCTCTGGAATGTCGCACCTATACTCACCTCAGACATACCACAGAAGCAGTCAAATAAGTAAATGTGTCACATGAATTTGTTTTGTGGCTGTCAAATTAATAATTCAGTCATAATGATGTACTGTATTCTTTGTACACTGACCTATTCCTGGCACCGTGCTAACAACTGTACTTCTATTATCTCCTTCAATCCTTATGACAACGGTCTTGAGGCAGATATTACCCAGGTTGACAGATAAAGAAGAGGCTCATAGGCTGGGTGTGGTGGCTCATGCCTGTGATCCCAGCAGTGTGGGAGGCCAAAGTGGGTGGATCATTTGTGGTCCAGGAGTTCGAGACCAGCCTGGCCAACATGGTAAAACCCTGTCTCTACTAAAAATACAAAAAATTAGCTGCGTATGGTGGCGCATGCCTGTTAATCCCAGCTACTCAAGAGGCTGAGGTGGGAGAATTGCTTGAACCCGCAGGCAGAGGTTGCAATGAGTCGAGATCGTGCCACTGCACTCCAGCCTGGGCAACAGAGTGAGACCCTATCTCAAAACAAACTAACAAAAACAACAAAAAAAGAGACTCATAGAGGTGGGAGAGTTTGCTTATGATCATATGCAAAGGAAATAGAGAAGTTGGGAATTCAAAGCCAGGCCTGTCAGAATTCAAAGTCTTTGCTCTTAGCTATTAATTCTACTGTGCCTCTTTATCCTAAGCACACAGAAAAAAAAAAGTGATTAAATGATGGCTCTTCCTGCAGCTTTATAACCGAGGAGAGCAGACAGAATAAGAGGAATGGGTTTGGAGTTCCATTTTCTTTAGAGAACAGGACAGATACTCTTGTGCACAAAATCTTCTAGCCTTTCACCCTCCGGGAGTTAAAGCTAAAATGTTCTAGTAATTTACAGAAATATTTAAAATGTCAATTTAATGAGTCTCCCTGGCAGCTGGCATTGTTGTGCTTGTGTGATACAAGGTAGCTAGAAAGAATATATGGAAAGCCATCTAAGATCTTATTAAAATATCAAAAATCAAAGCACCATGCAAACACTGGCCATGATTATCTCCAATCAGCTGGCTTGAGTTTCAAAGCTCAATAAGTGACATAAGAGGAAAAGTGCTCTATTATTCATTTTAAAACCTTTTTTTAAAAGTCCTGGTCTGCTACCAGCTGTCCCTTAACTCCTCACAATGAGAGCAGCTGCAAAAGAAAACTGCCAACATGAAAACAAGATCAGAATAACAGCTGACCCCAGCAAGGAGCAGACCTTTCCCAAACAGGATTAGATCATTGACTTTGGCTTTGTGTTCTGAGCTTGGTCTGTCACCCTCATAGGTAACAATCCTTTGAAAACTGTGTGTAATGATGGCTTTGAGAGAGGCTCTAAAAAATGAGAACTGTTCAGTGGATTGAAAGACATTCAGCTAGCTAAAAAAAAAAAAAAAAAAAAAAAGACAAGATCTTGTTCTGTTTGCTGTAATGGGAAAAACTGAAAACCCAAATAAAATGGAATAAGGCACTTAATTTTCTTCTAATTTTGAAACTATATTCTTGACTCTAAGTAAATCCCTTTTCGAATCTGGTCAATTCTGTCAAATGGTCAATCTAGACCCACTGTAGACAAGGATGCCCCCACATCAGGGCCTTTGCACATGCTGTTCCTTCTATCTGGAAAATTTCAGCCTCATTACCATCCTATAGTCCTGGCCAGCTTCTGCTCTTGCTTTGTCTCAGTTAAAGTATCCCTTTCACAGGCCTTTCCAGACTACCCAAACTATCCTAAGTATGCTAGTTTTATGTTCTTGTACCCTACAGATAGATAGTGTTCTATATTAGGCAAAATAACGCCCCCACACACCCCTACCCACCCACACACACACAAAAAAAATCCAGGTCCTAATCCCCAGAGCCTATAAATATGTTACTTTACACTGCAAAGGGGACTTCACCAATGTGATTAAGCTAAGGATCTTGAAATGGGGAAAATTATCCTGAATTATCCAGTGGGCCCAATGTAATCACAGAAGTCCTTCCAAGTCAAAGAGGGGGTCTTCCTTAGAGCCTCCAGAAGAAACCCAGCCAGGCTGACAAGTTGACTTCAGTGCAGTGAAACCCATTTCAGACTTCTGCCGCCCAGAATTGTAAGATGATACTTTTATGTTGCTTTAAGCCACTCAATTTTGGTAATTTGTTACAGAAGCAATAGGATAAGAACACAGTACTTACTATGCTTTTATTGATTTGTTGTTCTGTCTTTTAACTATAAGCTCTGTAAAAGTAGAGGCAATGTCTTATCTACCTCCATATCCTTAGCACCTAGTGTCCCATTTGGGGAAATTGTATATAGAAAAAGGGCATTATATACTTTAGATAAGAGTTTGATTTTTAAAGAGATTTTAATGTAATATGTATTTCATTAAAATGAAGGAAGATTCCTGAATAATTAGATAATTCATTCTTAAATTTTTTCTGAAGCATGACCTGTTTTGTGATCCTATTCCCTAGGAGATAGATGAAAGTATATCATCTTTATTTTAGCATTCAATTCCCTAACCTGGGTTTTAAAAACTCAGCACTAGATTTAGAATGCACTGTAGTCATCTGAGCTGCCCAGCACTCTGGTGCAGTAAAGGGAGAGACGACAGAAGTTAGGAGGGGGACAAAGAGTGAAGTGGAAGATGGGGAGAATGGCGTTCCTCTTGCCTCCGCCGTCCTGTGAGCACACCTACCTTTGAGCTACAGTCAGAAGGGCCCCAGCCTGGTCCTGAAAAGGTTACTGTGCACTCCACTGCCATCTGCTGTCAGCCATGGGTTTGGTCAAATACAAACTTGAGTCTTCCTGTCTTTAAGATTCAGGATAGTCCAACCAAAAGTTACAGATTAACGCGAATCCCCTCACTTTACACAGTAAACAGTATGAAAGTTCTTTTGCTTCACACATTCTTGCCCACACATGGTATTTTAAGTTTTTAAGTTTTAGCCATTTTGTTGGTTTTGTAGTGGTATCACACGGTTTTATTTTGCATTCTTATGACTAACAAGGTTGAGCACTTTTCACAGGTGTTTATTGGTCATTTGGAAACCTTCTTTTGAGGGATGGCTACTTGAGCCTTGCTCATTTTTCTATTGTGTTGCCTGTCTTCCTTATTGATGTGATGAGTTCTTTATTCATGACAGGAGTGCTTTGTCTAATCTGTTTGCAATTTTTTTTCTCAGATTGAGGTTTGCCTTTTCATTCTTATAATGGGGTCTTCTGATGTACAGTGTTCCTGATTTTAATGTAAATTCCAAATTTACACATATAAATTTACAAAAGTATAAATTTACCACAAATTGTAAAGTCCAATTTACCAATCTTTTATTTTATGGTTCATCTTTTTTGGGTCTTATTTTGAGACAGACAGGGTCTCACTGTGTCACCCAGGCTGGAGTTCAATGGTGTGATCTCGGTTTACTACAATTTCCACCTCCCTGGGCTCAAGTGATCCTCCCTCCTGAGTAGCTGGGACTACAGGCACATGCCACCATACCTGGCTAATTTTTTGTATTTTTGGTAGAGACAGGGTTTCACCATGTTGCCCAGGCTTGTCTTGAACTCCTGAGATCAAGTGATCCACCCGCCTTGGCCTCCCAAGGTGCTGGGATTACAGGCATGAGTCACCATGCCTAGGCTTTTTGGGGTCTTAAGAAGTCTTGGCAGGCTAGGTGCAATGGCTCACACACAGGTGTGTAATCCTAGTGCTTTGGGAGAATGAGGGTGGAGGATCGCTTGAGGCTAGGAGTCTCTGAGTCCAGCCTGGGCAACATAATGAGACTCTGTCTCTACAAAAAAATTTAAAATTATCCAAGCATGGAGGCATGTGACTGTAATCCCAACTACTCTGGAGGCTGAGGTGGGAGGATCGTTTGAGCCTGGGAGGTCGAGTCTACAGTGAGCCATGATTGTGCCACTGCACTCAAACCTGGGCAACAGAGAGTGACCCTGTCTCAAAACAAAATAAAAAACTAAAAGACCTACATGAAAGTCATGAATACATTCCCCTTTTATCTTCTAGAAACTTTACCATTTACCCTTTCACATTTAAATTTAGCATCTACCTGAAATTGATTTTTGTGTAAGTGTGACATAGAGGTATGCATTTTTTCCACTGGGATATTCAATGGCACATCTAAAAAACACCTTTCCCTTACTGCACTGCATGCTACCCTTGTCATGTGTGTGTATATACATATCCACACACCTGTGGACTTGTCCCTGGACTTCATTCTACTGATCATCTGTGATTATTTATTTATCCTTGGGCCACAGCCATGTATTCCTTGTAACAATAATAATTACAATGGAAGCAATGATTATTATAAAAATAACAGAAGCAGTTATTTTTTAAAACCCATAGACAACTGTGTGGCAGGCAGTTTGTCTATTGCTACTTCTAGCACACCCAGCAATCAGACAGTGTCTTAATGTAGTCTCTAGTGGGTCTAATCTGGTTCTCTCTTTCTGCACTAAATATTAATGGGAACTACTACTACTATTACTACTACTACACAGCTTATATTCACATAGCATTTACTATGTGCCAGGCACTTTTCTAAGCACTGTACACAACAACTCATTTAATCTTCCCAATAAGTCTTTGAGGTAGGTACTATTTATCTCTTTTACAGATGAGACAATTTAATCATGACTTGCCCAAATTGCACAGCCAGTAAGTGGTGCAGCCGGGACTTGAACACAGGCCAATCTGGCTCCAGGGTCTGTGCTCTCAACTACTACCCTTGGTGCCTCTCTTATGGGCAGTGGGGCAATGTATTTTCTTGCAAACCACAACATGCAGCCAAGGAACAGAGAGCAGGAACACTTATCTCCAACTTGGTTAAACACTCCATGCACGTGATGGAGATGTGGCCCAACATAAAAACCTTTAATGATGTGACTCCTGTTTTCCTTTCCAACCTCATCACCCTCCAAAGCCCCCAAACATACTGTTCTGTGTCCTTTTATGTAGTGATGAGTGAGGAATGACAAGGGGAGACAGGAAAGTTTCTTACACTCACAGGTCCTAGAAACAGATGGCACGGCACACCATGCACAGCCATGGGGGAAAGCACCAGTCAGGAGGCAGGAGCACCAGGAGCCAGGGCAGAGCCTAGGTGCTTACTGGAGTTTCTGAGGAAATGGCAAGGCAGGGTGGGGTCAACAGTTTGGGATCGGCTCGTTGGAATAATTTCAGTGTGCTCTAAACTACAGAGACTATCCCTAGTTGCCCGTTACCTGGTCCTGGGATGATTTAAGGAAGAGGAACATTGCCTCCTAGGGTTTCAGGGCCAGACAGAGGAGGTGTGGCTCAGGTCTATAGTTTGTATATCAAAGGTATGCTCCCACCTGAGTTCTTTGCTGTGTAAAAGAACTGGGGAGCCCCAGGAGGGACAATCACTCCCCAGAAGGGAAGGTTTCTTAAAATGACAAAACATCTTATACAGACAACTTTTAAAATATAAACAGTACATGTACTCTGATTCAAACTGCCCGTAGTGCCCCAAACTGCCATGTGCTGCTTTGTCTCTGAGCACATACTGTTCCATGCTTTGGTTGCACTTGTTTTTTTTTGTTTATCTTAAAATCTTAGATCAAATCCACTTCTCTGAGGTCAAAGCCCTGATGACCCAGAAGTACAGTTAAGAGCTTTCCTTATATCACACCCCGGTACTGCAGCACGTTTCATATTGCTGTAATTACTGGTTAATTTACCTCTTTCTCTTACAAATTATAAGACCCTTCTGAGGGGCTGGGGAGTGGGAAGAGGTAGAAACATTGTTGGAATGAATGAGCAAATGAAAAAAACCCTCCCTCCCAGAGACAATACTCCACTCTTCCTGTTCTCTCCACCCTCTATCACAAACTGTGTCTCCCACAGGGGTGTTGTCTTCTTTTATGTTTTACATCTATCGGTGACCTCTATCTGGGCCTCTTCCTGGCAGAGCTGGGGGTGGCTGAGGAAGAAGGCAGGCTCAGAATTTTCATTGGTCAGTTATTGAGATCAGTAATCTGAGTTTTAATATCATATTATTAATTTATTAGCAAGAAAAAATATATTTTGGGGCAGATATTTTAAACTAAAAATAAAAATTCCAGCATTCATAGTTTACTCAATGTTAAAAGCACATTTTAAGAAACTAATCCTGGCCAGGTGTAGTGGCTCACACCTGTAATCCCAGCACTTTTGGAGGCCGAGGTGGGTGAATCTCTCGATCAGGAGTTCAAGACTAGCCTGGGCAACATGGTGAACCCTTGTCTCTACAAAAAAAATACAAAAAATTGGCTGGGCGTGGTGGTGCACACCTGTTGTTCCAGCTACTTGGGAGGCTGAGGTGGAGGACTGCTTGAGCCTAGGAGGCAGAGGTTAGAGTGGGCCAAAATCGTGCCACTGCATTCCAACCTGGGTGATAAGAGTGAGACCCCATCTCTCTCTCTCTGTCTCACACACACACACACACGAAACTAATCCTTACAACAAGTGGTAAGCAAAGGATATTATTTTCATTGCAGAGATGTAGAATGAAGCTCAATGATGGCAAATGACTTAGTTCAAGATACCAAAGCTTATAAGTGATGGGCAAAATTCTAATTTGAATCCAGGGCTTCTTTTGCTAAATTTGGAGCACTTTCCATTAAGCCACACTCCTCACTGCTCCTTGATTTACAGTTATTTCCCCTCAGCTTATATTTGTCAATATTTACAAAAAAAAATACATGCTTCATGCTTGCAAGTGCTGAGTTAATGATCATTTTGAATGTTCCTCAATGTAGGTAATCAGCAAAGCCTTCTGAAAAGGCAGTTAGGACAGCAATGCCAGAGAAGGAAGCATTTACAAATCTCCCATAACAGAGGCACTGGTCTACAGAAGTATTTTAGGGGCCTGTATGTTTCTAAGGAGCATACAAAGTACACAACAGCTTATAAAGAACCTCTCTAGGTTTTGTTTCATTATGAAATGAAGAGAAATCAAATGTTTCTAGAAAATCAGTAAAATCAGGGATATAAGAGTCAAAGTATAGTGATTGGGTACTACAGAAATAGACAAAGGGTAATGAATCTAGTGAATAATTATGCACATGATCAGGAAATGTAAATTGTGACAATGTGAACAAAGGAGTCGACAGTGTATGAAAATCTGAACACATTTTTATGCACCTAGCCAAAATAAAAATATCATACAAAATTAATTTAGAATGATTTTAAATGTTTTCTCTGTTTTAATTTATCAGCAAGTAAGCCAATTGATCCCTTATTGTGAAATTTAATACTTAAAAACTTTTGCACTAAAATTAACTTCTTCTATGTTGAATGATGGTTGAATTTCTTTCATATGCTTCTGAGTGAGTGGTTTTAAATATCCATGCCATACAAGTACATGTATTTATCTCTGCAGCTTTTATAAAGGCATTCCTGTACTGTGATCCTTCAGAAACTGCAGTTTCAAAGACTTCCTTTTCAGTCATCCTCAAGATTCAGGGAAATGTAAAAGATTCAACTTTGGCAATGGCTGGGACCTCTGCCCCAATAATGTTATATTCCTAAATGCTACTCCATCAGATATACATTAATGAAACAGAAAACAGAAATACCAAATGTTTTAGTATATATTTTCATCTGAGAAAATATAAATAATATTTATACAGTATTCCATTTTAAGTATTTACACAGCATTAACATAGAAAGCAGTGAGAAACATGATACATTTACAGTGTTTTGTTTTTGTTTTTTCTGAGACAGGGTCTTGCTCTGTCATCCTGGCTGGAGTGCAGTGGTGCTATCTGGCTCACTACAGCCTCCACCTCCTGGTTTCAAGCAATTCTCGTGCCTCAGCCTCCCAAATAGCTGGGATTACAGGCCACCACATCCAACTAATTTTTGTATTTTTTGTAGAGATGGGGTTTTCCATGTTGGCCAGGCTGTTCTTGAACTCCTGACCTAAAGTGATCCACGTGCCTTGGCCTTCCAAAGTGCTGGGATTACAGGCGTAAGCCACAGCGCCCAGCCTTACTGTTTGTTATTTACAGTCTTTAAACGTAATTGAAAAGCAAAACTCTGGAAGAGAACTCTTAAAACATTAAGTAATTAAAATGTATAAAAAATGACATTGGGAAAAATGTCATACGTTATAACTTAATAAATGTAAACTATATTAGAAATGCAAATATATTTCATGGAAAGCGTATACTGACCTAATACAGGTATACAAAGGAATGAAAAGATATCATTTCATGAGATGCATATTAACCCAACAGTGAATTAATCCACTGCTAAATAGGATGAGCAATTAGAATGATGCAAATTGAATCAGCAATAATACAATTTAAAATTTCTAAGTAAACTTGAAAATATCTTTCAACATTTATTTAACCATAAGCACACAAAACATGAAAATATCAAACTGAAAACTAGTCTTAAACTTGGAATCAAATTACTTTGTCAATGTGAGAAGATTCAGGCAGCTCTCAGTTTATAAAATAATCTACAGAGACAAATGATGGGGACTGTTTTAATTATCATTAAAAAGTATTATGCTGAAAGCAACATTTAGATTTTTTTTGGCCTCACTGTCAGTATTAATTTATTATTTACTGCATTAAATACTACACACAATGGGAAAACAGTATTTTCTATTATATCAGGTTATATATTCCCAAGTTATAAAAATAAATCTTTCTGCAAATAAAAAACAAAACCAGAATAGTCTGCATTATAAGTTTTAAAAAATATGGCAAACTAACCTGATATCATGACTTTTTTTTGGCCATGATTATACTGAGTCTTTATTTATTCAGGAAGTTAAATCAAAAATCTTTGATCCACCAATGTTTTGGATGCCAAATTCTTTTGTCCTACTGTATTACGGATATATCTAAAAATCTGGAAAATTAAAACAATTCAGAATGAAAAGAAATATAAACAAAATTAAATATGCACGTCGATTAAAATATCTAGATTAAATTAGCTAATTCTCTCAACTATTTTCATATATCAGGTATCTGAATCCCATGGTGATACATAAAATTATTTCAAGATGATAATTTCTTTCATAGTTTCATAGTATGTTCCCAGTTAGAGTAAATTCTTATGAATTAATAATACAAATTCTCTCATGTTCACAGAAATACACTTTAAAATATATAGAAAGGCAACTTTCTTCTAAGTCTAAAACTACGGAAACATCAAAAGAATCTACTCACTAGAGATAGAATTTCTTCACAATTCTAGATCACTGTCAAGGACTAATAAATTGCATCTTACTTATATATACTTCTTTGACATAGTGGAGAATATTTAGTTGATAATAACACCATTTCAAGAACAGATTTGCCATTTCTTGAAATCTCTATTTCCGGGTCCACACTCATACATGAAGTTGCTTTTTATCCACACAGGTGGGGGAGGTGTCAAAGCTGCAAGCTAAAGGGGGCTTCCCTTTGGTGCTGAGCCCTGAGCTAGCTCTCCAGTGCTTGTTTTTTTGTTACTTAACATCTGGAGAGGGTGGATGGGACTCTAATTACTGTTCACTTGTAGCATCTAGGAGACTAGCAGTTAAGTGTCTTCCTATAGGATTCCTCTTCCATGTATAATCAAGCAACTTATGCCCTCCACTAGACCCCAGTATTTCATTGACCCTAAAGGACAGAGTACAGTTGGTTGAAATGTTATTCCTTCTTTTGGTGGGGTTAGTCATATTCTAAACCTTTACAAAATTGTAGTAAAAGTAGACATTGTTACTCTCTGCTATGAAAATATCTACTTCTAACATATTTCTCTCAAGAAAATGAAGGAAAATGTAGAAAAATTTTAAAAGTTTACCTCTTGTTGTAGATATGTAAGGAAGGATGCTAAAATAAAATTTTGGCAAGCCAAATCCACAACACAGAAGAACAGCAGATCAAAAATAAGAAGAGTAGCTTCATTGCCATAATACAGGACACTGCTGAAAGAATAACCTTCATCTATTAAAAAAATTTAGAAAATATAAATTAGAAATTTAAAAAAGGAACAAGTCTGTGATAAACTTCTGGTGACAAAATCTAGATGTTTAAAAACAGCATATTAGAAACATACTGTATACAATACTTCATGGCTTACACAAAAATAAACAAACATTTTAAGATTTATTCATCTAAAAGAGGTTAGTTAAAAAACTCATAAAAACTCCTAAAAAGCAATTTTAACATTAGGACCAATGGTTGGTAATTGCTAGTAGTGTAAGTTTCAAAGACCATTTAATAAATAGCCTTTCTCTATTTCTTTATACAACTAAAAGCTAAATTAGTCTTACAAACATTCCCTAAGATACAGTAAATCAGAGAAAAAACCAGCAACGCATAGAGTAAGTACATAGTGTTCAAGAGTTCAAGAATTTATCTCAAATAGTCCCGCTGAGGTTTTGCTCTAAGACCTCTTCTCACTCCACCAGCGAGTTTCATCCTTATTGGGATGTGAACACCCTTTTAAAAAGATTATGATGAGGCCGGGCACAGTGGCTCATGCCTGTAATTCCAGCACTTTGGGAGGCTGAGGCAGGAGGACTGCTTGAGGCCAGGAGTTCAAGACCAGCCTAGGCAACATAGTCAGACTCCATCTCTACAAAAAAAAAAAAAAAAAAAGAAAGAAAGAAAAGCTAGGTCTGGTGGGTCTGCTGGTGCACACCTGTAGTCTTAGCTATTTGGGAAGCTGAGATGGGAGGACTGCATGAACCAAGGAGTTTGAGGTTATAGCAAGCTATTAATATGATTGCACCACTGCACTCTAGCCTGGGCAACAGAGCAAGAACCTGTCTCTAAAAAAAACAAAAAAACAAAAGCCCGATGAAAGCTATAGATCCTTCCATTAGGAAAAAAAAAAAAAAGTATACATAAACTTGGGAGGCCGAGGCGGGCAGATCACGATCAGGAGATCAAGACCATCCTGGCTAACACGGTGAAACCCCGTCTCCACTAAAAATACAAAAAATTAGCCGCGCATGGTGGCGGGCGCCTGTAGTCCCAGCTACTCAGGAGGCTGAGGCAGGAGAATAGCATGAACCTGGGAGGCGGAGCTTGCAGTGAGCAGAGATCGTGCCACTGCACTCCAGCCTGGGCAACAGAGCAATACTACGTCTCAAAAAAAAAAAAAAAAAAAAAAGTATACATATACAACTCTTGCAAACAATTAAACAATTTCAGGGAAATCCAGAGAACCACTGAAGCAGCCCATGGACACCCAGTTAGGAACATCTGCTTTATACAAGAGGGCATGTGGAGTGCTGGTAATGTTCTCTCTTGAAAGGGTACTAGTTACAGGGGTATATTCAGTTTGTGAAAATTCACTGATCTATGTTATATCCTTACAAAATATGCACATTACACTTGCATATATAATCTTAAAAAACCTGTTTTACATGCTCTCTCGGTGATTTTCTACTAACATTGCTCCAGCAATGACTTCGTATGATAGCAACTCCTCAATTTATTGTGTGCTTCTACTTTCTCCTACAACCTGGTCCCTTATATTTAATGCCTACTGGATACCTCTTCCTAGATGTCCTGAAGTACCTCAAGATGCAACATACTGAAAACTAAATTCATCCTCTTTCCCTCAAAACCTGATCCTCCCTCTGTATTGCCTCTGTTATTGAAAAGCACCACCACCCACTTAATCACACAGCCAGAAGTCTGGATAATTTTTGACTACTCTTTTCTCTTAACATTTCTGGCAATCCTTTCTTCTTCTCTAGCCCCACTGCTACTGCCTTAGCTCATAGTCTCATCATCTCTTGATGAAGACGAAGGTAGTGAGATCGGGCGCAGTGGCTCACACCTGTAATCCCAGCACTTTGGGAGGCCGAGGTGGGCAGATCTCTTGAGGTCAGGAGTTCGAGGCCAGCCTGGCCAATATGGTGAAACTCCATCTCTACTAAAAATACAAAAATTAGCCAGGTGTGGTGGCAGGTGCCTGTAATCCCAGCTACTTGGGTAGCTGAGGCAGGAGAATTGCTTGAACCTGGGAGGCGGAGGTTGCAGTGAGCCGAGATTGTGCCACTGCACTCCAGCCTAGACAACAGAGCGAGACTCCATCTCCAAAAAAAAGCAGATAGAGAAATGGAAGAACATACTTAGAAAGAAGAGGAAGATAGGAGGAAGAGGAAGGAAGACTGCAGGAGAAGGAACAAAGGAGAAAGGAAGAAAAAAGCAGGAAGAAGGAAGAAAGAAGGTGATGATTGTATTATTAAAAATAATAGGGCCAGACACGGTGACTCATGCCTGTAATCCCAGCACTTTGGGAGGCTGAGGCGGGTGGATCACATGAGGTCAGGGGTTCAAGACCAGCCTGACCAACATGGTGAAACCCCGCCTCTACTAAAAATACAAAAATTAGCCAGGTGTGGTGGCACACGCCTGTAATCCCAGCTACCTGGGAGGCTGAGGCAGGAGAATCGCTTGAACCTGGGAGGCAGAGGTTGTAGTGAGCCAAGATTGCACCATTGTGCTCCAGCCTGGGCAACAAGAGTGAAACTCCATCTCAAACAAAAAAAATAATAACAATAATAACATTTCCTTTCTGAGTGCCTACCCATAACAGATACTTTACTGGGTTCTTTATATTAACACATAATAACCCCACAAAACTTTTAGAGGATTGTAACCAATTTTACAAAGAAGGCACTAAAGTTCAGAAATGCTAGGCAAGTTTCTCAAAGTTCACAAAGCCAGTAAATGGTAGAGTCAGGTTTTGAATCCAAGACCAGAAGACTTTGACAGCTACAATATTTTTGTTTGTTTGTTTTTGTTTTACAGAGACAGGGTCTTGCTCTGCCACCCAGGCTGTAGTGCTATGGCATGATCATAACTCACTGCAGCCTCGAACTGCTGGGGTCAAGTGACCGCCTGCCTTGGCCTCCCAAAGGGCTGGTATTACAGATGTGAGCCACTATGCCCTGGAGGAAAGCTATAATCCTAATGTCTAAATTATGCTGTTACAATTTTCCATCTATTCAACTCAACTTGTAACCTACTGACAGAGTAATTCTTCCAATTTACAAATCAGATCTGCTTAGCACCCTTCAATGATATCCATGTTCATTGGCAGTGGTTTCTTTTTCTTTACTTTTTTTTTTTTTTTTTGAGACAGAGTTTTGCTCTTGTTGCCCAGGTTGGAGTGCAGTGGTGCGATCTCAGCTCACCGCAACCTCCGCTTCCTGGGTTCAAGCGATTCTCCTGCCTCAGCTTCCCAAGTAGGTGGGATTACAGGCATGCACCACCATGCCCGGCTAATTTTGTATTTTTAATAGAGACAGGGTTTCACCATATTGGCCAAGCTGGTCTCGAACTCCTGACCTCAGGTGATCCACCTGCCTCGGCCTCCCAAAGTGCTAGGATTACAGGCATGAGCCACCGCACCTGGCCCCATTCGCAGTGGTTTCTTCTTTTTTTTTGAGACGGAGTCTTGCTCTGTCCTCCAGGCTGAAGTGCAGTGGTGCGATCTCGGCGCTCACTAGCAGTGGTTTCTAAATCATTTTGATCATGCATCTCTATCAGAATAAGATGTTGAGCATGCAACCCGTAATAGATATAATAGAAATATTTTATTAATTACTACTCTATATAATATAAACTTAAAAATAGATTAAGGGTGATTAAACTGCAAATATACAAATAGACATTTTAATATTTTCTTTTCACACCTCCGTGATCAACTTATATACATCTTGTGGGGCAAAAAAATAAAAAAAAATTTTTTTGGAAACAACAGGTTTACAGGATAGAGTGAAATTCCTTAGTGTATCAGGCAAGGACTTTGGAATTTGGTCTCTGCCTTCTTTATCTTTCAAGTACTCTCTTCCACTGTGTCCCACTTCATATCAGACTTTATAAAGTTTGTAAGTGCATAATGCACTTTGCGCACTGTTTTTGAATCCCCTTTTCCCTGTCTGCATGAATGTCTTTGCCTCTTTCTCTTACCTTGATCCTCTTGATTGACAAACAGCTACTGATTTTTTAAAATCCAGTTCAAACTTCTCCAGGTTGCCTCTTCTGGCTTTACCTCATATCTGGTTAGATTTTCTATGCTCCCTTCTGTCCCTGGCATAACCTGTGCCTGCACAGACTTCTGTGCCAGTACCACCCTACTTATTCACATGTCTGTCTTCTATAGTCTGTTAAACAAGATACCCAAGGTAGGGATCATTCGTCTGTGTATCTCAGACTGACACAGTATCTGGCATGCAATAACATATGGGTAAATGATATCTAGGCCAGGGCACTGGTTATACCACTTCCATTCTTACTCATACAATAGGTTATCAGTCATACTACAAATGACATGTATACTATCTTTTTAATATGAAACCAGTTTTAATCACTACTCCTGTCACAAATAATAGTGATTTTTACAAACTTGGATAAGATAAAAAATTAAATGTTAAAGATTAATCACAAATGTTATTCTTTTAAGTGTTTCATAGTTTGGCATTAAACAAACAGTCCAATAAAATCTGAATTTTATTTGTTTTACTATCTCTTCCATGTGGACTGTTGATTCTGAAATTCACCTGAATACTTTCTTATAGAATCTTGTATGTATTTGTTTCCTGCTACACGACATAATAAAATAGAACACAGAAAAGAATTCATGAGGTTAACTGAGTTCATTACGTTTCCTTTGTTTTTATGTAAAATTATTATTATTATTTGAAACAGAGTTTCACTCTTGTCGCCCAGGCTGGAGTGCAATGGAGTGATCCCAGCTCACTGCAACCTCTGCCTCCCAGGTTCAAGCCATTCTCCTGCCTCAGCCTCCCAAGTAACTGGGACTATATGTGCCTGCCACCATGCCTGGCTAAGTTTTGTATTTTTAGTAAAGACGGGTTTCACCATGTTGGCCAGGCTGGTCTGGAACCCCTGACCTCAGGTGATCCACCTGCCTCGGCCTCCCAAAGTGCTGGGATTACAGGCATGAGCCACCGCACCTAGCCAAAAAATTATTAAACCAAAAGAAAAATATCAGCTGGGGGCGGTGGCTCATGCCTGTAATCCCAGCACTTTGGGAGGCCGAGGTGGGCGGATCACGAGGTCAAGAGATCAAGACCATCCTGGCTAACACGGCGAAACCCGTCTCTACTAAAAATACAAAAAAAATTAGCTGGGCGTGATGGCGGGCGCCTGTAGTCCCAGCTACTTGGGAAGCTGAGGCAGGAGAATGGCATGAACCCGGGAGGCGGAGCTTGCAGTAAGCTGAGATCGTGCCACTGCACTCCAGCCTGGGCAACAGAGCAAGACGCCGTCTAAAAAAAAAAAAAAAAGAAAAAAAGAAAAATATCTACAAGCACTTTTTTCTCAAACTTTGAAAACAGTTATCAAGTTCTACAAAGGGATTTAGAAGATACCATTGTAAAAGATGCTTTTTTCCATTGGTTCCATGAATTCCATTCCAAGAATTCTTTCAAGAAGCAACTTATCTTTTATAAAGTAATCCATTTCCTTATGAACCTAATAAAGAAAAAGACAGCATCATTTCACAAACAGTAGTGAAATAAATGCTTTGCAATTAATGTAAAATCAGCAGGAGAGAAAATGAAAAATGAATAGTATATAAAGAAAATCTGTTCTTCAAAAAGACTGAATTTACTACATTGAAACCTGTAACAAAATTCTCTACAGGAATGTTTTAAATTTTAAATGTCCTTAGTAGTATTTAGGGCTAGATATACTGAAAATCAATTTATAAAATGCTTTTTAGAAATACAATCATAGCATAACACAAGGATTTCAATAATGAATAATACAGTAATATTTTGGTAACTGGCTAACAAAATTCCAGTGCAGACATAGTTTAAGGGAATCATGATTATGTTAACAGACACATAAAATTTCATTTTACTTTTGCGTAACCTAATTCTATCCCTAAGCCATAGTTTGTTAATGGCTAGAAATGTCTTTTAAAAATATATTATTCCTAAGTATTGAATGTGACAGACAAAAAAAGGGAAGGTCTTAAGGTGGGGGTTCTAAGTTTACTGACTTGGTTGACTTGAAGAAATAACTGACATTCCCACTTAACTTTTTAAAAATTGCATTTGATCCCAGCTTAAATATAAATGTTGACATACATACATGGTCAATGAAGGAGCCAAGAAATTTATTCATCATATGATATGCTTTTATACTCTGCTCAAAAGTACTTGCTGATGAACTCAGTAGTCTAGAAGGACCATTTTTCTAATGTAAAAAAGAGAAATGAATACAAAGTGTTATGTTCTTGGTATCTAAAAAACATGAAATATTGACAGAATATATCTGAACTGTACTTTATACAAACCCTTATTAGTGTCTCATGAATTCTGTCATAATGCTGTCTCATCTGGTTAGAAATTGCAATCTCAAAAGTCTGACCATCTGTGTTGGGTACCAAACCTCTCTGGCTACACAAATTTTCCTGAAAAGTTAAAGAATTTAAGTTAAGATCAAAATTATAAAAAATTTCCTGCCTCAAAAAGAAAATACAGAACTTTTTTTTAGCTGTTATCACATATTACAAGATTCAGGTGCTAAGTGAAATTCACTGAAACTGTATTTGAGAAACAGATTCTACCATTATCCAAGGTTCCCAGATTTTGCTAATTTCTACTTTATTCTAATTCATACTCCCTTGCAGGTCTTTATATCATCTCCTTTGCTCTACTTAAATATATATATATATTTATCTATAATAGATCTATTATAGATATATATAGATTATAAATATATATATTCATCTATAATAGATCTATTATAGATAAATATCTATAATAGATCTATAATAGATCTATTATAGATAAATATCTATAATAAATATATATATTTATATATAATATATAATAGATAAATATATATATTTATATATAATATATAATAGATAAATATATATATTTATATATAATATATAATAGATATATATATTTATATATAATATATAATAGATAAATATATATCTATAATAGAGAAATAGATTTATATATAATATATAAATATTATATATAGTAGGTAAATATATATCTATAATAAATATATATATTTATTGTCTATATTGTCTATAATATATATAAGATAATATATATAATCCATAATAGGTATATATATATTTATATATTTATCACATATATTTATATATTTAAGTAGAGCATATATATATTTTTAGGTAGAGCATATATATATATTTAAGTAGAACAGAGTAAAGGAGATGATATAAAGACATATATATGTTTATTGTATATTGATATTCTTAGCTTCCTTTATAATTGACCTTATTGCTCTTTTAATGTATGCTGAAAGGTCTTGCTTTGGAGTTAACTAGTCTTATAATTGCAAATGATCTTTTTTGTTTTCTAAACATTTTTAAGATGCTTCCTTAATTAATTCCAATAAAACATAGTGATACATGACCAAACAGTTAATGTTATGAACCAGATATCCATATCCATTTTGGGTTTCCCTGACACAACTTGGATACTGACAACCACAAATATGTAAAAAAAATTTTGATTTGATTGATGCTTCAAGGTTCGACTCAAGTTCTCTGGCCTTCATAAAGCCTGTCTACCTACTCCACAGGTTAATATTTTCCTTCTTTGTCTAAATCTAACCCGAAAACATAATATGGCACTTGGCTTTCTATACACTTAAAGGAAGAATACATGTAGTGAACTTCTCTATTTAAAAATTTTTTTTCTTGATTAAAAACATTCATGCCATTGCAGAAAATTTACAAAATAAAGAGAAATACAAAAAAGAAAAGAAAAATATTACCTAAAATCTCAACACCCAGAAATATAGATATCTTAAGGAATTTCATTTCCAGTCTTTTTTATAAGGCATGTACATATAAATAGCATAAAATTGGGATCACAATGACTCCTTTTTCACTTAACGTTATAGCCTGAGCAATTCTCCATGTCATCAAATATTCTACAAAATATGATTTTACCATCTACTTAAGATTTCACCGCAAAGGTAAACCAATTTATTTAATATTCTCCAATTTTTACATACTTTTCCCCTTACAAATAACCTCTGTGATAAAGATCCTGAATTTAAGTAGCTGTTCATATTGTTAATTTTTCCTTGAGTTAACATTCATAAAATCAGTGAATCAAAGATTATGAACCTTAAAAAGCTCTTGGTATATACATTGCCCAAACACTTTCCAGAAGGTCTGCATAAATTCAACCTGCCATCAGTAGCTTTGTGGTTGCCCATTTCACTGTGTCCTTGATGCTATTAAGTATTAGCTTTTCAAAAAAAGTTTGCTAATTTGAAGAGGGGAAAATCATTATTTTTATATTCAGTTCTTTGATTTTGAGTTAAAATATTTTTAGAGCTTTATTAGTATCTATTGGTCATTTTTCCATTGAGATTTTAATTTAGTGTTTTCTTGATTTGCATAACTTTCAATATTCTTATCAATTTCTTTGTCATATTTGTTAAAAGTATTTTACTCTAATTCACTTTTATAATTGCTTGATATGCAAATGTATTATATTAATAAAGTAACATCAATTAATATTCCCTTTTTGATGATTTCTATTCTTTATCCTTAGAATATCATCTCCCAGTCTGAAATATTCTTTTCTAGGTTCTCATGGCTTCATGTTTTACATTTAACTTTTTAATCACAAGGTAATTTCTATTGTTTAATCAAGTGATCCAGTTCAATGTATTAAATAAATTCTTCTCTGAAATGCCATTATCATGTGTCAAATTCTTACAAGTCACAGGTATGGCCCCTTAATCACTAAATCCTCTTGGTTTTTCCACTTAAGCACATCTTATTATTTAAAAAATTTTATTATGGAAGTTTTCCAAATGTACATAGTAGAGAGAATAGTAAACCACTCATTACCTAGCTTCAGCAATTACTAATATTTTATCAATTTTGTTTCATCTATCCTCCCAAATTTTCTTTTTTCTTAGAGTATTTTAAAGTAAAACCCAGACCATGTCATTTCATCTGTAAATGCTTTGTATGTATTTCTAATAAGGACTTTAAAATAAATAACTATCATGCCATTTTCATACCTAACAAAATTAGTTATTCCTTAACATTTAGTCCACTAAAAATCTCCCAGATTTTTTTAATAGTTGGTTTGTCTGAATCAGGATCCAAATAAAGTCCACACATTGTACCAGATTGGTTTGTTTTTCAAACCTTTCTTATAATGTAATAGTTCGTACACTGCCACCATCATCCTTCCTTTTCTTTTCATGTCATTGATTTGTCTGGAGACACTGAGTCATTTATCCTGTGAGGCAGCCTATACTCCAGACCTGGCTAGTTACTTCCTATGGTGCTATTTAATTTGTCCCTTTATCGCTTGTATTTCCTATAAACTGGTGATTAGAGCTAGAGGGTTGATTATACTCAGATTCAGTTTTTTAGGCAAAAATACTTCATTGGTGAAATTATATACTTCCTACTGCATCACGGCAGGAAGTGTTTATGTCAGTTTTCCTTATTTTTATTTACAGTGTGTCTAAATTACGTCAACCTGATCCCTCATTATAAAGTTCCCTGTCAACAATCACTTAATCGTTTAGCATCCACTGATAATGGCAGCTTACATTCATCAATCCATTAGTCATTGCAAAATGGTAATTTTTCTAACTTAGAATTCCTTCTACTTTCTTCTATAAGGAGGAACTTTCCCTCATGAATTATTTGGTTACTGTGATACAGTTCATACAGAAACTACAAGATAAAATTAAAATTAGATTCTTTCCCTTTATGAATGTTCAGGGTGAGTTGGTCCCTAGCAACTTTCCCTTTTTTTTTTTTTTTGAGAAGGAGTCTCGCTCTGTCGCCCAAGCTGGAGTGCGGTGGCGCAATCTCGGCTCACTGCAAGCTCCACCTCCCAGGTTCATGCCATTCTGCCTCAGCCTCCCAAGTAGCTGGGACTACAGGTGCCCGCGACCATGCCCGGCTAATTTTTTTGTATTTTTAGTAGAGACAGGGTTTCACTGTGTTAGTCAAGATGGTCTCAATCTCCTGACCTCGTGATCTGCCCGCCTCGGCCTCCCAAAGTGCTGGGATTACAGGCGTGAGCCACCATGCCTGGCAGTCCTTAGCAACTATCAAAGTGATAAATAGGCCAGGTGCGCGGTGACTCAAGCCTGTAATCCTAGCACTTTGGGAGGCCAAGGTGGGTGGATCACCTGAGGTCAGGATTCAAGACCAGCCTGGCCAACATGGTGAAACCTCGTCTCTACTAAAAATACAAAATTAGCCGGGTGTAGTGGCAGACGCCTGCAGTCCCAGCTGCTCAGGAAGCTGAGACGGGAGGATCACTTGAACCCAGAAGGCAGAGGCTGCAGTGAGCCGAGATTGCACCACTGCACTCCAGCCTGGGTGACAGAGGGAGACTCCATCTCAAAAAGAAAAAAAAGTTATCAATGAAGACTGTTTTTTTTTTTTAAACAAATCCAGCATTTATAAGAATCCACTTCTCAACTTAAAAACAAAAAGATGTAAAACATTTTCATACCGCTTCTCTTTTAAGGTTCATATTCATTTCTTCCATATTAGTATCTGCATGCCCATGTACTGATCTACCATGAATGTAATATCCAAAACATTTGTGGGATAACAGAAACACTGATATCTATAAAAAGAGAATAAAAAGAAGCAATTAGCAACTCATCTGCAAAACAATAAAAAATTAAGTTTTCCTTAAAATTGCTTTCTTTTTCCCAAAATAATGAAGATTGTATTCTTGGGAAATATATAAAGAGGATAATAAAGTAATGAAGGATAATAAGGTTTGCGTTTTTTTTTTTTTAAATGTTTGAAAAAGAGATTGAAGATATTTTCCAAGAAAGGGAGAAACAAGTCTGGGCAACATAGGGAAACTCTATCTCTACAAAAAAAAAAAAAAAAAAATTAGCTGAGTGTTGGTGGTGCACACCTGTGGTCCCAGCTACTTGGGAAGCTGAGGTGGGAGGACTGCTTGAACTCAGGAGGTCAAGGTTGCAGTAAGCTACGACTGCACGACTGTAGTCCAGCCTGGGTTACAGTGCGAGACCTTTTCTCAAAAAAAAAAAAAAAAAAGAAAAGAGAAAAGAAAAGAAAAGAAAAGAAGAAACAGGGTTGACATACAAACAATTTTCAGGGGTACTGGAATGAATGAACTACTTGGTAGCATAAGAAATTCATAATTAAGAAACTGCAAATAAAGATGAAAAAAACAGGCTGGGCACAGTGGCTCACACCTGTAATCCCAGCACTTGGGGAGGCTGGATCACCTGAGGTCAGGAGTTCAAGACCAGCCTGGCCAACATGGGGAAACCCCATCTATACCAAAAATACAAAAAAAAAAAATTAGCCCAGCATAGTGGTGCACACCTGTAATCCCAGCTACTCAGGAGGTTGAGGTATGAGAATTGCTTGAACCTGAGAGCCAGAGGTTGCAGTGAGCCAAGATGGTGCCACTGCACTCCAGCCTGGGTGACGGAGCAAGACCGTTTCAAAAAAAAAAATGAAAAAATGAAAAAACTAAGGCAGTTTAAGTATTAACTTGTAACTCATTATAATTATCTCTGGAATTAACAACCAGTGGAAAATTGGCCCAAAAATTCAATCATACCAAATCACTTTTAAAGTCTCTCTTAACAAACTCATGACCTTTAAAAAGGGAAAGTAACAGTTGCAAGATGAAGTCAGAAAGTACTTACATTACTCATAGAGCATAAATCAACGAACTGTCGAATTTTATCTTCTATAAATCTCTCATAAAAGACAGCAAAGAACACGACCTGAAACATTAAGTCAAGTTTATGCTTATTAGCTTTTAGGATTTTAATTTTCTTTTACAGCCACAGTGTAGCATATTAAGAAAAAAAAGTTCCAACCAAAAGCACAGTGGCCTTTAACAGTTCCTATGTGATAAAGTCCTACTTGTCATTTCTGACTCTTCTGTCAAAGGGAGGAGGATTTTAGAATTGTGTTGAGTCATTGAGGGAGCCTATTTTGAGTTCTGAAAACTGTTGTGTGTCATTAAAACAAGCTATGACAAACACGTGGGAAGAAAGAAAAAGTCTTTTAAAAATGTAGGATATATCAATGCATCGATGGTCAGATTTATGTTTGGGTTTGCAATTTTGCTCATCTAAATTTCAAGACATGAGAAAATGCTCTACTTTTCAAATTAATTTTCTCTGCCAGAACAGCACATAAAAAGCATATATCTAGTATTCTGACTACAAAGTATTAAAAATTCATATGGAATGGTTTCCTGTGTTTTCTTAGATTTAATACTAGAAACAGAAATTTTATAAATAAAAATTTTACATGGTACATCTTTTTAGACATGTTTCAGGAAAAGATAAAATTTCCTAACTCCCCTATTTAAAGCTGTCCCCACTGTCCCCCATTCCTATCTTCCACTCCCCTCCCTTCTATTTACTCTGTATCTCATGTCCCTGCTGATTCTCTTCACAGCACTTGGCACAATCTGTCATTTGTTCCTGTAACAGCAGATCCATAAGCTCAGCACAGCATCCAGTACATAAAATGCACTCAAATATGTGGATGAATAGATAAATGAATCTACACCAGCCGACTGCTGAAAATGTTTTCCTACATACTCTATATACATATTTTAAACCTCTTTAAAGGATGTGAAAAACGGCAATATTCAAGGTTTAAAAATTAAAAGACACCACTTAAAAGCTGAAGAGGCTGGGTTTAAGGAAATAAAAGGAGTGAACAATTATTAGAATCAAGGAGAGTTTAGACAAATTTATGAAACTGTAACAGGTTGTTAAAGGAACCCTTAAGGATTCTTGACAAATATATAAACACTGATCATTTTAGAATATTACCATGGAGAGAAATGCTTTACTATCCAGCTGATGGCAAAGTGAGAAGCAAAGAATGAAGTTAGATGGTGGTGTCTGAGATTGCTAGGTGCTGTCCCAACAATCCTTTCTCTTTAGTAACAGATCCCTTCCTTGAGCAGGATATACTGCTGCCCAGCTGAAAGAGTCTAGTGCAGCTAGGTGTGGCCATGCAATTAAGTTCTAGCCAAGAAGATGTTGAAAGGCACCTCTGAAAAGGCTCTTAAAGAAAAGGTGAGCTTACCTACTTCAATTCCCTCCTGTAACTTCATTGGCTATTATGGACCATGAAGGGACTGTGGAGATGGAAGTCCCTTGTGGCTGGGCAGAAGGACAGGCTTCTGGGTCCTGACAGTAGCACTAAGCCACCATTCCACTCCAGCCCTGAACTTTGGACTCTGCTTATCTTTTTCATGGGAAAGACAAGGTTCTCTTTGATTTCAGTCACTCTTATTTTGATTTTGGTTGTGTTATATTCAACCAAATATGAAAAGCTTCAGATGATATTGCTTTAGACTCTCTACATCCAGATGAATCTGATATACTCACAAAATATATCGGTATATTGTACAAAATATTTCCTTAACATTGATGATAAACATCAAACCCTATACTCTTTTGATTCTATCTTGTTTCCAATTCTAATATGTTTGTCTTCTTTTTCTGGTTGTCAGCTGTCCTTTACTAACTCTATCCCTGTAGTTTCAAGTTTGAGTAAGTCTCATCAATTTAAAATAAGTATATATTTAAAAAGTTAATCCACAGATTACTGAATACCACCACCTGGACCTAATTCTCTAAGAATAAGCTCCCTTAAAAATATTTCAATCTGGCTCACACGTGCAACCCTGGCACTTTGGGAGGTTGAGATGGCAGGATAGCTTGGGCTCAGGAGTTTATGACCAGCCTGGCCAACATGGTAAAACCCCGTCTCTACTAAAAACACAAAAATTAGCTGGGCCTGGTGGCAGGTGCCTGTAATCCCAGCTTCTTGGGAGGCTGAGGCAGGAGAATCGCTTGAACCTGGGAAGCGAAGGTTACAGTGAGCTGAGATCACGCCACTGCACTACAGCCTGGGCAACAAGAGTGAAACTCTGTCTCAAAAAAAACAAACAAAAAAAATTGCTGGGTGTGGTGGCATGTGCCTATAGTCCCAGCTATCAGGAGGCTGAGGCAGGAGGATTGCTTGAGCCTGGGAGGTTGAGGCTGCAGTGAACTATGATTCCATCACTGTACTCCAGACTGGGAGACAGGGGAAGACTGTCTCTAAAAACAAAAACCAAACAAACAAAAATCTCAAAAGATCCTTAAAAATAGGCTGTTTTAGGTAGATAGCTATTAGCCAGCTATAGGAAGTTAAAACTGCTCTCTAGAGGTCCTATCTTCATGTGCTGATTATAAAAGTTAAGGAAATTTTAAAGTAAACAGAAGGACTCTGTTTATGAGTATCTGAAAGTTAGATGCTTGCTGCTGCTTCTTTCTTTTTCTTTTCTTCCTTTTGTCTTTTTTTTTTCTTTATGGCCTCTACTAGATACATGGGACCTGAGGCTAAAAAGACTTATTTTTACTTTCAGTCATTTTAATAAATATTTCAAGAAAAACTCCACAAGGGGTACGAGCAATCTGAGTGAGGTTTCATGATATAAATAAATGTAAACAATAAGTTATGTTTCAAAAGAAAAGAACATATTTAGGGTAGCTTATCTGTCCCTGTATTTACATATAAACTAAACAAAGAGTCTGTCCTATTACTATAAAGCTGAGGACTCTCAAAGGCCCTTCAGAGCCCCACTATTGACAAGAACGTGAACTCTGAAATCAGGCTGCCTGAGTTCCAATTCCAGTTCTGTCAGTTACTAGTCACATGACTTCAGGCAATTTTTAAAGCCTTCCTGGGTCTCAGTTTCCTCATCTATAAAATGAGGATAATAACAGAGCTTATCTCCGAGGGCTATTATAAAGATTAAGACATTATTAGGTATAAAGCAATTACAATTGTCCTTATAGTATGTTGGGATTGAGTCCAGAACCCCCAAGTATACCAAAATCCACCCATATTCAAGTCCCATATTCAGTCCTGCTGGAACCCATCTATACAGAAAGTTGGCCCTCTACAGATGCAGAATTTGCATTCTGTGAACACTGTATTTTCTACTCTCAATGAGTTCAGTCAAACAGTTCAACATGGGGTTGAACTATTTGAGGATCAACAGTAATTACACTCGATCTTAGCCTAAAGGCCAAGAAGTGATGGACCAACAGTAATTAATTAGCACAGTGACTAATACAATATAAGAATTGACTACTGGCTGGGTGCAATGGCTCATGCCTGTAATCTCAGAACTTTGGGAGGGTGAGGAGGATGGATCACCTGAGGTCAGGAGTTCAAGACCAGCCTGACCAACATGGTAAAAACCCATCTCTACTAAAAATACAAAAAGAATTATCTGGATGTAGTGGTGGGAGCCTACAGTCCCAGCTACTCAGGAGGTTGAGGTGGGAGAATTGCTTGAACCCAGAAGGCAGAGGCTGCAGTGAACCAAGATCATGCCACTGCACTCGAGCCTGGGTGACAGAGCGAGACTCTGTTTCGAAAAAAAAAAAAAAAAAGAACTGACCATTAGCTATTGTTCTTGTCACCTTCTTTCTGCTACAGAAAGAAGGATGTGGTCAATGTTTGATGATAATCAGTAATTAGGCAGAGTTATAAAGAAGCAATGTTACTTAGAAGTAATATTACCTGTATAATTCCTTACCTGTATAATTCCAATGGCTAGCCAAAGAGCAGCAGACACTGCATATCTCAAAATGCAGCTATAAGGAGCTATGTAGCTAGGTGGGTTTCTAGAAAGACTAGAAGATGAGTCCATTAATGCTAAGTTCTTGAATCCCACAACCTGGAGTAAAAAGGAAAAGTAATAATTTAAACGGACATGGATAAAGAAAACTACTCTAGACTGAAAATAGAAAACCTCTCCCTACTCACCTTGAAAAACTAAAATATCTAAGTTTGTATAAACAGTAGAAAATCCAGATAAAAATAATTATTATACAGTATTTTAACTACAAAGTATTTATTACACAATATTTAGTTAGCTCATTTGGCATTCTTCTCAATATGACTAAGGGCCAAATATAACCTTATTGTCATACACACTGACAAGACTAAAAATTTAATTAAAAGGATAAAACTTTCATCAGTAAACTACCAATGAGTGAAACCAACAAGTAGTATTTCATGAGTATTTGACATGTGCCAGGCACTGTACTAAACATTTTTATACTTTAAAACAGTATATTACAAAATGTCTTCTAAAGGACATAAGTTCTTGAAAAAAGAATCTATGTTTAAATACTTTTGGTCCATCCATTACACTCACCTCCATGCCTCCCACCCTTGTAGAATAAAGGCTCTGAGAAGTTTTACAGTAAAAGGTGCTACATGATTATACTGAATCCAATATTTTCCAAACTTACTTGACCATAAAACTTTTTCATGTAACACCTTTTAAAGCTGAGGAAACTCTTAAACACACACACACACAAACACACACACACACACGCACACACACACTACTTTAGTACAAAAAGAAAAGAAGTATGTGAGGTAACAGATAAACTAGCTTGATTTAGCCATTCCACAATGAATACATATATCAAAACACTGTATTGTAAACTATAAACAAATGTAATTTTTATCTGTCCATTTAAGAAAAACCAAAATACCACTTCAAGTGAACTTTGGAAGTCTTGTTCATATTATTTTAAAGCCCTAGGGATACAAACATTCTTCTACTAGTTTTATAAAAGGAAAGGAAGGGAAAGGGGAAAGAGAATGGAAAGAAAGAAGAAAAAAGAGGGAAGGCAGACAGACAGACCTAAGAGTTAATGATTTATATTCAATCTTAATTAAGCAGATAATTCCTGAGAAAACCTATTCCCATATAAACCGTTTCCATGTTCAGTCTTATACTCAGTACTGAATACTTCCTTTAATAATTCCAACCAAATCCATGAAATAACTGCAAATGTATCACAAACATGTTGTGTTTTGTTCAGTTTAGCCCCAGCTCTTAGCACAGAACATAGTCTACAGTAAGTGTTCAATAAAAATTTGTTGAAAAATATCAAACTTATAATAGTGATTCTAATGCAGGGGAGAATATGGATCGGGGGTAGGGAGCTTTTTCAAAATATAGATACCTGGAGTTACCTCAAAGCTACTAAATCAACACATAGTCTCTAAGGGTAAGCCTGAGCATAAGTATTTTACAAAAGATCCCCAAGGGATTCTGATACAAACCAGTGGTTTTAAAGCTACTCCTCACACCTAGAGCAGTCAAACACACAGAGACAGAAAGTATTATAGAATGGTGGTTGCCTGGGGTTAGGTGTAGCAGGGAATGGGTACAGAGTTGTTTAAGGGGTATAGAGTTTCAGTTTTGCAAGATGAAGAGTTCTAAGATGAATGGTGATGATGATTTTGCATGGCAATGTGAATGTACGTAACACTACTTTTTGTTTGTTTGTTTTTTTCTGAGATGGAGTTTTGCTCTTTCTGCCCAGGCTGGAGTTCAATGGTGCAATCTCGGCTAACTGTAACCTCCGCCTCCCGGGTTCAAGCAATTCTCCTGCCTCAGCCTCCCGAGCAGCTGGGATTATAGGCATGTGCCGCCATGCCCGGCTAATTTTGTATTTTTTGGTAGAGACGGGGTTTCTCCATGTTGGCCAGGCTGGTCTTGAACTTCCAACCTCAGGTGATCCGCCTGCCTCAGCCTCCCAAAGTGTTGGGATTACAGGCATGAGCCACTGTGCCTGGCCAACTTAACACTATTAAACTCTACACTTAAAAATGCTTAAGATGATAAACTTAAAAAAAGAATTGTGGTAAAATACATAACATAAAGGCACTCCTTTTTAATGGCTTCACAACAATATTTCAACCTTTAGAGAAATCTTCCACTGTCATGAAAACTTAGTTGGAATTATATTAGTTTAATATTTATAAGGTACATGTAAGTCGCATATAATCACATCAAACAGTTTATACCTCCAAAAAGAAGAGGACAGTAAGTACTTGAAAGAGTGAATTAATTTTTCTCACAGTCTGAATTTCATTCCATTCATTTGCTACAAAATATGTTCTCCATATGCTTACAGGAACAGTGGCACTTCGTACACCACCCTCACCTGGTCAGGAAAATAAAATGAGTAAAAGAGTTTTACCTCCTTTGCTCTGCAAGGGTAGCAAAAGAATTTTGGTACAAATATTTTTTATTTCAATTACCTTCAACAGCTTTAAGAACCTTTCCTTTAGGTCGCTCCCAATCAATAAAGAATACATCTATTGTAATCTGGGATATGAGCTTATGCAAAAATTGTAGTGCCTGAGAATGACATATAATAAAACACCTGAAAAAGTACCAGCGTTAAGCCTGCTTATAAAACCAATATTGACTCTTTAAGAAACATACTGTTATCACAAGAACATATAATTTTATGAGTGAATTCACATGAAGTTATAATACCACTAAGGAATCATTAGAAGCTCATCAGATAACCTGGAATCATCAAATTCACAGAATTTTCATATACATCTTAATTTACCTTCCCTTTTTCTTTCTTTAAAATAGGAATATGAAAAGAGGAGACATTTTTCCTCCTCCTCACATAGGGACTTATATAATTGACTCTTTCCCAAAGATTCTAGAAGCACACTTTGTTTTGTAGATCAGCTGACTTCTTTATAAGTAAAGATATTTTCAACTATAGTTTGTTTTTCCTAATTAAAGTTTTCGAATGTTCTGTCTTTTTTTTCTATTTCTGCTATTCAGATTTCTGATTTTTAAAGAATGTGCTGTTGAAACACATCTTTCTTATTTATAGAAGCAATATGTTTAAACTGAGGCATTCTTTCTAGTTGCTGCATTATTCATCAAATAAAGGATAAAAATCTAAGTATGAGATACTTCACCTCAAGAAGCTCCCAGTCAGTGGAAAAAGCAGACACTTAACACTCACAGTAAAATAGGATAAGGACTACCAAGAGGCATATAAAGAGATTCACCTACATTGATGGAGAACACTGAGTTGGGGATTGGGGGGCCATAGGAAGAAAGGAGCAAAGGAATCTGGAGACAGACAAAACAACTTTTAAGATCTCAACACTTTATCCAGAGTGGTACCTTTTACCCTTGATTAATGGAGACAAAATTCATGCCTGAAGACATTTTGTCCCATTGTGAATGTATCATCAGACTTTAAAGAAAGTTATATACTGAAATATCATTTTATCAAATAAGCCATACAAATTTATGGCTTCTTTGAAAAAAATATTTAAGGCAGAGTTTCAGACTGAGCATCTACTATAAATAAAAGTAAATTTACCACATAAAATAATTAATGCTTTCTTTCAAAACCAAAGTGAATTTCACGCCAAAGATTTTTGAAAGCATTTTAATTTTAAAGACTTGTTAGTTCATTAGCAGGCCTTTTAAATTTGGTAACCTGTCCTTTAAAACTTACCTTCAGAGCAAAGGCACATCCAACATAAGTGACAAAACGTTCTTCCTGAACTGGCATTGGCAGCAAAACAGACACAGACTTCTGTGCCTATAATAAAAATTACTTGATTAAATATTATCACACACAGTTTTGTTTGTTTGTTTTTTGTTTTTGTTTTTTTTGGGAAAGGAGGGTCTCAGTATGCTGCCCGGGCAGGACTTGATTCTAGACTCACAGGATCCTCCCACCTAAGTCTTCCAATTGAACAAGGTTTTTACTAAGCACAATTTATAAACCAAAGAAAGCATAAAAGAGGAAGATAGTGATGTAATCGATAAGCTCAGCACACTCAAGGAATGGGGAGTTGGGAACTTTTCTTAATACTGTTGATCAAAAATTCTCTCAAATAAAAATAGTTCCTTTATAAAGAAAGCTTTTCAACTATTCAGATATTGGCAGTTGGGGAAAATTCAGAAACTCACTCACTTTGAAGAAAATAAGCCAGTAAAGACCTGTTCCCACTGTGATGATAAAGAAAACATTGGCTAGATCACCAGCATAGTACACCAAGAATTTCACAACTGTCTGCAATTAAAAAAAAAGAATTACAGCTGTTTAAGACTCCATGTATACACCACTTTTAGTAACACTACCACTTTTATACATCATCCACTCCATTTCTTAAGCCTGAAGCCTTGTTTCACATATCCCCATATGATCCAGCTATAAAGACCACCTGCTTCCTCCTCCTTGCTACCTTTTGGCTCCTTACCTTTCTGGCCATTCCTGGTAGCCTCTTCTTTCAACTCTTCTCATCTTTCACTATCTAAGAAAATTGAACTGCTTCCTAATTTTCTCTTAGTTGGGAATCCTCCCCTCTAATATCTCCTCCACACTACCACCAGAGTTAGTTTTCTAAGATGTAAATTGGATTGTGTCACTCCCCTTGTTAAAAATGAACAACTCCTCACTGCAATATAAATTCCTGATCCACAAGGTCTTTCACAATATGGGCCAAAATTAACTTTTTAGCCTCATCTGCCAGTTCCAGCCATGTAGTCAATGACTAACCACTCCATACGTTCATCTCAAATACTTTCTGGAATAAAATGGGCATTGTTTTACCAAATATTCTTCTCTTCCTCTCTCTGGTAAGCTCTCATGATTTCTGAGAGCACAGACTATGTCTGTCTTTGCTCACTAACACATTCTCCAGCTCCTGGTAGAGTGCCAGACACTTAGACAATACAGCCTCAGTGACTATTGTGGAATGAACAGATAATCCCACTTAAAGTTCATTTCTCTGGGAAGCCTTTCTGGACTATCCCAAGTAGTAAATCAAGTACCCCTGCTGATTCCTTAGCTCACTGGCTTTGGAATCAGAAAGATACTTTGGTTAAAGCTACCATGTAACCTGTCTCATGTTCTTCATCAGCAAAACGGAAATACCTATTACTGAGTTGCAAAAATCAAGTGAGTATAAAATTTAACCTTTACCTCAATTTCATCACGTGTAAAATGCAAACAATAATAATAACCTAACTTCAAAGAGCTACTGTGCGGATTAAGAAAATTACATACATAAAGCTTTAAAAAGTGCCTGGTACATGGTAAATATTTTTTAAGTGTTTAATAAAAATAAAAGGTTAACCATGAAGTGAAAGTATAAAGTTAATAGAATAAAATGTGGACTATCTTTGTGATCTTGATATAGGGACGGTTTTCCTAAACAAGATCCCAAAAGCACGTATCATAACATGAAAAAATATTCAGATATGATGATATCAAAACCAAAAGTTTCTGGCCAGGCGTGGTGGCTCATGCCTGTAATCCCAGCACTTTGGGAGGCTGAGGTGGGCGGATCATGAGGCCAGGAGTTCAAGACCAGCCTGAACAACATGGTGAAACCCCGTCTCTACTAAAAATACAAAAATTAGCCAGGCATGGTGGTGTGCGCCTGTAATTCCAGCTACTCAGGAGGCTGAGGCAGGAGAATTGCTTGAACCCGGGAGGCAGAGGTTGCAAGTGAACCAAGATTGTGCCTCTGCACTCCAGCCTCGGCGAGAGTGAGACTCCGTCTCAAAAAAACAACAACAACAAAAAAACAAAAATGAAAACAAAAACAAACCTGAAAGTTTCTGTTAAACAAAGGACTACATGGATAAAAATAACAGATGGGTCACATATTTATTTGGTCATATATTTCAACATCAGAAACCAAAAAGGGGTTACTATTTAGAAAATACAAAAAAAAATTCTTCAAATAAACAATAAAAACTGGAAACATAATAGAGAAATGGGCAAGGGATATAAACAGGCAGTTCACAGAAGGAGAAACCCAGACGATTAAAATGTATATGAAGAGTACAGAGAAATGAAAATGAAATCAACAATGACATACTACTATATGCCATGAGGTTGGCAAAAAATGAAAAGGTTGGAAAAATATCAAGTGTTGCCAAGTATGTGCAGAAATAAGAAGAGCATTGCTGGTGGGAATACAGACTGGCATACAGTATGGTGGGAAGAAAATGAGGTACACATATACCATATGACCCAGCAATACTTATCCTAATTACATATCCCAGAAAAATTCAATGCAACTTTTTTACTTATCCTCTAGCTGTGTCTTATGAGAAGGATCCAGAATGGTCCAAAGATAAAAATATTCTTAAAAAACTCCTGAGATTATACCTGTAAATCAATCATGGGACTCCCAATGCGCCTCTTCCATCCTGCTGTCTTCAAAAGAGATGCTAAAACAGCTAGCCCACCCAATACACCCAAAGCAATCTAAAAAACAAAAGAACAATTGAGAATTTATGTAATTTCTGTCATCGGTGTTCAAAAACACTGTGAACAGAAAGTAAGGAAGTGCTCAAAAAAATGGTGGGGTGGGAAATGTTGAAAGGACACAGGAGTCAGCCGGGCACAGTGGCTTACGTCTGTAATCCCAGCACTTTGGGAGGCCGAGGCAGGCGGATCATGAGGTCAGGAGATCAAGACCATCCTGGCTAACACGGTGAAACCCGTCTCTACTAAAAATACAAAAAATTAGCTGGGCATGGTGGTGGGTGCCTGTAGTCCCAGCTACTGGGGAGGCTGAGGCAGGAGAATGGCATGAACCTGGGAGCGGAGCTTGCAGTGAGCCACCAAGATCGCGCCACTGCACTCCAGCCTGGGCGACAGAGTGAGACTCCATCTCAAAAAAAAAAAAAAAGAAAGGACACAGGAGTCAAGTTGGAGGAACTTGTAATGGCCAAATCTGGGACAATTTGAACAAGAAAACAAATAATAATATATTATAATTACTAGAATAAAATAAATATGAGTTCACACTGATTTAAAAATAAATAATTGAATAAATAATGTGAGCAAAGGGAGAGTTTCTCCTTATAGTAAAGTTCCAAATTAATAAATAAAAAAGTAATTAGGGAAACAGAAAATCACCATCAGGCAAATACCACAGTGAAACTTTCTGCAGGCAAAATCATCAATGGATGCTATTTAATAAAATTAGAGGGCCGGGCACCATGGCTCATGCCTGTAATCCCAGCATTTTGGGAGGCCGAGACGGGTGGATTGCCTGAGGTCAGGAGTTCGAGACCAGTCTGGCCAATATGGTGAAACCCTGTCTCTACTAAAAATATTAAAAAATTAGCTGGGCGTGGTGGTGTGTGCCTGTAATCCCAGCTACTAGGGAGGCTGAGGCAGGGGAATTGCTTAAACCAGCTAGGTGAAGGTTGCAGTGGGCCGAGATAGCGCCACTGCACTCCAGACTGGGCGACAGAGTGAGACTCCATTTAAAATAAAATAAAATAAAATTAGAGGGCCGGCTGGGCATGGTGGCTTACCCCTGTATTCCCAGCACTTTGGGAGGCTGAGGCAAGTGGATCACCTGAGGTTGGGAGTTCGAGACCAGCCTGACCAACATGGAGAAACCCCATCTCTACTAAAAATACAAAAATTAGCTGGGTGTGGTGACACATGCCTGTGATCCCAGATATTCAGGAGGCTGAGACAGGAGAATCGCTTGAACCCAGGAGGCAGAGGTTGCGGTGAGCCAAGATCGTGCCATTGCACTCCAGCCTGGGCAACAAGTGCAAAACTCCGTCTCAAAAAAAAAAATGAGAGGGGGAGAATAAGAAGAAGCAGGATGTTTGCATAATTTCAAAGAATCTCCCCCATGAGATACTTATTTTTATTTATTATTATAGCATCACTTTGGTGGCATCTTTGCCAAAACTATATGAACTCAATTTGATCATGGGAAAATACCAGACAAACCCAAATTGAGGGCCAAAATAATGGACCAGTACTCTTCAGAAGTGTTAGGGTCATGAAAGACAAAGAAAGACTAAGAATCTGTCACACATTGTAAAACACTAACGAGATATGACAGCTAAAAGCAATATGTGACCCTAGATTGGGTCCTGAAACAGAAAAAAATTCAATAGTGAAATTCAAATGGTATGTAGTTTAGTTAATAGGACTACATCAATATTAATTTCCAGATTATGATCATTGTACTAAGGTTTTGTATGCTAACATTAGGGGAGTCTGGGGAAAGAATAGCTGGCAAATTTGTTTTAGCAACTTTCTTGCACATCTGAAATTATTTAATTATAAAATACACTGTATATATTTTAAAAGGTTAAAATAAACTTACATCTGTCTGGACATGTGCTTCTCCATGATCCATTTCATATGTGACTGAGAAAGAAACCTGATATTTAAAACAAAACAAATTAGCTATACTGAAATTATATGATACAAACTTACTTTTGTTATAAAAATACATTTGTAGCTGGGTTTTACCATAAACACTATAGTTTTTAACTATCAATATTACTAGAGTTGACCTTTAACTTACACGTAAATAGATATGCTTTTGAGAATTACTTGTGCTGCTTTAAATATCCTTTCACACACATTAAAAAAGGGGCTCATTAGGAGATAAGTTAAATTCATGCACAAACTAATCATATTTCATTTTCTGATAGACTTCTGTAACTGAGGAATTTGACTAAACTTGTGCATCAGGAATTTAGCAATTGGGTAAACCACCAGTTGCTAAACCACAGATTAATCAAAGGTCTGAACAAAATCTTAAAGATACCACTACATTAAGAGACAAGAGAAAGAAGAACCTAGTAAAGGGTCAGAGAAGAGGACTGTGAGGGGTAGGAGAGGAAGATACCTAAGTCTTACCATGGTCATGGAATAGGGAGTTTCAAGAAGGAGGAGGAGGTTGAGTACAGTGTCAAATGTTGTATAAATGTCAAGGTAAAGAAAGCCACTATATGTGGAAATCATTGCTGACTTTCATGAAAGAGGTTTTCAAAGAAGTAAATGGCAAGAGCCAGACTGCAAATGATGAAAGAATAAATGGTTGGGAAATGAAGAAGAGATACAATAGCAAGCTGGGCAGCTGGCAGAACTGAGTAAAATGTTTGTTTGTTTAGTTGGTTGTTTTAGTTTGTTTTTAAGATAAGGCAATCTGAGAGTTTTTATAAGCAAAGGAAAGAGACTTGCAGAGAGACTTGGCTGAATAAGACATTAGGGATGGAACAGGATATTGGAAAAGGTACTGTAAATGAGTTTAGATAGAAGATTAGTTTAGGAAGAGAGGAAGGGACCTTCTTTCTTAGAAACAGGAACAAGAAATGGGAAGGACAATGAATCAGAGATTCTGAAACATTAAAGAGGAAATCTTAAGGAATTCATATTAGATGGTCCTGATCTGCTCAAGACCAGATAAAGAGCAGAGACATAGCTGGATGTTTACAACTGATGTAAAATTTTGCAACAGCTGCCATGAGAAATTAAGAAATGATGAAAGAATTGTATATTTTATAATTAGAATAATTTGAGGTGGACTTCATCAATGTAGTTTCATGACTTAACTTTTTTTTTTTCTTTTGAGACAGAGTCTCACTCTGGTGTGCAGTGGTGCAATCTTGGTTTACTGCCATCTCTACATCCCAGGTTCAAGCGATTCTCCTGCCTCAGCCTCCCAAGTAGCTGGGATTACAGGTACCCGCCACCATGCCCAGATAATTTTTTTTGTTGTTGTATTTTTAGCAGACAGGGTTTCACCGTGTTGGCCAGGCTGGTCTCTAACTCCTGACCTCAACTGATCTGCCTGCCTCAGCCTCCCATACTGCTGGGATTGCAGGCATGAGCCACTACGACCAGCAGACTTAACTTTTTTCTATTTGTTATTTTTCAATTTATCAAGGCTTAGTTTAGAATTATTTTGGACAAGAATAATATTTAAAGAAAAAAACTCAGAAGTGTTTTACATTAAAAAAATATATATATATATGTATATTTTTTTGAGACAGAGTTTCACTCTTGTTGCCCAGGCTGGAGTGCAATGGCGTGCTCTTGGCTCACTGCAACCTCCGCCTCTTGGGTTCAAGTGATTCTCCTGCCTCAGCTTCCCAAGCAGCTGGGATTACAGGCAAGCGCCACCATGCCTGGCTAATTTTGTATTTTTAGTAGAGACAGGGTTTCACTATGTTGGTCAAGCTGAAAATAAATATATTCTTGATTACCCATAATATCACTCCAGGAAGTTTTAAACCAGGCAGTCTTTTGTTGTTACCAAGCATGTTTTGGATTTTCTTCTCCTCTCATTACAGTGTATACAAGCTCAGTCAACGGAAACTAATTTTAGCATTGGATTAGGTAATACAAATGAGGATGGAAAGTCTTTAAAAGTTATACTACATGTGTATTTTTGCTTAATTAAAGTTTGAATCTAATAGCAGTCAAGTACAAGTACAAGCACAACAAAGAGGCCAAAAGCACTGGCTGAAGGAACTAGAATATTAAAATACAGAAGTAAAATAGTAGAAATTCAAAGCTCTTACAGAGTTTGGAGGTAAGAAATGCTTATGCTCTACTTCTCATGTTTTTAGAGAAAGAAGAGAATAGCCACTTAATCTCTAGGAGGAAAAAGTACAGAAGAATTACCTCTGTTTTTTTTTTACCTCTATCCCTCTCTCATTTACCCCTCCTCAAAGCAGGGATGCTTTATCTGACTGGAGAAGTTGAGAAGAGGAACTGAGCATGTGTGGCTCAACCTTCTTTAGGCTCATTCTCTGCAGTGCAGCCTAAGAGGTCTCGCTTCCATACGTAGGCCCTCCCAGGCAGGAGAGGCCTTCTGTCCTGTAGTTAAGTTTAATTTAGTTGGTGAAGTAGTGGGAAACCTATTTGGCTGCAGGTCCAAACTACATCCTCTAGTTCATGTTAGCAATACTAGTTATAAAGCTGATAATCATCATCTCTTTCTGCCTGTTGAAGTATGTCTCTATTAAGTGGGTCATAGATTGGTGAGCACACATATGCCCACTGTAAAGTCTGAGTTCCTGGCTTAATTGGGCAAAGACACAAAATCTTTATTTATTTATTTATTTTGAGATGGAGTCTTGCTCTTTCGCCCAGGCTGGAGTGCAGTGGCGCGATCTTGGCTCACTACACCTTCGCCTCCCGGGTTCAAGTGATCCTCCTGCCTCAGCCTCCTGAGTAGCTGGGATTACAGATGTGCGCCACCACGCCTGGCTAATTTTTGTATTTTTGTAAAGACAGGGTTTCACCATGGTGGTCAGGCTGGTCTCGAATTCCTGGCTTCATGATCTGCCCGCCTTAGCCTCCCAAAGTACTGGGATTACAGGCATGAGCCACTGTGCGTGACCCACAAAATCTTAACAAAAGCAAGGTGGCCAAAAAGAACAGGAGCAGACATTGAACATCTCAGCATATCCCAGGATCCCTAACAAGGATACTCAACTGCTGGTGAGGCTTCTACTGAAAAACATAATCCATTCTTACTTTTTTATACTCAGGATCCATAAGAACTCACCTCTTACCATTATTAGTAAAAAATAATTAAGACTTGACTATATGTAGAGAAAGGTTTATTTAGAACTTAAAAAAAAAAAAGACTGTCTTTTGACCAAAATGTAAACTGAATCAGTATTATACTCTATTTATACATACAAGGGCACTGATAAGTCAGGAACTCACCTTCACAGACTGGCTGTTGGCATCTTTGATATCAATGTCACTGTAGGCAATGGTGATTAAGGGAGGGTAGATGTTTCCATTTATTGTGTTGGGTACAAGGTGGACGCTATTTAAAAGAAAATGCATTTATAGTAATCAGTATATCCGGGCCTTTAAACATGCATTTAACTTACCATTTCTTTTGAATTTAATATGAATTGTCTGATGATCTCAGAACCAAGTAGTTAACAAGGACTAAGGAAGGTTACACATAAACTAATGATGACAACAAAAGCTATCTTCAGTGATCAAGACTTGAACATTAAAATATACCATCTGATGGTGTAAGATTAAAGAAAAAGCAAACCAAAAATGTACCATCTGAGATAAATTAGAAGCTCAATCCAAGTCCTGTGAAGTTTACAAATGAAATCACTGAAGCACTATAAACTATCTTTGAGGAATAATCAAAAGTACAGTGCTACATGAAGCCTAAAGAAAGGCAGATAAGATCTTGATTTTCAAAAGAGAAAGATGAATTCTTAACAAAATAATATGTGTCAAGCCAGGTGCAGTGGCTCATGCCTGTAATCCCAGCACTTTGGGAGGCCAAGGCGGGAAGACTGCTTGAGCCCAGGAGTTCAAGACCAGTCTGGGCAACATAGCAAGACCCCGTCTCAAGATAAACAAATAAATAAATTTTTAAATTAAAAAAAAAGTGTCAGCTGTAATATGGTTATGGCACAAAGTGAGGTTCATTTTGCCAAATTCGATGCATTAGTACTGCACAGTTTGTGAATTCAAAAAGGAAAGTGCCAATCACTAGGGGCCAGCATGGTTTCATCAAGAACACATCAAGTCTGACTAGGTGCATTTTCATTTTTACTAGGAACACCATATTAGCAGACTGAAGAAATGCTGAAAAGACAGTACATTTGGATTTCAGCATGATAAATAACAAAGTTTCTGCACTGTTTATAAGATTATGAGAATCAAAATGAAATAACTGAAAAATAAGTATATTGAAGTACTTCAAAGTACCAAACTACTGTGAGATGATGGTGTTGATTTTCATCAGTGTATTCAAGGTACACATCATAAAATATTATAGTGGGAAAGTCACTAAGATTTTAGAGATCTCACACTGGAAAAGAAAGAGAAATTTAAGTGGCGAGGTACTATCCTAACGTAGGATCATAATGAGATTATCCTAGGAAGAGGGAGGTGTTGAAAATTAATCTGGGTAAACCTAGAACAACAGCCACTGAAAGAAATGAGGACAGGGGAATCCTAAATATTAACAATCATCTGGCAAGCTCTTTCTGAAACACCAATTTCAGCTCACTGGTATTTACTTAGCTATTCGCAACCCATTCTAATTCAGCAGGTCTAGAGTGGGACCTATAATGTGCATTTTGACCTAACTCCTCACACTCTTCTGTTATAGTTTTCCCCCTTGGCTATTCACTTTTACTGGTCTATGCCAATCTACACATACACCTAAAATAACCCGACCAACTGTTCCAATTCAGTTGTCCTTATTGTTTTCATCTACTAATGACTGGCAAACACTTCCATTATGATATTTTCCCATAAATAATATCATTAGACATTTGTTTACCTCAGTGATATTTGAGTAGCAACTCGAATTACTCTTGGCTGAGTTCCTAAGTCATTTTCTCGTCCACTTACTGCATCCACTAAGAAAATGCGCCGAGTTAGAAGCCACTTTCCAGAGTTGCTGTCTTTTATTATAAAAAGAAAAAAGTTTACTGCACAAATTTAAAACATAAAATTATTGTTTTAGATAAGATGGCTGCAAAAAGCTACTAGTATAAGAAACACCTGACAATGGCGTTCTCTAACTCATGTGAATGTCTTCTTTTGTTTTTTTTAGATAGGGTCTCACTCTGTTGACCAGGCTATAGTGCAATAGCATGATCATGGCTCACTGCATGCATTCTCAACCTCCTGGGCTCAAGTGATCCTCCCACCTCAGCCTCCAGAGTAGCTGGGACTACAAGGGTGCACCATCACACCAAGCTAAATTTTTTTTTGTAGCAACCAGTTCTAATTATGTTGCCTAGGTTGGTCTTCAATTTCTAGGCTCAAGCAATTCTCTCGTCTTGGCCTCCCAAAGTGCTGCGATTATAGGCGTGAGCCACCGTGCCTTGGACTTGAATGTCTTCTGATTGAACTTTTCATAAATTTGGAAGGCTTTCCCCTGCAAATTACCTGAAAAAGCAGAATTTTATAACATGAATAACAACAAAAGAAACTAATTTGTCCAAAAAAGCATATTCGGGACAGCTTGACGAAAAAGCCCCAATTTACGGTTCTACTAATGTTTCTCAGGATATACCCTCAGCAACAGTATAATTTCTTAACAATATGTCTGGCAATAAAATTAGCAATAGTTTCTAAGTCCACCAGCAATTTATTGTTTCATTTTTTGGCACACTGTATAGAACCATATAAGAGAGAATTCATGACCTTTCTTATAATCAGTGGTTTATTAAATTATCATGTAGGTTAACTTATTTATTGATTTCTGCTCAGGGAAAAGAGTGGTATGTATGGATGTCTTACCTTGGTTCACAAATATCTTATTATGTTGAAGATTTAGGTTTAACACAGGCACAGCCAAAATATATTGATGTTGATTTTCATCAGTATATTCAAGGTACACATCATAAAATATAGGAGTGGGAAAGTCAATTAAGATCTTAGAGATAGGAATCTCACACTGAAAAGTAAAATTAAAAATAAAAGCACATAAAACAGCAACTTAAAGTACTAAAAAGTAAAAAATAAAATAAAAGATCACAATTGAAAATTAGCAAGCATATTTATTATCTTCAGAGTGTTTTTCTAGTTTTGCAAAATGTCTTTATACTACCTTGTTTATATGCATTTTCATTTGTCTTCCAAAACATGAATACTATGATTATTTTATAAGGACCAAAAACACTAACAGTAAAGTACTGCTTTGAGAATTTTGAGAACTTCTTGAGCTTCAACTCAGATGAAGGAGGTATACCTTCATTCTCAATATTAAGGGTACATCAGTGAAAAGGTTTAAAACTACTGTCCTACGGGATAAATTCCCAATTTTTTCTCCTGCTGTACAATGATGTCTATGATCTGGCTTCCATTAACCAAGCCAGGCTTATCTCTCATTACTCCCTATCAGTCTATGGTGGTCCATTCATACTAATCTACTTGTAGTTTCTAAATATGCCATACTACTGTATGTCTCTCTGTCATTACAAATGTGATTTCTGTCTGATATTTCCTTCCCCACTGTGTTCTTCTGGAAAACTCATATTCATTATACAAATCCAAGTATCACTTACTTTGTGAAGCCTTTCTATACTTCCCCAGGAATCAGTACCTTGTACATACCTATAGAATGACACTTATCACATTCTTTGCAATTCTTTGTCTATATAACTGTTTTGCCCACTAGGCTATGAAGGACTTGAGAGTTAGCCAGGTTCAAAGAAATAAAAATGCTTTTTAAACCTGATGATGGAACATTGGCTCCACAGTTTATGTGACACAAGTCTTTGAGTAAATTACCTAATTACATGGCATAATTTCCTCATCTGTGAAGCACAGATACTATGTATCTCATATAGTTATTTTATGAATCAAATGGGATAATAACGATAAAATGCTGAGCACACAGAGATAGGCATTACATAAGTGTTGATCTTTCTGGCCGATGTTAGAAGCACAATAACATTTATTTTAACAACAACAGCAACAACAACGTGTAAATCATTTCTGACAAAAGAAGTAAATTCATGTTCATGGTAGAAAATTTGGAAATTATAAAAAAGAAAAAAATAATTTCTAACCCCACTATCCAGAGGTAACCACTGTTAGTAGATTCTTCCAATCTACTTTCCATAATGGTGTTTTTTGTTATGGTTTTGTTCTATGGTTGTGCGTGGAACTTTATCAAGATGTACTTTTACAGACTAATGAATTGATATGGTTTGGCTGTGTCCCCACCCAAATCTCATCTTGAACTGTAGTTCCCATAATCCCCATGTGTCATGGGAAGGACCCGGAGGGAGGTGATTGAATCATAGGGGCAGTTACCCTCATGCTGTTCTCATGATAGTGAGTGAGTTCTCATGAGATCTGATGGTTTTATGAGGGGCTTTTCCCCCTTTTGCTCAGTACTTCTCTTCCTGTCACCATGTGAAAAAGGACATGTTTGCTTCCCTTCCACCATGATTGTTAAGTTTCCTGAGGCCTCCTCAGCCATGGTGAACTGTGAGTCAATTAAACCTATTTCCTTTGTAAATTACCCAGTCTCGGATGTGTTTTTATTAGCAGCGTGAGAACGGACTAATACATGCATGTTTTTCAAGTATTGAATGGCTCATAATATTCCTTAGTAAGATAATGTAATTTCAAAATAGGTATCAAAGTAAGGAAAGTCAGAGAAGGAAGGAGAAAGAAAAGAATGGAAGACGATGAGGGAATTATTTTTATTTGTTATGAGGGGGTAGAAGAAGGGAGTAACTTTTTATTAGTCATTTTAAAAAAGTAGTATTTTTACTTTATTTCAAAATGCTCAGAAGTAAGCATTACTTTTTAAGACCTATAAGCCTAGAAGCAGATAAACAATTTATTATGAAGATGTAATATTATATGATGTTTAAGACTCTAGGCCGGACGAGGTGGCTCACACCTGTAATCCCAGCACTTTGGGAGGCCAAGGCTGGTGGATCAGTTGAGGTCAGGAGTTTGAGACAAGCCTGGTCAACATGGCAAAACCCCATCTCTATGCAAAACACAAGAATTAGCTGGGTGTGGTGGTACATGCCTGTTGTCCCAGCTACTCAGGTGGTTGAGGCACGAGAATTGCTTGAACCCAGGAGGCAGAGATTGCAGTGAGCTGAGATTGCACCACTGCACTCCAGCCTGGGCAACAGAGCGAGACTCTGTCTCAAAAAACAAAAAACTCTATAGATAACAAGGTGCTCTGTTTATGCCACTTAAATTAAGCTTTTATGTACCCAGGTAATAAAAAATTATATTAAATAGTGAAATTATTCATCACTATTAAAAACATTTCCGGCCAGGCACGGTGGCTCATGCCTGTAATCTCAGCACTTTGGGAGGCTGACGAGGGCAGATCATCTGAGGTGGGGAGTTCAAGATCAGCCTGATCAACATGGAGAAACCCTGTCTTTACTAAAAATACAAAAAATTAGCTGGGCGTGGTGGCACATGTCTGTAATTCCAGCTACTCGAGAGGCTGAGGCAGGAGAATCACTTGAACCTGGGAGGCGGAGGTTGTGGTGAACTAAGATTGCACCACTGCACTCCAGCCTGGGCAACAAGAGCACAACTTCATCTCAAAAAAAAAAAAAAAAAAAAACCAAGAAAAAAAAATTTCCAATCTCAAAAATTTAAGTATTATTCCAATTACTGCTGATATGATATTTTGAAAAATAAAGCTAAAATATAGACTAATATTGTTCAAACTTACATTTTGTTGGTAGGTTGTTCCAAATGAATAAGCAGCATTTAGCCTTGTCTCTGTGTCTGGACAAAGCTACAGCAAAATAATACAACAGATAAATATCTCTCACAAATGTTTTCTATTCTTATACTCAAGAGTTCTCAAACCCGAACATGGATATATGCTCTACATAATACTTATTTAATGTATCAAGGATATGAAAAGTTAAGGGAACATCTGTTATAAATGAAAGTCATAACTTTAAAGAAATAAAACTTAGCCAGGCATGGTGGCTCATGCCTGCAATCCCAGCGCTTTGGGAGGCCAAGAAGGGCGGATCACGAGGTCAGGAGATCAAGACCATCCTGGCTAACATGGTGAAACCCCGTCTCTACTAAAAGTACATAAAAATTAGCCGGACGTGGTGGCAGTCGCCTGTAGTTCCAGCTCCCAGCTGAGGCAGGAGAATGGCGTGAACCCGCGAGGCGGAGCTTGTAGTGAGCTGAGATCGCGCCACTGCACTCCAGCCTGGTTAAGAAAGCGAGACTCCATCTCAAAAAAAAAGAAAAAAAACAAAAACAAAAACAAACAAACAAAAAACTTAAGAAATTCTAATTTAAAGCATCAGAAAAAAAATCAACTGTAGTATGTAACTGATGCTTTATTCATACAATAATCTTTTCCTCTTGGCTTTGTCTCAGGCAAAAATAATGCACGTTATTAATTCTTTAACTAGAATCATGCTTACCTGTAAAACACCTCCTTCTAAAGTTTGCCACTTGAGAAAATTTCCTCTTATATCATAGGAAGCAGCAACAAACTTCAGTTTTGTATTCTGATTAAAGAAAACAAGAGCAAAATCAGGTCAAATACTCTGAAAGTAATACAATATCCTATAAAGAAATTTTCATTGTTGACTGATCTTTTTTGTTGAAAAATTACATTCAATTATCTTTATTTTGAGGCTCAATTAATCTATTTCTATGACTAAATAGACCTGAAAGAATTGGACTGGTTTTTTGCATGAAAATTATTATTCTAGAATTGAGAGGCAGCACTAGTGACAGATAGCCTCCTTTCGAACCTGTTAAATAGGAGGCAGTGTGGGAGAATAGTATCTCCTCATTCTGGAAGGTCAAAAAGTTACAGGTAGGAATTTGGCCCTGTGAAGTGCTGAGCAATGTCACAGAGCCCCAGTCAATCTTTGGAAGCAATTCTTTAAGGTGTGGAAAAAACAGGACAGAGATTTTTTGCATTTGGTGATGAAAACTGCTCTTCCCAACCCTACAAGTACAACTTCTTGCCATAACCACACAATCCAGAAGTATCCACATATTCAGTAAGACAGCTAAACTCTATACTATTTAGTTCTTATGAGTTGTTGACATTTATATTTAGTTTAGTAACTGAGTTTGTACCAACAACCTAAAAAGGCAAGAATTGTAACTTTATTACCTTTTAAAATTATAAATCAAAATGTAGTTATCCTCTAATGATATTAGACACTTTTACCTGGTTTTCTCCTTTAAAACTGAAATTTGTAGGAAGAGAGGTAGAACTGAGCACTTGAGGTGCTAATCCTAACTGGTCTCCATAAAACAGCCAAGGAAGATTCTGTCTCCTAAAAACAGTTACAACTGTTTTAATAATGGAGAATAAATATTTCTTATTATTAGTATTTGTGAATATATTAATAACTGCACTGAATTCAGTCAAAATAACATTTCATCAATCAAAATATCCTTACCAAAATGAAATAGAATGAACAGTGCTCAGTCCAGCAGTATTTTCAAAGATAAACTGAAATAGTCCACATGCATCAAATGTGGCAAAGTCATAAGAATTCATGTTCATCACACACATATTTCCAAGAGCTTGACAAGATGTTAGATTGGCATATACCTACAACAGAACAATGGCAAAGAAAAGTAACATGAACCTGAACAGTCTATGCAAAAGTTGATATAAAAATTTTACTTTGTGCAGGTCTGTTCCAAGATGGCCGAGTAGGAACAGCTCCGGTCTGCAGCTCCCAGCGTAATCAACGCAGAAGACAGGTGATTTCTGCATTTCCAACTGAGATACCTGGTTCATCTCACTGGGACTGGTTGGACAGTGGGTGCAGCCCATGGAGGGCAAGCTGAAGCAGGGTGGGGCATCACCTCACCCAGGAAGCGCAAGGGGTTGGGGGATTTCCCTTTCCTAGCCAAGGGAAGCCGTGACAGACTGTACCTGGAAAAATGGGACACCTCCGCCTAAACACTGCGCTTTTCCAATGGTCTTAGCAAACGGCACACCAGATTACATCCCACGCCTGGCTCGGCAGGTCCCACGCCTACAGAGCCTTGCTCACTTGCGAGGCAGCAGGCTGGCAGGGGGAGGGGTGTCTGCCATTGCTGAGGCTTGAGTAGGAAAACAAAGCAGCCGGGGAAGCACCAAATGGGTGGAGCCCACCGCAGTTCAGCAAGGCCTGCTGTCTCTGTTGACTCCACCTCTGGCAGCAGGGCGTAGCTGAACAAAAGGCACCAGAAACTTCTGCAGAGTTAAACATCCCTGTCTGACAGCTCTGAAGAGAGCAGTGGTTCTCCCAGCACAGCGTTTGAGCTCAGAGAACGGACAGACTGCCTCCTCAAGTGGATCCCTGACCCTGTGTAGCCTAACTGGGAGACACCTCCCAGTAGGGGCCGACAGACACCTCATACAGGTGGGTGCCCCTCTGGGACGAAGCTTCCAGAGGAAGGATCAGGCAGCAATATTTGCTGTTCTACAACCTCCGCTGGTAATATCCAGGAAAACAGGGTCTGGAGTGGACCTCTAGCAAACTCCAACAGACCTGCAGCTGAGGGACCTGTTAGAAGGAAAACTAACAAATAGAAAGGAATAGCATCAACATCAACAAAAAGGACATCAACATCAAAACCCCATCCACATCAAAACCCCATCTGTAGGTCACCAACATCAAAGACCAAAGGTAGGTAAAACCATAAAGATGGGGAGAAACCAGAGCAGAAAAGCTGAAAATTCTAAAAACCAGAGTGCCTCCTCTCCTCCAAAGGAACGCAGCTCCTCACCAGCAACAGAACAAAGCTGGATGGAGAATGACTTTGACAAACTGACAGAAGTAGGCTTCAGAAGGTCGGTAATAACAAACTTCTCTGAGCTAAAGGAGGATGTTCGAACCCGTCGGAAGGAAGCTAAAAACCTTGAAAAAAGATTAGACAAATGGCTAACTAGAATAAACAGTGTAGAGAAGACCTTAAATGACCTGATGGAGCTAAAAACCATGGCACAAGAACTATGTGATGCATGCACAAGCTTCAGTAGCCGATTTGGTCAAGTGGAAGGAAGGGTATCAGTAATTGAAGATCAAATTAATGAAATAAAGCGAGACGACAAGGTTAGAGAAAAAAGACTAAAAAGAAATGAGGAAAGCCTCCAAGAAATATGGGACTATGTGAAAAGACCAAATCTATGTTTGATTGGTGTACCTGAAAGTGATGGGGAAAATGGAACCAAGTTGGAAGACACTCTTCAGGATATTATCCAGGAGAACTTCCCCAACCTAGCAAGGCAGGCCAACATTCAAATTCAGGAAATACAGAGAACAAAACAAAGATACTCCTTGAGAAGAGGAACCCCAAGACACATAATTGTCAGATTCACCAAGGTTAAACTGAAGGAAAAAATATTCAGGGCAGCCAGAGAGAAAGGTTGGGTTACCCACAAAGGGAAGCCCATCAGACTAACAGCAGATTTCTTGGCAGGAACTCTACAGCCAGAAGAGAGTGGGGGCCAATATTCAACATTCTTAAAGAAAAGAATTTTCAACCCAGAATTTCATATCCAGCCAAACTAAGCTTCATAAGTGAAGGAGAAATAAAATCCTTTACAGACAAGCAAAGGTTGAGAGATTGTGTCACCACCAGGCCTGCCTTACATAAGCTCCTGAAGGAAGCACTAAACATGGGAAGGAACAATCAGTACCAGCCACTGCAAAAACATGCCAAATTGTAAAGATCATCGATGCTAGGAAGAAACCGCATCAACTAATGGGCAAAATAACCAGCTAACATCATAATGACAGGATCAAATTCACACATACCAATATTACTCCTTAAATGTAAATGGGCTAAATGCTCCAATTAAAAGACACAGACTGGCAAACTGGATAAAGAGTAAAGACCCATCAATGTGCTGTATTCAGGAGACCCATGTCACGCGCAAAGACACACATAGGCTCAAAATAAACGGATGGAGGAAGATATACCAAGCAAATGGAAAGCAAAAGAAAGCAGGCATTGCAATCCTAGTCTCTGATAAAATAGACTTTAAACCAACAAAGATCAAAAGAGGCAAAGAAGGGCATTACATAATGGTAAAGGGATCAATTCAACAAGAAGAGCTAACTATCCTAAATATATATGCACCCAATACAGGAGTACCCAGATTCATAAAGCAAGTCCTTAGAGACCTACAAAGAAACTTAGACTCCCACACAATAATAATGGGAGACTTTAACACCCCACTGTCAACATTAGACAGATCAACAAGACAGAAGGTTAACAAGAATATCCAGGACTTGAACTCAGCTCTGCACCAAGTGGACCTAATAGACACCTACAGAACTCTCCACCCCAAATCAACAGAATATACATTCTTCTCAGCACCACCTCGCACTTATTCCCAAATTGACCACATACTTGGAAATAAAGCACTCCTCAGCAAATGCAAAAGAACAGAAATCACAACAAACTGTCTCTCAGACCACAGTGCAATCAAATTAGAACTCAGGGTTAAGAAACTCACTCAAAACCACACAACGACATGGAAACTGAACAACTTGCTCCTGAATGACTACTGGGTAAATAATGAAATGAAGGCAGAAATAAAGATGTTCTTTGAAATCAATGAGAACAAAGATACAATGTACCAGAATCTCTGGGACACATTTAAAGCAGTGTGTAGAGGGAAATTTACAGCACTAAATGCCCACATGAGAAAGCAGGAAAGATCTAAAATCGACACTGTTAACACCACAGTTAAAAGAAGTAAAGAAGCAAGAGCAAACAAATTCAAAAGAGAGCAGAAAGCAGGAAATAACTAAGACCAGAGGAGAACTGAAAGAGATAGAGACACAAAAAACCCTTCAAAAAATCAAGGAATCCAGGAGCTGGTTTTTTGAAAGGATCAACAAAATTGATAGACCGCTAGCGAGACTAATAAAGAGGAAAAGAGAGAAGAATCAAATAGACGCAATAAAAAATGATAAAGGCGATATCACCACCGATCCCACAGAAATACAAACTACTATCAGAGAATACTATAAACACCTCTATACAAATAAACTAGAAAATCGAGAAGAAATGGATAAATTCCTCGACACATACACCCTCCCAAGACTAAACCAGGAAGAAGTTGAATCTCTGAATAGACCAACAACAGCGTCTGAAATTGAGGCAATAATCAATAGCCTACCAACCAAAAAAAGTCCAGGACCAGATGGATTCACAGCCGAATTCTACCAGAGGTATAAGAGGAGCTGGTATCATTCCTTCTGAAACTATTTCAATCAATAGAAAAAGAGGGAATCCTCCCTAACTCATTTTATGAGGCCAGCATCATCCTGATACCAAAGCCTGGCAGAGATACAACAAAAAAAGAGAATTTTAGACCGATATCCCTGATGAACATCGATGCAAAAATCCTCAATGAAATACTGGCAAACCAAATCCAGCAACACATCAAAAAGCTTATCCAACACGATCAAGCTGACTTCATCCCTGGGATGCTAGGCTGGTTCAACACATGCAAATCAATAAACGTAATCCACCACATAAACAGAACCAATGACAAAAACCACATGATTACCTCAACAGATGCAAAACAGACCTTCGATAAAATTCAACAGCCCTTCATGCTAAAAACTCTCAATAAACTAAGTATTGATGGAACATATCTCAAAATAATAAGAGCTATTTATGACGAACCTACAGCCAATATCATACTGAATGGGCAAAAACTGGAAGCATTCCCTTTGAAAACTGGCACAAGACAGGGATGCCCTCTCTCACCACTCCTATTCAACATAGTGTTGGAAGTTCTGGCCAGGGCAATCAGGCAAGAGAAAGAAATAAAGGGTATTCAATTAGGAAAAGAAGAAGTGAAATTGTCCCTGTTTGCAGATGACATGACTGCATATTTAGAAAACCCCATTGTCTCAGCCCCAAATCTCCTTAAGCTGATAAGCAACTTCAGCAGTCTTAGGATACAAAATCAATGTGCAAAAATCACAAGCAATCCTGTACACCAATAACAGACAAAAAGAGAGCCAAATCATGAGTGAACTCCCATTCACAATTCCTACAAAGAGAATAAAATACCTAGGAATCCAACTTACAAGGGATGTGAAGGACCTCTTCAAGGAGAATTACAAACCACTGCTCAATGAAATAGAGGACACAAACAAATGGAAGTGCACTCCATGCTCATGGATAGGAAGAATCAATATCGTGAAAATGGCCCTACTGCCCCAGGTAACTTATAGATTCAATGCCATCCCCATCAAGCTACCAATGACTTTCTTCACAGAATTGGAAAAAACTACTTTAAAGTTCCTGTGGAACCAAAAAAGAGCCTGCATTGCCAAGACAATCCTACACAAAAAGAACAAAGCTGGAGGCATCATGCTACCTGACTTCAAACTGTATTACAAGGCTACAGTAACCAAAACAGCATGGTTCTGGTACCAAAACAGATACATAGACCAATGGAACAGAACAGAGGCCTCAGAAATAATACCACACATCTACAACCATCTGATCCTTGACAAACCTGACAAAAACAAGAAATGGGGAAAGGATTCCCTATTTAATAAATGGTGCTGGGAAAACTGGCTAGCCATATGTAGAAAGCTGAAACTGGACACCTTCCTTACACCTTATACAAAAATTAATTCAAGATGGTTTAAAGACTTAAATGTTAGACCTAAAACCATAAAAACCCTAGAAGAAAACCTAGGCAATACCATTCAGGACATAGGCACAGGCAAGGACTTCATGACTAAAACACCAAAAGCAATGGCAACAAAAGCCAAAATAGACAAATTGGATCTAATTAAACTAAAGAGCTTCTGCACAGCAAAAGAAACTATCATCAGAGTGAACACACAACCTACACAATGGGAGAAATTTTTTGCAATAACCCATCTGACAAAGGGCTAATATCCAGAATCTACAAAGAACTTAAACAAATTTACAAGAAAAAAACAACCCCATCAAAAAGTGGGCAAAGGATATGAACAGACACTTCTCAACAGAAGACATTTATGCAGCCAACAGACACATGAAAAAATGCTCATCATCACTGGTCATCAGAGAAATGTAAATCAAAACCACAAAGAGATAGCATCTCACACCAGTTAAAATGGTGATCATTAAAAAGTCAGGAAACAACAGATGCTGGAAAGGACATGGAGAAATAGGAATGCTTTTACACTGATGGGAGTGTAAACTAGTTCAACCATTGTGGAAGACAGTGTGGCAATTCCTCAAGGATCTAGAACTAGAAATACCATTTGACCCAGCAATCCCATTACTGGGTATATACCCAAAGGATTATAAATCATGCTACTATAAAGACACATGCACATGTATGTTTATTGCGGCACTATTCACAATAGCAAAGACTTGGAACCAACCCAAATGTCCATCAATGATAGACTGGATTAAGAAAATGTGGCATATTATACACCATGGAATACTAAGCAGCCATAAAAAAGGATGAGTTCATGTCCTTTGCAGGGACATGGATGAAGCTGGAAACCATCATTCTGAGTAAACTATCACAAGGACAGAAAACTAAACACTCTGTGTTCTCTCTCATAGGTGGGACACAGGGCAGGGAACATCACACACTGGGGCCTGTCTTTGGGTGGGGGACTGGGCGAGGGATAGCATTAGGATAAATACCTAATGTAAATGACGAGTTAATGGGTGCAGCACAGCAACATGGCATATGTATACCTATGTAACAAACCTGCATGTTGTGCACATGTACCCTAGAACTTAAAGTATAATACAAAAAAGAAATAAATAAAAAGAAAAAAAAGTTTATTTTGTTTTCATTTTGCCTATTCTAGGCCGGGCATGGTGGCTCACGCCTGTAATCCCAGCACTTTGCGAGGTCAAGGCAGGCAGATCACTTGAGGTCAGGAGTTTGAGAGCAGCCTGTCCTATGTGGTGAAACCCTGTCTCTACTAAAAATAGAAAAATTAGCTGAGTGTGGTGGCATGCCCCTGTAGTCCTAGCTACCCAGGAGGCTGAGGCAGGAGGATCTCTTGAGCCCAGGAGGCGGAGGTTGCAGTGAGTCGAGATTGTGCACTCCAGCCTGTGCAACAGGGTGAGGCTCCGTCTCAAAAAAAAAAAAATTTTTTTTAACCTATTTTACTAATAATTTTTTTTATTATTCTTTTGCTTGTTAAAACCTTCCCTCTGGCTTAAGGAGAAAATAAACTTTCCACTTGGGAAGAGAAATAACACAAACATTTTAATTGTAAATTTTAGGTTAAAATATAAAGACAAGAAACTGAAAGAAGAACTAAGGAAAAACTCATAGCATGACATTAAAAAACCTACTAGACTATATTTGAAAGAACAATAATTTGTATGTTAGATCTTACACATAAAATCTAATCCATTTTGTTTAAGTAATCTGCTTTATAAACAACAAAATGAGATCATTTGTTGAGTTTGCCTGTCAACCATCTTTCTCAGTTTTCCCTATTAGGAAAAGGCAATTCCATTTTTACAGTTATTCATGTGAAAAACTTTGAACTTTTTTTCTCTCTTGCCCCTTATCCAGCTCATGAGTAAATTCTGTCAGCTAAATCTTCAAAGCATAGCTGAAGGTAAATGCTTCTCTCATTTCTGCAGGACCACCCTTGTGCAATGGTCCACTATCTCTCACTCAGATTACTGTAATACTCTCCTAAATGGTCCCTTACCCCAACAAATTCTATTCTCCATGCTACAATGATCCTTTCAAGAACTGAAGTTCTATCATGTCTTCCTTTGCATGAAATCCTTCTATCTCCCTTAAAATAAGCTCCAGGGCCTTGCCATAGCCACTCCCTACATCCCTGACCTCATCTCCACTCCACTTTCCCTGCTCACTCTGCTCCAGCTACTCCAGCCTCCTCCTTCTCTCTTAAGCATGAATAAGCCAGTAAACTGCTTTGAGATCTTTGCTCCTGCTATGGTTTCTGCTTAGAACACTCTTCTCCTTGATGTTTACATGGCTCACTCTCACTTTTTTCAGTTCTTTGCTCAACTATAACCCTCTCAGAGATGTCTGTCCTGATCACTATATAAAATAGCACCCCCCACCCCATCTATGTACTTTACTCTTAACTATTTGCCTTCATAGCACTTAGCACAACCTGACATTTACTTAGGCTGTAACTCCATGAAGGACTGTTTTTTTCTTTTTCTGAAATATCTAACCTGATTTAAGAATTGGGCCTGGCACACAGTAGGTCATCAATAAACATTTACTAAGTGACAGTCAGTTTCCCCTAACACTCCGTTTCAGCTAAAAAAAGCTTGGAGAAATTCAATTTGTGTATACTAAATAACATCTTCTTCATGTATTCTCTTTCAGCCCACAAGAAAGAGTTTATTCTTCTTATAAGATTATGACCAAGAAGCTATAGCTACTTAGAAATAAAACTTTTATTATCTGGGTAAATAAATGGTATAATTCTTCAAAATAAAATGAAATTTATTTAAAAAATTCAAACTTACCCAACATGCAGCTGCTGATGATTGCAAATACTTTGCAAACCATTCTGAAGTTAAAGACATGCCCTGTAAACAAAAAGATACATTTTATTTTTAAGTTCAAATGACTCCAATATGCATATTGTTGAATGGGAAATGTCTCACATTACTTTCACAATGTTAGTAGAAAAACAGTTACTAATAGGAATACAAGAATTGATTTTAACCAATGTCAGTTATTATAAATAGGACCGCATTACAAAATAATCACACTTAGGCAAAAGATATAACGAGACAAAATGTGTCTGTAATCAAAAAATACTACATGCCTATTTCACTAACATAAAAAATAAAGTGGCAAACAAAAGAAAAAATAACAGATCCTGACTTAGTATTGAGTGGTTAATATTTACTGGTTTATAATTATTATAAATACTGTACCAAATTGGCAAGCAATAAAAAAAATTGGGGGGAAATAATTTCAAATCTCCAAAGTGGTGGTTCTCAAACAATGGTGGACATCACAATCACCTGCAGAACTTTCTAAAAACAAAAAATGCCTGGCTTCATCCCAAACAAAAACGAATCAGTATCTCCAGATGAGACCAAGGCAATTACATCGGTTTTGAAGGCTACAGATAACAAACCTCTGGCTAAAAAACATTACTTTAAAGCTTATCTGTACATCTTGCTAAAATATGAGAAACTAAGAAGCACCATTCAGAGAAAATTGTCTGGGCACACACGTAAGTGATATAACTAAATTATATGAACATGGCACCACAGTGATCAGAGACATCTATAATAAAACTATGAGGTACTATTTGTGTATATTTAATAAGCAAAAATTATTTTGTAAGAAAAAATATGCATAGAAGGCTGAGGAACACATGCACACAAACTGGTAAAAAATGAAATGCAACACAACAGTACTGACAAATGCATGTAAAATGGAGCCACATACAATGCCACTGATAGTGTGAAAGTTGCATGATACTTTTATAAAGCAATATCCATATACTCTAACCCAGAAATTTAGGAACACTTAGGAAATTTATCTTAAAGCAATAATCCCTCTAAATGGGAAAACATATTTATGTGCATAAAATGGTTGACAGCAATATAGTTAATAACTGAAAACCTAAATATTCTCTGGAGATACCATTATACAAATTTTAGTGCATAAGCCAGAATATTATGGAACTATTAAAAATATAATTATACAAGGTGAGTCTGGAACATGGTATAGAGAAACCAAAGAAATCCCTAAAGTCTAAAGTCACGTCAAAACAACACAGGAGCTATGCTGAAAGGAAGTTCAAATTTGGTACAACTTGAACTTCGAAAAGAAGAATAAAAAAAGTTAACAGATTATAACACAATGAGTAAACAAAGATTCTACAGTTCATAATAAAGCTTTTTTTAAAGAAAAAAAGCACAGAGAAAAAGTAAAGTGCTTCTACAGAAAATTGCTAGCTAATAAATCTAGAGGGAATAATAGAATTGTTATTAGAAATGACCAGTTTAATAACTGATACAGGCAAGATTCATTAATTGCTAAAATGGATATTTACATAGTCTCAGACTAATGTATTAATCACAGTACCTTTACAATGGAGAGAAGTGGCAGACACAACTATGACCAAGAAATCAATTTTTTTTTTTTTTTGAGACGGAATTTCGCTTGTTGCCCAGGATGGAGTGCAATGGCGCGATCTTGGCTCACTGCAACCTCTGTCTCCTGGGTTCAAGCGATTCTCCTGCCTCAGCCTCCTGAGTAGCTGGAGTTACAGGAGCCTGCCGCCACGCCCAGCTAATTTTTGTATTTTCAGTAGAGATGGGGTTTCACCATGTTGGCCAGGCTGGTCTTGAACTTCTGACCTCAGGTGATCTACATGCCTCGGCCTCCCAAAGTGCTGGGATTAAAGGAGTGAGCCACCGCGTCCAGCCTAGCAATCAAATTTACTATCACCAATAACTGGACAACCTGACAGACATTACATACCTCTTGTTGTGATGCAATGAGCTGTATACAACATCTATATAATATCTTGCGAAAATATGTTTCACTGAGTCTAATCATGAGAAAACAATCAGAAAAATACAGAGGGGAAAAACCACAAAAGCAAAGTGAAGCAGGGATATGTTCTAGATTAAAGGACACTAGAAAGACTAACTGCAGTGTGAGATCCTTGATTGGATCCTAGGTATCCCTTCCCCCAAAAAAGGAAGGGAGAATAAAGAACATTTTTGAACAACTGGGAAAATTTGGGTATGAATGGATATCAGTTAATTCTATTATGTTAATTTTAAATTCCTTGGGTGTGATTCTAGGAAAATGCCTTATTCTTTGGAGATCCACCCTAAAGTATTTGGAGTGCAATGTCATTATGTCTACAACTTATTTTCAAATGGCTCAGGGGAAAAAAACATTGTGTTTGCGTATATATTTACATATATACAGAGAGATAAAGCAAATGTGGCAAAACATTAATAATTCTTTAAACCAGGTGAAAGACATAGGCATAGTCATTGTCTAATTCTTTCAGCTTTTCTGCAATTTTGAAATGTTTCAAAATAAAAGTTAGGAAAACCAAAAACCATGAAGCTATTTCACTATTAATGTATTTGAGGGAAAGGGAATGGGGAGACACTAACTCATGTATGTGAAAATTTTTTTCTGATTGGCAAGTATATTCCAAGAGTAGGATGAGTAGGATTGGATGCCTTGTTATAAAATTATACAAACAGAATTATGTACCAATTTTGTTCTCTAAGAAAACTTCCAACCTTAACGTTCAAAGTAGACTTTTCCAATTAGGAAGAATGTATGTTATGGAGTCAATACAAATATTTCAGTCTAATTGGCAATTACAGTCTCAACATAAACTAATAAACATGTATTCTGGTTTACCAATTAATCTAATCTCGTCTGAGTTTAATTACTTTAAACAAGCCCTTAGAATCTGACTGACTTACAAGTACATGGATAAAACTGAGTTCTTATTCTTGCAAACTGAGACTAGGCAAGGGTAGTCAAACCATCTTAACTAGATTTTGCTTACACGTTTTATACACTGGCTACACGGAACCAGTCTGAAAAGCAGTTGCAACATGACTTTAAATCAGGAATTCCAAATCTGTCCTTAGGAAAGAATCAGTGTTCAGAACTGGTATGTTTAGTACACAATTGCTGTGGTGATGTCATGCTCTCCCTGGCCAGGTCTGAGCCACAACAGATGAGGGACAGACATTCATGGCAAATGGAACCGCTCTTCTCATTCCTATGGGCCCCTCACCTCTCCTCCCTGCCCTTGGGCAGTATGTGGGATGCAGGGATATGGAATCCGGCTGACCTCGCTTCCTCCACCCTCTGCCTCATGGCATCAGCAGGACTGGGGGGTCCTCTGAGGCAGCAGGTACCCCTTGCTCGCCTCCTATGGCCGTTGCCTTGCAGGCAGCCCTTCTTCAAGGTGGTGGGAGCTGCCCCACGAGCCCATCAGGCTGCCCTTCCCTGCCCGCGCCAGTGTTGGTTCTGCTAGACCTTTGCAGTGCTCCTGGAGTGCTCCAGGTTGTCCCTCAGGTGCCCCAGGCTGGGCAGTGGTGTCGTTCCTGTTCCCAGTGCCCCATCCTCTGGTCACGGTTGCAGTGTCTGCGTGTGGGACCAGGAAAGTTTTGGGAAGGGTCGAGGTGGTTTTTTTTTTTTTTTAATTTAGTTTTATTATTTTTAATTTTAAAAAAAATCTGGTATGTTTAAATGAAATACATTAACTGAATCAGAACATTAAGGATGGAACAGTTCCTCCCTACCCACCTATCAAAGAAGTCTATAATGGGTCAACTGCATGGTGCTAGCAGAGGAGGGAGAATGTGGAGGTGGAATAGAAAGTGAAGGGGTTGGAAGATTGGTCACATTGAGCATATAAATAAATTGAGGATAATGAACCCCAGATTCCTCACTCCTGGAGAAGATACTTAAAACTTATCAAAGGGAAAGGTTAGAAAGAACCCTGAAGTATTGCTTAAGAATTAAAGGGATCAGTATGAGGTATTTTATTTTATTTTATTTTTTTGAGACAGAGTCTTGTTCTGTTGCCCAGGCTGGAGTGCAGTGGCGTGATCTTGGCTCACTGCAACCTCCACCTACCAGGTTCCAGTGATTCTCCCGTCTTAGCCTCTTGAGAAGCTGGGATTACAGAGGGCACCACCACACCCAGACAATTTTTGTATTTTTAGTAGAGATGAGGTTTTACCATATTGGCGAGACTGGTCTCAAACTCCTGACCTCAAGTGATCCACCTGCCTCGGCCTCCCAAAGTGCTGTGATTACAGGTGTTAGCCACCACGCCCAGCCCTTTTAATATATATACACAGACACAGAAATAGTCATAGATGTGTGTATGTATGTATGTGTATATTTCCTAGCTACGTTTGGTGAGAGGACATACTAAGTGTGTTAATCTTGGTTTCTAAATATTTATCCTACAAAACTGATTAAAGAAATGGCTGATTCCAGTCGGGTGTGGTGGCTCATGCCTGTAATCCCAGCACTTTGGGAGGCTTAGGTGGGTAGATCATTTGAGGTGGGGAGTTCGAGACCAGCCTGACCAATATGGAGAAACTCTGTCTCTACTAAAAATACAAAAATTAGCCAGGTGTGGTGGTGCATACCTGTAATCCCAGCTACTTGGGAGGCGGAGGCAGGGAAACCACTTGAACCCGGGAGGTGGAGGTTGCGGTGAGCTAAGATTGCGCCATTGCACTCCAGCCTGGGCAACAAGAGTGAAACTCTGTCTCAAAAAAAAAAGAAAAAAGAAATGGCTGATTCCAGGTCTGAGGCAGGAAAATTACAAGATTAGCCTAGATTAGCCTAGAAATCTTGTTGTACCATAAAGTAAGCAAATGTTCAAAGAATGATGGGGACATGTCAAAAAAAAAAAAAAAACCACGCAGGAGCCAACTTGAAGGGACTTTTATTGGCCAGATATAGGACAATTTGAGCATCAAAACAAATAATGAGTATGCTGGATTATAACTAACTGAATAAATTAGGAACCCACAAATCCACATGGACATTAATTTAAAAAAATAAGTGTATAAATGGGGAAGAAGAGATAGTTCTTCCTTACAATAGAATGTCAATTAATAAATATGGAAGTAATCAAATGTGGATGGAAATCCAAAATTAACCTTTGGCAACCATCACAGTAGTGGTTCAACAATGGAGACTAATGCTAGTGAGTTAAGGGTTAGTGAGGAAGTGTAATCTCAGAAATACTCCTCACAAAATACTAATCAATTACAAATGGAAAATGGTAACTTTATGGTAGTCATGGTGACTTTAAAGCAGGTGATCAAGGTTAACAGCATCAGTGGTGGCACAGGTAGACACTGTGTGCCCCTGGATGTGATGCAGTCCACTGAAAAGAACATGACATCTTTTTTGTGGCTTTCATCTAAGCAGGTACAAAGTGTGAGGAAAGTATCTGTAGGATGGTAAGGCCTGTAATATTCAAAACTGTTGCATTCATGAAAGACAGGAAAACACTGAGGACCTAGTTCCAGATCGGAGGAAGCTAAAGGGACATGACCATTAAATGATTGGGGATCTCAGACCAGAAAGAACAAAGAGTCATTGTTGGGACTTTCAGCAAAATTATTTCAACTTAAATTATTTGAAAAAGGAAAAAAGGAAAATTAAAGGCCTGCAAATTTAATAATCATATACAGATATTCACTCCAATCTGGAGAAGAATGCCCCAGAAGACATGTATCTTGTTACAGATGAGCCAATTTTGGGATAATCCCAGAGCTACCTATGTATTTTAGCTTTTATTTTGTTGTCTGGTAACTACTTGGTACTTGCCTGTCTTCCTCACAAGACTACACTGAGTAGAGGAATTTTTGCCTGATTCATCAAGATCCTAGATCCCACCCTCATCATTGCTATCCTCACAGTCCTCTTAATCACTCTTATATTCAATAATAATATTAACAATAATGATATTAACAACTAGATCACACCCTGTCCACCCCAAACTCTGGCATACTAAGCATCTTCAATGTTCATTCATTAATTCCTATTGTAACTCCTAGTCATCTAACTCTTATTCTCTTGGATTTGTTACCTCTTTAGTTCCAATTCATCTACTTACTTTCCATTTTATACCCTAGAAGTGGTTATCACCAGCATCTGCTGCCAAAGCTCTAACTCTAGGCCTCAATGCTCTCATCCACAAAATAAGAAACAATTGGCTGGGCGCAGTGGCTCATGCATGTAATCCCAGCACTTTGGGAGGCCAAGGTGGGTGGGTCACAAGGTCAGGAGTTCAAGACCAGCCTGGCCAACACAGTGAAATCCCATCTCTACTGAAAATACAAAAAATTAGCCGGGTGTAGTGGCAGGTGCCTGAAATCCCAGCTACTCGCTGAGGCAGGAGAATCGCTTGAACCTGGGAGGCGGAGGTTGCAGTGAGCCGAGACTGCACCACAGCACTCCAGCCTGGGCAACAGAGCGAGACTCCATCTCAAACAAAAATAAAATAAAAAAAAAAGGAAAAATCTGGCCAAATAAGAATAATCCTGATTTCTCTAATGATTACCATGTACAGGCACTGTGGTAAAGGTATTTTTATTATGTCCAACTTACAGACAATAAAATGAAGTTTTGAAATCTTCTCAAGGTCCAAGGATACCAAACTAATGACTTGCAAATCCAGGGTTCAAATCTAGCGTTTCTGGTGCCCTTAAATGTATTATACTGCATCCTATACAGAACATATACCAGATATTTCTGGTGTAAACATTCTGTAGCGCACTGAAAAACAAACAGGCTACGGTACAGACTGAGTACTGTACTTAGAAATTATACTGCTGAATTATTAGACTAATGTTTCTTAGATTGATTTTTTTCTGTCTTAAAATGATTTACACAAAAGGGTTTCTCATTCTAGCCTGAAATTACTAATGGATGAAATGTAGAAAGTTTTTTAACAACAGAACAAAAAAACTGAAACATACTCACAACTTCTCCATAACGTGCAGCTGAAATTCTACGTAGAGGAAAATTCCCTGTGCTGCTGAAACATAATCCCCCTGTCTTCATAAATAAATGAGGGAAAAAATAGAAGCTTATGAAAAGGCATAAGCAATTGAATTAAAAATATATATACTTTATCAATTTGGTTAGCCTTACTAAAATGTTAGGTTCTGAACATGCACAGGACCTGCTGGTATTAACAAATGTTGGCTCACATCGGACGCACCTGTTCAATATAACAAAAATAATTTTTAAAATGTTAATAAATTATACTAAACCTAATAGAAAAGCTGTCTTTCTAAACAATGGATTAGAGTAGATTCATTCAGTAAGCAATTATGTAAATATGTTAAACAAATTTAAAATAACACTGATTTGAATAGTTTTAGGCCATTCTGTGTTACAAAGTATAAAGTAAGTAAAACTAATCAATAATAGAAGAGCATTTTTTAACTACATGGAATGTACATAATGAATAATTCTGAATATGAAAGATAATTAAGTCACTCAACTAACAAGAGAGCAACAAACTCATATAAATGAAGCCCAATTTTTACAATTAGTTATATCAAATATACTTTCCTTATTTTATGTGCCACAAAGTAAAAAGGTAGCATAACCTGAAGAGAAATGTATCTCTAGCTCCTATCAAACCTACAGCCAACACTTTTAAATAAATTCTATTTACCATCTTTGTTTATTTTAGAAAAATACTTCATATTTTTCATTAATGAATGAGATAGAGGGAGGGAGGGTACTGCTCCAATGAGGACAGTGATGAGTGAATATATGGGTATTCATCACTTGCAAAATAGAGCAGGTAGGAGTCGGGCTGGGGCATGACATAAAACACACTAGGCTTGGGGAAATATTGGGCAAAAAAAATCGGTATTTGGATGCCATAACTCAGGTCAGCCTTAGAGAAAAGATGATCCAACACTAAGTAGCCCTCAGAAAAGCTGCTCAACTATTTTCCATATTAAACTTGGAAACTAAAGAAAAAACTGTGCCTGGAGGGAAGTCATGATGTAGGCCTCTAATAAATTAAAGATGCTGAAATTGGTATAATGTGCTTAAATTAGAGGGAAGTATATAGGCAGGCAGGGGTGTGTGTGTGTGTGTGTGTGTTTCACAAACACATGCACAAAGGGGGAACAGGAAGCAACAGAAAATGGGACTATAAATCAGGGTACCTGGGCTATTATTAGCATACATTTATGTTTTTCTATGTAACATTATAATACATAAGGGCTTTAGTACAGTACTTAGCACATAATTATATTACAGATTATATACAAATTATGTAACAACAAACAAAAATAGCTACCCTGTACAGTGGTTACTATGTAGCACTATACTAAGAACTGTATCTATTTACTTTATTACTTATTATTTCTGAGCCATTACAGCCTATGAAGTGGGTGGTAACATTACCATTCTAAAGACAAGGGATTGTGAAGTAGTGAGCTATCCAAGGTCAGACAACTAACAGACTGGACCAAAATTTGAACCCTAGTGTGTCTCACGCTCTGGGCCTCAGCTTCTGTATCTGTTAATGTCTACTTCTATCCTTCCTTGGGTTATTGTGAAAACTAAGTGATATGATAGGAAAACACTCTTAAAAGTACAAATTATACACTAATATAAGATGATATTAATGAAGTTAGCCCCCATCACACTGCTTACCTGTCTCCTAAAGCATTTACTACCATAAAAGAGTTTTCATTTCCATCACAGAGCTCACAAGTTGCTTGAGACAACAATGTTCCATTAATGTCTCTTTCCACTAAACAGTTTAGAAACAAAATAAAGATGTAACTCATAGTAAACATATAAGCTTCTACATATTCAGAAAATATTTAACAAAACCCAATTGTAACTATTATTCTATTAATTCTCAAAACACTTTATTTGCATTAAAGGCATAACAAGTATCTCCATAATAAAGTGTAGAGAAGTGATCCCTTCGTACCCGTTCATGCCTCCAAAAAAAAAGAGAAGTGATGCCTTCCCTATTCTCACATAGTAAAATATAGAAAATCATTTTCCAAGTCATCGTAACAATTAAGTCAGTATTTTTTTCCTCAAAAATTTTCTTACCTCTTATCTATACATTTCTGTCACACTAGGATGGGGAAGCAAGTATTTTCATAGATTACTGATAAGTTTCTGCAACTTAGAAGGCTTTTAGTAGTATCTATTAAAGTTTCAAATTCACATCCTTATAACACCACAATTTTGTTTTTAGATACCTAACTTACAGAAACACTTGAACATGTATATAAGGATATTCACTGAGGCATTATTTGTTAGAAACAACACGAATATTTAAAATAGCAGAATGATGGTACATCCATGCTACAAAATACTATGGAATATATTAAAAAGAATCAGGTAAGGCCAGGTGAGGAGGCTTATGCCTGTAATCCCAGCCCTTTGGGAGGCTAAGGTGGGTGGATCACATGAGGCCAGGAGTTCAAGACCAGCCTGGCCAATATGGCAAAACCTTGTCTCTACTAAAAAAAAAAAATACAAAATTAGCTGGGCGTGGTGGCACATGCCTGTAATCCCAGCTACTCAAGTGTCTGAGGCATGAGAATCACTTGAACCTGGTAGGTGGAGGATGCAGTGAGCTGAGATCACACCACTACACTCCAGCCTGGGCAAGAGTGAGACCCTGTTTCAAAAAACAAACAAACAAAAAGAATCAGGTAAATCTAACAGAGCATCAGAGCATACCGTTAACTGAAAAAAGTATGCTAGAACAATATTTGTGTATGAAACATTTATGCAAACATACCACTTATGTTTCCTGTGGCTATATAATGTAGATCCTTATAATAAAACAGGGAAAAAAATTCTGAATGTGCACACACAGAGACACACACACCAAAATTAGTACATCATGAAGTGTAATAAATTTCATATTGCCATCCAACTCATAAAACTTTCATTAGTCCCATCCCTAAGAATACACCCCCCAAATACCGTGAGAATCAAGTTAATATTTTCAATGGAGGCAACAGTGCCAATGAAACTACTAAGAAGCTGGGTGCAGTAGATTGCTTAAGCCCAGGAGTTTGAATCCAGCCTGGGTAACATAACAAGACCACGTCTCTGAAAAAATAAGACCAGGCATGGTGGCTCACACCTGTAATCCCAACACATTGAGAGGTCAAGGCAGGAGGACTGCTTGAGGTCAGGAGTTCAAGACCAGCTTGAGATATATAGTAAGACCCCCATCACCACAAAAAAAAAAATTGTTAAAAAGTAAAAAAAAAAAGGTAAAGATAATTTAAAAATTAATCTTTGGGTAATATATGAAATATAAAAATAAAAGGCACAAAAGGATTTATTTTATTTTATTTTTTGAGAGAGTTTCGCTCTTGTCATCCAGGCTGGAGCGCAGTGGCGTGATCTCACTCACTGTAACCTCCACCTCCCAGATTCAAGTGATTCTCCTGCCTCAGTGTCCCAAGTAGCTGGGACTACAGGCACCTGCCACCACGCCCAGCTAATTTTTCTATTTTTAGTAGAGACAGGGTTTCACCATGTTGGCCAGGGTGGTCTTGAACTTCTAACCTCAGGTGATCCACCCGCCTCGGCTTCCCAAAGTGCTGCGATTACAGGCGTGAAACACTGCACCAAGCAAAAAAAGATTTAAAATGAAAATTAAGTCTCTTTCCCACTATTCCCAGGCACTCAGTTCTTCACTCAGGAGGCAGCATTGTTAACAGTTTCTTATGAGTCTTTTCAGAAATAACCTGTGCATATACAAGCACATATGCATATATAATGGTCTTTAAAAAGCTAAATAGTGGAATACCAAATACATAAAATAGTGCTGATAAATAGCAGGTACTCAATAAATATTTGTAGATGAATGAATAAATTATTCCATATCTTGCTTTTTTACTCAATATATCTTAGATTTCTTTCCATAGCACTATGTGTAGAACTGCCTCTTTATTTTTCCACAATTGCATTCCATACCATTGTATGACTATATCATAATTTAATTGATTTATCTCATCTTGATAGAATCTTATTTTGTTTATAATCTTTTGTCTTAGGAATAATGTTGCAAGAAAAAAACATTCAACACTTCTTCAGGCATACAGTTAAGTGTATCCAAATGAGAAATTTCTAGATGAGAGCTTTCCAGGCAAAGATAATCTGTATTTTTAATTTTGATAAACACCATAAATTTGCTTTCCACAGAGGTTGCACCAACTTAAAATTTTTCCCATTAATACAGGAATAACTATTTCCCTGTATCCTTATAAATACATTGTCAAAGTTGAAAAAGTTTCTTTTTTATTTTGAGATGGAGTTTCACTCTTGTTGCCCAGGCTGGAGTGCAATGGCGTGATCTTGGCTCACTGCAACCTCCACCTCCTGGGTTCAAGCAATTCTCCTGCCTCAGCCTCCAAGAAACTGGGATTACAGGCATGTGCCACCATGCCGGGCTAATTTTGAGTTTTTAATAGTGACTACATTCGTCAGGCTGGTCTTGAACTCCTGAACTCAGGTGATCCACCTGCCTCGGCCTCCCAAAGTGCTGGATTACAAGCGTGAGCCACTGTGCCTGGTCGAAAAAATTTTATAATAAAATCTGGTAGGTTAAAAATAAAATCTCATTTTAGCTTTAATGTACATTTTCTTACTCTGAGTAAAGTTGAACATTTTTTTCTCATGTTAAAATATTTTTTTCTATGTGAACTTTATTTATGACTCTTGGCTATTTTAAAAATTGGGTTATTCATCTTACTTTTATTTATCTGTAGGAGCTTTACATTTATTGAAGAACTTCGACCTCTGTCTATTATATGCATTAATATTTTTCTTTAGTTTGTAGTTTGGTTTTTGGTATTATAATTTTTATGGCATTTTATAAATTTACCAATTTTTTCTCCTGTGGTTTTTCTTTTTTTCTTTTTTTTTTGTAGACACAGAGTCTCTCTATATTGCCCAGGCTGGTCAGGAACTCCATGGCTCAAGTAATCGTCCCACCTAGGCCTCCAAAGTGACTGAGTATTTTTGGTCATACTTAGGCCTGTTACACCAAAACTATACAAATTTTTCCTGCATTTTCTTTAAGAACTTTCATATATTCATATTTAGTATTTGACTCATTTGGAGTTTAATTTTCTCAGAAATAAGGTAGAAACCCAACCTGGGTGTTTTCTCAGTTTTCCCAGCACCATTAATCAGTTTTATCCCCACTTATATGAAATGCCACTTTTTTCACATACCAAATTCCCATATGAATTGAAACTATTCTGATTGCCTGTTTTAAGTTCCATCAATCAGTCTGTGTATCCATAAGCCTGTCATATATGTGATTATAGTAGCTATATAACATGCATATTATCTGATGGGGTAGTTCCTTCTTTCCCTTCCCAGAATTTTCTTAGCTTTTCATATAACTTTCCTGTTAAACTTCAGACTCTATTTGTATATTACCCCAAAACAAACAAATAATATCCTGATAGAATTTATTAGGGTCCTTTAAAATATACAGACTGGTAGAAGAGTTGGCATCTTTCTAATATTTAATCTTCCCATCCAAAAATAAAGAATGCATTTTCACTTATAAAAGCCTGCCTTCATATCCCTCAGTAATACTCACGAATTTCTTCAATTAATTATGTTGTACATTCCTTCTAAAGTATATGCCAAGGTCAGGTGCGGTGGCTCAAGCCTGTAATCCCAGCACTTTGGGAGGCTGAGGCAGGCAGATCACCTGAGGTCGGAAGTTCAAAACCAGCCTGACCAACATGGAGAAACCCTGTTAGCCACTAAAAATATAAAATTAGCCAGGTGTGGTGGCACATGCCTATAATCCCAACTACTCCGGAGGCTGAGGCAGGAGAATCACTTGAACCTGAGAGGGAGGTTGCAGTGAGCCAAGATCACACCATTGCACTCTAGCCTGGGCAACAACAGGGAAAACTCTGTCTCAAAAAAACAAAACAAAAATAAAAATTAAAATTAAAAAAAAGGATATGCCTACTTATTTTTTCTTTTTTGTTGCTACTGTATATGAGGTATTTTCTTCCATCACTGTTTATAATAATTTTTAGTCATTCTGTTGGGTGTTTTAAACATACAATCAAATCATCTGTAAACAATGATATTTTACTTTTTTTTTTTTTTTTTTTTCATGAGACAGGGTCTTACCCTGTCGCTCAGGCTGGAGTGCAGTGGCGCCATCTCAGCTCACTGTAGCCTTGACCTTCCAGGCTCAAGCGATCTTCCCACCTTTGCCTCTCGAGTAGCTGGGACTACAGGTGCATGCCACCGTAACCAAATAATTTTTTTTTTATTTGTAGAGATGCGGTTTCACCATGTTGCCCAGACTGGTCTCAAACTCTTGAGCTCAAGCAATACACCTGCCTTAGCCTTCCAAAGTGCTGGGATTAACAACGGCCTACCTTTTCTTTTCCAATGATAAATATTTTTTTTCTCTTACTTAAGTGCATAGTTTGCATCCTTTTCCAGGTCCTGACATTAATAGGAATGCTTACGCTTTTTCCCTATTAAGCATCAAGTTGGCTTTTGAGTTGAGACATATTTTGTCATGTTATGTTAAGGAAATAACCATCTAATCCTACAATATTAAGAGTTTTAAAAAACTCAGACAAAACTTTGTATTTTCTTCTCAATGCCTGCTGATGTTTTAAGTATCACTAAATTTGTACAAAAATAATTTTTATAAACACTATTAAGGGCTGGACACAGTGACTGATGCCTATAATCCCAGCACTTTAGGAGGCTGAGGCAGGAAGATCTCTCGAGGCCAGGAGTTCAAGACCAGGCTGAGCAACATAACGAGACCCAGTCTCTACAAAAAATTTAAAAATTAGCCAGCTGCAGTGGTGTTATGTGTGCAGTCCTAGCTACTCAGGAAGCTGAGGCAGGAGAATTGCTTGAGCCACTGCAAAAATATTAAGTAATCACTTAACTATTTAAATTAGTGCCCTTTTCAAATAAAAACAAAAACAAGAATGAAGATTTATCACTACTTCTTTATAAGGAATCTAATTCTTACCTAAAATATGGCCAATGGGACAGTGACATTTTCCTTCGGCAGTTAAGTCACTAGGGCAAGAAATGCAGTTCCAGCCATCTTCTGTAACACCTTTCTAAATTAAAAGAAAAAAAATGCTTTTCTCTTTTTTAATTAACTTTCTTCTTCTAATCATGTAAGTTCAAAATGCCATAAGAGTATGTAACTACAGTGAATATTCAAATAAATCATACATATATGAGCCACATAAAAATTCCCTGGAGAGATAATTCATGCTTATATTCCAAAATGAAGCTCTATATTATCACTATGTCCTGAAAACTATTAAAGGATTAACTCTGGATAATAGTTCTCTCTTCTTCAGGATCTTTAATTCAAATGGATGCCTGTTTCATAATTATTTGTCATTTCGTTTTTCCATTTACAAATATAAAACACAACACAACACAAAAAGATTGAATCAACGGTCAGTTAATAGGTTAATCTTACCTGTTCTAAAACTCTATTCTAATTTTTAAAAATTCAAATACATAAAAAATTTAGTCCAGGCACAGTGGCTCACGTCTGTAATTCCAGCACTTTGGGAGGCCAAGGTGGGTGGATCACTTGAGGCCAAAGTTTGAGGCCAGCCTGGCCAATGTGGTGAAACCTCGTCTCTACTAAAAATACAAAAATTAGCTGGGCGTGGTGGTGTATGCCTATAATCCTACTTGGGAGGCTGAGGCACCAGAATGGCTTGAACCAGAAAGGTGGAGGTTGCAGTGAGCTGAGATCGTGCCACTGCACTCCAGCCTGGGCAACAGTAATACTCTCTTTCAAAAAAAAAAAAAATTCATTTATGATTCAAAATGGGTAAATTTTATGAAATATAAATTATACACATAGTTGTTAAAATTGATTTATGAGAATATTTTCTTCTATCCATTTATGGCTTGTACTAGTAAAGGTTTTTTTTTTTTTGAGACAGAGTCTTTGCTCTGTTGCCAGGCTGGAGTGCAGTGGCACAATCTCGGCTCACTGCAAGCTCTGCCTCCCAGGTTCAAACAATTCTCCTGCCTCAGCCTCCCGAGTAGCTGGGACTACAGGCACGTGCCACCACGTCCAGCTAATTTTTGTATTTTTAGTAGAGATGGGGTTTCACCACATTTGCCAGGATGGTCTTGATCTCTTGACCTCGTGATCCACCTGCCTCAGCCTCCCAAAGTGCTGGGATTACAGGCGTGAGCCACCGTGCCCGGCCTAGTAAAGGTTTTTGATAAAGTATGACAGCATTCAAAATTGGGCTTATTATATCATATGGTTTAGGAAAAGCCTGGGGCAAAAAACACAATAATTACAAACACAGATGTAACCAAAGTTTATAAAGAACAAAAATAATGCCACAAATTATTTTAAATTTTGGTTGAAAAGACCGAATTTATCAAGAAATACTCCTATATTTGGCAATACATTTATACAGGACAATTTATTTATTTATTTATTTATTTATATTTTATTTATTTTTTTGAGACAGAGTCTCGCTCTGTCACCCAGGCTGGAGTGCAATGGTGCAATCTTGGCTCACTGCAACCTCTGCCTCCTGAGTTCAAGCGATTCTCTTGCCTCAGCCTCCCAAGCAGCTGGGACTACAGGCACGTGCCACCACAGCCAGCTCATTTTTGTATTTTTAGTAGAGATGGGGTTTCACCATATTGGCCAGGCTGGTCTCAAACTCCTGAGCTCATGATCCACCAGGCTCAGCCTCCCAAACTGCTGGGATTACAGGCATGAGCCACCGTGCCTGGCCTATATAGGACAATTTAAAAATTACAATAACTTAAACAATGTCACTGAAAAAGAAATCTGCTGCGAGACCACTTTTTATTAGCAGCTTTTTATCATGGGTAATTCAGCTAGGATCAATATTTGCAAAGATATAAAATAAATGGTAATCTATTATAATCTATTATAAAGATATAAAATAAATGGTAATATAAAAAATGGTAATCAGACTTACAAGTAATACAGATAGCTATAAATTGGGACAATTGATAACTTCATATTAAATTCCCAGAATTAATATTTTTTATATGACAATGAGAAGAAACATTACTGTAAATGTCACAACTGTTACACAGACTTTTAATTATCCAACATGATTGAAAAATATATTTATGTTGAGAATTATATATAGTAACTATTTACTAATTTTTCAAAAATTACGATACAATGAAATTACTAACAAAACAGAAACAGACATTATTTAATCTATTAATGCAATTGGTATTTCATGAAATAATTACACCTTAGATATCATTATGAACATCAATAATCATATAAACTGTTGACATGGTAGGTCTAAGACAACTCCACTTGCATCAGTCAAAAGAATATACACATCCCAAATTGCACACATCCCAGACTGCTCTATATATGCCTTATTCATCTAATTTTCTTCATAACCGAGTTATTCTACGAGTAAAAACAAAAACTTAAATTTTTACAGCTTTGTGGTTTTTGGATTTCAGATTTTAAAAGAAATACATTTCTGTTTTCTCCAAGTTTGCATGAAATTTCGCTGATCTCCCAAAACTTACTCTAGTAAAAATAAAATTAGCATAGTAATTTTAAAGTCTGTGGGGAAACATTAAACATTAAATTATATTTTGAAAAATAAAGATATTTAACTTACTACTTTTTACAGGTAAGTTATTTTAAAATAAATTATGCGCACCATGTTTTCTGGGCACTTTTTACAAATAATAGCAGGTCCTCCATTATTAGAGATCATCTGAAATCCTGGTAGACATACACATGAAGTTCCTAAAAAAAAAAAAAAAAAGCCAATTTTATCCTTGATAAATAAAAATAAAGTTCCAAGATAGTGAAACTTTTAAAAAGTCTGAAGATCTTGAGAAGCAGTATAGTGATTAACAGCAGGATTCTGGAGGCAGTACTGCCTGGGTTCAAATCCAGAAATACACTTCTTGAGTTCCAATCGTAGTAATCCTACTCAGTTGCATGACCTTGAACAAGTTACTAAACTCTCTGCCTTGGCTTCCTCTACAATAAAATGGAGAAAAAAAATTGGTACCTACCTCACAGGGTTAGTATGAGTACAAAATTAGTTATTATACGTAGAGGTCTTACACTGGCACACAGCTGGTATTATGCTGCTACCATTTTAAGTGCAAGTATAACTAAACTATTAAACTACTTAACTGCTGCTGGAAATTTTACATTTCTACGTCACTAAACAATATACATGTATTCGGGCCAGGCGCGGTGGCTCACGCCTGTAATCCCAGCAATTTGGGAGGCGGAGGCGGGTGGATCACCTGAGGTCAGAAGTTCGAGACTAGCCTGATCAACATGGTGAAACTCCATTTACAGGGACTAGGGGCCGACCAAGGCGGGAGTGTTACTTTTGCCAGGGCCCACCGCAAACCGTCTTACCTCGGGCATCTTGCCTCTGGTTAGCTCCACAAGGAACACACGAGAGGGCGGAGATATCAAAGTACTGGTTGTTGTCGCACTTCTCCGGCTGCTGGAAAGGGAAAGAGAAGGTCTGGGCCTGTAAGAAGCGAGGGAGGAACAACAGAAGGAACGCGGTCAAGGCCCGGGCGGATAAGAGGGACCAAGCCGCCATTGCCACCCCAGCCCCACCGCGCGTCGCCATGGTACCGACGCTGGAAGCCTCACAGGCTCCAGCCCCCCATCAGCCTCTGCGGCGGCTTCGCTGAGCTGATTGGACAACCCAAGTCCGGGTACCGGAACTCACTGCTCGTGTTGCTTGGTTGCTAGGTTACCAACCCTGCGCGAAGTTGGCAGGTCCAGTAAAGAATGGGTTAGAGACCGGTTAACCCTGGAACCCAGCGATATTTTCAAACGTGTATAGAGTTCCTCTACTTACGATAGGGCTGCCCCCTCCCCGCAATAAACCCATCGTAAGTTGAAAATATCATAATTTGTCGAGTTATAGTTACATCAGAATTTATTCAGACTAGGTAATTTTCACGTTAAAGGAAACATGACTTGTAGTTTAACAATTTGATGTCAAAAAACCCCACTGACTTAAAACCCAGTGAAGGATTACTATAGCTCAAAGACTGAAAAAATAAAAAAACTTTCCTGCCAGGTTTGAGCATAGGAAATCATGTATGCGAGACAAAGTAGGAAACGGAAGAAACCATGTTTGCTCATTCTGTTGCCAGCGAAATTTCACAAAGGCCCTGACTCAGTGACTGAACGCAGTCCTCCAGAAGAATGCCCTGAAGACAATAAGTAGGATAGAGCACAGGTTTTCACATCTGTTGCTTGAATCACTTCATTTTTTAAAAAGATACAGTCAGTGATCCTAGCTCTTGCCTCTTCCTGTACGTAAGATAACGTGTGACAGGATTAATGATTATGCCTCTGTAATCTATAACCAGATGTAGTCTCCAAACAAAACTTTGATGAGATTTTGCTCCAACGTAACTTCTGAGCACGTTTAATGTAACTTTTGAGCACATGCAGAACTCCATCCCTTGATATAGAAACTGGGGGCAGAACAGCTGCTTTGGACCAGTATAACATAAACTCTTTGAAAGACTCTCCAGGGTTGCATTCCTCAGTAAGACTCCGAATAAAACTAACTTTGAGTCTTGAAAAGCCTGATTTTTTTCTTTAGTTGACATGTATATAAAATGAGATCACCTTTACACCTTTTGTGAATAAAGGAATCTAAGCCTGGTGCTGTGGCTCACACCTCTAATCCTAACATTTTGGGAGGCCACCGTGGAAGGATTGTCTGAGCCCAGGAATTCAAGACCAGCCTGGGCAACATAGTGAGACTCCACTTCTACAAATAAAATTTATTTTAATTAGCTGGGTGGGTGGCACATGCCTATGGTCCCAGTTGCTTGGAAGGCTGAGGCGGGAGAACCACTTAAGCCCAGGAGGTCAATGAGCCCAAAGGCTGCAATGAGCTGTGATCGTGCCACTGCACTCCAGCCTGGATGTCAGAGACCCTATATCAAAAAAAAAAAAAAAATCCTGGACAAAAATATGGAAACGTTTAGAGTTAGAGACCACTTGCGAGGCTAAGGTAGAAATCTAGAGTCTAAATTGGAGCCATGGAGGAAGGGAGAGGCAGGAGAGGATGAATAAAGGAGCTATTCAGGAAGAAGAATTATAAGAATTTTATTATTTGGACATAGGAAGTAAACAAACAGAATCAAGGATAACTTCCAGGTTTCTGATTTGGGTGGCTGGGTAGATGGTTGTGATATTAAAGGAAGATACCTGTGGTAGATAGCTTCTAAGCGAAAACTTATTGGATAAAGAAAATTTTAAGGTAGAAATGAAAGTTATAGGAATATTTAACATGGTGGGAGCTAGAGGTATGGATAATAATAGAAATAATAGGTATTAATAGCTTGTTTTTGTTATCAAGCAAATGAGCTCTCTATCCAATGCATGCACAGAAGCCAATACTATGTGGCACAAGCTTTTGAGGAAAAAAAGTCTTTATTTGCACAACTGGTCAGCAAGGATATAGGAGTGCATTCAAATCTGTTTCCCTGATTTAGAGTCTTGGGTAAACTCATGGGCTTGGAAAGCCAAGGGAAGAATTTAGGAATGTGTCTTGGCAGGCAGAATGGAGGACTTTAAATTTGACCATTTAGAAAAAGGTACGTAGAGGCCGATTTTAGGCCTGATCCTCCAGGCAAATGGACCCATCACTTTTGAAAGAGTTCCAAGTTCAGGTTCCAGTCATGTCCCGGTCTTGGTTCCAAGGAAAGGATTCATTGGTTTTGGGTGTTGTTAGAGGTCCAGGCTTTTTCTATTGCACATGACTGGGCTACATGACTTTCAGTTTTTGGCTCTGTTACATCTAAAAGGTAACACGACATTTTGTTATCAACAGAGTAGGCTCAGTTTGGGCTAGTCCCATGGAGACACTTTTAATGTGTCCGGCATTGCAATATCTCATTTGATCCTAAATTGGGACTGTTATCATCACCTTTACTTTACAGATGAAATAACCAAGGCTTAGAAAGTATAAGTGACTTTCTAAGGTCACACTTAATTCATGGTTCTAACCCTGGTAATTTGACACCAGAGCCCATACTTTTCTTCGGGTTTTTGTTGTTGTTGTTGTTGTTGTTGTTTTAAACTTTAATTTAGGTTCAGAGGTACATGTGCAGGTTTGTTATATAGGTAAATTGAGTGTCTCAGGGGTTTGGGGATCAGATTATTTCCTTACCCATGTGATAAGCATAGTACCCAATAGGTAGTTTTTTGATCCGTACTCTCCTTTCACCCTCCACCCTCAAGTAGTACCCAGTATCTATTGTTCCCTTCTTTGTGTCCATCTGTACACAATGTTAGCTCCAACTAATAAGTGAGAACACACAGTATTTTATTTCTTTCCTGTGTTAGTTTGAGATAGGAGGTTGGCAGGACTGATTTCACAGGATAAGATCATAAAGACCTGGCTGATAAAACAGGATAGGTAAAGAAGAGGACTGAAACCTGCTAAAACCAAGATGGTGACCAAAGTGACCTCTGGTCATCCTCACTGCTCATTATATGCTAATTATAATGGATTAACATGCTAAAAGACACTCCCACCAGCACCTTGACAGTTTGCCTCTTGCCATGCCCACTTAGAGAAGTTACCCTACATGGTCTAACAAGGGAGGACGCTCCGTTCCAGGAATTCCCCACCTTTTTCCTGGAAAACTCATGAATAATCCACCCCTTGTTTAGTATATGATCAAGGAATAACCATAAATATACTCAGTCTAGCAGTCCTTGCCATTGCTCTGCCTATGAAGTAGCCACTCTTTATTCCTTTACTTTCTTAACAAACTTGCTTTCACTTTATTCTGTCAGATTGCTCTTGAATTCCTTCCTGCATGAAGCTGAGAACCCACATAGCCACTCAAGCTGAACCCTAATTTTGAGGTTTTCTCTGTGACAAGTTTGCTTTGGATAATGCAGAGCCCACACTCTTAAGCCCTGCTTTTTATTGTTGCCTTTGAATCTCTGGATGTGCTTTTCTGGGCAGGAATAAAGAAAAGCTAAAGGCAAGTAAGTTCAAGATGAGATTAATGAATTAAAATATTACAAAGAAGGTGAAAAACAGAAGTGGAGGTTGTGGTGAGAAAGGGGAATTAGTGAGGTTCAGATCTTACATCTGGGGCACTTTGTATGGTGAACCCTGTGTTCATTCCCAATCTCCAGACACTTAGTGCCCTTTTGATTTGTTAATCTTTTGTGTGTAACTTGTTTTTTACTTTCTTGAAGTCTTCAGGATGTTCCTCTCTGTGCCCCACCTTCTCATTTTTCTTAATTTTACAGTGATGTGTCTGGGCATGTTTCATTGTCATCTTTTGTGTGGAACACCTGTTGTAACTTTGCAATTCAGCAAAGAAACTCATGTCCTTTAACACTGGGAAATGATCTCTTCTACTAATTATTCCTTTGAAGACTTTCTCTCCGTTTTTTTTTTTTCTTCTGGACACCCTATTTTTCAGATACTAGACTTCCTGGACTGTTACTCTAATTTTCTCAGATTATGTTTTCATTTTTCTTTTCTTTTTTTTTTTTTTTTTTTTAGACGGAGTCTCGCTCTGTCGCCCAGGCTGGAGTACAGTGGCGGGAGGCGGGATCTCCGCTCACTGCAAGCTCCGCCTCCCGGGTTCACGCCATTCTCCTGCTTCAGCCTCCGGAGTAGCTGGGACTACAGGAGCCCGCCACCTCGCCCGGCTAATTTTTTGTGTTTTTAGTAGAGACGGGGTTTCACCGTATTAGCCAGGATGGTGTCAATCTTCTGACTTCGTGATCTGCCCGCCTCAGCCTCCCAAAGTGCTAGGATTACAGGCGTGAGCCACCGCGCCCGGCCTGTGTGTGTGTGTGTGTGTCGGAGTTTTTTTGCTCTTGTTGCCCAGGCTGGAGTGCAATGGCACGATCTCTGCTCACTGCAACCTCCACCTCCTGGGTTCAAGTGATTCTCCTGCCTCAGCCTCCCGAGTAGCTGGGATTACAGGCTTGTGCCACCACGCAGGGCTAATTTTGTTATTTTTAGTGGAGTCGGAGTTTCTCCATGTTGGTCAGGCTGGTCTCAAACTCCCGACCTCTGGTGATCCACCCATCTCGGCCTACCAAAGTGCAAGGATTACAGGCGTGAGCCACCGCGCCCAGGCTTCATTTTTCATTTTATTTTGTTTGGTTCTACTTTCTGGAAGATTTTCCTGCGCGTATCTGTCAAACATTGAATTGAACTTTTCATTTCTTCTATTATAAATTTAATTTCTAAGAGCTCTCTTTTGTTTTCTGGCTATAGCTTAATTATGGCATTCTTGAATTCTTCCATGCTGCAATATCTTATTTCCTAGAATACATTACTAGTGGTGTTTTAAAGTTTCCCTCTGTTGCATAATCTGTTTCTTCAAAGTTATGTTTTGTATAAAAGGCTTTCCTCCTAAATCTTGGGACCTTTTGCCATTTACACACATACAAAAGTGGGCGGCCAGGCGCGGTGGCTCACGCCTGTAATCCAGCACTTTGGGAGGCCAAAGCAGGTGGATCACCTGAGGTCAGGAGTTCGAGACCAGCCTGACCTAAACGGTGAAACCCCGTCTCTACTAAAAATACAAAAATTAGCTGGGCGTGGTGGCCATGCCTGTAATCCCAGCTTCTCAGGAGGCTGAGGCAGGAGAATTGCTGGAACCCAGGAGGTGGAGGTTGCAGTGATCCCAGACTACGACATTGCACTCCAGAATGGGCAACAAGAGCAGAACTTTGTCTCAAAAAAAAAAAAAAGTCGGCACACTGACAAGCTAATTAGAAGCTCTACAAAGATAGGAAAGGCTTGTTGACTGGGCTACAATGTGTGGAGTGATTTGCCTGGGTTGTTTCTTAGGGCAATCCCTCATTCTTCCTGTCCCCTTTCCCTATCCTACTGTGCTGATCAAATTTCTCAGAAAGATTCTTCTCCTTGGAGATTTTAAGCCTGGGTGTAATATTTAGAGGGTGTGAGTTTCATCGTTCACATAATGCCCTTCTTTTACATATATTAAATAGAATCCTTGTTCTTTTACATATATTAAATAGAATCCTTGTTTGCAAATGCACTGAGAATAAACCTTCAATCTTCTGTTGGAGTTGGGGAGAGACAGGTTTCCAGGTATTGGAAGGAAAGTGCTTTGAAAATTGATGTTCAACCACTTCTCCTGTTTTCACTCCCCTCCACAAACAGAAGATACTGTCTCCTAAGCCTTTGAGGACTTCTTTGGTGCATGTAAGATTGCTTCTTAGCTCTTCCCACTGTTAATGTAGGATTCAGCTCTCTTGGATCCATAGAAGAAATGGACACCTATCCACTTGCTTCCCGCTTGCAAAGTTCTATTGCTGTTCCTCTTACCCTATTCTCTTTATTCTTGTTAGTTTTTGTCTTTTTAAAAGTTGCTTCCCTGTTATTTTATTAGAATTTCTGGAAGGAGTGGAGATAAATACCTGTGTTTAAACTGTCACATTAAACTAGAAGCCAAAATAACCTGTTAACCTGTCTTCACAAACATACTCTTGCCACTCTCTAATCCATTCTCCATACCTCAGCTGGAGTACTCTTTTGAAATGCAAGTCCTAATATGTCATCTGCCTGCTGGTTTTCCGATGGAAAGATCAAAGTCCTTAACATGAACCCTAACCCTCAGCATGGTCTGACTTCTTCCTGCAGCCCTGCATTGTCCTGTGTGCTCCTGTGCTCTGTACCTGCACTGGCCTTATTTTCCTTCCCTGGATGCTGCCAAGCCTTTTCATTTCTCTGCCTGGACCACTCCCTCCCCTTCCCAGCAATTTCCTTTTATCTTTTTAACTCCTCCTTTCCAAGCAGCTCATTCATTACTTCTTCAGGGAACATCTCCCACCCTTCCTGACCAGGCCAGGGTCTCCTGTGAAATACTTTCACAGTACCATGGACTTCTCATCCATAGCACTTATCCCTGTAGTAAATTCACATTTAGTTGGGTAATTCTTTCATTGGTTTTACTTTTCTGAACTGCAGGCTTTGTAAAAGCAAGGACCGTGTGTGTGTGTGTGTGTGTGTGTGTGTGTGTGTGTGTGTGTGTGTGTGTTTTGGTCACCACTGCCTCCTCAGCATAGCACTGTGCTTGGCACATTGTAAGCATTTATTTCTATCATTATTTTATTTTTATTTATTTTTATATTTACTTTGAGAAAGGGTCTCAGTCTGTCACCCAGACTGGAGTGCAGTGGCACGGACACAGTTCACTGTAGCCTCGGCCCCCTGGGCTCAAGCAATCCTCCCACCTCAGTCTCCTGGGTAGCTGGGACCACCGACAGGCACTAGCATGCCCACCTAATTTTTGTATTGTTTGTAGAGACGAGGTTTTGGCACATTGCCCAGGCTGGTCTCAAACTCCTGGGCTCAAGTGATCCTCCTGCCTCAGGCTCCCAAAGAGCTGGTATTACAAATGTGAGCCACCTCCCCTGGCCAATTTTATTTTGTTTTCTTATTTTTTCTTAGAGATTGGGTCTCAGCCTGTCACCTTGGATGGAGTACAGTGATGCCGTCATAGCTTACTGAAGCCTTGAACATCTGGGCTCAAGCAATCTTCCTGCCCCAGCCTCCCAAGTAGCTGAGACTACAGGTGTGCATCACCACACCTGGCTATTTTGTTTTTTAAATTTTTTGGGAAGCAGGGTTGGGGGTGTCTCACTATGTTGCCCAGGGCTCACCTCAAACTCTTGGACTCAAACAAACCTCCTGCCTTAGCCTCCTAAGTAGTTGCGATTATTGGTGCGCACCATCACAACTGTTTTACATTGTAAGCATTTAATACACATTTGTTGCAGTGGAAAATAAAATGTGTCTCATTCCTTTCCTTCTTTAGTTTATTGTTGACTTCCAAACCCTGAGGGGAACTTGATGTCTTCTCCTCTCATTTCATCACAAGGAAGAGGACAGAGGGCCAATGTGGGTTTGGGTCCAGGACAACAGAGCCTCTGAAACTGCCTTTGCAAAGATTATGACAGTGAGAGAAATCTAACATGGCTTCACCCCATCTTGCTTCTAGCCTCACAGGCTGGGGGTGCTCATTCCTGGGTGAAGGCCAAGCTAACTATGGGAGGAATTTAGTTTCTAGTTTAACTTGAAAGCAAGGATGATAATAGCCCTTTCCTAAAACTAACCCCCCTTGCTCAGGGCCCAAAAATTGCTCTTGTGAAACTAATGAAAGGCCACAAGATTAAGATTATGAGAGGGACCTGAATTTTGCTAAACTGTAAATGTAGTTTTCTATAATCCCTAATTGCCCAGGAGTCATGTGGCCAGAGGTCACAAGATTTGTGACTTCCTCAATTGCGCCCATAGAAAACATCACTATTGTAAAACCTAAGATTGGTCTTTCGAGATATTTTTCAGACTGACTCCATCTGGATTCATGACTCATGACTCAATTGGTCCTATGCCCACCCCCCCAACCCCTCCCCCACCTAGAGGTGGACTCAGTGCAAGAGGACTGTTTTCCATACCTCTATGATTTCATCCCCAACCATTCAGCTGCACCCATTCCCTAATCACCTGTCCACCAAACTATCCTTGAAAAACTCTAACCTCCAAGCCTTTGGGGTGACTGATTTGAATAATAACTCCATCTCCCACATGGCCAGTCTTGCATAATAAACTCTTTCTTTACTGCAATACCATGGTCTCAGTGAATTGGTTTTGTCTGTGCAGTGGGCAGTAAAAACTTTTCAGGCGACCACATCTCTGGCCACTGTCCTAAAGGACAGAAGTTTTTTTGTGTCCATATGACATGGTCTTTGTCAGACAGAGTAGGAACAGGACACGGTTTCAGCTCACCCTCACTTAGAGTATTCTTTCATGCATTCCCACTGATCACAAAATCCATACCACTGTCACAATGCTAATAGTCCTTTTACTTAAAGAATTCCAGGAACTGGCCTTAGGAGATAAGCAAGGTTGTGGAGTGCCCTACCTTGGGAAGGAATACTAAACAAATTATTTATAGCCTTGTTGCCTCAGGCCAATCCACCAGGTGGCCCATTACTCAAGATAAGCGTTGCAACCAGTAATGCTGACCTGCATACCCTATCCCTGATGACAATTCCCACGCTTTGTCTAATAAAAAAGCCCAACTGACTCTTTTCTTTGGAGAGTCAGTCAGGGAATTCTCTCCCTCTTATGCCTTGGTGTAAGCTCCAATGAAGCCTTGCCTGGGAAAACTTTTTTGGCCTCATGTCAATTTCTATTGCATTGCATTGGGAGCCCAAGAACCTATCGCTGTTAACATTTGAGTTTACACTTTTTGGTCTTCTCCTTAAATTCTCTCTCTCTTTAGAGTTTGTCTTTAGATCCTTAGGTCTTCCTCTTGCTGCTTCCTTCTGTTTTATATACCTGGGATTGGATGGTACCCAGGGGGAAAGGAACACTAAGCAGAAGGACATCTGTTTTACATGGGGTCTTGCCCCATTTACTAAATGGATTCTCCTGAGATTTGTGATCCAAAGCTCCAGCAGTAAACCAAGAGATTTTATCCAGTATTCTTCCTACATAACTCCTTTCTGAACCTATAACTTTGACAGATTGTCAGTCAAGACCCCAGAGACAAGACTCCCATTTAACTCAGGCAAAAAACTATCCAAGTTGGAATTTGGAGGTCCTGTTCAGTTCTATTTACCATAAATCATTTAATTCTGTTGAGTCTCTTGAATCTAACTTCTGTCACACACAACTGACCAGACCAAGCTCCCTTATTTGATCAGCAGTGTCCAAACTGTGCTCCAATAATTCCTAGGAGTTTTGTAGTTGCATCTCTGAAGACCACTGCAGGGGACAAGTTGGCAAAGAGCATGAGGGACATCAGGGAAACATGCTATCTGGCTTTCTTGGTGTTTTACTACATGTCTTGCTTAATGTTTATATGTATATGTATATGTGTGCTAATTTTTTCTACACAACATCCCTACTATTGTCATCTTCATTTGATACATGATGAAATTGAGGCACAGAGAGATTCAGCAACTAAAGTGATATAGCTGGCAAGTGGCAGAGTTAGGCTTGGAACTATGATATTCTGATTTCTGAGCCAACCTTCTTGATTTCTAAGTTATACTGGAGTTTACTATGTGCTGGGGATTGTGCTGAGTGTTAATGATTTCATTCATTTTTCATGACTGCCCTGTACCGCGGGTACTATTATCTTTACTCTTTTGCTTTTTTTAAAATTTTTTTATTTTTGAGACAGAGTCTCACTCTGTCGCCCAAGCTGGAGTGCAGTGGCGTGATCTCGGCTCACTGCAACCTCCACTTCCCGGGTTGAAGTGATTCTCCTGTCTCAGCCTCCTGAGTAGCTGGGACTACAGGCACGTGCCACCACGCCTGGCTAATTTTTTGTATTTTTAGTAGAGACTGGGTTTTACCATATTAGCCAGGATGGTCTTCATCTCCTGACGTGGTGATCTGCCCGCCTTGGCCTCCCAAAGTGCTGGGATTACAGGCATGAACCACCGCACCCGGCCTTATCTTTACTTTTTCAATGAAGAAATATAAGGAATTTGTTCACAGTCATGAAGTGGCAGAGCTGTATTCACACTTGGGTCTGCCTGCCCTGACAGCCCACTGTCTTAATCTCATTATACACACATCTTCCTGTGTGTAATGACTAGTGGATTGTGTGTGCTTTCTCCTCTGCTAGAATGTAAGCTTTTTGAGGAAAGAGGACAATATCTTTTTTATCTTTGTCTTTCAGGAGCCTTAGCAAGGTTCTTCTTCTTCTTCTTTTTTTTTTTAAATGGAACTGTGATACAGAGGACTTAGCAAGGTTCTTGACTCATAGTCAATGATGCTTAATAAATGCTAGATTTGTTAACCTACACAACAGGTGGATTTGTTAGCTTGGAAGGTGACAGTCCAATGATCACAACCAAAGCGGATTTAACAAGGGGATTTCATTACTTGCAACAAGTAAGGAGGACACTGGGGATAGTTCCTAAAGCAGTGCTTCTCCGAGCAACAGTGAAAACAGTGCTTTTATTGGGCTGGTTAGCTCAGTCATTGTATGTACAGGTGGAGTAAAGGCAGCGAAGACACAATTGCCGATCATGCTTCTACACATGTTGCATGTATAGAAAATGGTGAATAAGCTCTTCCCTGGGTGGGGATTTTAGCAGGATTGTAAGGGGAGTTCACCAAAGTTCATCTTCACTCAGGCATTTCTGGATCTAAATGTTTTGGTTTTTGTTTTTCTGGGGCTGGGCTTCTTCCTAGAACTTTTCTGAAACAACAAGAATGCAAGGTGCAACAGTTACAAGTGGGTACTTTTTCACAGTGCATACCCAAAACCCAGGACCTTGGGTTACAAATTGACTGGAAGTCAAGGTATGGAGGCTCTCAGAGTAGAAATCAAGGCATGAGTTGAGAAGATAAAGGTCCCAGGAGTTGAGAAGATTAAGGAATTCCGAGACCAAGTGATAAAAGGCTCTTCGTGTGGATGCTGAAGACCTAGGAAGGGCAACTGAAAACTCTCTGACACCAAAGTTGTCCAAGAAGGGTGGGTGGCGGTGCAGTGTGGCAAAACACCCGGAAGGCTAATTATCCAAGCAGAGTCACAGAATGGCCACAGCTCAGTGCGGCCACCATGTTTAGGGGCTAGTCTTCTGTTTTTCCATTGGAGAAACTTCATTTTCTCTTGATTCCCCAAAATGATTAGGTTTTCATGCTGACACACCAAAGGCACAAGAAACTGTTCAATAACCAGAATATCATGTGATTATGCTCAAATTACCTTGATCAGAATTTTCTTGTTCTGATTATAATGGTATGACCATCTAAGAAAGGCAAGGGGCAGACTAGAAAAGACATTCAGGCCGGGTGCGGTGGCTCACGCCTATAATCCCAGCATTTTGGGAGACAGAGGCGGGTGGATCACTTGAGGCCAGAAGTTCAAGACCAGCCTGGGTAACATGGCGAAACCTTGTCTCTACTGAAAATACAGAAAAAATTAGCCAGGCATGGTGGCATATGCCCGTAATCCCATCTACTCAGGAGGCTGAGGCATGAGAATCCTTGGAACCCAGGAGGCAGAGGTTGCAGTGAGCCAGGATTGTACCATTGTACTCCAGCCTGGGTGACAGAGTGAGACTCTGTCTCAAAAAAACCCAAAATGGAGAGACATTCAATATAGTGTCCTCGCTGGAGAAAGACTGTGTGAATAGAAGGAGGATGGTCAGCCCAGAACAATGAAGGAGGCCATGGGAGGCTGGAAACGCCTGTCAGAGCTTGCTCAGGGGACAGAGTCTGACCTGAGCACACTTGGCCAGGTGAGTCCTACAGTAAGTGGTCATTAAATGATGACTGTTATTTTTGTTAAGATGAGTGAGGATGTCTCCAGGGAGCCTTAACTGAGAATCACCTTTTGAGATTAGGTAACTCATGTTCTATTTCTTAGAGTATTGCTTCTGTATTCTTGTTTAAAGGAGTCCGCTTCCGAGGACAGAGTCCTCTTTCTGTGCAATACAGAGTAATGGCTTCTGCAGGCAAACAAGCAGCGTTCAATTTTGCCTGGCTTTTGTAATCCTCTATGCCTCAGTTTCCCTTATCTGTAAAATACGAATAATAATAGTACCTACCTCCAAAAGTAGTTGTAAGAATAAATTGAGATAATGTATACGTCCTGGCACATAATAAATTCTCAATAAATGTTAACTTTTTTTTTTTTTGAGACGGAGCTTTGCTCTTGTCGCCCAGGCTGGCGCGCTGTGGCACGGTCTCGGCTCACTGCAACCTCCTCCTCCCAGGTTCAAGCGATTCCTCTGCCTCAGCCTCCTGAGTAGCTGGGATTATAGGTGCCCGCCACCACACCCAGCTAATTTTTGTAATTTTAGTAGAGACAGGGTTTCACCATGTTGGCCAGGCTGGTCTCGAACTCCTGCACTCAGGTGATTCGATCACCTCGGCCTCCCAAAATGCTAGGATTACACGCGTGAGTCACCATGCCCGGCCAATAAACGTTAACTTTTAAGGTCCTGTTCCTGAGACTGCAAGGCCAGGACCAAACTATGGATTATCAAGGTAAATGATATCTAGTCAATGAGCCTACCTCCTCAGAGTGACATCCTCTGCTTCTGTATAGATCACCTTGACATTTCAAACAAGTCACAAATACTTATAATAGTCTCACTTATTTACATATATCTGAGACATACATATTTACTGAATGTTTCCCACAACCCTAAGAGGTAGGTACTAGGAGTATCCCCATTTTACAGATGAAGAAACTGAGGCACAGAGGGGCTAAATAATTTGTCCAGTGAGTAAAAGATGGCTCTGATTTTGTGTTAACTATCTTTTTATTTACTTATTAAACTACCTCTTCTTTCTTATAATCATATCATTAAAGAATGGGTATTTTGCAGTGAGAAAGGGATCCACAACTCACTTTTTCTGTCATCTGTAACAATGTTTTTAAAATGTACTTTCTGCTTAATGAGCTTTGAATCCATCCACAAATACATCAAGTAGCTATACAACGTGGTGGGAAACTTTGTTATTTGCAAATGATAAAACCAAACACAAGGTTGTTCACCAGCTACTATGTAGCAGGCATCACAGAGTACACCTGTAATAGTGCTTTTCCATTACTGAAATTTCAGTACTGGCTCATCTGTTCTCCTGTTTCAAAAATCCAGAAGATGGGAATAAATTTATAAAGACACTTCACAAGGTTATTTATATCTATAAAACCGACTAAGCATGCATTTATTAAGCCCCCAGGTGTTGGGATTGTACTTGGCGAACATCTAAGGCAGTAAAATTACCTTTTCTGTGGTATTCTAGGGTCTACAGGAGCTTTTTAATCTTTGTTTTGAGATGGAGTTTCACTCTTTTGACCTGGCTGGAGTGCAGCGGTGCGATCTTGGCTCACTACAGCCTCCATCTTTCGGGTTCAAGCGATTCTCCTGCCTCAGCCTCCCGAGTAGCTGGGATTACAGGCGCCCGCCACCATGCCAGGTTGATTTTTTTGTATTTTTAGTAGAGACGGGGGTTTCGCCCTTTGGGCGGGCTGGTCTCGAACTACTGACCTCAAGTGATTCGCCCGCTTCGGCCTCCCAAAGTGCTGGGATTACAGACGTGAGCCACCGTGCCCGGCCACAGGAGCTTTTTAGAAGATGCTTTACGCCACACAGTAATGCAACACTGAAAAGACAAGTCGCCTTTTCTCTGCTTTTGCATCTCTTTCCTTAACTTCTGGAAATCTTTAAAGTTTGTCCGCCGTACTTCGACAGTTGTCTACCGAAGATTCTCAGCACATCTACCGGTTGAGCCCCGAATGCGTCTACGAATTTCTCCCGTTGAAGGTAGAGGTCCCTGGGCTGGGCAGAATCTGGGCATGCGCAGAAGCTCAGCCAACCACGGGGCTCCGCCTCCCCTCCTCTAGCGAGGGGAAACGGGTGAGCGGCAGCGCGCGTGCGCAAGCGTGGTGGTGGGTTACGCCTGGAGAGCGCATGGGCAGATAAACCGTACGTCCGTTTGTCCGGACCGGAGGGGCAGTGGGCGCCATCTTCTTCTGGGCTCACTGAGGGTCTACCTGTTTTGGGGAGGCTGCTGCGACGAAGAGTTCCCTCAGCCTCCGGCCTTGTGTGTCCGACTCGGCAGCAGTGGTGTGTGTTTATTGCCAAGTGCGAAGCAGTTCCCCTCGGGGCGCCGGGGGTGGGGAGGGCTGGGCGACCAAGCCGGAAGAACGGGGAAAGGCGGGACCGGCGGCCGCGCCAGTATCTAGCGTAGCTCCTGCCGTTAGGGCACCCTCTTTTCTTGCTAAAACACCGAGTCTCCCTTTCCCGTCAGCTTCCATGTGGTGGTGTATGTGCGCTTCCCAGGGATCTTGAGAGTGAAGATCTCGAAGGCTTTCATAGGTATATTTTTTTCTTTGCTATGTCATCGTAGTCAGTGGTGGCAGAAAAGCGCTGCAGGCCCAGCTCGTTAGGCTTGAGAAGGGCAAGTGTTTTCAGTTAGATTTGGGGGCAGTTCACCCTCTGGCGAGTTAGGGTGGAATGTTTGCCCTTGAGACGGCGTAACGGAAAGGCACGGAGGTTGGGCGGTCCAGGTTAATTTGAAGGCTGATTTTGGCTGAAAGTCTGGCGACAACATCGGATCCCACGTAGCAACTTTGGCCTGGCGCGAAAGAAGGAAGCTCTGACCCCTGGGAGTTGTGGACAAAGGCTTTGGGCTGTAGAATCGATGCCTTCGGATGATTCCCGTTTGAGGATGTTGGGAGAAATCCTGTGCCATGTGGATTCGTCTTCATTTACAGTTCTTCCTAGGGACTGTGGCTCTCATTGGTCATTCCTTTGGTTTTTATTTTAAACATCTACATTATAAAAGGTGGATCATCGTAAAGAATAATTATGGGTTGGTGTAGATTATTTTCTGCAGGGGAAACTCACGTTCAGAGTGTGAATATGCTACATCATGACCTTGGGCTTTACGAAGTAGTCGCAGAGTTAAAAAAAATTCTCTCCCTCACCATATCTGGAAAATGACTTTTTCTTCGCTAGTTAAAAATCAAATGGATCTGATGAGATATTACTTAAATTCTGTCTCCCGTTTCCCTCTCCGTATCCCCTTAAGTCTTGATTAGAAGAGGCACGTTACGTATTGTTTAGTTATAATGGTGATTAAGTGGGATGAATCGTTGGATAAAAATAGCAGTTATTTAAAATGCGCTTTAAATTTCACTGACTTACTCTTAAGTGATCTTTTAGGGACCCACTCTTCTTTTCACAGAAATTTTAACAGATTATTGTCTTCAAATGAACACAAAGGCACAAAAATACTATTTGCATTCATAACTAGAAAAACGCAAAATTTTAATTGCAGACTACTTGAGGGTAATTTTCGTGTTTTGCTTTTGTGTAATTTAGTGTGTTAAGAGTTGAATTTCTGGAGAATTTGCTTAAGGAAATATAGCATGTTGGAACCACAGAAGTGCCCATTTTGAGAGCTGGTCTCTTACAGTTGGTCTCCAAGGTGTGTTATTGTAGAGGCATAAATGGTACATTACCCTACTGTCTCAAGGGCAGAGAAGTTTAAGCATTAGTTTTGTTTAACTGTGGCAAATGAGAATAAACTTTTTAAATAGTCTGCTTGAATTGGAATTCATGAGATTTGTGCTCATGAAACTACTTGGTTAAAAGATAGTTTTTAAGTGAGGTAGGATAAATTACTAGAGTTTTTTTGAATTTGAGATATAATTATTCCTTGAAACGTCTCTAATTTCTCTTGTAGATGAATTTATGTTCCCAGGGTAAATCCCTTTAAAATTTTTTTAAAAGCTTAGGAGAGAGAAGAATATGTATAGCTTATGGTGCTTTCTAAAATATCTTAAAAAGAGTAGCTAAGCCAATTTGCATAGGAGGGAGTCTTGGGACTTTAATATGGATAAAGTAAGTATTCCAGAAGCCATTTGTAGTTTTTGTTGAAGTGTTAGTATGGATATTGGTTTGTTGAAGAAAATAGGCTTTTTTTCTTTTTTTGTTACTGTGCAAATACTTTAATAGCAAACCTGATTAATATTTTTCAGATGTAGAATGTGTGAAGTAATTTGATGTCTTTGCTAGTTTAGCTTCTGGTTAATCTACGTACCCTTTTTTTAAAGGAAAACAGACCTCAGTGAATATATCTTCAGACCCCCACTTTGGGGAACAGTGGTACTTAAGTGTAAGTACTGGATTCTGGATTAACGCAACATTTATTTGTACATTAAAGACATGTAAATTACTCCAGGCGCAGTGGCTCATACCTGTAAATCCTAGCACTGTGGGAGGCTGAGGTGAGCTGATTGCTTGAGCCCATGAGTTCCCTACCAGCCTGGGCAACATGGTGAAACCCTGGCTCTACAAAAAATACAAAAATTAGCCGGGTGTGGTGGTGCACACCTGTAGTCCCAGCTACTGGGGAGGCTGAGGTGGGAGCATTGCCTGAGCCTGGGTAAGTCGAGGCTGTAGTGAGCCAAGATCGCACCAGTGCACTCCAGCCTGGGTAGCAGAGCAAGAGAGACCCTGTCTCCCCCACCAAAGAAAGTGAGTGTAAATTACAATTATTTATTTGGCAAGTCTTCATGAAATAGTTTGGGTATCCCTGAAAGTATTAAACGCAAACTTCTTTAAAAAAATACATTGAGATTTTTCAGTAAACGGGTAATCCCAGTATTCCAAGTTAATTTTTAATTTTACTTTTCTACATCATCATTTGGGTTTCCTTAGTAGAGTGCAGAATAGTTGTTTGAAATGGAAATCTGCTATTGGCATTATTAATAAGATAAATAGCATTTTCTGTTTGGCTTGAGATGAACTGTAACAGTTACTATTTTTGCAATAGGAGTGGTATTGAGATTTTTAACTTTAGGGATATTGTAGTATTTGCCTTAATTATACTGGCTTCATGAAATTTGTTTCTGTGCTTGGATGTATGAGCTGTTTATGTAGACCTTTAAATTGTATCCAAACAATAGCCCATAGGTTTGGATTTATTGTTTTAAAAATTGATTTTTGAATTTCAGGCTTTGCTGTTTTATTCATTTATTGTGTAATTTTGAATGGTTGCCTTAATTTGATTTGGTCTTATGTTTTGAAAGGGAGGAGAACAGCACGAGAGTTGGATATAAATATGTACTAGATTTTTGGATTTTTATGTGGCAAAATGATTGAAGGTCTTTTTTTTTTTTTTTTTTTTGAACTTTGGGTATTGAGATTTTACTTGTAGAACAGTTTTTTGAAGTAGATGTAAAACTTGTGTACAGCAAAATGTATAGACCCTAAGGATTGAATTCAGTAAACCTTGATAAATTTATACACCCATGTAACTACTGCTGCATTCAAAATATGTAACATTTCCATCACTCCTTTCTTCATGCTACTTCCAATCAAGAGCAGTTGTTAAATTTTCGGCAAGTTTCAAATTTTTAAATAATTTTTATATGTCTATTTGGATATTGTATCTCCTTTTTGCAGAAGGATGATTAATTTCCCCTTGGAACAAAAGACCATTTTGTAACACCCGTAATTGTGGTTCCTTATTCTGCTTCACTTTTGATAGGTAATTCTGAAATGGATATCCTAATCTGGCGTTGTTTAAGATAAATTACAGGGTTCAAGGATTAATTATATTTCATTTTCTTTCCACAGTTAAGTTGCTTTTACAGAATTAACAGGTCTCCAAGAAATTTTAAAAAAGGTAAGATATCCAGAGTTTAAGGCTTTGAGGCTCAACAAAAAACATGTGAAGTAGAATAGTACATCTAGGTATCCATGGCTTCTGTTCTTTTTTTTTTTTTTAAAAGACAGGGCCTCACTCTGTCCTCCAGGCTGGAGTGCAATGGCACAGTTGCAGCCCATTGTATCCTGAAAATTTCAAATTGGGCTCAGGCAGTCTTCCTGCCTCAGCCTCCTGAGTAGCTGGGACTACCGGTGCATGCCACCATGCCCGGCTAATTTTTTCTTTTTAGAGACGGGCTCTCGCTCTGTTGCCAAGGCTGGTCTTGAACTCCTGGCCTCAAGCGATCCTCTTGCCTTGGCCTTCCAAAGCCTGGAATTACAGGCATGAGCTATCATGCTGGCCCTGGCTTTTGTTCTCTGTGTCTGGCCAGTGGTAGGCAATTTATTATCATGAGCAGAAATTATACACTAACCATAGATGACTTTTCTAAATATGTAAAATTCATTGCAGTTGATAAAATAATCTACAAAGCTCTCATGTTTCAGTAGAAGATAAGATTCTAAATGAGTCTGAAAGTAGTTTGGTCTTCTTGTGAAGCAGCATTTGGCAGACTTACAAAGGAAGATTTGATATTTTTGATGTTCCTATTGTATAGAATAGGTGATACGAAATGTTTCTTCAAGGTAGTTGGTTTATTTGTATTTTTAGATGGGAGAAAGTTTATCCCTTGTTTTCTTTAATAATTAGATATGATCAGTATTTTTGTGAACTTGTATCTTGTTTTCATTTATAAATGTTGAAGAAAGCAGGAACCAGGTAATTATTAAGCTTAGTTTGGGCTAAGGTACTTCAAAAATAAGACTTGCTATTATGTGTACCTTTTTGTCTGCAGGTCATTATTGCTGTGGTTTGAGCTCAGCATGGCTGTAGTCATCCGTTTACTGGGGCTTCCTTTTATTGCGGGGCCTGTGGATATTCGTCACTTCTTCACGGGATTGACTATTCCTGATGGAGGAGTGCATATAATTGGAGGGGAAATTGGGGAGGCTTTTATTATTTTTGCAACAGATGAAGATGCAAGACGTGCCATAAGTCGTTCAGGAGGGTTTATCAAGGATTCATCTGTAGAGCTCTTTCTTAGTAGCAAGGCAGAAATGCAGAAGACTATAGAAATGAAAAGAACTGATCGTGTAGGAAGAGGGCGTCCAGGATCTGGGACATCAGGGGTTGACAGCCTGTCTAATTTTATTGAGTCTGTTAAGGAAGAAGCAAGTAATTCTGGATATGGCTCTTCAATTAATCAAGATGCTGGGTTTCATACTAATGGTACAGGACATGGTAATTTAAGGCCAAGAAAGACAAGGCCATTGAAGGCCGAGAATCCTTACTTGTTTCTACGAGGTTTGCCTTACCTAGTAAATGAAGATGATGTACGTGTCTTTTTCTCTGGTTTGTGCGTGGATGGAGTAATTTTCTTAAAACATCACGATGGCCGAAATAATGGTGATGCCATAGTAAAATTTGCTTCATGTGTTGATGCTTCAGGAGGTCTTAAATGTCATAGAAGTTTTATGGGTTCAAGATTTATAGAAGTAATGCAAGGATCAGAACAACAGTGGATTGAGTTTGGTGGTAATGCAGTTAAGGAGGGTGACGTTCTTAGGAGATCTGAAGAACATTCTCCACCAAGAGGAATTAATGATAGACATTTTCGAAAACGGTCTCATTCAAAATCTCCCAGAAGAACACGTTCTCGTTCCCCTCTTGGATTTTATGTTCACTTAAAAAATCTGTCCCTCAGTATTGACGAAAGAGATTTAAGAAATTTCTTTAGAGGTACTGATCTGACTGATGAACAGATTAGGTTTTTATATAAAGATGAAAATAGAACAAGATATGCCTTTGTGATGTTCAAGACTCTGAAAGACTATAATACCGCTTTGAGTTTACATAAGACTGTTTTACAATATCGTCCAGTTCATATTGATCCAATTTCTAGAAAACAAATGCTGAAGTTCATTGCACGTTATGAAAAGAAGAGATCAGGGTCACTAGAGAGAGATAGGCCGGGACATGTTTCACAAAAATACTCTCAAGAAGGTAACTCTGGCCAGAAACTGTGCATCTATATAAGAAATTTTCCATTTGATGTTACAAAAGTTGAAGTGCAGAAGTTCTTTGCAGACTTTCTTCTTGCTGAGGATGACATTTACTTGCTTTATGATGACAAAGGTGTTGGTCTGGGAGAAGCATTAGTGAAATTTAAATCAGAAGAACAGGCCATGAAAGCTGAACGTTTAAACCGACGAAGATTCTTAGGGACAGAGGTGTTATTAAGACTTATATCTGAGGCACAAATGCAGGAGTTTGGTGTAAATTTTTCTGTGATGTCCAGTGAAAAAATGCAAGCTCGCTCACAGTCACGTGAGCGAGGTGACCATTCCCATTTATTTGACTCAAAAGACCCACCAATATACTCAGTTGGTGCTTTTGAAAACTTTAGACATCAGCTAGAGGACTTGAGGCAACTGGATAACTTCAAGCATCCCCAGAGGGATTTCCGGCAGCCTGACAGGCACCCTCCAGAAGACTTCCGACACTCCTCAGAGGACTTTAGGTTCCCCCCGGAGGACTTCAGGCACTCCCCAGAGGACTTCAGGCGACCTAGGGAGGAAGACTTCAGGCGGCCTTCTGAGGAGGACTTCAGGCGCCCTTGGGAGGAAGATTTCAGGCGCCCTCCGGAGGATGACTTCAGGCACCCTAGGGAGGAGGACTGGAGGAGGCCCCTTGAGGAGGACTGGAGGCGGCCACTGGAGGAGGATTTCAGGCGGTCTCCCACGGAGGACTTCAGGCAGCTCCCCGAGGAGGACTTCAGGCAACCCCCTGAGGAGGACTTAAGGTGGCTCCCAGAGGAAGATTTCAGGCGGCCACCTGAGGAGGACTGGAGACGGCCCCCAGAGGAGGACTTTAGGCGGCCTCTTCAGGGAGAATGGAGGCGACCACCCGAGGATGACTTCAGGCGGCCCCCAGAGGAGGATTTCAGGCATTCCCCTGAGGAGGACTTCAGGCAGTCACCCCAGGAGCATTTCCGGAGGCCACCTCAGGAGCATTTCCGTCGGCCACCCCCAGAGCATTTCCGGAGACCACCTCCAGAGCATTTTAGGCGGCCTCCCCCAGAGCACTTCCGGCGGCCACCCCCAGAGCACTTCAGGCGCCCGCCCCCGGAGCATTTCAGGCGCCCGCCCCCGGAGCACTTCCGGAGACCGCCCCAGGAGCATTTCAGGCGGCTGCCTCAGGAGCATTTCAGGCGCTCCCGAGAGGAAGATTTCAGGCACCCAACAGATGAAGACTTCAGGGGCCCTCCTGATGAAGACTTTAGGCACCCTCCTGATGAGGACTTCAGGAGCCCCCAGGAGGAAGATTTTAGATGCCCTTCTGATGAGGACTTCAGGCAGCTCCCAGAGGAAGACCTTAGGGAAGCTCCGGAGGAGGACCCTAGACTTCCTGACAATTTTAGACCTCCTGGTGAGGATTTTAGGAGCCCGCCTGATGATTTTAGAAGTCACCGCCCTTTTGTGAATTTTGGTCGCCCAGAAGGTGGCAAGTTTGATTTTGGAAAGCATAATGTGGGAAGTTTTGCTGAGGGGAGATTTATGCCTGATCCAAAAATAAATTGTGGTTCAGGTAGAGTAACTCCTATTAAGATAATGAATCTTCCATTTAAAGCTAATGTGAATGAAATTTTAGACTTTTTCCATGGGTACAGAATCATACCTGATTCAGTTTCGATACAGTATAATGAGCAAGGCTTACCTACAGGGGAAGCCATTGTTGCTATGATAAACTATAATGAAGCTATGGCTGCTATTAAAGATCTAAATGATAGGCCAGTTGGGCCCCGAAAAGTTAAGTTAACTTTGCTGTAGAGAGAGAGCATTTCTAAGTTCAGTTATCTTCCTTGCAGTATTGATGGAGTAAAATACATTTGTTTTAAAAAAGTGTTTTTTTTTAAATTATCTAATGAAATATTTTATTTTTGACCTGTGAATAGAACAAATGTAAATAGTAGAATGTGAATCTGGTTTTCTTTTGCTTGCAAATTGCCATTCTTTTTTTTTTTTCTAATTTAAAATTACACATGCTGTTTTTTTCTTTGATGGGGAGAAAGAACTAATTCCCTGAGTTCATTCATTTTTGTTGATGTCATCGGTAAGCTTCAAGACTTATTGAAGTAGAGTTGTATTTGGGGAAGATATATTTTATATTCACTTTTTTTTTCTTTCTGTAGTCTACATCTTTTACTCAAACTGTATAAGGAAATAGTGACTGATTGTTCAGGTTTGGCATTTGCATTGCTACCTGCCTGCAGAATTAATGCCCTCTTCCTTGTCTAAGATATTACTGTGTTAAGTGTCCTGTTAATTATAAATAGTTCAAAATGGACAGACTGTCAACTTGAAATTTACTTATGTAAAAAGCTTAGGTGATTCTTAGGGTTTCCATGTTCATAACTTTACAAAGCTTTATAAAAATAAAATTGCAACTTAATAGAGCTAATTAACTTGTATAAAAAGAAAAAAGAATTGCAGCTCGATATTGTGAAGTTTTTCAATAACCTCATTAAACCGTATTTATGATGGGAGGGACCAGACATTCTATAGTAATAATGTATAGTGCTGTGTATAATTCCATGGTTTCTTCAACATCTTATCAACCAAGTAAAATTAATACAAGATACGCAAAAGATAGTAAAATAAGAATCTAATTATAGGTGCAAGGGGACTCAGGCTTATGCTGGAAGAATCTGACAAGTGGTATAGTTTGTTTTTCTAGGAAGAATTTACTGATGAGTCACATAACTTGCATGTAATATTAGGTTCTCATTTTTTAGCTTCGAAACTTTGTGTCCATGCAAAGACTCTATAACTGTTAAGACTTGTGTGGTTGAATTTTGACTTGATATTCAGCATTTAGTGCATACATTTTGCAACTAGGGAATTTGATTTTCTATACCCACAATAATATTTATGGCTAACATTTATTAGGCACTTACTATGTGCTAGGCACTGTAAGCACTTTACATGCATAATCTCGGTATTCCCTGTGAGTACAGGGTTAATTATTTACCTCTATTTCACAAATGAGATAATGAAGTGGGATGAAGTGCGAGGTTAAGCAACTTGCTTGAAGTCATAGGTAGTAAATCATGGGGCCAATTTTAACCCAGACAGACCACTGACTCCAGTTCATGCTTTTGCTGCCTCACTTTTTTAAGTGGTATTTTTAATTAGGAAGACCATGCTAAAGATACTTTCAAGGATAAGTGATTATTTTCTCACTTCAATTGTTGGTTTAAAATTAGCATAAATAGGTAAAACCAGCATGCTCAAACACTGAGCTCAAACATTAACATTACTAATAAAAAAAAAAATGAGTGACTTTAAAAGTTTCTTTCTATCCAGGGTTTCTCTTGGGATACTCATATGGTATATTACTGGCTTATATTTCAAAATTATTCATTTTATTCAACATGATTGACTTTGGCCTTTTATAATTTACATAAAACATAATTTTCCTCAGTTCTGTAATCCAGATTTTCCCCATTGAGTAAATAATACAATTAAATTTACATATGGTAATTTAGACATTTAATAGGATATTGCATAGGTAGAATACTTTGTCAGTACTTAGTTACTACCTATATGTATTTTTGTGTTACTTTTCAGTGATTTAAAGAAATCTAACAGAAATCTGCTTAAATTTGTTTTAAATAGTGAATATCCTGCTCGCTATGGAATGAATAAACAGGTAAATTTGATATGAAAAAGCACCTCAGTATGATTCTTTAAAGTATAAGCTTGTAAGTAGCCAGGATAATGTTAAATTGATTGTTTGGAATATCCAAACCAAGCACAATGAAGAAAGTAGAAATGATATTTTTAATTGAGCAAAGATTGTATAGATGGTTCATTTGGTCACCCATTTTGAATAATATACGGAAAGTTAAAAAATGCTTCTCAGATACAAAGGAATAAAGCTAAGATGAAGCTTAACGTGAGGGATTACTTACTGTGGAATTGCATTTCAAACTGGGCTGAGGTGGGATGGTGGTGGTAGATAAGAGGCCAGCTAGAGTAAACATAAGCTTTGTAGTTTTATTATTTTAAGAGTCAGAGTCTTGTTCTGCTGGCCAGGCTGGAGTGCAGTGGTCTGATAATGGTTCACTGCAGCTTCTAACTCCTGGGCTCAAGCTGTCTTCCTGCCTCAGCCTCCTGAGAGCTGGGACTACAGGTGTGTGCCACCTTGTCTGGCTAAATTTATTATTATTTGTAGAGACAGAGTCTCACTGTGTTGCCCAGGCTGTTCTCAAATTTCTGGCCTCAAGCAATCCTCACTCCTTGGTCTCCCAGAATGTGTTGGGATTACAGGTGTGAGCCACTGTGCCCAGCCTTGTATTTTGATTTTTAAATTAATTTATATGAATATTTCCTTTTACCCTATAATATATCAGGGCTTAATATTTTTAAACTTCATTATAAAAAGTTGATTACAGAAAGTGGTATCTTCTAGTTGGGAGCCATCTTTGCACATCTCTCTCCAACTCTGCCTTTAGTGATATGTCAATAACAAATTGGCCATGGCAGGAGTATTTTACACCATGGAAACTGATAAATGCAGCAAATCAAGGAATTCCCCTCCTGTTGTCCCCTCAGAAAGCCAGCTTCCCAGCACCTCATCAATTTCAAATATAAAAATAGAATAGTAAATTTTCATGTACACATCACTCAGCTTCAGTAATTGTCGTCTCATAGCCAGTTTTTCCTCTCCTATCCTCAAGGTATACCAGGTACACTGGAGGTGTATTCTCTAGCCTGATACCCAGTGGCATTTGTCTTAAAGCCAAACATTTTTGTCTAGAAATTATCTAAAAAAATGTAGATCATGTCTAGAAAGTCAATCCCACAACCAAGAGATAGGTAAAAATCATGTTAGGAGTGCATTTCTATTAATTTACTGAGATCACTGTTAAGAGCAGTGATTCTTGATCCATATATCACCTGTTAAGTAGTGACCTTGCTGCCTCTGTTTTTGCAGTAAATATTAGCTGTTGTTTATTGAGCTGTATTAGATACTATATGATGTATAATTATGTATGAATTAACTATCATTTAATTCTGATAATCCTAGTAAATGTACTACAGGTCGAGTATTCCTAATCTGGTAATCTGAAATTTCAAATGCTCCGAAAATCACAAACTTTTTGAGTGCCAACATGATGCTCAAAGAAAATGCTCATTGCAGCATTTAAGATTTCAGATTTTTGGGTTAGGAATGTTGAACTGGTATAATGCAAATACTCCAAAATCTGAAGAAATCCAAAGTCTTAAATACTTCTGGTCCCAAGCACTTCAGATAAAGGATACTCAATTTGTATTCCTATTTTGGAGATAAGAGATGGAGTTGGTTGGATTGGTTGCCTGTTTTTTGTTGTTGTTGTAGTGGAAACTAGGAATGGTTTTTCACATTTTTTAAGTGTACTTAAGTCTTACATGGTTACATAGTTACCTGTATAATAGTCTTGAATTTGCCTAAACCCACGAAGAATAACAGTATTTGCTATCTGGCCCTTTAAGAAGTTTGCCAACCTAGGCTGCTCTAAATAATGAAAATTTTACATTAATGAAAGTATTTTCATGGATAGTATTCCTTTTGTTCTTAGAATATTTCTTTGAGGTAGGCAGAATGTATGTTTTATTCCAGAATTACTGTTTTACGCAGTTTTAACTTTACAAACAAGGCAAATAATGCTCAAGAGAAGTTGCTATTTAGTAAGCAGCAAAATAATAACTCTGTTGTTTTCCCCCGAAGTACAACCAAATTTAAATACTGAGTGAGGAAGCAGTAAATATCCAATGATATCTTGAGTTTCTTAAGAATATCAATTTAGGGTTTTAAAATGTTTTAAATATTTTACAAAAAAGTACTGAAACAACTTTGTCACTTAGGACTATTCTCAGGAAGGAGTGCTTTGTTAAGAACAGAGCCATGATTGACAAAGTCAGCAGCTTTCTAGAAAGTCTTTATTTTTCTGTTATGAATAATTGCATTTTCTAATTATCCCAAATGATTTTATAAATTCCGTAACTTTTATATGCCTGCCTGGGATCCATGAAATAAAAGTATTCCTTACCAAAAGAGAAGCATCAGATACACTGAAAGGCTCAATGTTTTATATTTTCAGAAATAAAAGTGACTGTATACCCTTTTATTAACTATATGGTAGCTTGGTAAAATTTTTATAGAATTTTTAATGATCTGTGGTGTTCTATGATGAGGCAACATTCCACCAAATTAGCCTTCCAAAAGTTGCAGTATCATGTATAATTATGACAGCAGTTTTGTTTTAAAACCAGAGTCAGATTGAATGTAGCTTTTTTACAGCTGAAATTTATGCCTTATGTGTATTCATAAAACATTGATAACTTAGTGTCACATTATCTTTACTCTTTGATTATACTCTTCTTGAAAAGTAAATTTACTTATCAAATGATAAAGTTTTAGGGAAAGTTAAAAAAAGTTTTTTTTCTTAAGGCTTCATGGAATAGAATTCCATGAATCATAATGACTACGTAAGACCCTTTTCTGGTAATGAAAGCATGGAGTCTTAACCAAAAAGCTAAGCAGAATTGTTAGATCTTTTGGTTTCTGTCATAATGTACTATTGGAACTTCAAGTAGATATAGTACATTAATATGAAATACTTTGAAATACACCATCTTTAAAAAAAAAGGCACTTACACAAAAATCATGTAACACTAGGTAGGATGTTGAAATGACTGGTATGCAATATTTTTTAAAGCCTTCATTTTTGGTCAGCATAAGTTTAATTATTTTTCTGTTTCCAGTTGGACTTCACTTTGAGGCTTAACATACCAAAGTGAGTATAAAGTTCTACAATTTAGTCATTGTGGATTTCAAGTCATTTATGATGAAAATGGAAATGTGTAGTTTACTTAAGAAAATTTTCTTCTTCTGTAACATCTAACTCTTCATCCTCATCATCTTCTGCTTGTTGATCCTTTCTTAGTCGACAAGTGGATACCTGTTAAAAGTTAACACACTTTTTAAAATAAAAATACTAACTTAAAAAAATTTTACATTCTTGGTATATTTTTATGCTATTAAAGGGCACACAACAAATATTTCAAAAAAAGTCCATGTCATAATTTTTAGTAGTGAAAATTCCCTATGAATTTTAAGCTCAGAAGCCAGTTTTTTCATTCATCACATTTTTTTGAATAAAAATGTGTAATTAGCCATTTGATAGCCATCAATACTTCAAAAACATTAAAAGTATAGATTCTATATTATGAATATTAAAAATAAATTTTGGGTCACAAAAACAGCATTTGAGAATCATAAAATGGATGGCAAAAATAGAAGGATATTTCAGCTAGGCAGTGGGACAGAAATACTGATGTAAAAGTAGTGTGATTTAAATGGAATGAGTTGAGAATCTGAATTCACCAGTTTTAAGTTGCCTGACTGCCACCACGTGGGGCATATTGCTTAAAACTTCTCTTGAGGGTGATTATATCTAACCCAGGGGACATTTGGGAATGTCTAGAGACACTGTTGTTTGTCAGTATTGGGGCTGTGTGTTTATGTGTGCTACTGGCATGTTGTAGGTAGAGGCGGGGGATGCTAATATCTGCTTGATGTCGTCACAATATACAGGACAGTATTCCGTCCCCTTCTTCCTCCCTGGTGGGCCCAATTATTTGTCCCAAAGTCAGCAGTGCTGAGGTTGAGAAACCCTGGGATAATGCATTCTGAAGTGCTATACAAGTGTTAGCTAAGGTAACATTATTAGTTGTAGTCAAAACTTTATATGGACTATAAAAGTAAATTTATGGAATTTATGTTCAAGGCACTTAATGCCGGAATAATAAAAATATAATTGGGTTGGGGGAGAGATACATACATATAAAACAAAATAAATGCTTACAGAAGAATCAAATGAAAATAGAAAGTATGGTATCAAATTTACCTAAAAGTTGTATCTTGAAAATAAGTTTGTTGAATTTTATATTCTGAAGGCTAGATATGAAAAGGGCATAGCTCTCTAGATCAGGGTTTGGCAAGTTGCGGCCCAGCCAGCCTCCTGCTTTTGTAAATAGAATTTTATTAGAACACAGTCATACTGCTTTATGTGTTACTTACAGTTGTTATTTATAGTTGTTGGGGTAGAAACCATATGGCCCACAAAGCCTAAGAATGTTAGTCTCCACATCTTAAAGAAAAAGTTTGTCAGCCCCTGCTCTAGATACTGGGAAACTCAAGCTTTCTGGATATAGAAAAAAATGAAATGATTTGTGTTCAGTAAAAGCCCTTTTTTAGTATAATTTGGTATTTAACTTTATAATTTAATGAGATCCACTAAGTTTTGATAGTGAGATTTAAACCTAAGTTGGACTTCAGAATCTGCTCTTCATATTATAGCAGATAACACATCTGCATTAGCATTCTTTTGTCTTTTCCACTTCTGCTCTCAAGTGTTACGCTTTAGAGAGTAATATGTAATTACAGTATAAAAGATAATTGAGAAATAATAGAGCTGCACTTAATGCAATCTTCTGTCATTTTATAGAAGAGAAGAAATAGGTCCAGGGGAGGATAAGTTACCGAGGTGATATGACTGAGGGGAAACATTTTTAGAACTCAACAATTCCAAAGACAGCAGCTCAAATTCCTTTAGAGTACGGTTTCTTGCTCACCTGTCCTGTTCCAGATACACACTTAGCTGACAGTGATCTCTGAAGAGGTGACTTTGAATTTGCTCTTACAATATCTAAACGAGATGAATAATCTGGTGCATACAGAGAATTTCGGAAAACCTATTGTAATGATAAAATAGCATTATAAAGTAGATGCTAAACAAAATCAAGACAGTCAAATTAAGTTCCTTAGTTAAGATTTTTTTTTTAAAAAACAACTCCCCCCAAATGGACAAAATTCCAATTATTGTAAATGTAAAAGAAAAAACAACAAAAATAAGCTAGAAAGATGAAAGCTAAAAATTCTATTTGAACTATGTAAGATGATGACAGATATTAAACAGTAATTAGTCATGAAACAATCATCTAAATGCTTTTGCCAGGAGAACTGCAGAAGTTGAGACCCTCAAAGCATGCAAGCTAGTAGGGAGGCTGCGACTCATACCTTTGAATCTTTCTGTTCTGCATATTCTCAACTCTTACCAATTTAACTCTGCAGTACTGCTATGAAAATTACATAAGAGTAAACTGGAACCACTATAATTTATGGATTCCAACCTTACTAGGATCTGGAATGCCATGACTTGTCAGTTCTCTTTCCTTAAGGCACTATTTCCAAATGTTTACCACTCTTAAGCCTTTCTAGCTCCATCTTTTCTACCCTACCCCGGCCATTTCTCTATATAGACTAATAGGTAAGGTTATCAGATATGAATCTCTTGAACTTTACCCCTTTCCCTCAAGCTTTTCGCCCCTCCTTTTCCTTCTTTCTCTTCAAAAATACCATTCTGATTTATTTCCAATGTGCATTTTTCCTTTAACCAAAACTTCAAACCCAACCAACAAAAGCTTTTGTTGTCACAGGTTCCCTCTCCTAAAAAACAAGCTCAAGATCAGTCTCTTTTTTTTTTTTTTTTAAGTTATCTCAAGGTATAACTACTTAAAAAACTTTCTTGAATATTCGACTTCATCTCCATTTTCTTTTTAAAAAAATTTCTTTTCCATTTATTTATCAACAAACTACAGTTGAGCTTTTTCACCTCCCACTAAAATTGCTCTTCCTCACATCACCAAGGTCTTTTTTTCCTCTTCATCCTCACTGACCCCCTTCCTGAAACTTAAATGCTACTAAACTCTTTCATTGTCCTGGCTTCTCTATTTCTTTACATCTCCTTTTCTACTACTTATACCTAAAATATTTTTAAAGGGTTTCCTTTAGGCCACTTATTATATATAAAAACAATGCTGCTGCACACAGTGGCTCATGCCTATAATCCTAGCACTTTGGGAGGCCAAGGCAGGAGGATCACTTGAGCCTAGGAGTTTGAGATCAGCCTGGGCAACATGGCGAAACCCTATCTCTCCAAACAAAAAATCAGCCAGGGGTGGTGGTGCATGCTGGTAGTCCCAGCTACTTGGGAGGCTGACGCAGGAGAATCACTTGAGCCTGGGAGGCAGAGGTTGCAGTGAGCCAAGATCACGACACGCCACTGCACTCCATCCTGGGCAATAGAGTGAGACCCTGTCTCAAAAAAAAAGTTTCTCTGAAAGATCTTATCTACACTGTTAATGACTACCCTTCAACTAATCCCCTGACAAGCATACCCTGTGATAGCTGTATTCATGCTCCCAACTATCTCCTGCTCTAGACCAGCACTGTCCAGAAGAACTTTCTGAGATGATGGAAATGCTTGCTGTTCTGTACTGTACAGAAACGTAGCCACTGGCCATGTGTGGCTACTAAACACTTGAAATGTGGTTCACGTGGCTGAGGAGCTGAATTTTTAAATTGAACTTTAAATAGTTATATATGCCTAATGGCTACTTTACTGAACAGTGTAGCTCTAGATTAGCTATTACAATGAAAGACATTATCTTTTACCTAGAAGACCAAACTATAAGCCTGGGCATTCTCCCTAAATTTCTCACCTGACACTTTGGGAGGCCAACACAGGCGGATCGCTTGAGCCCCAGGAGTTCAAGACCAGCCTGGGCAACATGGCGAAACTCCATCTCTACAAAAAATATGAAAATTAGCCAGGCATAGTGGGATGTGCCTATAATTCCAGCTACTTGGGAGGCTGAGGTGGGAGGATCACCTAAGCTCAGAGGTCAAGGCTGCAGTGAGCTGTGAGTGTGCCACTGCACGCCAGCATGGGCAACAGGATGAGACCCTGTCTTAAAAAAAAATTTATATATATAAAACTTATACATTTCTCACCTGAGGCACTTCTCTTTTATTGACTCTACATACCCTTCACAGCTTACTTTTTATTTAAGGCCAAAATATGTTATTGCTCTCTTTAGACAGGGACCCACTGTCACTTAGGCTGAATTGCAGTAGTGCAGTCATAGCTCACTGTAGCCTCAAACTCCTGGGCTCAAGTGATTCTCCTGCTTCAGCCTCCTGAGTAGCTGGGACCACAGGGGTACTCTGGCTAATTTTTTCACTTTTTGTGCAGACAGTGTCTCGCTATGTTGCCCAGGCTGGTCTCAAACTCCTGGCCGCAAGCAATCCTCCTGCTTCAGCCTCCCGTAATGCTGAGATTACAAGTGTGAGCCACCACGCTTGGCCTCTTTCTCTATTCTAAAACTTTTTGTGGCTCTTGACTGTAAATGCAGAACCTAAGTTATACTATGCCTTTGCAATGCTGGTTCCTTAGCCTAGAATTACAACAAACTGTCCTTCAAGAATTACTTGTCCTTCAAGAACAATGTAAAACGCCATCTTTCTTCTGCATTCCCCTGTTGTCTGAGTAGCACCTACTGTTCATACCCTCAAGTACTGCTTTTTAACTCAGTGTTTTGTAATTGATTACATATCTGTCTCAATGAGTCTTAAGTTCTCTAGACCAACGGAGCCCTGTTTTATCTATGCATCTCCTCCCTGGCAAATAGAAGATGTTAATTAAATTCATTTTTGCCAAATGAATGATGTTAACAGTTAAGTTGCAAACATAGTTAACATCATTCATTTGGCAAAAGTGAATTTAATTAACATCTATGGGGAGGGGGGAAGGAGACCTAAATTAGGGGATGGCTACACATTCCTTTAAGAGAACTTCAGGACACGGAAGGAATCAAGGATAAAAGACAGGAGGTGAGACTTGTGTTTTAAAGTAATTCAGGGGTGCTAATTAGGTTAACAGGTTACCAAGGACCAAATTCAATTTTGGTGCCAGACATGGACCACTGACATCCTGGTATGACATAAAAATGCAATGACTTGGGCCGGGCACCGTGGCTCACGCCTGCAGTCCCAGCACTTTGGGAGGCCAAGGCGGGCGGATCATGAGGTCAGGAGATCGAGACCATCCTGGCTAACATGGTGAAACCCCATCTCTACTAAAAATACAAAAAATTAGCCAGGCGAGGTGGCGGGTGCCTGTAGTCCCAGCTAGTCAGGAGGCTGAAGCAGGAGAATGGTGTGAATCCGGGAGGTGGAGCTTGCAGTGAGCGGAGATAGCGCCACTGCACTCCAGCCTGGGTGACAGAGCGAGACTCCGTCTCAAAAAAATAAATAAATAAATAAAAAATAAATGCAATGACTCATTAACTGGTATTTGGAGGAGAAACATTTTTCTTAAAACATTAACTTTTCTAGCAAAGATGGAATTTAAAGTGGGAAATGGAAAACAGTATGTAACCCTTGGGATACAAGTCTATACCAGTTAAATATTTATTACAATTAACATTTTACTCCAATTTATTGGCAATAATGCATTTTCCAACATGGTCCAAGATCTCTTCTAAGAGCAGTTCTCAAGATCTGAATGTGCTCTGAAGTTAATACAGAGGTGACCTGACAATATTTTTTTGTGTGTGTGAGATAGAGTCTCACCCTGTCACCCAGGCTGGAGTGCAATTGGCACGCTCTCAGCTCACTGCAACCTCTGCCTCCCAGGTTCAAGCAATTCCTTCCATCTCAGCCTCTCGAGTAGCTGGGATTACAGGCACGTGCCACCATGCCTGGCTAATTTTTTATATCTTTAGTAGAGACAGAGTTTCATCATGTTGGCCAGGATGGTCTCGAACTCCTGACCTCATGAGTTCAGGAGTTTGGGAGGCCTGCCTCGGCCTCCCAAAGTGCTGGGATTACAGGCATGAGCCACCGCGCCCAGCTGACAGTACTTTTTATGTGAAGAACAATTAAGATGGTTTGTGATATAACTGGAGGTGCCTAACTACAAAACACTGGCTGCAGCTGGAATAAATCTCAGCGGTTCTTACAAAGCATGGACTATCTGGAAGAATAGCAAGTTATTTCTGTCTTTTTCTGCATGTTTTCTTTACTTCTTTCCAAGAAACCTGTATTTATAGGATCTTTCCTCTTGGTAGGTACCTGTTTGATATTATATCAGTTACATCAGTTAGTTACTTCCCCTGGTCCCACAGTTCTCTCCAGACTGTTCTCTCCACAATAATGGCATAATAATAGTTTATGCCCGTGGTTCATTGAACACATGCTCGTGCCCTATACTGTGCTGTTTTGTTTTTGTTTTTTTCCATGACATGCCATGATTCTCAACTGTGTTGTTTTAAATACACTGTTCTTTCTTCACAACAGTCCTGCCTCAGGACCTTGGTATATCTATCTATGCCCTCTACCTGAAAGTTTTTGCCAGGCATCCTCCCATGCATCCCTCAAGATTCTAAGAAATCACTCTGATTCTCCAGACTATTTGTAACCCTCCATCACACACAACACTTTTTTTTTTCTTTATAGGACTGGTCATATAAAAAAATCATTACACAGTTTTTAATGTCTGAATTCCCTGGTAGATTTAAAGTTACTGCTTTGACAACTTGGACTGTTTCTTAGAATGCTACATCCTTCACACTTAGAATGGTGCTTGGTGCATATGAGGTGCTCAATAAACAGTTGTTGAACTAACACTATATGAGGTAAGTACTACAGTATCTCCATTTTAGAAAGGAGGAAGCTGAAGAGCGAAGAAGTTAACTTGCTCAGTATTACTTCACTAGAAAGTAGGGGAGTTGATATTAAAAAAAAAAATCTACCACATATTCCTGAGACCTTTAGTTTTACATAGAGCTCTTCTCCCACAAACTACTTAGATGGCTGATTAAGAGTACTGGTAAAAAGTTATAAAGGAAGTGGTGCGACAAAAAAATATCTAGGACCTCTGGAATGAGGAGGAAAACCCTGGGGACTGAAGGGCTTGAAGGAACTTTAAGGTCAGTTAACAAATGGTATGTCAGAGGTATTATACAAAGAAGAATGAAAATACTTATAAAGTGGACTACAGTCTTGAAGGAGAATTGGGGGATCACTTTTGAAGCTGCCACTAAATGCAGTGTTATTTCTTGCAGGAAATGGTTAATGCCACTCATCAAGAACCATACTTCTGGAAGTCTAATGTAGAGAGGATTAAAGCATAATGGGCCTTGTAGTCAGACTTCCGGATCAGACTTCCAGCTCTGTTACTTACTATATGAGATCTCTGGGAAGTTTCTTAACCTCACTGTGCTTCAGTTTTCTCATCCACAGAAATCAGAAATAAGTACTTTTATCAAAGTTGTTGAGAGGATTAAAATGATATAGTTAAAATGCAAAGATCAGTAGCTGACTCAAAGTAATTATATAAACGTTTGCTATTTTATTATTTTATAAATGACAGATGAAAGCTTGATAATCAATTTTTTTTTTTTGGATGGAGTCTCACTCTGTTGCCAGGCTAGAGTGCAGTGGCACAATCTTGGCTCACTGCAAACTCTGACGCCCGGAGTCAAGCGATTCTTCTGCCTCAGCCTCCCGAGTAGCTGGGATTACAGGCGCGTGCCACCAAGCCTGGCTAATTTTTGTATTTTTAGTAGAGATGGGGTTTCACCATGTTGGCCAGGCTGGTCTCGAACTCCTGACCTCAGGTGATCCACCCGCCTTGGGCTCCCAAAGTGCTGGGATTGCAGGTGTGGGCCACTGCGCCTGGCCTTTATAATCAATTTTTAAAAGCAGGACATGAAAAGGAGTGAAAGTTAAGAAACCTTAGCTGTAGTGTTTGGAATTAACACTTGGGAAGTCATGATTGACAAATAGAGAAATATAAATATGTATATATAACTGATATAAAACAAATTAGATTTTGACATTAGAAACATATATACACATACTGTAATATGTACTTTCTTCATTCTCTTTAACCTATATTCTGGTTTTAAGTTTCCTGGAGCCCGTGGAGTAATGGGACAGGAAGGCTCAGAGGGTCTCTTTACTGATAGTTAAGATACAAAAAAAAACTAGGCCAGGCGCAGTGGCTCACGCCTGTGATCCCAGCACTTTGGGAGGCCAAGGCGGGCGGATTATGAGGTTGGGAGTTTGAGAGCAGCCTGGCCAACATGGTGAAACCCCATCTCTACTAAAAATAGAAAAATTAGCCGGGCATGGTGGCAGGCACCTGTAATCCCAGCTACTAGGTAGGCTGAGGCAGGAGAATCACTTGAACCCAGGAGGCGGAGGTTGCAGTGAGCCGAGATTGCACCACTGCACTCCAGACTGGGTGACAGAGCAAGACTCTGTCTTGGAAGGCGGGGGAAGATACAAAAAAAAAAAAAAATTCGGGGGAATCTTCAAATTTGTTAAGTGGTAGACACTTCCATATTTTATTAACACAGAACTCTTGTTATATGTGGGATTACATGGCTTTTTTCACTTCTATATTAGAGATGAGATGGGGAAAGTATGTCTTGAACAGTTTACTTCAGCATAAATACTTTCGTACCTTTATTTTTTCCGTTTGGAAGGTAAGAGGGTTGGATATTTACAGAATTGCTCATTGAGGACCAGTCTTTGATATTTACTTGCTCTAATGTTAGTTGGCCAATCAGAATTATTTGCATTTAACTAAAACCATCAGCATAAAGCAAGCTTACATAACCTACATTTATTTCATAGCTTAGTGATTACATTACACAGTCAGTCAGAATCCTGATTGTGCTATTTACTAGCTAAGTGGCCACAAATAAGTTATTTAAATCCTCTAAGCCTGCTTCTGTAGTTGTAAAATGAGAGTTATAGCAGCACCTACCACCTAAGATTTTGAGGTTTGAATGAGAAAATGCATGTAAAGCTTTGGGCATTGTGCATGATGTAAACACTCAAATGTTACTGAAGTCAATAAATGTTAACTATTTTTTAGCACACTTCAGTGGGCTTATATCACCAGTCAAAATGATACACAGTATTTTATTTAATGGCTTTATGTAAATTATATTTTACTAGCTATTAATAAATTAACTCTTGGAACTTTTGCCATGGTTAATTTGAAAAATTGAAAATAAATGGAAAATCATAAAAGTTCATCTATTTTGGATTACACATAATAACCACTATAGTGTTCAAAGTTAAGATACTAATCATGGCTGGGCACGGTGGTTCATGCCTGTAATCCCAGCACTTTGGGAGGCCGAGGTGGGCGCATCACTTGAGATCAGGAGTTCAAGACCAGCCTGGCTAACATGGTAAAACTGCATCTCTACTAAAAATACAAAAATTAGCTGGGCATGGTGGCGGGCACCTGTAATCCAAGCTAGTTGGGAGGCTGAGGCAGAAGAATTGCTTAAACCCACGAGACAGAAGTTGCAGTGAGCTGAGATCACACTACTGCACTCCAACCTGGGCAACAGAGTGAGACTCTGTCTCAAAAAAAAAAAGATATTAATCACATACTAATGTTCTCTTTTAAATATTTCCACATTAACAGAAGAACTGAGCTTAGATAGACATAGTCCTACCTCTAAATCTTCATCTTCGTCAATGTTTTGTATATTCTGGTAGGCAGCAGTGTAGACCTCTAAAGCTTTGCCGTGAAATAACATTTCGATTGTGATAAATTCAGAAAATATAGTCTAAAAAAAACCAAAGAATTGAATTTAAACAATGATTTAAATTTCTTTATGAATATAGTAACTTTATTCCTCACTATAGTCTTGGTATTTTATAAAATACAGAAGTATCTGTTTTTCTATAGGGTAAATAAAGTACAAAAGATAACTGAAAAACAGTTGTGAAGACCTTTTGCTGCCAAACCTTCAAATTATACAAAGTATTTCCTTTATCACCATTCACTTCCCTCTTATTTTTTATTTTAGTTAGTTCTCTTTATACCTAGTAATTGACATTTATAATAACATAAGATCTGACTAAAATGTATGCTACTATATACTTTTAATATCATATGCTTATTAAGTATTAGAGCAGTTCAGTTATGAAGCTGGTGTTTTAGCAATTCCAACTGATGTTTAAACAGGAGAACGTTTTTTAAACAGGAATTATGTTCCACACTGTATGCTACTCGTATTCTCTAAACATAAAGGAGTTACTTGGTAGTAATGACACTCCTGCCACTGATGATAACACCATATATTTGCATAGAGCGTTCCAGTTTACAAATATTGACTTGCCCAGTGTTGCTCACAGGTCAGACTCTTTAGACACAGATCTGATTCTAAGGCTACAAGGTTATAGCTCATTTAAGGTTTTTTTGCTGTTGCCCACTGAACTGTGCTGTTCTTGCCGGAATCAATCATTTCCTTCACAGATAAACCGTGCAGGTAACCTCTATAAGCATGATGGAAACCTATGACAAGGAAGTCATGAACAAAGAGTATGAGTGAAGATGTGCATGTTGATCTAAGCAGGGGGTGAGGTAATCAGTAGGTATGGAAAAGATGGAAACCAGGCAAGTTTTTAATAAATATGATCTTATCATTTTGTTAATTATAACAAAATAAGCAATGTAGAGAGAACTGGGCTGAATAAGAACAAGGCAGAAAATACTCAAGCATGGATTATATTAGTAGGCAGTAGTCAAATACACATTTCCCTTCATCCCTGCTCTCCTAAGATAACCCAGAAAGGAGTGGTCGTATACTTTGGAGGATAGCCATATAGATAATTATCAGTGGCCTGTGATTCTTTCCTCCAGCCCCATTCTTCCTAGATGATTGGAAAAACACTTAAGGGAGCGTTAAGAGGCTCTGACTGCTACTCAGTGATATACGTCAGTCTGAGAGGACAGGGCCTAGGTAAAAAAGACTTGTAACGATGATTCACAATGACCCTTACTGTCACTTCATGTAAGTTATAGAGGGCTCAGGTATACCAGGCTGGCAACTGACTGATAAACGGCATTATGCTAAAATACAATTTTGGATTTCATATTAAAGTATCTCTAGATACCCAGGAGTACCTTAGAGGAGGAATGGCTTCTGACCAGGGCTGGGACCTACTCTTAGTTGTTAGTGTCCTTATGATAGTTGCAAACCAGAAAGGAGTCAGGTTTTCTTGAGTGTGGAAACTCCCAGAGGGAAAACTGAACTAAGAGTCGATGACAAGCCAATACACCCATTTTTAATGCTCAAGAAGTAAACTAGCCAGGCACAATGGCATGTGCCTATAATCCCAGCTACTTGGCAGGCTGAGGGAGGAGGTTCCCTTGGGTCCAGGTGTCCCAGACCAGCTTGGGCAACATTTGGAGACTTCTGTCTCAACAAGAACAACAAAGTCAACTAGCTAAATTGGATGTAATGACTAACAGTAAAGCGTCCATCTTGTTTGATTAACAAAAGAGATCTTTAACGAAAAGGTTTTAAGAACATTTTCGCAAAGAGGAAATGACAGCTCTCCAGCGTATAGGATATTCAATAAAGGATATAAGAGAACTGTTTATCCATTTGAAAATTAAAGTTATATATCCATGTCATACCACATGCAAAACACAGCTGCCGGCTAAATATTTAATGTTTAAAATATTTTAAAAATCAAGAAAATATAAGCAAGTATTTATATAACCTAGGGGATGAAAACCTTTCTAAGCATGACACCAAGGAAGAAACCAAAGATAAGAAGATGGATTTGGCAATAAAAAGAAAACTTAGAGGTGGCAAAAACACTAAGCAGTAAAATGAGAAAATACATTTGCAACGTACTTTCTCTTTAATTTGAAGGGCTAATTTTCTCAATATAAAGAATTTTTAGAAATTAGTAAGAAATTCCAACATCCAACAGAAATATAGGTTAAGGAAAAATATAATTTACTAAAGGAATGTATCGCTAAATACATTTAAAAAGCTCAGCAGTAATAACACAAATGATACTGATTTTTTACCTATTGTCTTATTAAAAATACTGCAACTTATGGTGTCAACATTGTCATATTAAAAAAAACAAAAACAAAAAAACACAGGCCAGGTGCAGTGGCTCATGCCTGTAATCCTGGCACTTTGGGAGGCCGAGGCAGGTGGATCACCTGAGGTCAGGAGTTCTAGACTACCCTGGCCAACATGGTGAAACCCTGTTTCTACTAAAAATACAAAAATTAGCTGGGCATGGTGGTGCACGCCTGTAATGCCAGCTACTTGGGTGGCTGAGGCAGGAGAATCACTTGAATCCGGGAGGCAGAGGTTGCAGTAACCCAAGATCATGCCACCATACTACAGACTGTGTGACAGAGCGAGACTCCGTCTCAAAACAACAACAAAAAAACAAACTCACCATTGTACCTGTGCTTATGCAAGGTTTAGCAGGAATGTAAATTGGTTTAACCTTTGTGGACAGAAGTTTTATATATATTAAAATTAAAAGTATGCTCTGAAGGAGGAACTCCACTCCTAGTAATTTATCTCAAGAGAATAACTGGGCCAGCACAAAGGCTGCTGTTTAACAATGTGTAATGATGCAGTGACAGCTGCAATTGCAAAAATAACCTAGACATTCACCAATGAGGACTGGTTAAATGAACTAGTATAACCATACTGCAGAATATCATAAAGATAACAAAAATGATATGGATCTGTTTCTTGGCATAAATATATCCATAAGTTTTAAGAAGAGATGCTATATATACAGTGGTCCCATTAATGTATAACTGTTAGGACTAAAAATAGTACCTTCCTCATAATGATGTTTTGAGGAATTAATGAGTTTATTCATGCAAAATGCTTAGAATGGTACCTGGCACACAGTCAATGTTTAAGAAATGTTTGTTATTGTTATTACTATGTCTCTGTATATATGCATAGGAAAAATCTGGAAGGATAAAATAAAAAATGATGAATATTTTTGGGTGGTGAGACTAAATTTTTGTCTAATCTTATGGATAAGTTTTATGATTTATATTTATAATAAAAATAAAGCTATAAAAAATTAATTATGATGTTTCTTGCTCATGTCAGCTACTTCACTACATACTGAGTTCCCATCCCCATTTGTTACAGGAGCAACTCCTGGTTAAGTACCTTTTTTGTAACTGTGAAATTCCCTTGACATTCATCATATACTGATGACTTTTCCTAATACATGGAAACGAACAGGATTGTGATTTTTCTCTCATTTTGTACACTAAGTTCTATGCCAGCCGATTTCAGAGAGACACTCTGCAAAGTTCCTATGAAAAGTCTGTCAAAAATGTATTACCTTGCTGTTTAATACCAATACCAAAATTCAAATGGACTTATCAATTAAACTCACCTCAAACACAGTAATGCACTCACAGTTATGAGCAGTGCTCACTACTGCCAATCATTTCTGCTTCCAGAATGGTTAAAGGAGCCACAAACTCTGCCCTTATCAGAAGCAGTAGCCTGATAACAGGTAAGAATAGGAATGTTCCGTTTCTCCCCAAATTAAGAGTGGTATCAATAATCTGACTTTTCCAAGCATTTATCTCACAGAAATGTTTATGAGACATGCTAAGATCAACATGGTAATATCTGACTATTGTTTTTATTAGAAATAAGGGGGCCAGCCAGGCACAGTAGCTTACACCTGTAATCTCAGCACCTGGGGAGGTTGAGGTGGGGGGATTGCTTGAGCCCAGGAGTTTGAGACAAGCCTGGGCAACACAGGGAGACACCAGCTCTATTAAAAAAAAAAAAAGTAAGGGGGCTATAATGTAACCCTTATTGACTGATCTTTGAGGCTACTGTTGTGAGATTTCTACATCCCTCTTTATTATAAAAGATCCCAAATGCGGCTTTACTTGGAAAGGAAGCAATTTGACAGTGATGAGGAATGATGTGCAGAATGGAGAGTCAGAACCCTAACAGACTCTGGTATTGATATCTCGTGCTCATATTTCTGGGAGTCTGCTAGGGTTATGGGAGTTTGCATTTAAATTGTAGGTTGTTGCAGAAAACAGAATTTATATGTGGAAAATTGTAACGAATCCACCAAAAAACTATTAGAACTAATAATCAAGTTTGGCAAGGTTGTAAGACATAAGTCAGTATACAAAAATCAACTGTATTTCTATACATTTGTGACAAGCAATCTGAAAATGAAATTAGGAAAACAAATCCATTTACGATAGCAACAGGAAGTATAAAATACTTAGGAAGAAGTTTAACAAAAGATGTGCACAATTTATATTCTGAAAACTACAAATAGTGTTTAAAGAAATTAAAGAATATTAAAATAAATGGAAAAATATCCCAAGTTCATGGACTGGAAGAATTACTCTTAAGATGTCAATACTCCTCAAATTGATCTACATATTTGATACAATCCTTGTAAGAACCCGAACTGACTTCTTTGTAGAAATTGACAAATTGATTCTAAGATTCATACAGGATTGCCATAGATCCAGAATAGCCACATCAATTTTAAAAAAAGAAGAAAGTACAAAGACTCACATTACCTGATTTAAAAACATACCATAAAGCAATGTTAGGACAGTGTGGTATTGGCATAAGGATAGACACATAGATCAATGAAAAGGAAAGGGAGCCCAGAAGTAAAACCACATCAACTGATTTTCAACAAAGATGCCAAGACCATTCATTTGAGGAAAGAATAGTCCCTTCAACAAATGGTGCTGCAACCAGACAGTCATATGCAAAAGAATGAAATTTAACCTTTACAAAATTTAACCATATATAAAAATTAATTCAAATGGATCAAAGACATATAAGGGCTGAAACTATAAAATTGTTAAGAGAACATACGAATAAATATTCATGACCTTGGATTTGGCAGTGGATTCTTAGCTATAACATCAAAGCACAAGTAAGAAAAGAGAGATAAATTGGATTTCATGAAAATTAAAAACCTGTGCTTCAAAGACACCATCAAGAAAGTGACAAGGCAACCCACAGAATGGGAAAAACTGCAGATTATCTGATAAGGGACTTCTATCTAGAATATATAAAAATCTCTCACAACTCAGAAATAAGACAATCCAGTTAAAATAAGGGTAAAGGAGCCGGGCATGGTGGCTCACGCCTGTAATCCCAGAGCTTTGGGAGGCGGAGGTGGGCAGATCACCTGAGGTCAGGAGTTCACGACCAGCCTGGCCAACATGGTGAAACCCCATCTCTACTAAAAATACAAAAATTAGCCGGGTGTGGTGGTGCATGCCTGTAATCCCAGCTACTTGGGAGGCTGAGGCAGAAGAATCACTTGAACCTGGGAGGTGGAGGTTGCAGTGAGCCGAGATCGCGCCACTGCACTCTAGCCTGGGCGACAGAGCGAGAATCTGTCTCGAAAAAAAAAAAAAAAGAAAAAAAGAAAAGGAGAAAAAAAGGGTAAAGGATCTCAATAGCCATTTGTTCAAGGCAGATATACACAAATGGCCAAAAAGCATCATCAGGCCAGGCACAGTGACTCACGCCTGTAATGCCAGCACTTTGGGAGGCTGAAGTGGGAGGATCACCTGAGACCAGGAGTTCAAAACCAAGGGGCAACATAATGAGACCTCGTCTCTATCTTAAAAAAAAAAAAAAAAAAGCATCATCATGGAATGTAAGTCAAAACTATAATGAGACAACTACTACAATAAAACTACTACTTCAAACCCACTAGGAGAACTACAATCAAGAAGTCTGATGAATAGCAAGTACTGAGGATGCAGAGAAGTTGTAACTCTCATATACTGCTGGTGGGCAAACACAATGGTGCATTCACTTTAGAAAATGGTCTGGCACTTCCTCAAATGCTTAAGCATAAAGTTACCAATAATCCAGCAATTCCACTCCTGGGTATATATCCAAAAGAAATGAAAATATATGTCTACAAAAAGACTTGTACATAAATGTTTATATTAGCATTCACAATAGCCAAAAGGTGGAAACCACCGAAATGTCCATGAAATGAGTAAACAAAATGTGGTATATCCATACAATGGAATACTATTTGGTCAAAAAAAGGAATGAAGTACTGATACATCCTACAACATGGATATGCCTTGAAAGCAGGCTAAGTGAAAGAAGCCAGTCACAGAAGTCAACATATTTGATGATTCCATTCTATGAAATGTGCAGAATAGCTCAATCCATAAATTAGTGGTGGCTGCTTAGGGTTGGGAGGCAGGCAGGGGGGCAAAAGCTAAACTGTACAAGGTTGAAGTGATGACAATGTTCTAACATTGAGTGGTGATATATATCTGTGTATACACTCAAGACCAGAGTTGCACAGTGAATTATAGTCCAATGTTTTTAAAGTGTAAGTTTCTTCCTGTCTTTTAAAAAATTTTTCTTCTGTGACCAAGAGACTTCCTGAAATCAAGAGACTTCCCTCTTTAGGGGGCACAATAGAGAAAAGCTCAGAAGCTCTTTTCTTCTCTGTGCACCCTCCACCATACAGCACCTTACTCCATCTCCTGTTGCTTCAGGAAATCCAAGGTAGCAGGAATTGTAGCTGGGAATGCTGCACTCACTTTCTCTGTGGGGTTTGGTACTGTGTAATGCTCAGGGAATTAAAACCAGCATCCAGGCAGAACATAGAAGTGAGCCCAAAGATCAGAATAGAGACAAATTTCCATGTGTAAATGAAAAATTTGCAGGTCTGAGGAACAATGATGGAGCAAGGAATCAGTTTCCCATCACTAAAGAAGCCTTTATCCAACAGTGGAATCAGGCATAGCTCACAAGTCTCCATTCCCATTTTTCAGGTTAAGGCTAATTAATTATCTTAATAATTCTCCTTCCTCCCTCAGTTTAAGAGGGAATGTCAGCAATTATAAAACTTTATACCCTGACCATACTCTCCTAGCTTGGTAAAGGAATTTGTCTCGGGACAGCCTCCTGAGATGTTCTTCTGCGGGTAGCAATCTACTATTACATAGAAGAGTACAGAGCCTGTGACTAAATTGAGCTCAGAAATCCTTTGAAACTATGACAGGAAATTAAAGAAAATAAAAGATGTAAATGAATACTGTTTCATGGATTTCAGAGATATATAATTAAGTGGCAGATAATGCTTATTTTATTGAAAGAATATAGCTTATGAAGGAAGATTTGTCAATAGTAGTAAAATAAAAACAAACACATTTAAAGCCTGTTACAGGAAAATCTTCAGTGAGCCAAAAAGAGCCTTAGATGAGTTTTAGTCTGTAAGATGGTCATAAGAGGTCCTTCAAGTGTTTCCAAGATGGTTATCAAAAAGACCTGCTGAATTTCATGATCCCCAAGAAAGTTTCAAATCTACATATGTGTTAGAATAAGGCAATTCTTGTGATTTTGTTGACTAAGATACCATATCATAGTAGATGCAAATTTACGTGGTTGGCTACTATTACCCTGTTTACTTATTTGATGATATGTAGTTACTACAAAATATTAAGCGATAAAAATTAATGACTGTATTATAACAGAAACCACAGATTAAAAAATTGGTTTATAGCTCCTATTTCTGGCTATTGTACTTTGGGTAAAATATTTTATGTCTCTGCTTAATTTCTTTCTTTTTTTTTTTTTGAGTCAGAGTCTCGCTCTGTCACCCAGGCTGGAGTGCAGTGGCATGATCTTCTTGGCTCACTGCAACCTCCACCTCCTGGGTTCAAGTGATTCTCCTGCCTCAGCCTCCCAGGTAGCTGGGATTACAGGTGCGTGCCATCACGCCTGGCTAATTTTTGTATTTTTAGTAGAGATGGAGTTTCCCCACATTGGCCAGGCTGGTCTCAAACTCCTGACCTCAAGTGATCTGCCCGCCTTAGCTTCCCAAAGTGCTGGGATTACAGGTGTGAGCCACTGTGCCTGGCTGCTTAACTTCATAACACCACCTCATCCTCATGGAATTGCTGTGAAGACTGCAAGAATTTATGTAAAGTGCCTGGCATATAAAAACACAATAAATGTTAGTTCCCCTTGATTAAATAGTATTTGTGATAAAAAGCTGAATATCTGGCTTCTGGTTGGAAATGTTGGTCTTTTATATATCACTGTTTCTACTAAAAAAAAAACCAAAATACATTTTATTTGTAATATTTTTTGCTTTTTCTGTTTTCTTTTTGTTGTTGTTGTGGGGTGGGGTGGGCAGGGTCTGGCTCTGTTGCCCAGGCTGGACTGCAGGGAGTGCAGTGGCGCAGTCATGGCTCACTGCTGCCTCGACCTCCCCAGGCTCAGGTGATCCTCCTGCCTCAGCCCCCTAAGAAGCTGGGTCTACAAGCATGTGCCACCACACCTGGCTAGTTTTTTGTAGAGATGGGGTTTTTCCATGTTGCCCAGGCTCATCCCAAACTCCTGGCCTCAACTGATCCACCTGCCTTGGCCTCCCAAAGTGCTAGGATTACAGGCATAAGCCACTGTGCCCGCCCCCTTATTTATCATATTTTCTTTATAAGGGGTATTATGGGCTAAAAAATTTAGAGTAATTTAAATTTTTCATTAATTTAAAGTAAAAAAATAAGGTTAAAAACATGTTTTGAACCCTAACAGTTACTTTATTACCTTTATATCCTTCATTTTCTGCCTTTCAAAGTTGTTAATAGTTTCCTCCAGATGACGACTTGTTCGGCTAGCATCCATTGCAGCTCTCTGTAATTCCGTTTCTGCCTACAAAAGTATTCCCCAACCAAGGATATAAAAAAAATCAAATGAGAATTCATTCAGTTGAGCCTACTGGTAAATTCTACCATTGCAGTACCGGCTTTTTGGCATAACAGTGTAAATTGTTAATATTATAGTTTACCATATATAATAAAATGATCTATGTAAGCACATGCAGAATAAAGAACTTTATTTAGTGATATGATTCACGATCTAGAAAAAAAACCCTAAGAACAAAAATTACCCCCAAATCCTTCCCTTTCTGTCTATAAAATAATTTTTTTTCCAGACACCCTTGGATAACCTACTGTAAAACCATCTCCCATATTTTCTACTGCTTCCCTCTATTTCACTACCTGTGCCATTTATCAAAAATTATTTTTCTTTTGTCTCTCTCTCCATTAGCCATTTCTCCCCTGAAAAGGACTTATGACTTAGTAAAAATTATTTCAATTCTCTCAATTACAGATTATCTCTTTTTTATTTATTTTTTTTTGAGATAGAGTTTTGCTCTTGTTGCCCAGGCTAGAGTGCAGTGGCACGCTCTCGGCTCACTGCAACCTCCGCCTCCTGGGTTGAAGCGATTCTTCTGCCTCAGCCTCCTGAGTAGCTAGGATTACAGGTGCATGCCACCACGCCCAGCTAATTTTTTGTATTTTTAGAAGAGATGGGGTTTCATCACATTGGCCAGGCTGGTCTTGAATTCCTGACCTCAAGTGATCCACCAGCCTCAGCCTCCCAAAGTGCAGGGATTACAGGTGTAAGCCACCGCACCTGGCCTATTATCTCTTACTCTTTATGCTTATCTCATAGGACTATTGTATGGATTACATGAAATCATCTTTGGAAATGACTAAGGAGAGTGGCACACAGTAGAGAGACAGCTATGAGAATTTCTACCACTGAGAGTTTGATTTTTGAAATCATTACAACATTGAGGTATTTTGGGTTAGCAGGTATATAACCAAAGACTCTTTCTTTCTACCTTGCTTACTTCTACTTGTTCTCCAAATGCATTAAATATTCCTAATTCTATAATATCCTCATCAGGTGGAATACCATATACACTACAAATATTTCAGCATGGGATTTCTACTTGTAGATTCTTCTTTACAAGACAACCATGTTACACTGCTTCTATTAATGCTTATTACAAAAAATAAATACACTAGTAACTAAAATTAGATGGCAAGTCTAACACGCTTGGAGATGTACTCATATTATCTGGATCTGTTCTGTCCAATCAATAGGTGGCCACTAGCCATATGGGGCTATTTTCATTAAAACTAATTAAAATTAAATAAAAAATTAAAAACTAGCTCCAAAGTTACTCTAGTTGTATTTCAAGAATTCAACAGCCATATATAGTCAGTGGCTATAGTAATATTTCTAATCTAACTGTGTATCTCTCTTTAAGCATCTCGTCTGCTAGAACAAAAGTTGCCCAAAAACATTTAAGAGTTTTTCTTAAAAGGTAACACAGAAATTTAAAAAGACACAGCCCAGTTTTCAGATTAAATTCTTCCTAATAAAGTTTTGTTTCTTGTGCTAATATTATATTTACTCAAAAGTCACATATATCATCATTTAATAATTAATCATAGAAAAAGTTTGCATTTGTTGTCAAAGTTCTGTGATAAGTAATACTGTGACATTTAGCTTTTGCTTTCTTTTTCAAGAAAATGTATAAATTGAAACAAGTAAAAGGGTTTACTATAAGGATCCATTTCTTGACACACCACTTTATTACCCACCTGTGACTGAAATTTTTCATAAAGGAAAAAATACATTTCAAAGAGAGTATAACAGCTTTTTCAATAAATTTATATACTCATAGAATTATATACACTTACAATTAGGTTATATATTAATTGTAACCATATATCAATTATGGTTACTTATGTAATTCAGTTCATTCAACTAAACATTTTCAAGATACGAAGTACTTAAAATTATATTCATTTATACCTCTCTGTGTTTGTATATACATTTACAATATGGGGTGTAGAATTTTTAAAAATCATACAAACTTTCAACTTAATCATAACCAGGAATCAAAAACATTTCTCTGTATTTCTGTGTTTGAGATTCTTTAAACCACAACTTCATCACAGGAAATTCAAAGATAAAATAGAGCTCCTTTGAAGACTTACTACTATGAAAAAATCTCTAACAGTTATTTGATACATGTTAACCTTGTGCTAATGAGAATATTCAAGCAGACTAATTCCTAATACTGTTTATTACACGACTGATGCAGCTTTTTACTTGTGACTACTTCCTTTTGACTCATGTCTTTACCCTCCTCATTTATTGATATTTTCATTTTAAAATTTAGAAGAGTAAGTAGAGTTGGCTAAATCAGGGAAGCATGGGGAAACAGAAGCCATAACTGGGATATGTGTAGCTTCATCTTCTATCACCCTCCAGCAACTACTATTTATTTCTGAAAGTCTCAAATCCCTTCACTTGAGCATAGCAACTCACCTAAAGTAACACATCCATTTTTAGCAAAGAGAATATAGATTTCTAATATTTCTTTTCATTGAAAATTCTTCAAAATTCTATAATATACCAACTTGAGTAGGAAATGCTTTGGATTAAAATACTAAGATACAACTCCATGAATACAGATATCAGTATATTAAATGGAATTAATTAAGAGTTCAAAATGATTTTTAAAAGGGTAAGCCAGATTGGTATTTCTCACACTGCATTACAGGAAGCTTGTTCAGGAGTCACCTGGAGCCCTACTTGGGGGGTGAGCAGGCAGAGCCGTGGGATTCTTCTTTTCCCTGTCCTCTCTATCAGAGGGACTCCATTTTATCTTACATATCAAACTTAAACATACTTCTACATAGATGAATTTTAAGAGTTTATCCTGGGAAATATGCCATAATACTATGATCGAATATTTGTATATTTATATTGACTACATTTGTATGTAGATTGTCCTTCATGTTTTGGTCTCAGGTTGTCAAAATACACAAGTTGCAGATCTTACCCAGTGAGCACACTGACTCACCTGTGGCAGTAATCTCTTAGGTTATATTTATTTCCCCACCATGTGAACCCACAGACCTGCTTCATCTGTGCTCTAAGATTATCTCCCTTCCACAGCAGTGTTTACAGCACAGCATCCAAGTCAGAAAAATGTTTGTCTTAGGAATAGATTCATTTCTGTGTTTACTGTAGACACCAGTACTCCTGATTCAATCTTGCCAACTACTCAGGATTCCAGATGTCTTCATGTATCACCACCTCCCCCACTCCAGGCCACAAAGAACAAAACAAAACAAAAAATTTTCATCCCTAGCTTAATTCTTAAACACTGGTGAACCCCCCCACCCACCCTGCCCCATAGCCTCTGCCTTGATCTCTAGTTATCAGTCATAAATTTTCCAGCATTCTCTGGTTTGTCTGACTTGCTTAAAACACAGATTCTATAATCTCCATTTGCGGATCTTATGCCACTATGACTATCTAGATATTTCTGTCCCAGTCTCCAGTGGGCACTCCCAGCCCTATGGCTGCCCATTTTTGTTTAGTACAAAGTTGGGCTTCTGTACCTTTGGTCCAAAGGAAGAAGGACCAAGCAACTGGCGCAGCCCCAAATCGCTGCTCAAGAGACTCCCCTCAGGAATGGAGGTGTTCTGGAACCTCAAATGCTCTCAAAGAGCCACTCCTCATGTGGTTTCTGGCTGAGCTGGGCAGTAACAACCTTAAGGAAGCAGGAAGGAGACATATAGAAGAAGGAATGGGAAAAAGAGGCAGTAGGGATGTTAGTGCTTTCTTTCTCTTTTTCTTTTTTTTTTTTTTTTGAGACAGTCTCACTTTGTTTTCCAGGCTGGAGTGCAGTGGTGTGATCTCAGCTCACCACAACCTCCATCTCCCAGGTTCAAGCAATTCTCTTGCCTCAGCCTCCCAAGTAGCTGGGACTACAGGTGTGTGCTACCATGCCTGGCTAATTTTTGTATTTTTAGTAAAGACAGGGTTTCACTGTTGGCCAGGCTGGTCTCGAACTCCTGACCTCATGATCTGCCTGCCTCGGCCTCCCAAAGTGCTGGAATTACAGGCGTGAGCCAACATACCCAGCCAGATGTTAGTGCTTTCTACACAGTCCTACCCATCTCAGTTGCTGGCAATTAGGCACTATTTTGTATGCTTTTGTTTACTCACGAACAAGGCACATTGTAGTTTAAGAAACAGTCATGTTTAACAGAAGAACCTTGTTATAGTAGACAGTCCTTTCTAGGTTTCTCTGTGTCCAACTTGGATCTTAATTATACTCTTAAGTCTCCTGAGGTTAACTGGCTGGAAGTCATGATGTCACATAGTTGTTTTATTTCTAAAAGATGAAGGAAATTAAATGGGAAAATTTTCTTTCCTTTTCTCAAAGCAGGGCATAGAGGACACTGATATATTAGGATTAACAATAGATCTTTAAGTTAATTGTAGAATTAATATTTAGTCATCACCATGTGAAAATAAAATTCAGAAATTTGAATTTACTGTTTATAAAAACATCTGAATTTTTTGTTTGTTCGTTTGCAAAGTCTACTGTGTAAAACAATGTAAGGGGATTTGAATTAGGTGGCGTAACCTCTTTAAAATTAGCCAATTTCTATAGTGAGAATTCCTAAACGCATTTCTTTTCAATCTTTATATTCAAATTCTCTACTCGTTTAATAGTAAAAATGCACAATTTCTATATACATTTACTTTTGTACTCCATACCTTAAAAATTTTTTTAAAGACCCAAATTCAAAGGATACAATAACATGTCGATCAGATGGGTTTCGCTGACGTGTTCTTTCTAACTGAGTTAATTGCTTAGCTTCTCGATTCCTTGCTGTGAGTGTTGCTTTGAGGTCATCCTGCAAATTGGCATTTTTTTGTTAGTAAAAATGTCTGACTTAAGAAAATTCAGTTTTAAGAATGGAAGAATTCTTTTAAGAATTGTTTTAAGAATGGAAGAATACTTCTTGTGTGATCCTGGTACCATTACCACAGGAATTACAAGTATTACATAATTAGTGTCTATGTATGTGAGAATGTGTTTAATATTCTCTCAAAATAATGACACAATTTCAGTGCAAAACTATTAACCATAATAGATATATGCATATAAATGTGTAATTTTGATTGCGGTAGTGGTTACATGGGTATAAACATTTGTCAAAACTCAATGATCACTTAAAATGGAAGAATTTTATCGCACATAAATCAAGGGCTCCCACCCCCCAGGCCTATTAGGAACTGGGCCAGCACAGCAGGTGAGTGGTGGGCGAGCTAGCATTAAGGCCTGAGCTCTGCCTCTTGTTAGATCAGAGGCAGCATCAGATTCTCATAGGAGTGCAAACCCTATTGTGAACTAAAGAAAAATTGTCTTCCACAAAACCGGTCCCTGGTGCCAAAATGGTTGGGGACTGCTGATGTAAATTATCAATAAAGTTAGTTTTAAAAATAGAACTCTCTCACACATTTTAAAAGTCTAAATGCTATCACCTGCTTTAAAGAAAAACTTATATTCATATAGTAAAGCAATTTCTGTCCATATATTTTTCATAATTATTTTAAAGTTTCCATAATAATGTCTATATTGCTACAGTATACTTAAGCTCATTAAAACTATTTCATTATTCTTAAAGATCTAAGTGATCTTTCAGAGTAAAAAGAATGACTATATACTACTTTGTATTTCTTTTTTTTTTTTTTTGAGACAGAGTCTCACACTGTCGCCCGTGCTGGAGTGCAGTGGCGCTATCTCAGCTCACTGCAACCTCTGCCTCCTGGGTTCAAGCGATTTTCTTGCCTCGGCCTCCTGAGTAGCTGGGATTACAGGTGCATGCCACCATGCCCAGCTAATTTTTTTTATTTTTAGTAGAGACGGGGTTTCACTATCTTGGCCAGGCTGGTCTCAAACTCCTGACCTCGTGATCCGCCCGCCTCGACCTCCCAAAGTGTTGGGATTACAGGCGTGAGCCACCACTCTTGGCCACTACTTTGTATTTCTTATTTAAAAAAACAATTGGAAACCTCATACTCTTTGCCAGAGTAACTCACAGTTAAGTGAGAAAATGGATTTACTTACCCGTTTCATTTTCACAATGGTCCCATAAGTTTTCAAGGGTTCAACTACTTTGGCTTCAAGTCTTTCAACCTATTGAAAATTATTAAAATTTTAAATTAGAACGTTTAACATTTTAACCTATAAATAAAAGGCTAATCACTAGAAATTGATAAGACTCAGAATCTAAACTCAAAACACATTAAAAACTGTTAAGCTGCACAGTACTAGTAAAAGTAGAAAAGCACCTGGTGAGCAAAATGACAAGAAAATGTCTCAGGTTTCCCGGGAGCTCATCCTGGCCATATCATCATCTTAGGATTACTTTTTTACCTTAAAGTAGTAGTTCAAGGGTATTAAGACAGTTCAAATTTTACTACAGCTAACATTTTCAGTGTGTTCAGCACAGTAATGGATACTTTGCGTATATTATCTCTGAACTGTAATAGCTCAACTTTTCAGAAAAGAAAATGAAAGCTGAAAGACAGAGCATCCTGGAAACATTTAAAGCAACATAACCTTGAAAAGCAAAAAAGCTTAGAGATCACTGTATTTGCTGCATTTTTTTTTCTGAGAAGCCATTTGTGAATTATCGAAGCCTACAGAACAAGATAAATGGTCTGAGTTGCTGAGCTGTCAAACTGTATGTCTCATCTCTGTTTCATTTAGAATTAAATAGTTTTTCTTAAACGTTACAGGTTTTAAAATCACATTTTGAGTAATTACTTCTTTTACAAGTAGTACTAGTGGAAGGCACTGAAGAGACATATTTTTTTAACCAAGTATTTAAATATAGCATAAGAAAAATAACTCTTGGACATTAAAATTTTTTTTCTCAAGATAGGTGACGTATTCAATTGCTTAAAATGGACATTTTTTAATAGCAGGAAAAGGGCTTTTTAATGATACATATTTATATAATTGACAAATACACTTAATTTCATATTGATTTTTCTTTAGTTTCTGTAAATGAAATGTATATGAATGTTTCATTTTAAAACATGTTAGGAAAATAAAAATCGACTTCTCATCAAGTATTCAAATATTAGGAATCCTAAAATCATGGATATTCAGGACAGTTTGCTTTACACCATTTCTTATAATCCATACTGATTATTCAGTTTAAGGATTATCTAAGTCTGTTTTCTGTTCTCCTTTTTGTTGCCTACCTTTTTGTCATTGTTCATTAGGACCTCCACCATTTGGTAAGCAAGGGAAATAAAAGGAGAACAAATGCAAATCAATTCACTTTGCTATTTGATAAATAGCACAAAGGTTTTCTACAAAGGGGCATTGAAATTATTGGCTAAAATAAGATTTTAGGATTACCTGTGAATATAAATTATCTTTGAAACATTAAGTCCCCAGTTATCATATATAATTGAGAGTTACTTGTTTATTACAGAAGTTTCATGACAAGAACTCCACATTTTTCCAAAAGTACCTCCAAATATGATTACTCTTCAAATTTGTATGGATAGCAATGACGAGTTCAATTTTTTTAATACTCATTCTGTTTTTTGAAAATTGAAATTCCCGTTTTAGGTTCTGAAAAGTACAAAAAAGCAACGCAGTTCTAACTGGGCAACTTCTGATAAGTTAACCTATGCCGTGAAACTGAAAATAAATACAAGTAAAAGTGCTTATTAAGTATTTAAAGGAAAAATATGGGCTTTTAGAAAGAAAACAATCACAAGGACACTTCTCCTGCTACCCAGAGCAAAAAGTCCACACGGTGTCTCAGTATTGGTTTGCTTCCATGATACAATTCATAGCATTTTGTTGTTGTTAGTAAACCATTGGTCAATTTTCCAGAGCATGGATGCAGCAATGATGTCTTACCCATTTATTAATAATTTATCCATCCACATTACCATTCCCAACATTTCCATCTCCAGTCATTCTTTAAAACGTACTTACGTGCCACACAAGACATTAAGTTATGCTTATTTTCTTCCCCCTGGGTACTATTCCCACTACCCCCAGTAAACAGCCACCCCTTGGCCAAAAGTTGGCAAATAAAGTGGGGAAATTCAAGTTGGCAAATAAAGTGGGGAAATTCAAGACCTCAAGATGCCCTAAAGGTTAGCTTGAAAAGGGTAAAATAAAACACAGAACGTGTTTTATTTATTAAAGACTCACAGACTGTGTGAGTCTTTAATAGACTCACACAGTCTTATAGACATGAAAATGTACGTTTTATCAAGTTTGCATCCACCTCTGCAGTTAGGTAGATTACAAGTGAAAGTTTCCACGGTTCCTTCATCCACTACTTCATGGCTCATTCATAACAATGACACTGTGATCTCACTCCATACCTCTGCTTGTCGATAATCCTGAAGTTTGGCAAACTCATCTGCAAAGTTCATCAGGCCCAGCTTTAAATGCGGGGTCTCTGTAGCAGCATACGCGTTAATTTCATTCACCAGGAGGTCTGCTTTGTCTCTCAGCCTGGCAGTTTTCCGCACATAGGCAGCGAAGATTTGGCACAGTTCTCCAAAATGCTTCTCCACATTTGAGACAGCTGTTTGCAGTTGTTTCGTTTGAGCGTTCCTAGGGAAAAGGTGACACAAAAGGCAAAACATTCTCGTTAGAGATGAGAAGGCTTCACGTTAATTTAACATGCAAACATTCCCCGGGCATTCTGCAGCTTTGAAGGCGTAAACCCACCGACCCAGCGTCTCCCGGCGCGGACTGCTCTCCATGGGGTCCTGACCTCACTATCCGGACAGTGTAGGCACAGGAAAAGGCCCAGGCCGGGTGGGCCTGGCCTTAACTGGGGAGGTGGCTGCTCCGGCTGCTCCGCGCAGCGCGGCTTGGGCGCCCGGCTGCCTCCTAGGCTTCCGCACTGCCCGCGGCAGTGTGGGGACCCGAGACCCGGTGGCGTAGGTGGGTGGCAGCCGGCCGGGCCCCGGGCTCCTCTTCGCCGCCGGCGGTGGCTGCAGCCCAGGGAATTAGGCCCCAGGTCACAGCGGGGACCGTGCAGCCTCCCACTCAGGGTCGGAATTCGGCGCAGAGGCCCCACGGACAGAGGCTTCCACTTCCCTCACCCCAGCCCTCCAGTGTGGGCGGCCCTGGGCAGCTGGGCTCGGGCTGTTACCGGTTTTCCAGGGTGCGCCTCATCATGCTGCCTCGCGCACGGCCGGGGACCTTGCGGGGGCCCAAGGACGGGGATTCCAAGGCGCCTGGGCGCGCGCTGGGGCGCAAGCAGCCGCCGGCAGCCTGAAAGCCCGCCCCTCGCGCCGCCGCGCCAGGCCGGGCGTTTCTATGGAAACGGGGCGCGCGCCCCCGCGGTCAATGCCCGAGGCTGCCTGAGCGCGGCTGGGGCTCGGAAAGCGCCAAGCAGGCAGGGACGGAGAGGGGTGATGGCGCGCCCACCCCTGCAGAGCCGCCTGCGCGGTTGTCCCGCGCGTCCCTGCCGGCGAAGGCTGTGAGAAGCACCGCGGGGCTACGGCGCCTCCATCCTCTCTAACAGCCGCGCTTACCAGACAGCCAGCCTCCAGCGCTGCTAGGCTACTCCGAGCAGGGGAGAAAAGACGCCGGTCCGCCGGGGACCAGGAGGGAGACGTGAAACCAGAGGCCCGGGGGCCCCCTCTCCGCCTGTGCGACTTGTAGTCTCGTACCAGACGCGTCCGCTTCGCTGCTGAATCTGAAAACGTGGGCTCTTGAGAGCTGCCCTTGGAAGGAGCTGTGCTTTCTGCCTCATCTTTAACTTTTCGTTTATTCAGCAAATATGTATCAAGTTCCGACTTCGTGGAAGAGATTGTGTTAGACACTGGGAATAATAGAAACATAATTAAGAAGCAGGGGTCCCGGACCTGAAGGGCCTGAGCGTCGGGTAAGGAGGCAACGCTTACACCGAACCTGTGCTGAGATAAATAACGAATAGTTCTGGCTCTTAGAGTTGGCCTGGGGGAACAAAAATTCAAAAAGAATAAAACCCCAAACAAACAGGAGGCTCTCCTTTGTCCTTTGAATGCCTCTGTCCCTTTGACCCTCCTGGCCTTAGCGTGTGCTGCTTTTCCCAGTAAATACTGCAAGGACTCCATTCAGACTTTGTTTATTTATATATATATTTTAGATGGAGTCTCGCTCTGTTGCCCAGGCTGGAGTGTAGTGGCACAATCTCGGCTCACTGCAACCTCCGCCTCCTGGGTTCAAGCGATTCTCCTGCCTCAGCCTCTCAAATAGCTGGGATTACAGGCGTGCACCACTATGCTGGCCTGATTTTTTGTATTTTTAGTAGAGACGGGGTTTCGCCATGTTGGCCAGGCTGGTCTTGAACTCTTGGCCTCAAGTGATCCGTCCCCCTTCAGCCTCCCAAAGTGCTGGGATTACAGGCGTGAGCCACCGGGCCCGGCCTCAATTCAGACTTTATCTGCTTCAAGAAATCTCTCTGGGATCCTCCCGCACTTCACTTTTTCAGGCAGCGTTAGGGCCTTGCCCTAACGCTTTGGGACGGGGTCCTAATACTGTCTGAAGGAGCGAAGTGTTGGAATGCTCAAACAGTACACTTTGTTGATTTTGTACTGCCTCCTGTACCCTAGACTTTGAACCCTTTGAGACAGAGGAAATGTGATTTTGGTCTTGTATTCCTCGCTGCCGTGTGCTGCTGATTAAAAGTTTTTATTTTGTACAAATAGATGTCCTCAGTCCTTTGTTTTGAACTTCCCCTATTCGCTTGTGTTACAATGTGTACCTCTCTTTGCTCCTTGCATTCGCTCAGCATGTTATTGGTTGGATGCCTGGTGTGTTCCAGGTATTATGCTTGGCTTTGAGGTTGGCACAGTAACCTAAGGTCAGAATAGTCTGTGCTTTTAGAGAGCTCACAGTCATGTGGCAGTGATAGAAGCTAATCAAACAAAGATGTGTAAAATTGCCACTGAGGTATGTGCTACTGTATCCACTTTTGCAGTGTAACAAATCACCACAAAACTTAGTGACGTTTTACAATCGTTTGGCTAGCTTGGGATTCTGAGTGAGCTGGGTGGTTCTTTTACCTTGCTTCTGCTCAGTTGGGCTCTTACTCACCTTTCTGGTCAGCTGGCGGCTGGATGATCTAAGGGGCCTCACTTCTGTGTCATGGCATTGGCAGGTCGTCAGCAGTGGCCACGTGTTTCTTATTGTCTAGCACCTCAGCCAGGCTTCTTTCCATGGTTTCAGAGTTCCAAAACAGTAGAGCAGGACAAGTCAACTGCACAAGTGCCTTTCAAGTCTCTGCCTACGTTATGTTTGCTGATACACTATTGGCGGATGCAAGCCATGTGGCCTAGACTAGAGGGATCAGAGTGAGAGGGCAGTGGAAATGTTACGGACGGTGTGGTTGGTAGAGGAATTGGTGGCTACTTTTCCAGTCTACTATTAGGGGAAACTACATGGCAGCAATTGAGTGTATAATTAATATAGAGGTTTGGTTTGAACTCGTCAGGGAAGGACTTCATTGAGAAAGTGACATTTGAGCTGAGATCCAAAGAATAGGAAGGAGTCAACTAGGTGAAGAGGGAGTGAAAAACAGTCCCGAGAGAAGGACAGTATTAGCAGTTTGCCCCCTTGCCTCCCCCAGCCTCATTCCCATCTCTACCCAGAATTTCATATCTCAGAAAATGATGCTATTGCCCAGTTGATTGTTCAAGTCAAAAACTTAGGAGTTACCCTTTCTTTTCTCCAGTCACATGGGCAATTCCTATCTGTTCCATCTCCAAAATATATCCTGAATCATTCTTCATTTTTTTCTACATCCCCGTAATCCAAACTACTACCACCAATCATCCTTACTGCAAACCTCCCTTACTAGTCTCCCCATGTCCACTGTTAAACATCGCAGTGTGAAATCAAACATTAAATCAGATGATGTCAACCCTCCAAAGCCTCTCAGTGTGCTTCAAATAAAAATTTAAATCCTATTCTGGCTATTAAGGCTTTATCTCATTTCCGCTTACCCATCTACCTTCTCTTGCTGCCCCACTGTGCTATAGACACATACCATATGTATGTGTGTGTGTGTGTGTGTGTATACACATATGTATATATACACACACACATATGTATATAAGCTTCTCTCTCTCTCTCTGTGTTTATCTATAGATAAACTTATCTCACAGTTAGTTCTGTGTTTGTAATTCTCTCTGCCTGGAATGCTCCTTCTTCAAGTCCTCACATGGATGGCCCATTCATATAAAATTGTGCTTAAAAAACACCTATGAGTGGGGCTTTCTCTGATCACCAAATGATTCTTTCACCCTGTTTTGTTTCCTTTGAAGCACATGTCACGTCCTGAAATTAACCTGTTTATTTACATGCTATTTCTGTCTTCTCCCATCCACGTACTAACCAGGCTGGACCCCACTTAGCTTCCAAGATCAGGCATGTTCAGGTATGGCTGTAGATCTATTTCTGTCTTCTGTGACTAGAACATATTCTCCATGAAACTAGCCACGTTGTTACCTGTTCACTTTATATTCCCAGTACAACCTCAGTGCTTGACTCATAGTAGAAATTCAATAATTAGTTGAGTTTATCAATGAATAAATAAATAAATGAGTGAAAACCCCATGACAGAGGGAACACAGTATGTGTGAGGACATGGAAGAAAGCTGATGAAGGTGGAGTGGAGGAGGTGGCATCATGTTCTGTCTGAGATTTAGTTGGAGGGGTAGATGGAAACCAGGTCATATAGGGCATTTTGGCCATGCTAAGGAGTTTAGAGATTGGTTCTCGTATTAGTCAAGGTTCTTTAGAGAAACAGAACTAATAGTCTGTGTTTGTAAATATAATATAATATAATATAATATAATATAATATAATATATAATATATTGTGTAATTTTATTATAAGGAATTGGCTGAAGTAATTATGTAGGCTGAGAAGTCCCAGAATCTGCAGTTCACAAGCTGGAGACCCAGGAGAGCCAATATGTCATTTCAGTTCAAGTCCAAAGGCTGGAGAACCAGAAGAGCTGATGGTTTATTTCCCGTCTGAAAGCAAACAGGGTGGACACCCAAGGAAAACAAATGACTGAGTCCTACTGGGAAGGCTAGAAAAGATGACGTCCCAAGTCAATCAGTCTGGTGGGAGCAGTTTCCTCCTACTGAGACTTTTTTCCTATTCAGGCCTTCGATTGACTGGATGAGGCCTGCCCACATTAGGGAGGGCACTCTCCTTTATGCAAATTTTAGTCTCATCCGTAAACACCCTCACAGACATGCGGAATTATGTTTGGTGGAATGCCTAATGACACATAAAATTAACCATTACAATCATTGTCTTTGTATCAATGTGAAGCTATTGATGTGTTAAAGCAAGTTATTTATTGTGTAGCTCTTTTTTTTTTTTTTTTTTTGAGGTGGAGTTTCGCTCTTGTTTCCCAGGCTAGAGTGCAATGACGTGATCTCAGCTCACTACAACCTCCGCCTCCCGGGTGTATAGACGGGGTTTCTCCATGTTGGTCAGGCTGATCAGAAACTCCCGACCTCAGGTGATCTGCCCGCCTCGGCCTCCCAAAGTGCTGGGATCTATTGTGTAACTCTTAAAGCTGTTAGCAAATGCTTGGTAAATGGTATCATAATTGTTGAACAGAAGCATATTGAATTATCCCTCTTCAATCTGTACTCAATATATGGAAATGAAAGTGCTCAAGGAAACTTCCTCCTAAGATACGGGCTCTTGATTTTACTCTTCTGTCAACAGATATCTAAAAAACATGCATTAACACAATTGTTCTCAAATCTTTTTACTACTTGGAGGCATGTTCTTTCTTATAGGCTATACTTTTTCCAAGGACACATTATCTCATCAAAGAGGAGCTGGGGGCCTGGGAGGACAAGTGCCTTGGCCAGAATTGCATGATTAGATAGCAGAAGAGGTGGAACTGAATCTTTGTCTTCTTTCTTCAATGTTCTTTCCAGAGTACCAGGATCTCTTTCTCTCTTAAAAGTGATTTTTTTTTTTTTTTTGCAAATCAAAGCCGCAATGCAATACCACCTTACTCCTGCAAGAATGGCCATAATCAAAAAATCAAAAAATAATAGATGTTGGCGTGGATGTGGTGAAAAGGGAACACTTTTACATTCTTGGTGGGAATGTAAACTAGTACAACCACTGTGGAAAACAGTGTGGAGATTCCTTAAAGAACTAGAGGTAGCTCTACCACTTGATCCAGCAATCCCACTCCTGGGTATCTACCCAGAGGAAAAGAAGTCATTATACAAAAAAGATATTTGTACGTGCATGTTTATAGCAGCACAATTCACAATTGCAAAAATATGGAACCAGCCCAAATGTACATCAATCAATGAGTGGATAAAGAAAATGTGTATATATACCATGGAATATGAGTGGAATATGAGTGGATTATACTCAGCCATAGAAAGGAACATAATAATGGCATTTGCAGCAACCTGGATGGAATTGGAGACCATTATTCTAAGTGAAGTAACTCAGCAATAGAAATCCAAACATCAGATGTTCTCACAAGTAGGAGCTAAGCTATGAGGTCACAAAGGCATAATAATGATACAATGGACTTTGGGGACTCGGGGGTAAATTGGGAGGGGGAGACGAAGAATAAAAGACTACACATTGGGCACAGTGTACACTGCTCAGGTGATGGGTGCACCAAAATCTTAGAAATCACCACTAAAGAACTTATGTAACCAAACACCACCTGCTCTCCAAACACCTATTGAAATAGAAAATTAAATAAAATACAAAAAAGTGATTTTTTGCAAAGATCGTAAACAAGTTGAAACATTTTAATGTCATTCCATATTTGGAAGAAGGAGGGTGTGTGTCATAGGATCCATCTATCGCTGAGTATATAGCATTTCAAAATCTCTGGAAATTATTGTTTCAGGTTATAAGCATTATAGGGTCTGACTTCTCTGAACTACTATGTGATATTTGTATATTTATTGTGAAAACAGCGCAATATTATTTCGTGTAACATTGAATGAACTCCTATTTATTTAGCATGTTTTAAGGGGGGCCTAGTGGAGGCGGAGAGTTGCATTAGCTTTATTTAAGTATTCAGCATTACTTGCTGAGAACTTGCCACGTACTAGGTGCTGAATTTAACATTCCTGAACTCAAGTGCTCAGAGCAATGCGGAAAGAGACACTGTAGAGGCAACTGGCTAATTTTGTTGAATTCTTTTCCAGTCTCATTTCATCAGGAATTTAGAGATGATAATGTAGTTTAAACTAGATTATTTTAATTTAAAGTATAGTATTATTTTGCTAATTGGAGTTTCCTCCTTCCCTTCTTCAGTTCTGTTTTAGAAATGAAGATGTTAAGTGACCAATCATGGTATATTGTATTTATTTGTTAAAAGTAGATTTGTGCCTAACAATATCACTCCAAATGCAGCTGTTCTATGTTAAGTAGCTTAAACAAATTGTTTTCATGATGATACATACAAATCAAACTTTTTTTTTTTTCCAGCAAAAGATTGAGTGTGTGTTTATTTACATGCTTTTAAAAGGTTAAGCATTTGAGGAATGTCGGGACTCCCTCTAGCGGTAAATTTAATACTTAAAGTTGCTTGGTCAAGCACTGGAAGACAAAGGGAATAGAATGAAACTGCCCTGGACTGCTATCTCTTTTATGACCAGTTTTTAACTAGAAATCACCTATTACTGGTCTTCTTCTTAGTATAGTAGGGAGAGAGTACAATTAAGTAATTAAGTACATGGGCTTTGATGGGCTCTGATGTCTAATATCTGGATTTAAAGTCTGGTTCCGCTGCTTTCTCAAGCATTAGCAAGAATTACTTGCAGGATATGTTAAAACACAGTTTTCTAGGCCCCAGCCCCGGAGTTTCTCATTTAGGAGGTCTGAGGTGAGGATCAAGAATATGCCTTTATAACAAATTCTCAGGTGATACTGAACCTGCTGGTCTCTACCACACTTTGGGAACCAGTGGCCTAGACTCCTGGAGTGCCTCACATTCCTCAGGGGTTAGCTCTGAGGTTGTGAAGATTAAGCAGAGTACTAGATGTTAAGTGCTTAGTATGGTACCTGAAATAGTAAGTGGTCCACAAAGGTTAGCACCTGCTAATACCATAGATTTGTCAGTGTTTCTCTAACTTGGAGAATTCAAAAAGGGAGAACTTTGTAATAATATTGTTGAGCTAATATTGTTAGCTAAGTAAATAAACACACACTCAATCTTTTGCTGGAAAAATAAAGTTTGATTTGTATGTATCAGCGTCTTATCATTAAGGTCTATGTGCCTAACACTACATAAGCACCGTTAATATACCTGTTAGCATCAGTCTAATTATTAATACATTCATCTTTTTGTGAATTGATTTGAAAAATTGATACAACACAAAAGAAAAAACACACATGGGAGGGTATGTTAAGGAGACATAGGAGTCAATTAAAAGAGCTCTGGATGGCCAAAGCTCCTACAATTTGAGCAAGAAAATAAAGTAGTAATGGATTATAACCCAAAGTAAAAAATTAAATATTCTTGAGTCCATGCTGAGATTAAATTAATGAATGAATGGAGAAGAAGAGACAAATCTCCCACAGAATAATTCCAAATAATTTATGTAGCTACTCCATCTTCAAGGAGGTGGAGTAAAAGTCCTGTCTCCTTAAGTGTGGGCTGCACGTAGTGACCTCTTTCCAAAGAGCACAGTATGGAAGGAAGAAAAAAAAGTAATTTTCCCATGGAGAAACATGACAAACACTACCTCAGCCAGGTGATCAAGGTCAGTATCAACAGCTGTGGGTTATGTTCCTAGTATGTACCCTTTTCATGACATGATGAAAATGGTATCTTACACCTGTGGTTTTCCATCTCCGAATCCATGACCCCAGTGTAATTTTGAGAAAACGACAGATAAATTCCAATAGGGGGAGATTTTACAAAATACTTGACTAGTACACCTCAAAACTGTCAAGGCCATCAAAAACAAGGATAATTTGAGAGACCATTATAGTTAAGAGGAACCTAAGGAGACATAAACTTCTACTAAGTGTAATGTGGCAACCCGGAACAGAAAATGGGCATCAGGTAAAACTAAAGAAATCTGAATAAAATATGGGGAAAAATAAAGCAAAGCCTTTTTTCTTTTAATTAATTATTTTCGAGACAGGGTCTCATTCTATCACCCAGGCTGGAGTGTAGTGGCATGGTCATGGCTCATTGCAGCCTCGACCTCCTGGCCCCAAGTGATCCTCCCACCTCAACCCTCCAAGTACCTAGGACCACAGGCAAGTGCCACAACGCCTGGCTAATTTTTTTTTAATTTTTTAATTTTTTTGAGACAGAGTCTTACTCTGTTGCCCAGGTCAGAGTGCAGCGGCACAATCTCAGCTCACTGCGACCTCTGCCTCCTGGGTTCAAGCGATTCTTGTGCCTCAGCTTCCTGAGTAGCTGAGACTACAGGTGCACCCCACCATGCCTGGCTAATTTTTGTATTTTTAGTAGAGACAGGATTTCACCATGTTGGCCAGGCTGGTCTCGAACTCCTGACCTCAGGTGATCTGCCCACCTCGGCCTCCCAAAGCGCTGGGATTACAGATGTGAGCCACCATGTCTGGCAATTAAAAAAAAATTTCGTAGAGATGATATCTCCCTATGTTGCCCAGGCTGATCTCAAACTCCGCAGCTCAAGTGATCCTCCTGTGTCAGCCTCCCAGATTGTTGGGATTATAGGTGTGAGCTACAGCACCTAGCCTTTTTGTCTTTTAGAAAAAATATTGATACATGATCATTATTAGAAATTTCATTAATACTGAGAAGCATAATATAGGAAAAAACACCAATGTTTTCATTATAAAATGTTACTATTAGGTGAACATTTTTCTAGATCTATCTATTTATCTGGAAGGTAAAGGTAGAACTTATATATGCGTAAGTTATATATATGTTATATATGTGTATTTATAATGAGAAGAACATATAAATACATAAAATAAAAGACAAAAAGCTTTGCTTTTTTATTTCTCCATATTTTATTCAAATTTGCATATATATGGAAATCTGAATACAATTCAGATAAAATTCTCATAAGATATATCCTCCCATGAAGATGACTTGAGCCCAGGAGTTTGAGACCAACCTAGGCAGCATAGGGAAATCTCAGCTCTACAAAAATAAAAAAAACTTGGCCAGGTGTGGTGGCACTTGCGTGTTTTCCTAGCTACTTGGAGGGCTGAGGTGGGAGGATCACTTGGGCCCAAGAGGTCAAGGCTGCAATGAGCCATGATTGTGCAGTAAGATATATATAAGTTACATATACATATGTATACATATATAACACATATAGATATAACACATATAGATATGTTATATATAATATATATGTTACACACGTCTCTTCCTGTCTACATATATATAACATATCTATATAACATATCTATATAAGTTATATAGTTATATATGTATATATAAGTTATATAGTTACAGTTATATATAGGTTATACAGGTTATATAGTTATATGTAGAGTAGACAGGAAGATCTTATAAAAATAGGATTATAAAAATATAATTTTTGTGTTTGATTTCTAAATTTACTTTGGGGTTTTAAAATGTTTTCACATTATGAAATATATCCAACATACAGAAAATAATAGACACCTATACATTCACTGGGAAGATTTTACTAAATTTGTTTCAGAATTTTAGTAATCAAAAATTCTCATGATAAAAAGTACTCTTCGGACCAGTAGATTTTTTCTCATGATGATCACTATCTTCAAGATGGTGTGTATTCTTTCCATGTCTACTTTTATACTTTCCTTTATATGTGTGTATGTATTCATGATATATACATATATATTTGTTTTTAAACTTTATATAATTGGTATAATATTTAATATACCTTTTTGAAATTTACTTTCTTAACACAACATTAGATCTTAGAGATTGATCCATGTTGTTACATTTAGTATTGTATAGATTTCTATCCTATGAATAATTCACAATGGTTGCTTTCTTCTGATGGATATCAGTTCTTTCCAATTTTTTCTATTGCCAAATATGCTGCAATGCATATGTAATTGATTTTCTCTACAGGATCTACATAGAAATGGCTTGTCTGTTGTTTGCAATAAGTTTTGCAGAACAGGAGTTTTCTTTTCTTTTTCTTTTTTTTTTGAGATGCAGTTTCACTCTTTTTGCCCAGGCTGGAGTGCAATGGTACCATCTCAGCTCACTGCAACTTCTGCCTCCCAATTTCAAGTGATTCTCCTGCCTCAGCCTCCTGAGTAGCTGGGATTACAGGTGCACACCACCACACCCGGCTAATTTTTTTTTTTCAGTAGCGAAGGGTTTCGCCATGTTGGCCAGGCTGGTCTCGAACTCCTGACCTCAGGTGATCCACCTGCCTCGGCCTCCCAAAGTGCTGGGATTACAGGTGTAAGCCACCGCACCCGGCCTAGGAGTTTTCAATTTTGGATTTTCAATCTAGCTGGAAATTTATTTTTGTATATCCTGTGAGGTAAGGATCTAACTTTATCTTTTTCCATATGGGTAGCCATTTGTGCCAAATTTGTTTATTGAATTATTTATTCCCATACCAACTGATTTTTATTACTACTATTGTGATATACCAAATATCTAGACTTAGGTTGGCCTTTTTCTAAGCATTCTCTTTTACTGGCCTATTTGTCTATTGCTGTGCCAGTAACGACCCATTTTAATTAGGGATATTCTGAATAGATCAAGTTACTCAAAACCATGAGAAACTTGTTTATAGATTTGTAAGATAAATCACATTAGCTTTAACTTGAATAAATCTTTTAATGGATGCAAACATAATTTATTTTCCTAGTCTACTTTTTTGTATAGCTTTATTGCGGCATAATTTACCTACTATATATTTCATATTTAAAATGTACAATTTAACCGTTTTTTGTATATTCACAGAGTTGTGCAACCATCACCACAATCAATTTTAGAACGTTTTCAACACCCCAAAAAGAAACTGTGCACATTAACACTCACTTCCTATTTCCCTCCAGACCTCCCAGTTCTAGGAAATCAGTAATCTCCTTTCTGTCTTTGTAGATTTGCCTCTTCTGCATGTCACACAAATGGAATCATAAAATATGTGGTCACTTGTGATTGACATCTTTTACTGAGCATAATGTTTTCAAGGTTCATTCATGTTGTAATGTGTTTTAATACTTCATTCTTATCACTGACTAATATTCTATTGTATGAATATTCCAGATTTGATTTATCCATTCATCGGTTGATAGATATTTGGCTTGTTTATATTTTTTAGCTATTACGAATAATGCTGCTATGAGTATTTGTGTATCACAAGTTTTTGTGTGGACATATGTTTGCATTTCTCTCGGATATACACTTAAGAGTGCAATTACTTTGGTTGGTTATTTACTTTTGGGGAGAAAAAAATAAAAAAGTAAAATTGCTGTATCATATGGTAATACTATGTGTAATCTTTTGAGGAACTTCTAGACTGTGAAGTGGTGCAGCCATTTCACTTTTCTTTTTCCTTTTTTTTGAGACGGAGTCTCCCTCTGTCTCCCAGGCTGGAGTGCAGTGGCATGACCTCGGCTCACTGCAACCTCCGCCTCCCAGATTCAAACGATTCTCCTGCCTCAGCCTCCTAAGTAGTTGGGATTATAGGCACCCACCACCATACCTGGCTAATTTTGTATTTTTATTAGAGACGGGGTTTCGCCATGTTGGTCAGGCTGTTCTCGAACTCCTGACCTCAGGTTGTCCGCCCGCCTCAGCCTCCCAAAGTGCTGGTATTACAGGCATGAGCCACGGCGCCCGGCTGCCACTTCACTTTTCAAAATGGCTGCACCATTTTACATTACAGTGCTCTAATAGCAGCAATATATCACAGTTCCAATTTCCTTTTTTCCTGTTACTTTTATCTATGTTTTTATGTAGAAACTATATAGTTATGTATTGTTTTATATAGAAAATATAGTTATGTATTGTTTCTGTATCCAGTTTGATAATCTTTGCCTTTAATTGGTGTGTTTAGGCCATTTACCTTTTTGTTTGTTTGTTTGTTTTTTGAGACAGGGTCTTGTTATGTTGCTCAGGCTGGTCTCAAAACTCCTGATCCTCCTGCCTCAGCCTCCCAAAGTGTTGGCATTACAAACATTAGCCACCACACCTAGCCTAGACCATCTATCTATCTATCTATCTATCTATCTATCTATCTATCTATCTATCTATCTATCTATTTTTTTGAGACAGAGTCTCGCTCTGTTGCCCAGGCTGGAGTGCTGTGGCGTGATCTCAGTTCACTGCAACCTGCACCTCCCGGGTTCAAGCAATTCTCCTGCCTCAGCCTCCTGAGTAGCTGGGACTACAGGTGCGAGCCACCATGCCCAACTTATTTTTGTATTTTTAGTAGAGACAGTGTTTCACCATGTTGGCCAGGCTGGTCTGGAACTCCTGGACTCAAGCAATCCACACACTTTGGCCTCCCAAAGTGTTGGGATTACACGTACAAGCCACCGTGCCCTGCCAAGACCCCATCTCTGAAAAAAAATAAAACATATATATTCATACACGTGAACACAGAAATATGTAAAATGTAATTCACTGTAGCAAATATTTATAATAGCAAAATCTGGAAAACAACCAAAACATCCATCATTATAGGATTGGCTAAATAAATCATGATACATCCATATAGTATCTTACTATATATTCCTTTAAAAATGAGACCTCTCTAATGTCCTGATATAAAATTCACTTTAAGACAATATTATTAAGACAGGCCGGGCGAGGTGGCTCACGTCTGTAATCCCAGCACTTTGGGAGGCTGAGGCGGGCGGATCACAAGGTCAGGAGATTGCGACCATCCTGGCTAACACGGTGAAACCCCGTCTCTACTAAAAAGACAAAAAAATTAGCCGGGCTTGATGGCGGGTGCCTGTAGGAGAATGGCGTGAACTCAGAAGGCGGAGCTTGCAGTGAGCTGAGATCGCGCCACTGCACTCCAGCCTGGGAGACAGAGGGAGATTCTGACTCAAAAGAAAAAAAAAAAAAAAAAAAAAAAAAAAGATATACTGTTAAGACAGAAAAACATGACACATGATCTAGATTAGGAGTTGGCAAACAATCCAATTGCTGCCTGTTTTTGTAAATAAAGTTTTATTGGAACACAGCCTCTTCGCTGACATACTGCCCACGGTTGGTTTTGTGCTGTGATGGCTGAGTTGAGCAGTTGCTGTAGAGACCATATGGGCTGAAAACCAGAAAATAGTTACTATTCGGCCCTTTACAAGATATTGTGCTTGGCCCTGTATGCTACTATCTGCGTTATACAACTTTTACTAGTTTTAGAAGAATAGGAAATAATTGCAAACTACATACACCATTTTGCAGTTGTAAACCTGAAAATATTCTCATTGGTGTGTTTGTTGAAATGCTCTGCCTTTAAGAAACTTGGCATAAAGATCATCAAGAATATATATAAACATGATTTTTAATATGATCCATTCCATTTTCCTATGAAAATGATCATATTATAGATTCATTCTGTGCCAAGAAGAGCAATTATAAAGATGGAAAAATTAATCAACCAGCTCATTATTTTGTATACAAAGTAACTGGTTTGAAGTTTGAAGTTTTTGAAATTTTTTTTATTTTCCTGAACTCACTAAAACAACTGCCTTGTCTTGCTCGAGACAAGGTGGCAGCGTAGTAAGAGTTACTAGTTAGCCGGGTAACGAACATCATAAGGTCCCAGAGTGAGAAGGCTGGACGCGATGCTCATTAAAGCCCAGTGCTAGCCTACCATTGAATTATTCTGTGATTCAATAAACTCTGGCCTTCTTGTTACTGTGTCGTCAGCAGGCTCACCTGGCTTTCAGTGCATTGCCGGGCCTTTGAAGGGGTTGGTACTACGCTTAGTCAGGGATAGTTGAAGTTTGCTGGTTTGCTCTCTCTGGACACTAAGATGGTGACTGCAATGATAAGTTCACTTGGTTCAGGCTCCTCTTTTTAATAATAGGAGAGACTGTTTAACCTGAGATTCAGAGATGTCAAAATGATTTATTGAGAAAAATTGTATTCACATTGTGGAAATGAGTTATACTTAGATAACTAGGTGATGTAAGTATTAAAAAATATAAAACAAGGTTATGATAATATCCAGCCATAACAGTGGGGGTGGTGCTGGATTAACAGGAAATCCTCCTCAATGCGGTTGCTCTTGTGGGGCTACTTAGCTAGGCTCTCCTCTGGCCCAAGGCTCCTCTGCTTTTCTTCTGAAGTTATCCCAGCTTTGGCCAGTCTGGTTGTTCTGACAGACCCATAAGCATTTTCTTTTTTCTTTCATAAAACACTTATATATTTTTTTGGACCCCCACACAGAAGAGAGCCATTGTCATCGCCTTGATATCTTGCCCAGGATTTCCTCTGACTCTTATTTCTTTGTATTTTTTGAGTTCTGATCTTGGCGTACCTGCTGCTGACAGTCTGGCCTCTGTTTGCATGGTCCCAGCGCCTCACTGATATCCCATTTCTCAGTATTTAGTCATGCCTGATTGAAACCAAACCAAACCAATCTTTGTTAACGCCTATAATCACAAACATGGTCCTTGCAGAACTGAGGACATCTCAGCCAATAATCACGGTAATAAATCTTCCCTATCACGAGCACCCTACGCTGCTTTATGTCTCCCAGACACACTGTGTTCTTTCCTGGTTCTGCTTCATGCTGTTGCTGTTTGTCTGTACCCTGCACTCTCTGCCTGGGGAACACCTCTTATCCCAACTCAGTCCTCTCTGACTCTCCTGGAGAGATTTACACTCTTTCCTTTTCAATCCTCATTTTGTTCTTAAATCTATTACTGTTTATTGTATTGAAATGCTTCATTTTTGAGCTTGGTTTGCTTCTTGATCACAAATAGTGCATTAGTCATTTTGTATACCAGTTGCCTTGTACACCAGTCACAGAATACGTCTTTGACACGAGGTTATTGAATGAATGTGCTGTCCTTTAAAATTTCTGGCAGTCTTAAGAGTTGAAGTTTCTACGAATGTCAAGGAAATTATGACAGCAAATTTATTCAGTACCAAATATTTGTTTAGTACCTACTATGTGCCAGACTCTGATAAACTGCTTGGCATATGTCCGTGAACAAAACAAAGATCCCCGTACTCTTGGAGTGATGAATGCAGGCAAAGAATTATAGATGTAATAAATAATTCAATTCTACAGTATATTAGAAGGAAAGAGGTGCTACAACAATAGAAAAATAATGAGGAGCGCTGTGTCATGGTGGGCAACTTGGAGTACCCCCATTGTTGCTTTCTAAGTACGTATCCAGTAAAATCCAACAGTTGAGCCAAATAGTCTAGGCAGTTTCTGAGCTCATTTAATTCTCATACTGGTCATAATAGCCACATGGGGTAGATATTAATCATATCATTCTCATTACACAGATTAGGAAATGAAGAGAAGAGAGGTTCAGCAACTTGACCCAGGTCACACATAGTACAACTGGAATTTGAACCCAGGCAGTCTGATCTAAAAGTTCAGGTTCTTACTATTAATTAGCACCCGAATATCTATGGGAGGTGATAAATTCCCTAAATTCTTTACATCACTTAAAAAATTTAATGAAAAAAATTAATAAAATATCACCCTGATATTCTAATATCCAGTGAAAACACACTGTGATATTAATGAAATATCACTCTGATATTTATAATACTCAGTGTTTACACGTTGTGATATTGATGACATATCGCTCTGATATTTGTAATTACACGTAGTGTTTACACACGGTGATATTGGTGATACATCGCTCCCTCGCTCTGAAATTTGTAATTATGCGCAGTGTTTACACACTGTGATATTGACGGTACATCGCTCTGATATTTGTAATTACTTGCAGTGTTTACACACTGTGATACTGTCAATATATCACTCTGATATTTGTAATCACACGCAGTGTTTACACACTGTGATACTCGCAATATATCGCTCTGTTATTTGTAATTACATGCAGTGTTTACACACTGTGATATTGACAATATATCTCTGATATTTGTAATTACACGCAGTGTTTACACACTGTGATATTGGTGACATATCGCTCTGATATTTGTAATTATGTGCAGTGTTTACACACTGTGATACTGACAACATATCGCTCTGATAATTGTAATTACGTGCAGTATTTACACACTGTGATATTGGTGACATATCACTGTGATATTTGTAATTACGTGCAGTGTTTACACACTGGTACTGATGACATGTCGCTCTGATATTTGTAATTACACACAATGTTTACACACTGTGATACTGATGACATATTGCTCTGATATTTGTAATTACATGCAGTGTTTACACACTGTGATACTGACGACATATCGCTCTGATATTTGTAATTATACACAATGTTTACACACTGTGATATTGACGACATATCGCTCTGATATTTGTAATTATGTGCAGTGTTTACACACTGTGATATTGATGACATATCGCTCTGATATTTGTAATTACATGCAGTGTTTACACACTGTGATACTGACGACATATCACTCTGATATTTGTAATTATACACAATGTTTACACACTGTGATATTGACGACATATCGCTCTGATATTTGTAATTATGTGCAGTGTTTACACACTGTGATATTGATGACATATTGCTCTGATATTTGTAATTATGTGCAGTGTTTACACACTGTGATACTGATGACATATCACTCTGATATTTGTAATTACACGCAGTGTTTACACACTGTGATATTGACAATATATCACTCTGATATTTGTAATTACGCACAGTGTTTACGCGCTGTGATATTGACAACATATCGCTGATATTTGTAATTATGTGCAGTGTTTACACACTGTGATATTGATGACATATCGCTCTGATGTTTGTAATTACGCGCAGTGTTTACACACTGTGATACTGATGACATATCGCTCTCATATTTGTAATTACGCACAATGTTTACACACTGTGATATTGATGACATATTGCTCTGATATTTGTTAATTATTATGTGCAGTGTTTACACACTGTGATACTGATGACATATCACTCTGATATTTGTAATTACACGCAGTGTTTACACACTGTGATATTGACAATATATCACTCTGATATTTGTAATTACGCACAGTGTTTACGCGCTGTGATATTGACAACATATCGCTGATATTTGTAATTATGTGCAGTGTTTACACACTGTGATACTGATGACATATTGCTCTGATATTTGTAATTACGCGCAGTGTTTACACACTGTGATATTGGTGACATATAGTTCTGATATTTGTAATTACGCGCAGTGTTTACACACTGTGATACTGATGACATATCGCTCTGATATTTTTAATTATGCACAGTGTTTTCACACTGTGATATATCGCTCTGATATTTGTAATTAAGCACAGTGTTTACACACTGTGATATTGGTGAGATATCGTTCTGATATTTATAATATCCAGTGTTTACACACTGTGATATTGGCGACATATCGCTATGATATTTGTCATTATGTGCAGTGTTTACACACTGTGATATTGATGACATATTGCTCTGATATTTGTAATTACACGCAGTGTTTACAGGCTGTGATATTGTTGACATGTCGCTATATTTGTAATTGCGTGCATTGTTAACACACTGATATTCACGACATATCGCTCTGATATTTGTAATTACGCACAATGTTTACACACTGTGATATTGATGACATATTGCTCTGATATTTGTAATTACATGCAGTGTTTACACACTGTGATATTGACAATATATCACTGTGATATTTGTAATTATGCAGTGTTTACGCGCTGTGATATTGACGACATATCGCTGATATTTGTCATTACGTGCAGTGTTTACACACTGTGATATTTGTGACGTATCGCTCTGATATTTGTAATTACATGCAGTGTTTACACACTGTGATATTGATGACATATCACTCTGATATTTTTAATTATGCACAGTGTTTTCACACTATGATATTGGTGATATATCGTTCTGACATTTATAATATCCAGTGTTTACACACTGTGATATTGATGACATATTGCTCTGATATTTGTAATTACACGCACTGTTTACACACTGCAATATTAATGAAATATTGCTCTGATATTTATAATATCCAGTACTTATGCACAGTGTTTACACACTGATATTAATGGAATATGGCTCTAATATTTATAATATGCAGGGTTTACACAAAGATTTTTTTTTTTAATGTATTGGTTTAAAAAGTTTTCTTTTTTTTTAATGAAGAAAAGAGGTTTAATTGGCTCATGGTTCTGCAGGCTGTACAGAGCACATGGCAGCATCTGCTTCTGGGGTGGCCTTAGGGAGCTTTCACTCATAACACAAGGTAAAGTGGGAGCAGACGTCTTACATGACAGGAGCAGGACCAAGATAGGAGGTGGGAGAGATGCTACACACTTTTAAAACAACCAGATCTCATGATAATTCACTCACTTCCATAAGACTAGCACCGAGAGGCTGGCACTAAACCATTCATGAGAACTCTACCCCCATGATCCAATCACCTCCCACCAGGCCCACCTCCAACCTCAGTGGGGACAGAGATCCAAACCATATCAGTTGAGATATAAATTTAAATAATTTTTCTATAATGACCTTATGTCCAGTGATATTGCTAAATCATTTATTAATTTTAAATTGTCTACAGATTATTTTGAATTTTAAATGCACACAATTATCTTTTTGGCAAACCCTGAGAGTTTTACTTCTTCCTATCCAAACCTCATGAATTTTGTTCTCATTTTTTCCTGATTGCAAAATTTTATGACTAGTATGATGTTGCAAAAAAAACAAACAAGTGGAAATAGCAGAAATTCTTGTCTCATTGTGAATCTCAGGAAAAAAGCACTTAATGTTTTGCCATTAAGATAATTTTATGTAGGATATTATTAAATACTGTTTTTCAGTTTAGGAAGTTCTCTTCTATTCCTAATTTGCTCTTTTCTTTCCAATTTTTATTTTGTATTCATAGAGTACACATGCAGATTTGTTACATGGGTGAATAGTGTGTCACAGGGGCTTGTCATTATTTTGTCACCCAGGTAATGAGCATAATACCCAACAGGTAGTTTTTCAATACTCACTCTCATCCCACCCTCCACCCTCTAGTAGTCTCTGGTGTTAACTTCTTTGCATTCATTTGTATTCAGAGTTTAGCTGCCACTTGTAAGTGAGAACATGCAGTATTTGGTTTTCTGTTCCTCCATTATTTCCCTCAGGATAATGGTCTCCAGCTTCATCCATGTTGCTGCAAAGAACATGATTTCATTCTTTTTTATGGCTGCATAGTATTCCATTGTGTGTGTGTGTGTGTGTGTGTGTGTGTATGTGTGTGTGTGTGTGTGTCACATATTCTTTATCCAGTCCACCATTGAAGGGCATCTAGGTAGATTCCATGTTTTGCTATTGTGAATAGTGTTGTGATGAGCATACACACTCATGTGTCTTCATGGTAGAATGATTTATTTTTATTTATTTATTTTCTCTGAAGTTTTTATTTATTTATTTATTTATTTTATTATTATTATACTTTAAGTTTTAGGGTACATGTGCACAATGTGCAGGTTAGTTACATATGTATACATGTGCCATGCTGGTGTGCTGCACCCATTAACTCGTCATTTAGCATTAGGTATATCTCCTAAAGCTATCCCTCCCCCCTCCTCCCACCCCACAACAGTCCCCAGAGTGTGATGTTCCCCTTCATGTGTCCATGCGTTCTCATTGTTCAATTCCCACCTGTGAGTGAGAATATGCAGTGTTTGGTTTTTTGTTCTTGCGATAGTTTACTGAGAATGATGATTTCCAATTTCATCCATGTCCCTACAAAGGACATGAACTCATCATTTTTTATGGCTGCATAGTATTCCATGGTGTATATGTGCCACATTTTCTTAATCCAGTCTATCATTGTTGGACATTTGGGTTGGTTCCAAGTCTTTGCTGTTGTGAATAGTGCCACAATAAACATACATGTGCATGTGTCTTTATAGCAGCATGATTTATAGTCCTTTGGGTATATACCCAGTAATGGGATGGCTGGGTCAAATGGTATTTCTAGTTCTAGATCCCTGAGGAATTGCCACACTGACTTCCACAAGGGTTGAACTAGTTTACAGCCCCACCAACAGTGTAAAAGTGTTCCTATTTCTCCACATCCTCTCCAGCACCTGTTGTTTCCTGACGTTTTAATGATTGCCATTCTAACTGGTGTGAGATGGTATCTCATTGTGGTTTTGATTTGCATTTCTCTGATGGCCAGTGATGATGAGCATTTTTTCATGTGTTTTTTGGCCGCATAAATGTCTTCTTTTGAGAAGTGTCTGTTCATGTCCTTTGCCCACTTTTTGATGGGGTTGTTTGTTTTTCTCTTGTAAATTTGTTTGAGTTCATTGTAGATTCCGGATATTAGCCCTTTGTCAGATGAGTAGGTTGCGAAAATTTTCTCCCATTGTGTAGGTTGCCTGTTCACTCTGATGGTAGTTTCTTTTGCTGTGCAGAAGCTCTTTAGTTTAATTAGATCCCATTTGTCAATTTTGTCTTTTGTTGCCATTGCTTTTGGTGTTTTAGACATGAAGTCCTTGCCCATGCCTATGTCCTGAATGGTAATGCCTAGGTTTTCTTCTAGGGCTTTTATGGTTTTAGGTCTAACGTTTAAGTCTTTAATCCATCTTGAATTAATTTTTGTGTAAGGTGTAAGGAAGGGATCCAGTTTCAGCTTTCTACATATGGCTAGCCAGTTTTCCCAGCACCATTTATTAAATAGGGAATCCTTTCCCCATTGCTTGTTTTTCTCAGGTTTGTGAAAGATCAGATAGTTGTAGATACGCGGCGTTATTTCTGAGGGCTCTGTTCTGTTCCATTGATCTATATCTCTGTTTTGGTACCAGTACCATGCTGTTTTGGTTACTGTAGCCTTGTAGTATAGTTTGAAGTCAGGTAGCGTGATGCATCCAGCTTTGTTCTTTTGGCTTAGGATTGACTTGGCGATGCGGGCTCTTTTTTGGCTCCATATGAACTTTAAAGTAGTTTTTTCCAATTCTGTGAAGAAAGTTATTGGTAGCTTGATGGGGATGGCACTGAATCTATAAATTACCTTGGGCAGTATGGCCATTTTCATGATATTGATTCTTCCTACCCATGATAATGGAATGTTCTTCCATTTGTTTGTATCTTCTTTTATTTCATTGAGCAGTGGTTTGTAGTTCTCCTTGAAGAGGTCCTTCATGTCCCTTGTAAGTTGGATTCCTAGGTATTTTATTCTCTTTGAAGCAGTTGTGAATGGGAGTTCACTCATGATTTGGCTGTCTGTTTGTCTGCTATTGGTGTATAAGAATGCTTGTGATTTTTGTACATTGATTTTGTATCCTGAGACTTTGCTGAAGTTGCTTATCAGCTTAAGGAGATTTTGGGCTGAGACAATAGGATTTTCTAGATATACAATCATGTCATCTTCAAAGAGGGACAATTTGACTTCCTCTTTTCCTAATTGAATACCGTTTATTTCCTTCTCCTGCCTAATTGCCCTGGCCAGAACTTCCAACACTATGTTGAATAGGAGTGGTGAGAGAGGGCATCCCTGTCTTGTGCCAGTTTTCAAAGGGAATGCTTCCAGTTTTTGCCCATTCAGTATGATATTGGCTGTGGGTTTGTCATAGATAGCTCTTATTATTCTGAGATGTGTCCCATGATATTAATGGAATATCACTCTGATATTTATAATATCCAGGGTTTACACACAGTGTTGACACACTGTGATATTAATGAAATATCGCTCTGATAATTATAATAGCCAGAGTTTACACACAGTATTTACATAATGTGATATTAATGAGATATCACTCAGATATTTATAATATCCAGTGTTTACACTGTGATATTAATGAAATATCGCTCTGATGATAGTTATCATATCACAGTGTTTACACACTGTGACATTAATGAAATATCTGTCTGATGATAGTAATCATCACAGTGCTTACACAGAGAGTTTACAAACTTTGATATTAATGAAATATCGCTCTGATATTTATCATATCACAGTGTTTATACAGAGAGTTTACACACGGTGATATTAATAAAATATTGCTCTGATATTTATCATATCACAGTGTGTACCCTGTGTATTTGTGTGTACATATCACAGTGTGTATACACTGTGACATTAATGAAATATTGCTCTGATATTCGTCATATCACAGTATGTACACATTGTGATAGTAATGAAGTATCACTCTGATATTCGTCATTTCACACTGGTTACACAGAGTGTGTACACACTGTGATAGTAATTAATGAACTGTAGCTCTGATATTCATCCTCTGTGTACACGCTGTGATATGATGAATATCATAGCGATATTTCATTCATATCACAGCATGTACACAGAGTGTACACAGACTCAAAATATCGGTCTGATAATCATCATATCACAGTGTGTACACACTGATATTAGTGAAGTATCATAGTGTGTACACACAGTGTGAATGAAATATCGCTCCAATATTCATCATATCACAGTGTTTACAACACTGTGATATTAAAGAAATATCGCTCTGATATTCATCATATCATAGTGTGTACAGAGAGTGGGTACACACTGTGATATTAATGAAACATCACTCGGATATTCATCATATCACAGTGTTTATATACTGTGATATTAATAAAATATCCTTCTGATATTCATATCATATCACAGTGTTTACACACTGTGATACTAATGAAATATTGCTCCAATAGTCATATCATCTCACAGTGTTAACACGGACTGTTTACGAACTGTGAGATGAATGAAAGGAATTCGCTTGGATGTTTATCAGTCATCTCATGGTGTTTACACAGAATGTTTACTCACTGTGATATGAATGAAAGAAGTATCGCTTGGATGTTTATCAATCATCTCACAGTATTTACACAGAGTGTTTACTCACTGTGATATGAATGAAAGAAATATCACTTGGATGTTCATCCGTCATCTCACAGTATTTAAACAGTGTTTACTCACTGTGATATGAATGAAAGAAATATTGCTCGGGTGTTTATCAATTATCTCACGGTGATATTAGGAATATCAAAGATATGCTGAATAATATCACAGGTGTACACACAGGGTGTACAATCACTGTGATATTAGCAGGAGTATCTATCCAAGATATTTTGGCTAATATCATTGAGGGTACACACAAGGTGTACACCCACGGTGATATTAGCAGAAGTATCTATCCAAGATACTCTGAATAATATCACTGTGGGTGTACACACAGGGTGTACACCCACTGTGATATTAGCAAAAGTATCTATTCAGTATATTCTGACAAATATCACACACTCTGTGTGTACACCCACTGTGATATTAGCAGGAGTATCTATCCAAGATATTCTGACTAATATCACCAGGTGTACACACATGGACACCCACTGTGATATTAGCAGGAGTATCTATCCAAGATATTCTGACTGATATCACAGGGTGTACACACAGGGTGGACAGTCACTGTGTTATTAGCAGGAGTATCAATGCAAGATATTCTGAATAATATCACCGAGTTTACACACAGGGTGAACACCCACTGTGATATTAGCAGGAGTATCTATCCAAGATATTTTGACTAATATCAGTGGGTGTACACCTTGTGTGTACAGATTGTGTGATGTTAGCAAAAATATCTCTCCAAAATATTGTGAATAATATCACAGGGTGTACACACAGGGTTTACACCAACTGTGGTATTAGAAGGAATATCAAAGATATTCTGAATAATATTGCAGTATGTACACCCACTGTGATATGAGCAGGAATGTCAAAGATATATTCTGCATAATATCATAGGGTGTGCAACCACTATGATATTAGCAGGAATATCAATTTTCTGCATAATATCACAGTGGGTGTACAAACACTGTGATATTAGCAGTAATATCGAATCTATATTCTGCATAATATCACAAGGTGTACACAGAGGGTGTACATCCACTGTGATATTAGCAGGAATATTGAAGATACATTCTTTACACACCGGGTGTGTACAACCAATGTGATATTAACAGGAGTATCAAACATATATTCTGCATAATATCACAGAGTGTACACCCACAGTGATATTAGCAGGAATATTGAAGGTATATTCGGCATAATACCACCTGGTGTACACCCACTGTGACATTAGCAGAAATATCAAAGATATATTCTGCATAAAATCATGGAGTGTACATCCACTGTGACATCAGCAGGAATACTGAAGATATATTCTGAATAATACCACAGGCTGTACACCCACTGCAATATTAGCAGGAATGTGAGAGACGTATTCTGCATAGTATCACAGGGTGTACACCCACTGTGATATTAGCAGGAATATGGATGATACATTCTGCATATTACAGATATGATACATCCATATTAGCAGGAATATGGATGATATTAGCAAGAATATCAAAAATATATTCTGCATAATATCACTCAGTATACACACAGGGTGTACATCCACAGTTCCATTAGGAGGAATATCAAAGATATATTCTGCATAATATCAAAGGGTGTACATCCACTGTAATATTAGCAGGAATATCAGAAATATATTCTGCATAATATCAGAGGGTGTACACCCGCTGTGATGTTAGCAGGAATATCAGAGATGTATTCTGCATAATGTCACAGGGTGTACATCCACTGTGATGTTAGCAGAAATATCAAAGACATATTCTGCATAATATCACAGGGTATACATCCACTGTAATATTAGCAGGAATATTGGAGATGTATTCTGCATAATATCACAGGCTGTGCACCCACTGTGATGTTAGCAGGAATATCAAAGGTGTATTCTGCATTATATCACAGGGTGTGCACCCCCTATAATATTAGTAGGAGTATCGAAGATATATTCTGCATAATATCACAAGGTGTACACAGAGGGTGTACATCCACTGTGATATTAGCAGGAATATCGAAGATATATTCTACCTAACATCACAGGGTTTACACAAACTGTGATATTAGCAGGAATATCGAAGATACATTCTGTATAATATCACCGAGTTCACACACAGGGTGTATACCCATTGTCATATTAGCAGGAATATCAAAGATACATTCTGCATAACATCGCAGGGTGTACATCCACTGTAATACTGGCAGGAATATTGAAGATATATTCTGGATAATGTCACGGGGTGTACACCCAAGCTGACGTTAGCATGAATATCAAAGATATATTCTGCATAATATCATAGGGTGCACACACACTGTATACACCCACTGTGATATTAGCAGGAATATCGAAGATATATTCTGTGTAATGTCACAGGGTGTAAACCCACTGTGATATTAGCAGGAAAATCGAAGATACAGTTTGCATAATATCACAGGGTGTACACCCACTGTGATATTAGCAGAAATATCGAAAATATATTCTGCAAAATATCACAGGATGTACACCCATTGTGATATTAGCAGGAATATTGAAGATATATCTTGCATAATATCACAGGGGGTACACACACTGTGATATTAGCAGGAATATCAGAGATGTATTCTGCATAATATCACAGGGTGCACACCCACTGTGATGTTAGCAGGAATATTGAAGATATTTTCCAATGAGAGAAGGGTATAATGAATTCCAAAGGGAGGAGGGATAATGAGTCATGTTTGACCCCCACTTTTCATCATGGCCTGGACTAGTTTTTCAAGTTAACTTTGGAATGTCCTTGGCCAAAAGGAGGGGTTCATTTGGATGGATGGGGTGCTTAGAGTTTTATTTTTTGTTTACATTGGCTAGTGTGTTTCTTGACTATTCAATTTGTTCCAAGAGGCACATCTATTGGCAGGTTCTTTCAAACTGGGAAAGCTCATTAAAAGAAAAATGTGAAAATCTATTGGCTGGATCCTGAACCCTTGGAAGCTCTGTCTGGATACATTCTTCTCTGGCAGGTGAGTAAAGGTGAGGTACAAATTGATTGCTATTGGGAGAGAAAAAAAAGGTTCTATTTAGTGCAATAAGGTCTTAGCTTCCAACCACTCTATGGAACCCCTGGGCCTGGTGGCCTGGGTATAACTAGATGGGACCAGAAGAGTATCATCCTATGAGCCTTAAGGAGTAGCTAACTACCCTCTATCTTTCCCTTAATTACTGGTCCAGAAACTGTTATTCTATCACAGAGTTCCTCAACCTGGGAACTGTTGACAGATAATTCTCCATGGGGCATGCTGTTCTGTATATTGTAAGACATTGGCCAGGTGCACCTTTAATCCCAGCACTTTGGAAGGCTAAAGCAGGAGTATCACTTGAGCCCAGGAGTTTGAGACCAGCCTGGGCACCATAGGAAGACCCTGTCTCGGTTAAATAGTAAAATGATACATTATAAAATTATAAAACTGTACACTGTAGGACATTTAGCAGCATATGTGGCCTCAACCCATTAGCAATCCCCTTTTACCTCCCCAGTGTCAAGTCATGGATACCAAAGAAGTCTCCAGACATTGTCAGTGTCCCCCTTGGGGCAAAGTTGCCCATGGATGAGAGTCACTGATCTACCATGACCCAGAACAGTCAAGGAAAGGAAAATGCAGGAAAAAGTGAGGGGAAGACCCTGGATGTCTTACAGCCCAGAACAGAGTGGACCTAAGATACTGGCCTCTAGTTAAGAGAGTCTTTTCATGAAGAATGAGGCCTTAGGTCCAGAGTAGAAGAAACACCAAAGCACATTTGCTGAATAAACAGATAAACATTTTTAGGTTGATCTCAAAACTCCAGAAGACAAGAAACCTTGTGTGTTCTTTTTTTTTTTTTTTTTTTTTTTTTTGAGACAGAGTCTTGCTCTGTCGCCCAGGCTGGAGTGCAGTGGCGCTATCTCAGCTCACTGCAAGCTCCGCCTCCCGGGTTCATGTCATTCTCCTGCCTCAGCCTCCCGAGTAGCTGGGACTACAGGTGCCCGCCACCACGCCCGGCTAATTTTTTTGTATTTCTAGTAGAGATGGGGTTTCACCGTGTTAGCCAGTATGGTCTCGATCTCGTAACCTCGTGATCCACCTGTCTCAGCCTCCCAAAGTGCTGGGACCACAGGCGAGAGCCACCGTGCCTGGCCTCCTTGTCTGTTCTTTATTCTTTTCTAAGATGGAGTCTCGCTCTGTTGCCCAGGCTGGAGTGCAGTGGCATGATCTCAGCTCACTGCAGCCTCCACCTCCTGGGTCCAAGCGATTCTCCTGCCTCAGCGTCCCAGGTGGCTGGGATTACAGGTGCACACCACCACACCCAACTCATTTTTGCATTTTTAGTAGAGACGGGGTTTCACCATGTTGGCCAGGCTGGTCTTAAGCTGCTGAGCTCAAGTGATCCACCCGTCTCAGTCTCCCAAAGTGCTGGGATTACAGGCATGAGCCACCATGCCTGGCTGAAACCTTGTTTGTTATTTTTTTTTGTTCGTTTGTTTTTTTTTGTTGTTGTTGTTGTTGTTGTTTTTGAGATGGAGTCTCGCTCTGTCGCCCAGGCTAGAGTGCAGTGGCGCGATCTTGGCTCACTGCAAGCTCCACCTCCTGGGTTCAAGCCATTCTCCTGCCTCAGCCTCCCAAATAGCTGGGACTACAGGCACCTGCCACCATGCCCAGATAACTTTTTGTATTTTTAGTAGAGACAGGGTTTCATGACCCCATCATGATGGTCTTGTTATCCTGATCTCATGATCCACTCCCTTCAGCCTCCCAAAGTGCTGGGATTACAGGTGTGAGCCACCATGCCCGGCCCCTTGTTTGTTCTTGATATCTGCTTTTAACCCTGATGCTACTGTGTGGGAGATTTTAAGTAAATATTTGCTAAATTGAATATTCATTCTGTGCTCAGTATGTTAGGCCATTACTCTAAGTGTTTTACACATGTTAACTCAGTTAATCTTCACAGCTACCTATGTGGCATTGTATTAGGCCATTATTGCTATAAATAAATATCTGAAACTAGGTAATTTCTAAGAAAAGAGGTTTAATTGGCTCATGGTTCTGCAGACTTGATGGGAAGCCTGGTGCTGGCATTTGCTCAGATTCTGGGGAGGCCCCAGGGAGCTTTTATTCATGGCAGAAGGTGAAGGGGGAGCAGGCACGGCTCATGGTGAAAGCAGGAACAAAAGAGGGTCAGGGGAGGTGCCACACATTTTCAAACAACCAGATCTTGCAACTCACTATTGCAAGGACAGCACCAAACCATAAGGGACCATCTGCCCCCATGACCCAAACACCTCTCACCAGGCCATACCTCCAACATTGGGGATTACATTTCAACATGAGATTTAGAAGGGACACAAATCCAAACTGGATGGGGTGGGTCCCACTGTTATCTCCATTTTGCAAAAAGAGAAATAGCAACACAAAGTGATTCATGGAAATCACTGACTTGTCACTATATTATCTAAAAAATGTCCACTGGCTGATCTTTAAGGCAAGACTTTCCCATAAATTCTGCTTTGGGGACTGTTTGAGGGAAAGATACGTGTCTTTCCTCCTGCTAACCTCCCGTCTTCTTGGAGGAGTTCCGTACTCCTTAGGTCTGGTGCAGGAAGTAGGTTCCAGCAGCCTATAGGTTGCAATTCCTTCTACCAGCTGAAGGACTGAGGAGTATGTCTGCATGAAGTTGGCTGAGTCTCCATGGCCTTTATTTAGGGATGTGGAGTCTCCCACTACATAGTTCCATCAACTGGCCAAACTCAACTCTATCCAGGACAGTGTATTAGTCCATTCTCACACTGCTAATAAAGATATATCCACGACTGGGTAATTTATAAAGAAAGAGAGGTTTAATGGACTCACAGTTCCACGTGGCAGGGGAGGCTCCACAATCATGGTGGAAGGTGAAGGAGGAGCAAAGGCACGTCTTACATGGCTGCAGGCAAGAGAGCGTGTGCAGAGGAACTGCCCTTTATAAAACCATCAGATCTCTTGAGGCTTATTTACTATCACAAGAACAGCATGGCAAAAACCCGCCCCCAAGATTCAATTACCTCCAACCAGGTCCCTCCCACTACACATGGGGATTATGGGAACTACAATTCAAGATGAGATTTGAATGGGGACACAGCCAAACTGTATCAGACAGGACCATCTCCTAACTTCACTGTAAACTATAAATCCCACTCCAAATATGGAAGACCAGCCCAGGAAGAGAAACACAGGAGCAAAGGCTACTGTCCTCCAATTCTGGGTCATACTGTTCTGCAGAAAGGAGGAGACTTCTATCAATTAACCAGATAGGATACCATCTGTGGACAACTCCTATCAAGCAAATATCTACTCAGGATCTTCCACACAGTAGCATCTGCCAAAAGATATATATATATATATATATGTAAAGTAGAAGGTCTAATGTCTCTAAAAACAAATGAGTGGTGGCCCTCAGGTGTCTTGAAAATGCTGTGCTTTCACCTGCACACCTTGATATCTAAAGGGGCAGAAGCCTAGGGCTGCTGAGTAGCTCTGGCAGGATTTGCTGTGTACCAGCCATAAAGACAAAACCAAGATAATTAGTGAGATTTATGGTTTCAAGACCTTTTAAACTTGAGCTGTTTATTCCTAGGATCTGAGTATCTCTATAAAGAATTTCAGTCTCATAAAATAAGCTGCTTTGGTCTGCTGGCATGATTTCATGTTCAGCCTCCCAGAATCATAAACCAAATTTTCTTCCACCTGTGTGCAATGTTCTGTTTCCATCTCTAGGATGCTCTATGTGGCTCTTTCCATGTGTAGTTTCCAATGAAACAGGAAGGACTCTAATTGAATGCCTGCCCACATCTCTACAGCTCCACACCTTCCACTAAGGGCACAATAAGACCTCCACTGTGAGAGGCTCCACAGTGTACTACGTTGGTGGTGAGAAAAGGATTGGGGGAGAGGGGAGGAGAAGAACAGGGAAAGGAAAGCAGTGGTTGGAAGTCAGGCTTCGATTATTTACAGGAAAACATGGTTATGGCTGTCAATAATGGAATGAGCCACTGGGAGAAGTGTGATCCTCTCCCATTGGTTGCCTGGAGAAGGAATGGGGAAAATTATTATTATTGTTTATATTAATTGTTAACATAAAGGAGCATTAGGAAATTTTGGGGGTTTCACTTTTTTTTTAGATGGAGTCTTGCTATGTTGCCCAGGCTGGTCTTGAATTCATGAGCTCAAGTGACCCTCCCACCTCAGCCTCCTGAGTAGCTGGGATTATGAACACACACCATCGTGCCTGGCCAATGGTTCACAATCTTGATTTTCATAATAGCTTCATAGGTGTATACATAGGCTGAAATTTATCAGGTTGTATACTTTAAAAATGCGAATTTCCCACATGTTAATCATATCTCAATAAAGCTGTTCCCCTTACTTAGATTCTTGCAATAATACACTGGCCTTGTGGCCAACTGCAGAAAAGAATGGCCACTGTGTCTTTTCTTTCCTATATCCAAGCCCCTTCCATGTAGCTGAGGGCCCTTTCACCTTGGGCTCACCCATGATTGCACTGGCTAATGGGGTGTAGGCAAACCCAATACAATGGTACCCTCCAGCAATGTGTGAACAGGCCTAACCTGGATGGCTGGGGAATGAGACATTGAGTGAAGAACAATAAACCCCATCCTACCTAGAAACTGACTGCAGAAGCCAGTCAAGAGAACTCTCAGGCCAAGCACAGCCTAAAATGTCAAGCAACAAACCCTAAATAAATGGTGGTGGGGTGTTGTTGTTGTTTGAGAGGCAGGGTTTTGCCATGTTGCCCAGGCTGGTCTTGAACTCCTGGACTCAAGTGATCCTCACGCCTGGCCTCCAAAAATGGTGGGATTATAGGCATGAGCCACTGAGCCCAGTCTGGTGGTTGTTTTAAACTACTATGTTTAGGGTGGCTATGAAACAAAACCTCATAGAAACAGGACCCTTCATTCTGTTCCCCAATTGGGAACCAGTTACTTTGCTCAACTGCAAATTTCATCAAATGTCAATTGATTTTCATCAATTTCCAACTAACACTTAAATTGAAACTGATATAACATATTGATGTATGTGTGTGGGCTAGGCACAGTGGCTCATGACTAATCCCAGCACTTTGGGAGGCTGAGGTGGGAGGATTGCTTGAGCCCAGGAGTTTGAGACTAGCCTGGGCCACATAATAAGACCCTGTCTCTACAAAAATAAAAAACAGAATTAGTCAGGCATGGTGGCGTGTGCATATAGTCCAAGTACTTGAGAGGCTGAGGTTGGAGGATTGCTTAAGCCCAGGAGGTTGAGGTTGCAGAGAGCTATGATCATGCCACTGCACTCCAATCTGGGCGACAGAATGAGACTGTCTTAAAAAAAAAAAGAAAGAAAAGAAAAAGGATATGTGTGTGTTCTACAATCTGTCCCATATTACCCTTCAAGCCTGCCTCCTACTCCAAAGATTGTCTTTTATCTACAGAATGTAACATACTGTCATTTTTTCCTGCGCCTTTGCACTCAGGATTAGCATGCTTATTTGATTCTACTCCTGAACTCTTACTAAGCCTTCTACACTTAGCTTGTATCATTTCTTCTACTTAGATTTTCTTTATGGTCCAAGTTCAACATCCTCCCCATTTGGGGCCTCCCAAATGGATTCACCTGCCATAATAGGTATCCTATTTACTGTTGATATCCCTCTTCTCCTAGACCTTTACTCCCTTAAAGGCAGGACTATGTCTTATTGATCTTTCTTCCCAAAACCTAATTAAAAGTGGAGGGCAGTTAGCTGATATTCATTGGGTGTATATAGTAGGTTCCCTAGCAGGGAAGAATTCCTGAGTGGATTGGATGTTACCCAAATGTTACACAAGACAGAGATGGTCCCTGCTGGAGAGGCTCCAAGAACTGAAAACAAGACTCAGACAAGAAGACTGTGTTCCTGTAATTAGAAGTTCCCTCCAGAAACTGTGTGATACTCTGTCTATTCTGAGAATTGGCAGGGAAGTGCAGTGAGATCCAACAGTCATGGGTCACTTAGGTTGTACATGGAATTCATTATTGTGATGGAGAAATTGGGCATAGAGGGAATAGTTATGCTGGATTCCCAAGGCTCATTTAAAAAATGGCCGATTTTACTCAATGCTGAGAGAAATTTTACTCAATGCATTTTACTCAATGCTGAGAGAAAGTACGCTCTTCCCTTTGGGCCTGGCCTCTAGGGTACACATTCTTTTTTTTCAAAACCACAACACCCAGTGAATAATTGCTATTTCTTCACTAATGAGCCTAGTGACCAAGTCTCGCTGAACATTCAGCATTTTCACTCAGGGATGTAAATTGCCCTTACTACACACCCAAAGTCCTGCATGGAAGCACTGCAAGGGGGAAAGGAAGGGATTTCAGGAAGCCAAATGGAAGACTGTGAGCCCCTCTGTCATGAGCTCTGAGCCCAACAGAACTACTGGTTGATGCAGGCATGAAAGGGGTCAAGAGGTGAAACGAGGGCTGAATGTCACAGTAAGAAATTGATAGTGGTCCCAGTTTCCAGCTGGTAAGTTGACTGTTTGCATCTATCTCTTTCTATGCAGAAAATAAATGACTATCCCCCAGTGTTGCTGGGAAGACTGGTGAAGCTATGTGAAAAGAGCTCCAATCCACCATCTTCTTGGATGAGGTGGAGAAAAATTATCACCAATGTTAGGTCAAAATAACTGTCAAGGTCCAAGGCTGGAACTTGTGTCTCTAGGAAGCAAATTGATTGATTTAGATTCTTGAGGAGTAGCTAGATCAGGTTAACAATCAGTTTTTAGGCTTGGCATGGTGGCTCACGCCGGTAATCCCAGCACTTTGGGAGGCCAAGGTGGGCGGATCACTTAAGGCCAGGAGTTCGAGACCAGCCTGGCCAACATGGCAAAACCCTGTCTCTACTAAACATACAAAAAAATTAGCTGGGCGTGATGGCGCGTGCCTGTAATCTCAGCTACTCCGGAGGCTGAGGCAGGAGAATTGCTTGAGCCCAGGAGGCAGAGGTTGCAGTGAGCTGGGATAATGCTACTGCACTCCAGCCTGGGTGACAGAGCAGGACTCTGTCTCAAAATAATAATAATTAATAATAATAATAATCAGCTTTTATTCTGAACTCAGAAAAGTAGCAGTGGGCTAGTTAAAGACAAATCAAGGAACTCATGTTGCTTAAATGGAAGGATTTTCTTGGGCAAAAGATTAAGATCTTGGAGGCCAAACCAGATAGAAGTGAGTGGACTGGAAGAAAATGCAGATCCAACTGCCTTTAAAAACAAAAATAACCATCAAGTTTTGACAAGCATTTTTCAAATCTTGCAACCTGAAAACCAGATATAGTGAGAGAAACAGGGTCTCATGGAGCAAACAGAAATTGCTCTTGTCATGACAGAAAGAAATGCTTGGGTGATTCCTCAGTAAGGATTCCCAGCCCTCGTCTGTTTTAGGAGAAACTGAAATATACAGGAAAGCTGCCTCTTGAAAATTTCTGTGATGATTTTGTCTCCTAAAAAGCTAAAGTGACCAAAAATGAGTATATGCTGTACACTGTACAAATTTAATGGGTCAATCCCATCTGTCTATACTCCTATTCAACTTTACTCTTCCTCACAGCATTTATTCTTGCCAGTATTTACTTTTCTTCCTAGTGTTTATATATTTGCTTGTACTCTGGCTCCAAAGTTTAACGTCAAGAATCCTATGAATGTGATCTGTTTTGTGTACTGCTGCATTGCCAAAGCCTATGAATACCTGGACGAGAAAGTCATCAGTTAATTCCCAGTATTTATGGGAATGTAGTATGACACCGGTGGCATTTTAATGTAGCTGTTAAAAGTCGTTGTTTCGTAAGTGATGGAAGCAAATGGGTTATCCATTCTGACGAGGTCTCTAAGTACAACATACTCTGCAACCACACTGAGAACAACTCTTAGACCTTCTCAAGAAACACAATACCCTCACACTCACAGTTTCAAAGGGACTAGGGATCTCTGGTCTAGAAAACCCAAATCCATGCTTAGACACACACTTAACAGTCCCCCAAGGGTTTTTATAAAGAAGAAAGCACAATACATAAATATTTTGGAAGTAAACTGCCTAACTACAAACCCTTGGCCTCTCTACTCCAAACTCCAAACCTAGGTCCCAGGACACAAATATTAAGAATGTGTTCACTCAGGATGTTCACTCATGGATGTGTTCACTCAGGTGAGGAATGATGCCCACAATGGCCAATATGCACAGAATAAGAACGTAAGGCCAGGTGCGGTGGTTCACACCTGTAATCCCAGCACTTGAGGCCAAAGTGGTAGGATCACTTGAGGTCAGGAGTTAGAGACCAGCCTGGCCAACATGGTGAAACACTGTCTCTACTAAAAATACAAAAATTAGCTTGGTATGGTGGTGCACACTTGTAATCCCAACTACTTTGGAGGCTGAGGCAGGAGAATCTCTTGAACCCAGGAAGTGGAAGTTGCAGTGAGCTGAGATCATGCCATTGCACTCCAGCCTAGGCAACAGAGCCAGACCCTGTCTCCAAAAAACAAACAAACAAACAAACAAACAAACAAACGTAAAACCACTTAGCTAAGGAAGCTCGAAAATGAAAATGTGAAAATGGGAGAGGGCAGAAGGCTATTGGAGAGGGAGTCTGAGGCCCTCAGAAGAACCAATCATATAAGGAAGAACATTAAGGAATAAATCTGTCCTTAAAGTCAAAGTCAGAGTCCACCACTTGCAGGCTCCCACCCTGGAGACACACTACATCTTGTTTGTGCTGAACCGCAGCAGCTGTCTCTCCACATGTCAGAAAGAGGGCTGAACAGACCATGTGAGGACATGGACACCATCTCCAGCAACACAGGGGTCCAGGGTCTTCAAAGCCATGAGGTCCCCAACGGCCATCCAGGCTCAATCTCAGTCTCTCTGTCATGGAGCTTGGATTCCTATGCAATTGGGTTCTGCTTGCAGCAGAAGGTGGTTTGAAGGCAACCTTTTTTTTTGAGACGGAGTCTTGCTCTGTTGCCCAGACTGGAGTGCAGTGGCGCTATCTCCGCTCACTGCAAGCTCCGCCTCCTGGGTTCATGCCATTCTCCTGCCTCAGCCTCCCAAGTAGCTGGGACTACAGGCGCCTGCCACCACGCCCGGCGAATTTTTTGTATTTTTAGTAGAGACGGGATTTCACCATGTTAGCCAGGATGGTCTTGATCTGCTGACCTTGTGATCCGCCTGCCTTGGCCTCTCAAAGTGCTGGGATTATAAGCGTGAGCCACCTGCCCAGCTGAAGACAACCTTTTTAATGACACCAGACCCACTTGTCATGACGTCATGGCTGCCAATGGGTACCTGAGACATCTTCTTTTGTGAGATTTCCTTGTTCCTTAGACAGGGTTCTTGGCAGAATAACGGGAGGTAGAGGGGAGGGCATGTGTGAGGGTGTCAGTTACTGCATCTTGAAGAAATCAGGCTTGGGGATGGGAGCAGAAAAACATATTGCCTTTTGTAGTCGTTACACAAGGCTGTGCACAGCAAAGCTTATTACCACTATACCTATCTCTCCCTTCACTCCTCCCTGGGTGGCCAGGGCAGGCCAGGAGGCAGTGTGTTATTGGCTTAGGGGACTGCCACATTCAGAGCAAATCCAAGCTACACTGGGGGGAAGCACCTGTTTTCCTAAGGACCTCAGACATCTAAATTTTAAGGAGTCACTAAATGGATTCGACAGATGAAAAGGACAGAAGAGCTAGTGAACTTTAAGATATGTCAGTAGAAGTCATACAAACTGGAAAACAAACACATCAGAAGAATGAAACAGGAATCTCAAGAGTCCTGTGGCACAACTGGAGTCCCAAAAAGAGAAAATGAGGAAGAAAACAATTTATGAAAATTCATGAGAATTGAAAGCAGGAACTCAAACAGACACTTGCAAACTAATGTCCATATTGTAGGGGCAACAAAATTTCACCTACATCATCTTAGGATCCTAGCTGGGCCCAAGAATTAAACTGACATATGATTAGGTTAACAAGATAAAAGCATATACATTTATGTGTTGTTTGTCACTGGCTGCCCTTTAGATAATTATCTTGAGTTTTCAACAGTTTGACAAACAACACATTACATACAGGGGGTATTGTTAAGAATAATGCTAACTTTTAGTCAGAAACAATGGGGGCCAGAAGACAAAGATATGACCTCTTTAAAGCATATCCAGGCTGGTTGCGGTGGCTCATCGCTGTAACCCCAGCACTTTGGGAGTCCGAGGCAGGCAGATCATCTGGGGTCAGGAGTTTGAGACCAGCCTGGCTAACCTGGTGAAATCTCGTCTCTACTAAAAATACAAACATTAGCTGGGTGTGGTGGTGCATGCCTGTAATCCTAGCTACTCAGGTGGCTGAGGCACAAGAATCATTTGAACCTGGGAGGTGGAGGTTGCAGTGAACCAAGATCATGCCACGGCACTCCAGCCTGTGTGACAGAGACTCTGTCTCAAAAAATAAAATAAAATAAAATAAAATAAAATAAAATAAAATAAAATAAAATAAAATAAATAAAAAAGCATATCCAGCCAAAGTATTTTCAAAAACTAAGGTGAGGAGACTTCCAGGTAACTAAAAACAATGGCCACTGAGTGGTAAGCAACCTCCCCAAATCTCCTCTTAAATGCTATGAAGTAACTCCACAATGAATCTTCTACAAAAAACTATACCTTCAACACTGCCTTTAAGACAGAGAGAATGCCAAAATTGCAAAATAACTATGAGTAAAATGAGATAAAGCATGAAATCTCAGCACCACGGTTCCACACATGCCCATCCCAAGGCTCTGTGAGGTAAACTGCAAGAAAGAGGGAGAGCTGGTGGGGGGCCTGAGACAGAGCTGGAGCAAGACCCTCTAACTGATCTACCCTTAATTTGAAAATGCAAAAAAACAAAACAAAAAAACCCTCGCCAATCATAGGAGAACTGAGGAAACGGACTTAAAACTATGTGTCATTTATAGGCCGGAGCAACTGTGTGTCTCACACTGCTAATAAAGACATGCCCAAGACTTTATAAAGAGGCTTAATGGACTTACAGTTCCGTATGGCTTGGGAGGCCTCACAATCACGGTGGAAGGTGAATGAGGAGTAAAGTTATGTTTTACATGGCAGCAGGTGAATGAGGAGCAAAGTTACGTCTTACATGGTGGCAGGCAGGAGAGTTTGTGCAAGGGAACTCCCCTTTTCAAACCATCAGATTTCGTTAGACTGACTTACTTATCACAAGAACAGCACAGGAAAGACCCGCCCCCATGATTCAATTACCTCCCACTGGGTCTCTCCCACAACACATGGGAGTTGTGAGAGCTCAATTCAAGATGAGACTTGGGTGGGGACACAGCCAAACCGTATCAAAGAGTCTTCTAAACACAAGGCTTCTGGAAGACAGAAACGAAGGGAGAGGGATCCTTTGGCAATTGGGTGGTGAAGGAAAAATAAAATTTTACAGTCTTCCAAGACAAACACCAAATTGAAAGACTCATAACCACTCTCCTACCTTTCTTGAGTTTTCCCTCCAGGAACCCAACTAGGTTCTTACTGTGAAGATTGACCTGGGGGAGGAAAGAGTATTTCTGATTTATACCCAGAACATTCTGTTCTTGATAAGGTCTGCCCTCAAGGGAAACGATGTTGCCAGAGACTAAACTACTGGGGTTTTAACAAAACCTAACTGACCTAGGGGAAGAGAAATATCCAATTCAGGCTCACTAAAGACTGAGACTTACTCCTGGTATTATAGACACTTCACTCTCTGCACTGTAACCACCACATCAGCAGGGCTCCCGTATAGTAATAGGACTACAGTTAGAAGCATTGCAAGCCTTAGCTCCTATTTCAAGTCTCTAGGAAAACTGAAAGACAACAGAAGGAATAAGAGTAAAGACACTAGAGGAAATTTTAGCCTCTGACACCATCACTACAGCAAGCAGTAAACAGAGGCTAACTTCTAGCCAGAACAACCACAGTGAAGGCCTTTTTTACTGCTGTTCCTACCACCGAATGCACCATGCCCGGCTTTCAATAACAAGCTACGAGGCACATTAAAAGGCAAGGAAACACATAAGTCTAAGCCAACAGAGAAAGCATTAGAACTAGCCTCAGATATGGCAGAGATTGTGCAATCATCAGATTGGGAGTTTAAAATAACTATGGTTAATATACTAAGGGTTCTAACGGAAAAAGTGGACAACTCGCAAGAACAGATGGGTAATCTAAGTGTGGTAGGAGACAGGCAGGGCTTATTTCCTAGTCTAGACAGAATGAAATAAAGAAAGTGGCAGAACCAGCAAATGGTGCTGAAGGATACTCCAGGTGCGCTCACTGCTTATCAGCGTAAGACACTTACACCAGCGCCATGACAATTTACGACTGCCATGGCAAACCCAGAAGTTACCACTCCTTTTCTAGAGCTATCTGAATAGCCCATCCCTTAATTTGCATGTAATTAAAAGTGGGTATAAATACTGTTATCCAATAGCCCAAATGCTGCTACTCTGGGCACACTGCCTATGAGTAACCCCTGCTCACAAGGGGCAGCTATTCCGCTGTGCCCTGCTGTTTCAATAAACCCAATTTCTTTTACTACTGCTGGCTCTTGAATTCTTTCCTGAGCAAAGCCGAGAACCACCTGGGCTAATCCCCAGTTTGGGGGCTTATCTGCCCTGCATTATCAGCAGAAAAATGGAAACTCAAAGAATCAGAAGGAAATATTAGAAATCAAAGCCACCATAAGAGAAATGGAAGAATGCCTTTGATAGGCTAATCATCTGAACATGGCCAAAGAATCAGTGAACGTGAAGAGACATGCCACAGAGTAGGAGAAAATATCTACAAAACATATATCCACCCAGTGGGCTCACACGTACATAAATCAATAAGACAAGGAAGGCAACGTGAGTATCTTCTTGTCTAACTGCACAAAATAGTTTGTCAGAATATAAACTGTAGAAAACTGGCAGTATCCACTGAAAATGAACAAATGCGTATCATATGACCCAGCAATTTCTGTCCAAGGTATGCACCAAGATAAGTACACACACCATGCACAACCAGAAATATTAAAATGTGCTCATAGCAGTATTAATCACAATAACCCCAAACTGCAAAGTTCAATGGTCATGAATATAAGATGCTTAAATGAATTGTGGAATATTCAAACAAAGGAATAGAATAAAATGTACTAGTTAGAGATACAGGAAACAATACTAATCATTTCACAAAAATATTGGAAAAATTAAGATGGACAAAAGAACAAAAGAAAGAATGCATACTGTCTGGCTGCATTTGCACAGGGCTCAAAACAAAAAGTCAAACCATACTGTCAGAGTTGGAATACTGGTTACCTACAGAGTAGAGAAGAGTGTGTAATTTGGAGGAAAAAAGAGGAGTTATCTGGAATACTGGTAATATTCTTTCTTGACCCGGTGGTTAGGTGGAAGTGTTCGTGTGATAACTGGTTTGTTCACTTACGAATTAAGCACATTTCTATATGTATGTTACATTTCAATAAAACCTGTTTTCAAAAACACAGACACACACGGTATTATTACACGACCACTGTAGAAATGACTTTGGCATTATACTGATAAGATGAACATGCAGAGACCTTACAACCCAGCAACCTCGCACTCCTGGAAAAACGTACTAGTGCTCCGGAAGGCATGTACACCTTACAGCACCACTGTTCGTAATTGGGAAAAATGGGAAAAACCGACTGTTCATTAGCAGTACAAAGCATAATAGTGGGATAACGATAAAATTATCACTGTCTGGAAGTTAAAATGAAACTCCGACTATATTCATCAATGTGACTCTCAAACCACTCCTCCTACTACTTAATCTGGCTGCCATTACATTTCACTTGAATTCTCCAATGACCTTCTAACTGGTTTCTGTTCATATCTCATCCCTCTTTAGCTTATCAACCCAGAAGCCACTGTGATCCTTTTGAAAACTGAAATTGGATAGTTGTCATTCTTCTGTTCAAGATCTAGTTAACCAGCTAGATGCCCTTCTGAACAGTCTGTGATACAGCTTTGACATCATCATCCTCTTACGATGCCCAAGCTTGCCTCACTCCACCACACCAACACCTCTGCTGTTGCACGGCTTCCCCAAGCACAATTCTTCTTCATGGCCTTTGATCTGCCAAGGGTGCTCTTCCTGAGATTAAGGGCACATGCTTGCAGTTCCCTGACATCTCTGTTTAAATGCAAGGCTTTCCCTACCCACCCTATAGCTTCCTTCAACCTACATGCTCCCTCCATAGTTGTTTCCATTGCATTTACCACCACATGATACACAATATGTTTACTGGTTTGTTTATCAGGTGCCCCAGCCCCAAGCACCACCAGGGCAAAAATATGGAATCTCTGCATAGACCCTGGACACCACAGAGCAGTGTCTGTGCTGGGCATAAAGGAGGTATAAGCTCCGGAGCCAGACACCAGGGTTCAAAGGCAAACACTGCTACCAGCTAACAGGCTAACCTCAGACAAGTAAATCTCAGCTTTCATGCCTCAGATTCCCCATATGCAAAACAGAGATGCTGACCGTACCTGTCTCCCTGCGCTTTTGTGAAAACCAATATACCATGATCAATAAGTCAAGAAAATATAAAGATATATCAAAGACCTGAAATACAATGTCAAAGATTGGTTTAAACAAATGAAAAAACCTATATCCTACAATTAAAAGTATACGTGTTGTGCCCACACATTTAGGTACTAGTTATAAAACTCATCAATGACCAGGTGTATGGGCTCCAGGCAGCATCCAGCTGGGTGTAGAGCCCCCCTCCCACCAATAAATAAATTAAATAGAAAAGCCGGGTGTGGTGGCACATGCCTGTATTCTCAGCTATTTAGGAGGCTGAGGCAGGAAGACTGTTTGAGCCCAGGAGTTTGAGTCTGGCCTAGGCAACATAGTGAGATCCCCATCTCAAAATACACAAATTTAAAAGAAAAACTATGAAATAGCCATAGCAGCTTAAACCCATAATCAGTTTTATTTTTTCTCATGTGATAGGACGTCTGGAAGTAACAAGTCCAGGGCTGGTGCAGACACTCAAAGAAACCACAGGGTAGGCCAGGGTAGCTGTGGGCTTTCTGCAGTCACTTCCTTAGACTGTGGCTTTCATCCGCATGGTCATAAGGTGGATCTTCCAATACTAGGTACCGAATCTCCTTGCAAGGTGAGAAGTAGGGGGTAAAGCAAAGAGCAAAACATACAGGGAAGAATTCAGGTTTAAGAATGACCCCTGTTCAAGAACTTTCTCAGAAGCCCATGCAGCGAATCTGCTGATTTGTCACTGGCCAGGGTTGTGGGACATGGATGGTCCTAGTTGCAAGAAAACCTGTAAGAGATTTTTAAAAAATAGCACACTTTACTAATCTGACAGAACCTGGATTTTCTTGATATGGGAAGAAGATGAGAGTGGACACCGGGGAAGCCACTAGAAGTATCTGCCACTCTTGGCTGGATAGCAGGCTGCAAACATACCACCACTTGATGGAGACATCATGCTCTGGTCACAATGCGTGTAAATTAGGTGCCAGTAACAAACCAGTACTGAGAAATACCCACATGTCACATGGATCTAAATACGTGATTGGTCAAGTAGGTTGTCCAAAAGGCAATTAGGACGTTATCAAGGATGAAGCTATAGTAAAAATACTATATATAAACCTTTTGTGATGAGGCTTTAGGGTTATTTAGAGGAGTGTAACCTTAAAAATAAAGATGAAAAATTTATGAGCGGGGGTCTGTTTTCATGATGAGAGAATAAGTGCAATCCCGTATTCACACGAATATCCTGTTGGGGTTCTCCCCCAGGGAGAATATTCACATGCACAAGTGAGGGGACCATGGCTGGAATCATTTCCACATAGGAATTATCAGCACTGATTGTATTTTAAAGGTTTTGTAAAAGAAATTTCTCCTAGTGTAACTGCTCAGAAGATTCAGAAAACTGAGGAATTGTTGCAGGAAATAATTGAGGAATGACTGCATGATTATTTTCAACCTCAGCAACAGTGACGTTTGGGGGCACATAACTCTTTGTTGTGGGGGGCTCCTGTGCACTGGAGGGTACTCAGCAGCATCCCTGATGTCTTCCTACTACAAGTCAGGAGCATCTTCTCCCAGTTCTAACACCAAAAATGTCTCCAGACATTGCCAAATGACACCTGGACAGAAAAATCACGGCCTGGCTGAGGACCCCTGCTGTAGACAAAGGGTCAGCCAAGTTTCTCTGGAAAGGGACAGATGACAGGAAGTATTTCAGACTTCGTTGGCCATATATGTTCTCTATCATACTTTCTTCCTCTTTAAAGATGAACCAACTATTGTTAGCTTGCAAACCATGCCACAGCCAGCCAGCCATGGTTTGCGGACCTCTTCATGACCTTCCCACATTCCCTATTTCACTGATTTCTCTCTTTAGTGTGATTTCTGTCATGAGGAATCGAGTGAGACCAGGAAGGGTTTCCCCAGCCACTGCATTTACAGAGATTCTCCCTAGTGTGCTTATTATTACTCATGGGCCCAGGGGCTAGAAGTAGTGCTGAAGTCATTTTGACATTAAATGCCAAGCTGGGGTTTCTCGCCTTAAGTCCTTCTGTGTTTGTTAAGAGCTGAATGTACCCTGAAGGCTTCTGCATGCTACAGATGTACATTTTCACCTTCTCTCACCCAGCGTGAGTTCTCACAAATCTCCTATGGGATGAGAACACCTCGTCTTCCCACAGTTTTTACAGGAATTGGACTTTTCCCAAGTTACTTGGATTCTTTTGCATCCAGTAAGGTGCGGGCTCACAGAGGCTTTCTCCTACACCCATGAGATCTGTTTCTGGTCTGAGTAATCCTGTTTCTTTAAAGCAGGCGTGCTCACTGGAGCCTTTTCCACACGGACGACTCAAAGAGCTTCTCTGCCCGGTTAGTTTTCACGTGGCTCCTGAAGGAATAATGTTCGCTGAAGGCTTTCCCGTAGACAAGGCATTCATAGGGCTACTCACCAGTGTGGATCCTTCTGTGCACGTTCAGGTTGGAGCTGATGCTGAAGGCTTTCCCACAGTGATCGCATTCCTACGGTTTCTCCCTCATGTGGCTTTGCATGTGCTTCTCCAGCGTTGACTGGTTCCTGAAGGCTTTGTCACACTGCCTACTCTCAACGCGTTTCTTTACAAGGTGAATGCTCGTGTGCCTCCGCCGGGATAAATAATCACTGAAGACTTTCCTGCAGATGGCGCAGTCGTTAACTCTTGTGTGTGTATCTTCCTGTGTGCAGTGAGGCTTGAGCTCCCGCTGGAGGCTTTCCCGCAGAGACCGCACCCGTACAGTTTCTGTCCTGCGTGAGAGTTCATGTGAGTCTTAAGGATGGACTGGTTTCGGAAGGTTTTCCTACACTGCCGACATTCCACGGGTTTCTTGACTATGTGAAGTCTCACGTGTTTCCTCCGGGGACACGATAGCTCTTCTCCGCCATGCGGTTCTTCTTGCGCAAATTAAAGTTCGACGTCCAGCGGAAGGTTTTGCCGCACTGCGTGCATGCGTAGGGCTTCTCCGCCGTGTGATTCCTCACCTGCTTGTTGAGGTGGAGGGGTGCCGGAAAACTTTCCCACAGTCGTGACACTTACAGGGCCTCTCTCCAGTGTGCGTTCTTTTGTGTGCAATGAGGTGGCAGCTCCGGCCGTATGCCTTCCTGCACTGATCACACTTGTAAGGGCTCTCACCAGTGTGAAGTCTCGTGGATTTTCAGGGCTGAGAGGGTCCAGAATGCATTTCCACACTGACTGCAGTCAAAGGGCTTCTCTTTGAGGTGAGTTCTTGCATGGCTCCTAAGGGTTGAAGGGTCGTTGAAGGCTTTTCCGCGGTCGCTGCACTCATAACCCTTCACCCTGGTGTGTATTCTCCTAACCATTCATGAGAAATCCGCCCCCACAATCCAATCACCTCCTACCAGGCCCCACCTCCAACATTGGGAATTACGTTTCCATATGAGATTTGCGTGGGGATACACATCCAAACTATATCAGAGGTTCTGAAAGAGCTGGTGGCCCTGAATACAAATGCAAAAGATTTCGGCATCTAAGTGACTCTGGCAGGATGTGGAACAGGGAGTCCAGAACAGCTATAGGATCTATGAACTCAGAGACGTTCTGCCCCGTTTCTATGTGATACATGAAACAAAACCAGGATGATCAGAATGCTGTCACCATGGATAAGTTAGAACAGATAGGTTAATTTTTTCAGAGCTGTTAAGGCTGCTTAATTTCTCTTTTAATTTTCTTTACAGCATGGCAAAAGCAGTTCTATTTTTCTATTCCTACAAATCTTACTCTATTCTTATTGGGATCTGTTTTTCTTCTCACCAGGGCCAGGACTGGGATGAGGCAACCCAGGCTGCTAAATAAGTGTGCAGTATTTAAGGAGGCACTTCCAGTGCCAGTCGGACAAGCACAGGGCTGGCTCAGAGTGTGTGGCATCTGACACTGCACTCACAAACCTCACCCTCGACCCAGCCCTGTTCCTCAGTTTTAGATCTTCCTCCTCCATCAAGTTTGTGGTGCAAAACAAATTTTGCTCCAAACTGTTCCATTATGAGCTCTCTTGTGACCATAATTCTCCCAATATTTGATTTTATCCCCATATTCAACTTAATCACAGTGTCCCAGGATATTCAGAATTTGCAGATGTAAATATTACAGAGAGAATAATTCTTTTGTTACTTTTACTGACTGGTATTTCTGTCCTTACTAGGACTATTTCTACCACTTTTATTCACGTAAATATAGGCCGGGCACGGTGGCTCATGCCTGTAATCCCAGCACTTCCGGGGCTGAGGCGGGAAGATCATTTGAGGTCAGGAGTTCAAGACCAGCCTGGACAACATGGTAAAACCTTGTCTCTACTAAAAATACAAAACAATTAGCCAAGCGTGGTGGTGCATGCCTGTAGTCCCACCTATTTGGGAGGCTGAGGTGGGAGGATCACTTGAACCTGAGAGGTGGAGGTTGCAGTGAGCCGAGATCATGCCACTGCACTTCCAGCCTGGGTGACAGAATGAGACCCTGTCTCAGACACCCCCAAATATATATATTAAATTATATATATAAAATATATAAATTAAATTATATATATAAAATATATAAATTAAATTATATATATAAAATATATAAATTAAATTATATATATAAAATATATAAATTAAATTATATATAAATATATAAATTAAATTATATATAAAATATACAAATTAAATTATATATAAAATATATAAATTAATTTATATATGAAATATATTAAATTATATATAAAATATATAAATTAAATTATATATGAAATATATAAATTAAATTATATATATAAAATATATAAATTAAATTATATATATAAAATATATAAATTAAATTATATATAAAATATATAAATTAAATTATATATATAAAATATAAATTAAATTATATATATAAAATATATAAATTAAATTATATATAAAATATAAATTAAATTATATATATAAAATATATAAATTAAATTATATATATAAAATATAAATTAAATTATATATATAAAATATATAAATTAAATTATATATAAATATATAAATTAAATTATATTTATAAAATATATAAATTAAATTATATATATAAAATATATAAATTAAACTATATATATAAAATATATAAATTAAACTATATATATAAAATATATAAATTAAATTATATATAAAATATATAAATTAAATTATATATAAAATATATAAATTAATTTATATATAAAATATATAAATTAAATTATATATATAAAATATATAAATTAAATTATATATAAAATATATAAATTAAATTATATATATAAAATATATAAATTAAATTATATATATATATAAAATATATAAATTAAATTATATATATAAAATATATAAATAAATATATAAATTTAAAATTTACGATTTCTAAAGGACAATTACAATTGCTAAAATAAAAGCAAAATGGAAACCCACAACAAAAGCCCTAAGTAACTAGCTTTTAGATTACACACAGCCAAAAAAAAAAGAAAAGAAAAGAATTTGTTTCTTAAATACAGTCTGCTGCATAAATGTCCCCTGGAGCACTTTAAGTAATTCTGATACCCAGATCATATCGGAATTCAATTAAGTAAGACTCTTTGGGGTGGGCTGATGAATTAGTACTTTAACAAACCCTACATGAAATTTTTATGAAGGCTGAAGTTTAAAAGCTACTTGTAGCAATAAATGCAAGGCAAGCAGAAAAAGTTGAGAAAGATAAATACAGCTAAGAACCATGGGGGGGGGGGGAGCAGAAGATAAAGAACTGAACCATTTCTAACTGGAGTTACCTATGAGAGACAGAGAAGGAACACAGGCAATTACTGCAAAATATAGTGGCTGTAGATTTTTCATTTCAGGAGGAAAATATAAACAGATTGAAGAGATAAAAAGAAATCTTAGGCACAAAGAACCAGAGAATACCAATGGTAAAAAGAGTATCTTAGCAGCAACCAGAGGAAAAAAGACAGGTTACCTTTTAAGCAATAGTTCTCAAACTTTAAGTTACATCAAAGTCACCTGGAGGTCTTGTTAAACCACACTGTAAATATCTCTCTATTAAGAAACAAACCAATCCCGGGCACAGTGGCTCACACCTGTAATCCCAGCATGTTGGGGGGCCAAGGTGGGTGGATCACTTGCACGCAGGAGTCCGAGACCAGACTGGGCAACATAGCAAGACCCTGTTTCAAAACAAACAAAACAAAACAAAAATCTCACATTTCTAGGCCCCATCCCCAGGTTTCTGATTCAGAAGATCTGGGGTGTGGGGTCAAAGAGTATGTATTTCTAACAAGTTCTCAGGTGATGCTGATGCTGCTGGTCAGGAGACCACACCCCAAGAACCACTGCTTTAAAGAAACAAACGTTAGACCAACATCTGACTTCTCATTAGCAACGGTGGAAGCCAGAAGATAGTGGAACATCTTCATAGTTCTGAAATAAAATATAAAATCTTATAACCACCAAAAATGTCCATGAGAAAGAGGGAAAAACTGTATCTTTGGGCTTGCAACCCACAGAAAAGAGACATTATCAAAGATGTACTTCAGGGAGAAAGAAGTAATCCTTTGATTACTTAACCAAAGCAAAGAGTGTAAGAATTACATCAGAGTGTAAGCATCAAGTAAAGCACTCAAAATGGCAAATGTGAAAGTATAATGAAACAAGAAATGACGGTATGCAACAATAATAAAAATTTCTTCTGATATTTAAAAAAAGACGGAACTAAATATGTGCAACTATGATATATCAATAAAAAAAACCCAAAAATGCATGATGAGAAGATCATGTAAATCAGGAGACTAACATATATCCAAATCTAGATTTAATGAACAAGCATCTGTAAGAATTGTTTAGAACAACCACCGAAATAATAGAGTAAATAAATTCAAAATGTACAGAAAATAAAAAAGGAAAATGACAAAAATATGCAAACGAAGCTAGAGAAAAGAAAAAATAGAAGACAAATGTAACATTCAAATATATTAATACAGAAGATGTTAATGGAATAAATGCTTTAACTAAAATATAAATATTCACAGAATAGATCAATCCAATTTTGTGTTATGTACAGGAGACATCTAAAATAGAATACAGTAAGAATGGAAATAAAAGGATATATAAGGTAAGTAGAAAGAAAAGAAAGCTGCTTCGAATGTTAGTATCAAACAATAGATTAAGGCAAAAAGGCTCATAGAGAAAAATAAAGTATTACATAATAAAAAGATCAAGAAAGAGGTGTGTGTATGTATAAAACATAGCCTCAAAAAAATGAAAAAAAAATAAAAATAAAGGGACAGAACTCTAAGGAGAAATGATGAAGCCACCACCAGAGCTCCCACAAATACAGTTCAAGCAGACAATTCAATAACTACATGCAGATTGAACATGATGAAACAGCATTTCCTAACTATAAAATCCAACCACACATGGGGCCATGTTTGTCCTAGAAAATGCTTGACCACAGAGCAATGAAGTTAGCAAACAATGACCAAAAGATAACCAGAAAAAAAGTCATAGAAATGAAAATTAAAAGAAAAAAGTCTAAATCCGCATGCCAAAGAAGCCATGATATTTGATATTTAGACTTAAAATACAGTAAAGTATGATACTGCAATTCTTTGCAAAAGTAATTTTTTTCTTTTAAAGCCAGTTTTATTGAAAGATAAGGAATCTCTTTACAGCAGGGGGCAGCAAACGATTGCTTTTGAACTATGTATAGGGCAAATGAAAATTGTAGAGGTAGCTTTTCTGTTTAATTGTAATTAATAAGCCCCCAAATAAGACAATGGAAATCTTCCTTGGTCTTTTCTTTATTCTTTTAGAATAAAATTACTTTCAAGCTAAAAGTAAAACTTAAAAGTATTGCTTTAAAATATTAAATTTACAAAAAGAATATGTAATATCATCTTGACCTGAATCTTGATATAAATGTCAGCATCACTTTTTTTTAGTCTTGCCATGTTGGCCAGGCTGGTCTCAAACTCCTGGCCTGAAGTGATCCGCCTGCCTTGGCCTCTCAATGTGCTGGGATTACAGGTGTGAGCCACTGCACTCAGTGAGGACTTTATATTTGACAAATAACTTTCCACCTCTTTTTCTCAATTAACGAATGTAAAAAGAAGCCCTACTCATAACACATTTGAGGTACCAAGGAAAGTTCTATGCATGGGGAAATAGTATATATTTAATATATGGCCAAACATTTTATATGTAATACAAATATTACATAATATAATATAATATAAATACATAATATTTGTATTACATATAATATTTGTACATTTTATATGTAATATAACATTTTATGTGTATAATAATTATATATTTATATTATAACATTTTATATGTACAATACATATTACATAATATTTATATTACATATAATATTTGTACATTTATATATCTGCATAATATTTAATATTTATATGTTTTTCCCTTTTTTGGTCCTGACTGTAGTTGACCCCTGGGTCCCACTTCATTGACTCACATGCTTTGTAAAGACTCCTCTCAAACTTAAGTTCCTATGGAGCGTTGAAAAAAATATTAATTTTATTTTTTAACTTTTTTTTGAGACAGAGTCTCCCTCTGTTGCAGGGTGTGATTATATTTCACTGCAGCCTCAACCTCCTGGGCTCAAGTGATCCTCCCACCTCAGACTCCCAAGTCGCTGGGACTACAGTTGTGGGTCACCAAGCCTGGCTAATTTTTAATTTTTTTGTAGAGATGGGGTCTCACATCTCACTATGTTGCCCAGGCTGGTATTGACCTCCTGGGCTCAAGCGATCTTCTTGCCTCAGTCTCCCAAAGTGTGGGATTACAGGTGTGAACCACTGTGCCTGACCCCTCTGTGGAGTGTTTTTAACTCCCAACCCCACCTCACCCTACCAGCTGAGCCTTCTCAACAATATGATTGCTTCCTTTCCTGAACTGCTATGGAGTCAGGTTTGCATCTTTCTTTTAACTCTTAAAAAGTCTACATGATGTTAGTTTCAAGACTTTTGTGTGCTAACCTTCTTGACTAGATGTTAAGCTCTTGGAGTTGATTTCTCTTTCTATCCTCTGTGGTGCTCAGCACTGCGGGTAGCAGAGTTTCTATGTCTAGGCCTTCGCACTTGCTGCTCCCTTGGCCAGGAGTGTTGCCCCCACATACTGGCATGGCTAGTTTTTTCCCTTCATTGAGATCTTGACTCAAAAATCACCTTTTTGGCTGGGTTCAGTGGCTGACAGTTGTAATCCCAGCACTTTGGGAGGCTGAGATGTGTGTATCCCTTGAGACCAGCCTGGACAAGGTGGTGAAACCCCATCTCTATAAAAAATACAAAAATTAGCTAGGCATGGTGGCAGGAGCCTGTAGTTCTGTAGTCCCAGCTACTCGAGAAGCTGAGGCCAGGGGATCGCTTGAGCCCAGGAGGTTGAGGCTGCAGTGAGCCATGATTGCTCCACTGTACTCCAGCCTGGGTGACAAAGTGAGACCCTGTCTCAAAAAAAAAAAAAAAAAAAAAAATGGTGACCATTTCAGTGACTAAAATCATCCTGTGCCACAACATTTTGTAGCTCCTTTTTCTGCTTCATTACTATTTTTTCCTTAGCACATCATACATCTAGCATTCTATATTTTAAAAACTCATCTGGTTTATTTCCTGTCTAGATTGCAAGTTCCATGAGGATAGAGATTTTTGTCTATTGTGTTCACAACTGTATCCCTAGTGCTTAGCACACAGTAGGAGGCCTACAAATATTTAGTAAATAAAGGAATAAATAGATCACAGCATTAAATGAATACAGTAGAAATGAATCAGAGTATATAGGCATTGGATCTGAGCCTAGAACTAATGTCAAGGGAAATGAATGATTCCTTCCAACATGTGTAGAAAGGCACTAGCTAAATTAATTCACATTTACCTAGATCAGTTAAGTTTATGAAAAGCCAACTAATTGTCTTTTTTTTTTTTTTTAAATAAAGAGTGAGTGTATAAAGATTTCCAACTTATTTCCACAGACCAAAGGGTCTTTGTCTCCTGGATTGCCAGAGAAATGATTATGTTTCAAAGACATCTGTTCAGCTCATCATTTTTGTTTCCTCCTGTGGTTTATACAATTGAGCCCATTGGTACATATTTGTTTACATAATGTGGCATATGGTATTGGTCAGTTCTGGCCATAGAAGTGTCCTGAAGATTTGCAGTAGCACTAGGCCTCACAATGTGGTTTTTGTCATTGAAAATTTAGATTTCTGTGCTGGTAAACAACTGAGAACTAAGCCTGTTACAGGAATTTTGAATGGAAACATTTAGATTTCTCACTCTATTGCAAAATAGTGAGTTGCCTGAAGATCTAGTGAGCCTATACTAAAGAAGCAGTTCTCTCATTCATTGAAGGTAAACTTGGATCTGGGCAAATTTGGGTAACTTGATATGCCACGACGAGACTTGGAAAATACTGAGAGTTTTAGTAGGATTTGTAAAATAAAAATTAATTTCACCTTTCATTCATCTGAATGCAAATATTTCCCATAAAGCCTTGCCCTTGAAAAGTTTTGCAATTTTATTTTGGAGTAAAGAAAAAAATAAGAGAAATAGGAATACTCATAGGAACATTGTAGAGTTTTGCTTCTAGAGCAAGAAGGCTTTATCTTATTAAACTCTCATTTATTTAGTCGATTAATCTCAGCTTAAATTAGAATTCTTGGTTTTGTCAAATAAAAAACAAATCCGGGCTTACTAAGGAGACAGTTTATTCAAAAGGATTATTGCAAGGAGGGGAAGAGATTATTGCAGTAGGGAGAGGGGAACTGTTGCAATAAGGAGAATGCTGAGACCATAAAATCTTCTGGTATTTCAAGAATTAGGTTAAAAGGATGTTTTTGCTGCTCACTGCAATCTCTGCCTCAATAGATTCAATAGATTCTTCCATCTCAGCCTCCCAAGTAGCTGGGATTACAGGCACCTGGCACCATGCCTGGCTAATTTTTTGTATTTTTAGAGACGAGGTTTCACCACGTTGGCCAGGCTGGTCTCGAACTCCTGACCTCAGGTGATCTGTCTGCCTCAGCCTCCCAAAGTGCTGGGATTACAGGCATGAGCCACCATGCCCAGTCCTAGAAAGGGTGCTTTTAATAAGAGGAGTGAATGAGGCAAGAAAGAGCTGGTGTGAGGAAACGGAATGAAAGCAGTGTATAGGACCATGGAACAGGGAGCGTTTTATCCTGATCCAGCCTATTTTCCAGTAAATAGCCATAAATAGGGGTGAGACCCTGGCTTAGGCAGAGGGTGGGCTAAAGTTCAGGGACCTGGAGGAAGGATTAGTTTGGCCAACAATCATTTTGTTTCTATAGATCAATAGGGACAAGAAGTTCATTTATTGTAAGCTAATCATTTATAAGCCAAAAAAAGACACTTTGGAGGGTCTGTGTCTGATCTTGTCATGGGTGAAAAAGAGGTGTCCATAAGTCTTACCTATGCCCTGTAGAAAGGGTGGTTCTTTGCAGGAAACAATTTTATGGAACACAAAAAGGTGGAGGCATTAATCATTTAACCTTTGATGTCTTCTGGGAGGACAGGGGTCTGGTAAAATTCAACACTGTTAGCTTCTAAACCTAGAATGGATTCGAATAATACCCTGGCCTTGTTATCTCTTGTTTATAGAAGGACCACAATGAAAACAACTGGATAGCTTTACATTTTGACATTAAAAATTTCCTCTCCAGGGTGTTTCTGGAAAAAAAGGGGAACAAAGTCTTCCTTTCTTTTTTCACATGTGCAGAATGTGCAGGTTTGTTACATAGGTATACACGTGCCATGGTGGTTTGCTGCATCCATCAACTTGTCATCTACATTTCTCCTAATGCTATCCCTTCCCTAGCCCCCCACCCGCTGACAGGCCCCAGTGTATGATGTTCCCCGCTCTGTGTCCATGCGTTCTCATTGTTCAACACCCACTCATGAGTGAGAACATGCGGTGTTTGGTTTTCTGTTCCTGTGTTAGTTTGCTGAGATGGTTTCCAGCTTCATCTATGTCCCTGCAAAGGACATGAACTCATCCTTTTTTTATGGCTGCATAGTATTTCATGGTGTATATGTGCCACATTTTCTTAATCCAGTCTATCATTGATGGGCATTCGGGTTGGTTCCAAGTCTTCGCTATTGTGAATAGTGCCGCAATAAACATACGTGTGCATGTGTCTTTATAGTAGCATGATTTATAATCCTTTGGGTATATATCCAGTAATGGGATTGCTGGGTCAAATGGTATTCTGGTTCTAGATCCTTGAGGAATCGCCACACTGTCTTCCACAATGGTTGTACTAATTTACAGTAAAAGGGTGTTAAAAAGGAAAGGTTTGTTTAGAGCTTTATACTTGCAGATAAAGTGCATATTAGGAGATACATCATCTTTAGAACACTGATTAATTAAAATTATCATTTAGAAACTTTACCATAAAGCCAAGCACCCAGCCCATCTTAAGCTACTTGCTTTAAAAAAAAAAAAGTCTATTTCCTGATTGTCTAGGGAATTTCATTCCACAATGAGTGACAGTGTTATGGCAGAAAATTGCATAAAGATAGAAGGAATTAAAGATAAAAAGCTAGGTGTTTCCTTTTGTTGTGTGTGTTAAAAAAAGACCATAAAAACTTAAAATTTAGATTTCTTCTTTTCAGAAATATATCGTATTAGATACATTGACTTAATGATAACTGCCCATTTTGTTTTCTTTCTAAGCTATGTGTTCATATTAAATTCTGATTTTCCTCAAAATAGTTCAAAGAAAATGAGGAAAGTGTGTACGAGGAAAATGTATAATTCTATTGAGCTTCTGAAATTCCAAGCATATGCAAAAGAAATAGAAACAGAGTAGGGGTGTGGAAACTTTTGAGGACTCTTTTGTAGGTATGGCCACCTTACAGGGAAATTTATTCTTACTGGGCCCAATCCGTGAGGAAATCTGGTATCCAGATTGGGTTTTGTCTCTCACCAGTGGGGTGACCCCAACATCACCCAAATTTTCTTAGCTTGTTTCTTCATCTGTTAAATACAGAGTAGATGGCCTGCAAGGGTAGGCCTAGCTGTAAATGTTCACTGTATTATCCTAAAGCTAGAAATTCCTTGATTTATGAAGCAATTTAAAAAACCTCAGATCATCAGTAGTTTTCAGTTCAAAAAGATTTGCAGGAGATGCAGTTAGGGAGGAGAGTGGGAAAGGAGAGAACAGAAAGATATAAAGTAGATGGCACAGGAGGGAGATTTTCTCTGAAAAGAGGTAAGTGCTCAGAGAAAAAAATAGTTCTTGCTGGTGACACTGTCCCTAGCACCCTGCCTTCCTCCCTCCTTACTTGGTATCTTTGCAGGTTCAGTGCTTGTGCTAAGTAACTCCCCCTCTTCCTGTTTTTCTTCTCTTCCTTCTCTTCAGTCTGCAGAGTACTCAACCTCTCACTAGCCAGGCTCACTTTGCTTCACGTCTTAGCTGCACCTGTGACAACGCATCGCCTTTTCCCAGGGCCCCATGCATACAGTGTAGGAAATGCCTTCCCTTGCTATTTCCATTTCCAGACAGTAGATGTTGCTGGTTTACTGTCAAAAAAGCCTTCCTGATTGTCCATTTATAAATGTTCTGATGTCTCATATAACAAATTCGATGTTGAACTACCTGAGAGTTAGATGTGCTAGATTTTTACTTGTTTGTAATCACATCTTCTAGGCAGTAACTTCACAAATTTATGTAAAATTTGCAAATAGTCCCTCCACATTTTGGATATTTCTGTAGAAGAGTTATTTTCTGATTCTGATGGCAAGTGGTAGGGAAAACTAGCTCTCTGCCTTAGAGATCTTCATTAAATCGTGCCGTTCCCCATGAGTTGCCTTTTGGAGTTGTTGTTGTTGTTTTAAAATCTGTATAATTGACAATATCTTCCAGCTAAAATTCTGCAATTCTGGTTCCAACAATAGTTTTTAAAGAAACTTCAAATTGTATCACCCATTTGATTTTTTTGTCTTTGTATATTTCCCTTTCTTTTTAAGCCAGAAGACATCCTTTAGTCTTAAAGGATGCAGATGAGAATCAGTTTTCTGGAAACAGTTTGCCATTTTCTTTCTAATGCTGTGGCAATCAGCTAAACAGAGTGTTATAGAGCAGATGTATACATCTGCACAATAGATAAATAAAATGATATACCACCATTAGAAATATCTGCCTACCTTTTGTAAAAATTCCAAAGATGACTTCATGAAAAATGTCTTAAGCATTTTCATGAAAAGCAAAATCGTGAAGAAAATTTATCATTAATAAACTTGTGATTTTTGTAACTCTAGTGACTGATGATTCCAATATGTAATTTTATTTATTTTACTAAATGTTGGTTTAAGTATAAATTAAATCTACTTCAGCAATTTTTTCTTAGTTAAGTTATAAATGTATTATATTTACATAAATGTGAATCTGTGTATTTAAAATATAAGTTCTTTTTTTAGGGGGGGTGGTATTTGACCAAATGATATTCATAGCCCCAAACCTAAATGCATAAATTAGAATAAGGCAGGTTTAACTTCCATTAAAAGGTTTAAAAAAATTCATTGTTTTTCACAAAACCTTGAATCATATTGGTTTTTCTTAAAAATGTCTAAATAAAAAACCAATCAATCAGTTCTTGATGCTGTTGTTTAAGAGGGTAACCTAACTAAATTTTAGGAGCTAAGCTGAATTTTTGATGAGTTCTGCTATTAGCATTAAAAACACTTAAAAGTGTCCCATATATTCCCAAATCTAGTGATTTTGAATAGATTATAATCTAAAAATGATCTCTGACATCTCTCCTAACAGTGGAGAGGCTATTCCTGTTCCCCTCTTAGTTTCTAGTTACCTGACGGCCTGAGCACCGAACACAATGCCTCCTTGACTTATGATGGAATTGTGTAGCTGTCAATTCTAGATTTATTGCTTAGTTTGGGAATGAGCCGTTTCAGTAGCGCATGCCCTGCAGATCCTTCAGAATGAGCAAAAACTGTTCATCTGAGACAAAATATTAGTCTACACCTCACATGCCTGCAATTCTAAGATTATGCAGGATTTTTTTTTCTGAATAAAGTTAAAAATCCAAAATGACAACACAAATTTTTTAACTTCATCCTAACTCGGCGATATTGCTGTCTGGCAACAGCCTCAGCCAAACCCATGATTTAGATTTCAAACTTAGTAAGTGAGAAATCATCTTCAAGAGACAGAATACACAAAGCAGCAGTTGCAACAATATCCTTCTACAACACAGGTTAGAAAGAACATCAAAAACACAGTGCCAAAATTATTAATTTTCTAGAGGAAAATCACATGAAGCAAATCTACTTGTAGAACCAATACAGTTGCATGCCTTGAAAAGTGCTTTAACTGGTAATAACACACAGTTATTGAATTATATGTTCAAGACATTGGAATTGTTGTTAATTTATACTTTAACTCTTTCATAACTCAATTTACTTGAAGAAACCAAATATCTTTAAAAGCTGAAGTTCTGAGGACTCAGAATATTTTCTGGAGCTGGACTCAGTGCCTCATACCTAAGAATGAGACAAGGAAGGGTAAGGATGCAGGTATTATGTTATTTCCTCTTCCTCCCTTCCCCTTCTCAGAACCAGTCACTATTGGATAGAATAGTTTTGCTCAGAAGTTCTGTTTTCAATTTCAATATTGGAGACATAAACTAACCTTTCTCTCTTCCAAACAATAGTATTTTTAATAAGATTTATTTCTGTTTCTTCCATCAGGTTCAAAAATCAGTGGCCATTTGAAATCTTTCCTCTCCTTTGGTCCTCCTATAAACCTTCACTACATTCTTTCTCTAAAATGTTTCCTCTTTGGGATCATTAAAATAATTGTCATTCTCTCCTTCTCACACTGGATTTGACAGGTCAGATTCAAATTAGTTTATCTACAACATTGCTTTTTATCTTTTTCCTCATCTTTTCTGGAACTTAGAGTTTAGACCCTATTGCTGGTAAGAGCAAATACTGACTTTTCTCTTAGATTTTTATTTTTATTTTTTTTGAGACAGGGTCTCACTCTGTTGCACAGGCTCAGTGCAGTGGCATGATCATAGCTTGCTGCAGCCTTGACTTCCCAGGCTCAAGTGATCTTCCTACCTTGGCCTCCTGCGTAGCTGCGACCACAGGCCTGCACCACCATGCCTGGCTAATTTCTTGTGTTTTTTGTAAGGATGGGGTTTTGCTACGTTGTTCAAACTGGTATCGAACTTCTGGGCTCTAGTGATCTGCCTGCCTCAGCCTCCCAAAGTGCGATGACAGGTGTGAGTGAGCCACTGAGCCCAGCCATTGCTGGTATAGTTTGAAGACCCTGACATGACTGTCATGGTCCTCACTCTTCCCCCAACAATGGTAAGGCTGCTCTTACACCACACCTCCTCCCTGCCTTGTACCTCTTTCTGTGATTGTTCCACTTCTTGGCCATAGTTCATGCCATCTCTGCCCAAGTTTTCTTTTTGTGTATTCAAATTCAGTATTTTTTCATTCCAGTCACATTGCAAGTCCCAGTGCTTCATTGTTCCCCTGAGAGTGCCCAACCGACCCTTTTCCTATTGGAAGTTCTTGCTAGCATCTCTAATGGACATTCCGTGGCTTTCCTTGCATTCTTCCTATGGCTTCCCATGACTGCTGCTACATCTCCAAGAATATTTCAAACTTGTGCAGGCTGAGACTATTGATAATCTTTCAAGTCGCCCACCATGTTTTTGTTGTGGTTGTTGATGGCATTTGTTTTCTCCCTCAGGATTCCAAGGACTGCTCCCTGGAGCACTCTTCACACAGGAGAAGGTGGTGGCTATTTGTTTGCAGGTTCCTTTCTTTTGAAGAAAGAAAGAGGACTGGTGTGTGATTGGAAACATAGCTTCTACTGATTGACTTTTCTCAACAGCTTTGTTGAGAATGTAATTCACATATCATAAAATGCACCTGTTTTAAGTGTACAAGTCAATGAAATTTAGCATATCTACAGAGTTGTGTAACCTCCACCACAACCTAATTTAAGAATATTTCCATCACCTCCAAAAGAAATGTCATTCCCATGTTTAGTCACTCCCCTATCGACTGGCATTTAACACACCAATATTTTAAAACAGTGAGTGATTCGCAAAGTCTCCATTCAATAGTATGGCTACTGAGGAGAGGGAACACTATTAACCAATTTCCTTTCTCTTTTCTTTCTTTTTCTTTTTTTTAAATTTACATCCAGAAATCTAGACCTCACAACTATTAACCAATTTTTGATGGATCTTTTACTCTATTATAAATTTTCCCACCACTTATGAATGCTTCAAGCTATTGTTTGGGTATTCCAGTTTTAGAAATTTTGTTCGTTTTTTGATACCTCAAACTCCAATAGGTAAGAACATTCACTTCTTATGCAATTGTAGATTTTTTTTTTTAACGAGAAACTTTTGTCAATAGGACAACTAATTCAATCACCTTTATTGAACAGATAAGTCCATTTGATTTTTACAACACTGAAAAAAGTGATTATTTGATCAAAAACAATTGCTGTTTTATTCAAGATTATCAAATAATTTGTGTGCATATAGTCTTACATCTGCATTAATTAATTAAAAAGTTGGTGGCAGAGACATAGGACATAATATAACAAATAATTTGAAAGGAGTATTACTTAGGAACCTAGCTATGTGTCTCACTCCAAAGCTCAATGTGTTTATCGAAAATTGACAATAGTAATTTAAAACATTTTATTTGACAGATGGGCATGGTAGCAAGTAAAGACACTGATTTGTAGATGGCAAATCGGGACTTGCAGTCAATCTAGGTACCTTATGCACTTGTGACTACTTCTAGTATTTGGAAACCATTCGTCAGAGGCTGACATATTGATTTGTTTATTTCTTTATTACTTCTTCAGGGTTTTCTGTATAGCCTGTGGATTTTACCTTCTAAATCTTTTTTCGTTGTTGTTATTTGTTGAATCTCACTCTGTTGCCTGGGCTGGAGTGCAGTGGCACAATTTCAGCTCACTGCAACCTCCACCTCCTGGTTTCAAGCAGTTCTCCTGCCTCAGCCTCCTGAGTAGCTGGGATTACAGGCATGCACCACCACGCTCAGCTAATTTTTGTATTTTTAGTAGAGATGGGGTTTCGCCATGTCGCACAGGCTTGTCTCGAACTCTTGGGCTCAAGTGATCTGCCTGCCTTGGCCTCCCAAAGTGTAGAGATTACAGGTGTGAGCCACTGCACCCAGCCCTTCTAAATCTTTTTTGAATCTGTCCTCTTATCATTGCCCAGCTCTCAAGTCCTCATTATCTTTCTCTTGGATTTTTTTTTAGTACAATCCTCACTTATATTCCAGCTTCCACTATTGTGCCCATTCCCCTGACTCCAACCCTGAGCCTATCCTCACTCGGTAGCCAGAGTGATCCCTTGAAACTAAATCCACCCACGTCAGTTTCCTTCAATGTGCCTCCACCACGAGAACAAAGGCCAAGCTTCTCAACAGAGCAGACAAAGCCCTCCATGTCTTGCCCTCTGCTCATACCTTGGCCCAATTTCCTGCCAATCTCCCCACACATTTGATGTTCTATGAACACTTTACTGCTGTATGCTTCTCTGCACACACCATAATTTTTCATGCTTCTCTTCACGCAGTTCATATTCCTGCAGTGGTTGTCTTTCCATCTTTCTTTGCATAGGTAATTTTGACTTTTCTTTCAAGACAGTCCAGGTGTCATCTTTTTCAGAAAGGCTTTCCTTGACCACAGATTAGGTGAAGACCCCTCTTCTGTACTCCCATGAGACCTCTTGCTGACTTCTATCACATCACTCATCATTTTGAATTAATTTGGGTGTGTGTCCCCTCACTGGTATGCAAATTCCTTGGTGGCAGGGAGCATGTTTTAATCATTTCTGTATTCCCAGTGTCCGGTAGGCAGTAGGTACTTTATAAGGGTTTGCTGCCCTGACGTGAACTTTATTGAATAAATGACTAAATTTCTTGGTTCATGGATCATTTCTGGGTTTTATTTTTTGGTGCCCTTTTTCTAGATGTTTGTTCATCTCAGTTTTGTCACCCTAATTTGCAACCAATGTTTTCTAGAATCTGCTGGGTACAAAACCTTTTTAAATGATATTCATGGGAGTAAATTAAGCCTGATCTTAGGATGAAAAATGGTAGATGAAGGTTTGTGTAGTATTTCTTCAAAGAACAGTAATGGCCCTGGGTCAAAAATGCTCCCAGATAGGTTTAGTGCCAACGTGATAATAACTTTTCATATGCTTACATTTATTTGTTGATTAGACATTTTCCAACCTGAAAGTTAGACAACTGATAATGATTGTTATTATTATAGCTATCATTTCATCATATATCAGGCACCCTAGGCCAGCCTATGTACAAGGCACTTCACATTTATGATATTTAAACATTCTATCAACAAACGTAGAAAAAATTGTTAGTCTCATTTTACATCCAGGGAGACTGAATTTTACATCCAGGAGACATTTTACATCCTAGGTCTCAGAAAGATGAAGTAAGTTGCCCAAAATTACACAGCTATGGGCTGCATAGCCAGGATTCAAATCTAGTGACATTGAGCTCGAAAGCCCATGTCTTTTCCACTTAGGCTCAGTGACTCCTGGAAAGGCAATATTTGGAAGAATGAGCCACAAAATAATTCTAAGTAAAGAGATGGAGAGTGAGCAAGCCACAGTCAGGCACCTTTTAGAGAACAAGCCTTGAAGTAATAGGTCATGAGCAAGGTTGGGGTGGAGCTAGTGTCTCTGGGGGAGAGGAAGGGGCCTATCTTCAGCTGTGAAGAGGACCCTAGGAAGGGAGCTGCAGGACTGCTAAAGACAATGCTCTCGGGCCCTGAGGTTGCAGGTGACTGGCTCTGATAGGAAATATCCTGGTGCTTACTACTCATCACATGAGCTAGGAAAAACTACGAATTGATGAATCCTTCCCCTGCCCCTAATTCCCCTCGCATTCCCCCAGGAAGCAATGAAAAACATGGAAAAGAAAGAATTTAAAGCACAAGAAGGAAAAGTACGTACAGATTGGCAAGGACATAAGGATAAAGGGTTAAGAAATAATTATAACAGAGTTGGGACTGACCACCAGATACTTTTCTATGCAAACATATCAGGTCCTCTTGAATAAATTGTTCCTCTCCAAAATATTTTGGGGGCTAAATTATATATGCCACACATTATTTTTCAAGAAAATCCATTTGGCTTCATCTTAGCTTCAGTATTTAAAAGAACTAAATCATCATTCTATTTTATACTTTATGATTTTTTCAGATTCCATCTTCTCAACATTTGATCAAATTAAATTATTGAAACAGAAATGGAAAAACATGGATTTCTTCCAAATGGCCTGAGCATTACTTTATAATTTGGTCAGTTTGTGGAGGTGAAGGAAGGCTCTATAGTTTTGTCATAAAATCTGGGTGTGGACTTTCAATTTTAAAACCAACATCTTTTGTGAAAGTTGTTATATCACTTGGTACTTGAATTTTTACAATAAATTGTTTTCTTCTTTCTTTTTTCTACTGAGCTGAAACTTTCTGGTAGGTGAGTTTCTGCCCAATATGAATGATGGCAGACTTGAATTAACAATCTTTTTGAAACTGAAAAAATGGTAAGTGTATTGATAAATTGTGTGTGAGGAAAAACCTTGACATTGCATGGTGAATTACAATTTAAAATGACTTAATTTTCATAATATGTATGTATATTCTCATAAGTTACATTTGTTGATAGAATGTTTAAGTATAATAAATGTGAAGTGCCTTGTACAGAGGGTGGCCTAGAGTAAGTGCCTGATACATGATGAAATGATAGCTATAATAATAACAATCATTATCAGTTGTCTAATTACATGCCCTTGTTTCTAACTACATATATATGTAAAATAGCACATTTAAAAATGGTTTATTTTAAAATGAGACAAAACTAAAAAATTTGACTCGGAGGAAAATTGAACAATGGGGAAAATGAACTTCCTTTGACCTGGGATAAATGAAAAAGTGATTTCAACCAAAAATAACATTTCTCCCTGCAGAGCAGGAAGGTAATATATGGAGATACCTTTGCAGCATCCAGACGTGTGATTTCAGGATGCTGCCAGATGTTATATGTGTTCCAGGAGACCTCACAGAATTGGGTAAGAATATGCTGCCTGAGCCACACAAGGAGGGACCACGGGCCAATAAGGAAAGATTGCTGCATAAATCAAGCCTGCCGAAAGCTGCTGTAGGAGGAAGCTCAGGACCCCCCCAGATGTTTGTGTTAGTTTGCCCCATCAAATAGGAGGCAAGGCTACTCAGGGTGTGCGGAACCAGATCCAAAGTTTACTCCCAATTCCTTTTGATGTCCTCTTCCCTGAGGATGTGGGAGGAAAGAACATGCAAATAAATCGTTCAGATTATGCAGAATTCAGTTCAATTTTAAATTTCAGGCCCTAATGACATCACTGAAATAGTTAGGCCTGCCTGTTATATATGTCATCCTTTTTATTTTATTTATTTATTATTTTTTTAGAGACAGGGTCTCACTCTGTTGCCCAGGCTAAAGTGCAGTGGTGCTATCATAGCTCACTGCAGCATCAAACTCCTGGGCTCAAGCAGTGCCCCTGCCTCAGCCTCCTGAGTAGCTAGGACTATATGCATGCACCATCATTCATGCCCAGCTAATTCAAAACAGGTGTTTTTTTGTTGTTGTTGTTGTTTTGTTTTTTGTAGTGACAGGACCTCAATATGTTGCCCAGGCTAGTCTCCAACTCTTGGCCTCAAGCGCTTCTTCCACCTCCACCTCTTAAAGCGCTGGGATTACAGGTGTGAGCTACCACACCCAGCCTATGTCCTCCTTTTTAGCATTCATTACAAATGGGCTGATTGTTTCATTCATTTCTTCATTTCTTCCTTTCTTCCTTCACTCAGCTGTCAAATGTTGATTGCATTATCATTTTGCTAGGAGCTAAAGATTAAAAAGGGCAGCTGTCCAACCCATGGGGGGCTTGTAAACAGGAGTTAATATCCGTGGTTTCAAATGTCCATGGTGGTCAGGGACAGCCTCTTTGAGGAAGGGACATGGAGGCTTAACCTGAAGATTGGAAGAAGCCAGCCATGCAGAGAAGGAGGAAGAAAACATTCCAGGCAGAGGGAGTACTAGAGGCAAAAGCCTTGAGCTCTGATATCTTTGGGGTACAAAGGAACTTGATACTTTCAAGGTACAGAAAATGACTTTCACAGTTGGAGCTTTTTTGTGAGTAAGGGAGAGTGACACAAACTGGGAGGATGGGTAGGTGCATGCAGACCATACAGGGTCTTTTTTTTTTTTGAGACAGAGTGTAACTCTGCGCCCAGACTGGAGTGCAGTGGCGCCATCTTGGCTCACTGCAACCTGTGCCTCCCGGGTTCAAGCGATTCTCCTGCCCCTCAAGTAGCTGGGATTACGGGTGCCCGCCATGATGCCTGGCTATTTTTTGTATTTTTAGTAGAAACGGGGTTTCACCATGTTGGCCAGGCTGGTCTCCAATTCCTGACCTCAAGTGATCTGCTGACCTCAGCCTCCCTAGGAACTGGAACTACAGGTGTTCGCCCCTGGCTAATTTAAACAATTTTTTTTTTTTGGAGAGATGGGGTCTTGGTATGTTGCCCAGGCTGGTCTTGAACTACTTGCTTTAACAGTCCTCCCACGACAGCCCGCCAAAGTGCTGGGATTACAGGTGTAAGCCACTGCACCCAGGACTGTAGGGTCTTTCAAGGTGAGGCAAGGAGTTTGGAGTTTCTTTGAAATGAATTTGGAGGTGGTTCAAGGAGCTTAGGCAGGATGAGAAATATAAGCTAATTTATATTTTAAAAAGAATAAGGGGCTACTGTGTGACGAACAGATGGAGGCAGCAAAAGAAGAGGCAAGGAGAGCAGTAAGGAGGCTCCTGTACTGGTCTGCATGAAAGGACAGTGGCTTGTGTTGGGGGGTGACAGGACGGAGTGGGAACACGGCTGACTGTGCCCATAGAATCAGCAAGGCTGAGTGTGGGGGTGGTTCTTTGCTTGTCCTTATGGTTCACCACTGCAGAGCCCTTTGCTCTGGGAATACAGTTTGAAAATCATTAATTCATAGCGTGCAAAAAGAGGTTGACTGCAAACTTCAGACACATAACAATAATTTGACTGAACTGATCACATTACCTAGTGGTTAGACCTGCAGTTCTAAAGCAAAAATTCTAGTTTGTCATATTCAAAAGTTACAAGACAGTTTTTGATGATGGAAGTGTATTTTCTGAGGTACAAAAAAACTGTTTACCACATGTTTTATTTAAAGTGTTGTGTGGAGGAAATAATTTCTAAATCCTAACTTTCAGCCTCATGATTGACATCTTGTGATTGAAAGTCAAGATCGCGGGAGCAGCATAAACAAGGGAAAAGGGCATCAGGAGGAAAAAAAGAGCAGAGATTGTTGGAGCCAATGATTTAATGGCACAAAGAAAAATAAAACCCAATCATGTTGCTGTGCTTGATCTCAATTTTTTTTTTTTTAACGCTGCTCCTTCTTTCGATAAACGGTATTTAGAAGGTTAAAACAACGGCTTTGTGTTTTTTAGGCCTTAGGCAGGGTGTGCTCCTGTATTTAATTTTGCTGCAGTAACGCACGCCCTGATGGCGCGCAGGCTTGATTATTGTAATTCTCTTTTAGTAGGACCTCCAGCAGGGCTTTTCTGTCACTTGCTGCTCATGCAGAATGCAGCGGCACATCTGCTGGCTGATTTGAGAATGGGCAATCACATTACCCCATCCTGTATAATTTGATATGTGTGGGTCACTGAGGACTCCGGCAACGTTTCTTTGTTTCTTTTCCTCTCTCTCTCTTTATGTCCCTTAAAAAAAAAAGAGGAAAATTACATTTCCTCTGTATCCACGCCTTTCTATTTCCACAATCATTTGTCTTTTCTTAGGAAGAATTGTGTGACATTTTACCTACTCCCAAATCATGTCATTTTAGGCTAAAGATATCTATGCTGTTTGTAACATGAATGACAAGAAAAAAAAAAAGAATATATGACAAGATTATGAGGCATTGTTTTCATATAGTTTTAATATATTTTATTTCTACTTAATAAAAGAGGCTTATATGTCTGGAAGGATGAAAACCTATTCTATTCTATTCTATTCTATTCTATTCTATTCTATTCTATTCTATTCTATTCTATTCTATTCTATTCTGTTCCTTTCTTCATTCCATTCTATTTCATTCTTCTGCTCACCAATTTTTAAGTCTGGCAGTGGCCTGCAGGAGAGGGGCAGCCACTCCTGATGTTGCAGCTTTGCTTGGAGTTGGTAATGTGGCTTTTGACTCACATGGTTAGTGAATGCTAAAAAAGCTGTGGATGCAGAAACAGAGAAGTCAGGAATCATGACCCTGCAGGCCCCCTGGGCCATCGGTAGTTTCTGTTTATTTTCCCATGAGCATCCTAGTTTAAGATTGTTCAGAATGGAATTGGATTTGAAGAAAGATCAGCAATTTGTGTGCACCAGTCTGGGTTTCTATCCCATGGGGAAATGCATGACAACGCATACAGGTAGGGGACATACATCCTGCCTTCAAAGCAGGCATTGGATGTCTGATTCCCTACTCTGATGTTCTCTTCTCTGATGTTAGGGGCATGAGGGAAAAGGAAGAGGCTCAAAAAGGTGGCAAAGCAGCTCAAATAGAGTATTCCACCTGCCTCTAGTACCCCAGGAGAGAGAGGTGAGCTGATCCTAGAAAAACTATCTAAGTGGCTCTGGTCATAACTAACCATTTCTTGGTTATAACCAATCTTTCTTAATGATCTTCTACAACATTTGCTGCATTTATTCTTTTGATATACTTAGACATTAGGTCAACGCTAGTCTAACTTTTCAAAAGACAAGAACAAACTTGAGGAAGAAGAGACCATGTGCAAACTGCAGTTGCCATTATTAGACGCTGGTGTAATTCACTCAAGGTGATGACTGGAGTGTCCCCAGGATGACATAGTTGGAGGCTGGGGTGAAAACCCTAGCTTTAAGTCACTATTCTAGTTCTCATTAGTGTCTCTGTAGGCAGATGACTTTACATGTCTGCTCCTCACTTTCTTCATGCATAAAATGTGGCTAAATGTATCATCTTTGAAGTGTTGGTATGAGGATTAAATGAGATAAGGGTCGTTAGCTCCTACCAGTGCCTTATTTTGACTCCTTCAAGGTTAATATTGAGTTCTGTCTACGTTGGAGAGCACTTCCTGACTAATCACATCCACAGTGTGGCACATATTTACTTTATGTTGCTATGTACTACTAGTTAAGTATGTATCTTATGTTCCTAACTTGTGCAGGTGGTTTCTAATGTCTTTGAGAACACAGCCCATGCCTTGTATTTTTTTTGGTGTAGGCTATTGACTCTAGTATGGTGAGTTATATATGAGCCACCCTTAACAGAGATTTGTCCACTGATAACTGGAGTGACTTGCTGACTTTCTAAATTCAGTAGCATCACTAGTGATATTCTTAGGGAGCACTATATAAATCACTGTGTCATGTCTACAGGCATTCTCCAAAGGATTTGGCACTTCTCTTTGAGACAGGAACCAACTTATATACTTGGAGAATTTATCTGTCTCAAGACAGGGTAGCTGAGAGCAGGAAGGCATGGAGAAGAATTTCCCTGGAGCATTTTTCTCAAACACACCAGTCTCTTTGGTAGTCTAGGTTCTAACTGTAGTCTGATGATGATGACAATGATGGTGATAACAGTAATAGCGATGATGATGATGATGGCTAGCACTTACAATCTTAACTACATGCCAGCACTGGGCCAGCATTATCTCATATGATCCTCACAGTGACTCATGAGCTAGGAATAACTGTAATTTTTTTTTTGTTGTTGTTGTTTTTGTTTTTGTTGTTTTAAAGAGGCAGAATCTTGCTCTGTCACCCAGGCTGGAGTATAGTGGCATGATCACAGCTCACTGTAATCTTGAAATCCTGGGCTCAAGCAATCCTCCCACCTTGGCCTTCTGAATAGCTGGGACTACAGACATGTACTACTATGCCAGGATAATTTTTTTTAATAGATAAGGAAACTGAAGTTCAGAGATCCTAAGTTACTGTCAAGGTCACAAGTAACTTACTCAAGGTCACAGAACTGGTAGATCTTAGTAGATATGAAATATGAAGGATAACTCCAGTGCTTTGGTTTGGACTGTGCCTATAGTATAGAGAAAACTGGAATGTGTGTATACATGCACATCTGCACACATACATACATATACATATATACATATTTTGTGTACTGTTATTTGTGATAAACTAGATGGAAAGAAACTCCTCATTAATTCTGATTGATATATTTAATTCTATCTACAGAATAACTTTTAACTCAATGCAGTAGTTTTTTTTTTCTATTGTCTAAGTTTGCCTTTTCTGTTTTGTGACATATTTTTGTCTTGGGAAAATAAATTTATTCCAGCAGGTTCCTCCTTCCCTCCCTCCCTTCTTTCCTTCCTTCCAATAAAGGGTAAAAGTAGACAGGCACTGAGACATTCTTTCTTAAATGGTATAGAGGCCAGATTAGTGATTATGTGGTTATAGTAAACTAATCAAGTTGTATGAGAAAGTTTTGAAATATGTTCACTTTGAAGACTATTTGTATTTTTAAAAAATTTTTGTAGACATTTTGTCTTTTAAAAGGTAGAATACTGTATCTGAAGTTTTGTCTTATACAAATACAGTGGAAGCAATGTATAAGAGACTAAAGCACACTTCATTAGGGTAAGAAGGGTGAATCAAAGCAAAAAGCATTTTAATAGATGTATAGTCCCACCAAGATCAGAGTGGTTCACAGAAAGGAGTAGGATAGTTTATTAGTCTGCTTTCATATTGCTATAAAGAACTGACTGAGACTGGGTAATTTATAAAGGAAAGAGGTTTAATTGACCCACAGTTCCCCATGGCTGGGAAGGCCTCAGGAAACTCATAATCATGGTGGAAGGTGAAGGGGAAGCAAGGCACCTTCTTCATAAGGCGGAAGGAAGGAGAAGAGCAGAGTGAAGTGGGAAGAGCCCCTTATAAAACCATCAGATCTCATGAGAACTTACTCACTGTCATGAGAACAGCATGTGGGAAATGATCCCCATGATTCAATTACCTCCACCTGGTCTCTCCCTTGACACGTGGACATTATAGGGATTATGGGGATTACAATTCAAGATATTTGGGTGGGAACACAGGGAGCCTAACCATATCAGATGCTACAATTAATGCTAGATGTAAATAGTATAAACAAGGAAGTTATTTCATATGGTACTGAAAGCCAGCTTTGCTGCGTAACTATCATCACTTATGCTGAAATAAACTGTACAGTGTTAGTCTCAGGTTGGTGACTGGAGAACCTAATTCTTGGGACACTTCTCAACCAAAGAGTACTAAAGCTCTTGAGATAATGTGGCTGTTTAAGGATGCTGTTGGCTTTACAGACTTACGGTGATATATTGTGGGACTCTGTTAGGTAATAGAATTGGTTACTAGTTTTTGGAGGGCATTCCATTTAAATTTGGAATCTCCAAATTAAAAGTGGTGTCCCCTCCTCACTGTTCACTATAAAATAAATAAGTCTCCAGTGATTTCCTTTGCCAGAGCCTACAGAGGCAGGGAGCCCATCAATGAATGCATTGTTTCTTGTGGATGAAGGGCTTGTGGAAACTGGATGCTATTTTATAGTAATTTTTTGAACAGTTCAATAAAATTACCCTACAATGTATACTTGGAAGTGACAAAGAAAATGTTTTAGGAGCATATAATAGAATCAGTCACTTCATTAATTCTAATATGAGTGTGCAAAAAGATTATTCAATGCCTCAGCCTATAGCTTCTGCAGGATATACCCATGGCAGAGTCTCAATAGATTCTGACAGACACTGATGTAAATGAAGGAGGCAATTTTGCATGCCAATCCCCCCACCAGGGACTTGAGAAAATTGCTTTCCTTTTGGGATCTGGAAAGGAGATGCCAGGCTTGGAAGTGCCAAGGTGAGCTCAGAACATCATCCTAGACAAGTTTCTAGATTGTTGTGATTAATATGCCCCTCACTTTTTTTTTTCAAAAACACCTCTAAAGACCTACCTATAAGGGATTTATGTAAATAACATGGGGAGGGTTCTTAAAAATATGCCTAATAAATTGTCTTCTAACTCACAATATCCTAGATTGATGAAGTCCATAAGACCTTTCAAGTGACTGTCAGAACCTTTTAGAAATAGCTAGACTCATAGTTTTTGCTTTGGGATTTTACGGATATTTTCATGAATGTTTGTGATTAATTTCATTTTTTTTCCATCTTTTTAAAAAGAGTGTATGTTTGTGTTTTTATTTAGAGAAATAGCCAAAGATCTTATTGAAAAACAGAGAGTACAAGATGGCTTAGGTTTTAGCTCAGCTTTGACCTGACCTTGTGGCCATGGGCAAGTCAGTTGACTTCCCTGATCCTCAGTTGCTTCATTCTTAAAATGAGAATGCTGACATAGGTGCTTAGATTTGTATGAATACATAAAAATACATTATGCTTTTTGCATGTAAATATGCTTTCAATGTACATAGACTGTTGCATATCATTTCCATTCATCACTATGAAGTGGTTACTTATGAGTGTGGATCAGAGATGAAGGGGAAATATAATATAGGAGAGGGAGCACTGTGTTCACTTATGACAACAGAGTGCTGTGGGCCCAGGAGTGTTACTAGCTCAACTCTCTTTACTCAGGCCCCGCCCCCCCTTTTTTTGAGAAAGGGTCTCCATCTTTGACCCGGGCTGGAGTGCAGTGGTGTGATCATGGGTCACTGCAGCCTCAACCTTCTGGGCTCAAGTGATCCTCCCACCTCAGCACTGCAGACGTGCACCACCATGCCAGCTAATTTATTTATTTATTTATTTGTAGAGGTGGAGTCTCACTGTGTTGCCCTGGCTGGGCCCAAAATTTTTTAAAAAATGAAGAAACAAAAAAAGAGAGCTGGACAAAACAAGTGGTTCCCAATCTTTTAAATCTCACCAACTAGTCACACGCAAGAGTGATGTTTGAGAATTGACAAATTGTATTTAGTAAGGACATAAACAATCTAGTGTATTACCTTCATTTTATACATAAAATGACATTCAAATACATAAAATATGAGAAGCATATATTATCAGAAAAAAGACAGTCCTTTGAATTCAAAGTTTACCTTCTGGAAAACTCATCACATTGTCCTTATTTTTCTTGCTTTTTCTTGGGCTGATAAAAAGAGTTATTTTATATGGTCATGGGTCCTAGGACTGGCATTTGGAAACCAATGAGTCTTTTCCAGAATTACATTCTATGAGTCTTGTTTGTATTTTCTGGGAGAGAGCAATTGGGCAATGCTCTCCTAGGCTTGTGTAAAATCCTGAGGCTAATGTCTAGGCTGTTGTTAATCCAGGGTGGGGAGGGGAAGAAGCACTCTGTGTTTGTTGTCTTCTAGGGAGACTAGCTGAGCTTCTCATTGTTTGCGGAGGGAATGCGTGTATGAGCACATGTGTCTTTGGACACAGTGGGGAGCACTGAGATGGAACCTTTGTAACCCTGCTGGGATTATCATCTTTAGATCGAGTTTTACAATTAGAATGGTATGAATAACATAAATAAACTGATAGTGATTTACCTTGCCTTTTTATTTCATTTCCTGGAGTTTTATGACTTGAATTTTGTGAAAATCTCTATTATCGGTCGGCGGGTAGCCCACCCATCTAAAATTATATGTTGATTGTCTGAGAAATAATTTTTCCCCAAGGAAGACTAACATTGACACAGCACTGATTTAATTGTTAAACCATTCTGCTTATTTTCCCATAGCTTTGTGACCATGGGTAGGTAGCCTTTCTGTGTTCTGAGGGCACTCAATAACATTGAACTAGTAGTACGTCTGTGTGAATCAGGCTACACTTGAGTGTGAAAGCCTGCTGGATGGGGCTCAGTTTTCTCCCTTGTATCTGGAAGGATGATAACAACCAGGCAGTTTTCTCCTGGCGGCATGGATAAGAGCCTTCTTCTGCCCCATCAGGATTCTCTGACGTTACTGAGTTCCCTACCAATGTATATTTACTGTAGGAGTTTCCCATTAGCTGAAGCCAGAATTTCTTCTGCAAAGTCATAGTTGTATAGTGGTATAATAATACATGTTCCTTAAGAGAAACTAGAAATCACCTTGGAATATTGCTGTTAGCATACGTTAGTCCTTTGGGCCCTGGACTTCTTCTGGTCAGTCCGTTTTGGTAGGCAAAAGGCCAAAGTTAGTTTTGACCCATAGGCACGGTGCAGTGGGGAGAAGTTAGGTAAGAGACATGTCTCCCTTTGTTTAAAGTCACACAGGGGGCTTAAAAGTCATCCTTCTGATGTTTATACTAGGTTACTCTTTCCCTCAAAGAAGGATGTTAAGTTCATTAAGTGGAAATTTCATTCTACTTTCCTCCAATTGAATGTTGTATATAATTAAGCATATTGTCTTTTTTTTTTTTTAAAGTTTTGTCTTGGTAATGGATTAGCTTTGAAAAATAGCCTCTTTGTTTGGTGAAGACAGGACCCTTCAAAGATGGGAAAACAAAGAAAAGGGGCATGTAATAGATTGAGAGAGTGGCAGCCTAGAAAATGATGTGTGTTTGTTCAGCCAAGACCTCCAACCTCTCCTCTTGTGTTGTATACTTCCTTCTCCTAGAAACAAAAGCCCAGTTTCACTCAAACTAGAACTCTTAACAATTTTTATCCTGCAAATCCCTAGGCCTTAAATGATGAGACCATCTAATTTAAGCTGCCCACAGCACACATTTTAATCCATTAAAAAATCTATCCCTGCTATCAACTTTTCACAATCATTTACTAAGTGTAGGAGCCTTCTTTCCAAATATTTATCTCCATTCTCATCATAATTACGTAATCTAGGTCCTCATAACTTCTTGACTGGACTCAGGCATGATCCTCCTAGTTTGCTTCCCCAACCTCAGTCTCTTTCCCTTCCAGTTCACTCAATGTATTTGTTTTTGGATTTATCTTTTCTCCACCCCCATCATATCATCATCTTCCCTAAATTAACTGGTATCCAGTGCGTCAAGTCTCAACTCTAATACTTGGCTTCTCCATGATGCGTGTCCTCCACATGCACTTACTGAGAATCAACAATGCATCGGGCATGGTGCTAGGACCTGGATATAGGATACAAGTTTCGGCTGGGTGCGGTGGCTCACACCTGTAATCCCAGTACTTTGGGAGGCTGAGGCGGGTGGATCATCTGACCTCAGGAGTTTGAGACCAGCCTGGCCAACATGATGAAACTCCATCTCTAGTAAAAGACAAAAACTGGCTGGGTGTGGTGGTGGGCACCTGTAATCCCAGCTACTCAGGAGGCTGAGGCAGGAGAATTGCTTGAACCCAGGAGGTGGAGGTTGCAGTGAGCCGAGGTCATGACACTGCACTCCAACCTGGGTGACAGAGCGAGACTCTGTATTAAAAAAACAAACAAACAAACAAACAAAAAAACCTCACTTTTTTTACTTTCTTTCTTTCTTTTTAATTTTTTTTTGAAAGGGGGTCTTGCTATGTTGTGCAGGCTGGAGTGCAGTAGCGTGATCACAGCTCATTTGCAGCCTTGACCTCACAGGCTCAAGTGATCCTCCTGCCTCAGCTGCCAAAGTAGCTGGGACTACAGGCACATACCACCATGCCCGGCTAATTTTTGTAATTTTGGTAGAGACAGGGTTTCACCAAGTTGCCCAGGTTGGTTTCTAACTCCTGGCCTCAGGTGATCCCCCCCGCCTTAGCCTTCCAAAGTGCTGGGATAACAGGCATGCGCCACCGTGCCCGGCTACAAGCCTCACTTTTGATGAGCATCGATTCTTGTTGAGAAAAGAGATATTAATAAGGGAGGAAGTTCCAGTGTCAGGGAAGGCTTTGCAAAGGAGGTGCCCTTAGAATCTGGTCTTGAGGGAGTGGAATTTATCAGATAAAGGGGATTTTTCCAAGAAGAAGGAAGTGTGTGAAGAGAGATAAAAGGCCACCAAATACAGAGCTGCCATGATTTTACAGGTTAGCTCAGGATGAATAGGAGGGGCTGCAAGTGAGAAGGGTGGGAAAGAGGGGTGGCTGGAGCCTGGTTGGGCCAACCATGGTTCTTATCTTCCCAGCAGAGGACCTCAGCTCCCACCAGGCCCACCTCCTGCCATTTTGCTCCTTCTGGCGCCTGGGCCCTCACTCAGGTTTCCCTCAGTAGGAATGTGCCATTTTCCCAGATCTTCCTATCTTTTAAGGTGTGATTCTTAAGCCACCTGCTTGAAACAGCTTGCCTAGATGTCTATGGTCCTCTTTACAGTACTTCTGTTTCTAAAATTTGTTTTGGATAATAAAATTTACATAAGATAAAAGGTATTATTGTAATCATTTTCAGGTGTACAGTTCAGTGGCATCAAGTACAGCCACAATGTTGTACAACCTTGACCATTGTCCATATCAAACACTTTTTTATCTTCCGCAATTGAAGCTCTGTACCCATTAAATGAGAACTTTCTGTTTCCCCCTTCTCCCAGCCCTTGGCAACCACTGTTCTACTTTCTGTCTCTATGACTGCTCTAGGTACCTCATATGAGTGGAAACATATAATATTTGCCATTTTGTGACTGGCTTCTTTCACTTAGCATAATGTCTTCAAGGTTCACCTGTGTTAATAGCTTAGCAAGTTTCATCTATGTTGCAGAATTCCCTTCCTTTTCAAGACTGAATAATTTTCCATTGTACGTACCACCTTTTATTTATCCATTCATCTGTGAACATGGGTGTACACACACCTGTTTGGGTCTCTGCCTTCACTTTTTTGGGGGTGTTTTTAAACTTTTGAAAGATTTTTCAGGCCAGAAGTGATGGCTTACATCTGTAATCCCAGGACTTTGGGAGGGCAAGGCAGAAGGATCGCTTGAGCCCAGGAGTTTGAGACCAGCCTGGGCAACAAAGCGAGACCTCGTCTCTGCTAAGAATTTGGTATGAAATCATTAATTGTTTCATTTATTGCTGATATTATTTTATAATGCTATTGAACACCTACTAAGTGTTATGGAATAGGCACTTCATGTACAGCAGCAGCCATAGCCACTAACACTGACTGAGCACTTACCATGAACCTAGGCACTGTTCTCAAGGCTTTACATGTAGTAACACATCTAATCCTGAGACTAACGTCATGAGATGAACACTTATTATCCCCAGAGGAGAAAATGGAGACACTGGGCAGTTGCGCAATGTTCCCAAGGACACATAGCTAGGAAGGGGCACGTTTCATCAACTCTCACGGCAACCCAGAAAGACAAATGTTACCGTTTTCATGTATTCAGATGAGAAAATCACTATCAGAGAAACCAAGTGGCATATCTGATACCACACAGTTCAGAAACAGCAGAAATCAAATGCACCCTTGCTTCACCTGACTCCAGTTCCCATGCTCTTTCCCCTGCCGAGTATCTTTATTTCATTTTATTTCTTCTACTGGATCACACACTCTTGAGAGAAGAAAACTTCCTTCTGATTCTGCACATTTCTCAGCACATAGCCAATGATCATTAAATATTTGATTTCTCATAGTTAGGTTAATAAGTGGATAAATGTATAGAGTTCAGGGAAAGGATAGAATAGTTCCGAATGGAGACTTGAGGACTTTGAGGACAGGGGAATGGAAAGAAATTATTTAAAATAATACTTTAACAAAGAAATCAGTGCTGAATTCTCATTGTTTTCCCAAGTCTGTGTGTCATAATACATGGCATGTTAAATATGCTGCATTCTGTGCAAAAAGCTATTGATTATTCACAAGAATTACATTGCTCTTGTGAATTATTAAAATTTGCTAATGAGATGACAAGCAGACCAAAACTCCCACCAGGCTGCTGTTTCTGTCCTGCCATGGAGGGACCTTTTCTGTTCAGAGGGGAGAGCTTTGCAGGGAGTCAGGCTGGGAGGGGATGGCTGACAGGGCAAGTCAGTGTGCGGATGGATGGCTCCAGTGGGAGGAGGGCACACGTGAATTGAGAAGTAGGATCCATCCATTATAAAAAAATAAACAATAAGCAACTTTTGAATCACGGTGCTGTATTTCCTTCTGGGATTCAAATGACTACACAAACCACTTGAGCTTCATTTTTGTGGTTTATGAAGCTCAAGGGAATTATACACTCATAATTTATAGTTGCTGGTTCCACATAGTGTTTATGGCTCCGTATGCTATGTATGATGATATCGTGTGCATGCCTGTACACAGGGTTTAATTAATGACCTAGGGATTATCCTTGGCTTGACTTATTGATGTCTCTGTGTTGGAAAACATGTGCTCACATGCTGAAGGGTAAGAGCAGTTCAGGGCTGAGAGCAGCAGCCTTGGAATTGCAGAGCTGATCTTTGGGATTCTGCATGTGTCGTCACCTTTCCAGCTCATCCTCTAAGCTTTTGCAAAAAGTGAAGCAATTAAAAGTTAGATTAGATTTTGAATCCCTTTGATTCTGTTTCTTTCTATATTTTTTTGGAAAGCACAATGGACATAAAAGTTGCAATTGATTTTTTTGAGCTACTCTTTCTTTCAGAAGCAATTAGCCTTCTCCTTTTCTGCAGTTGGGGGTGAGTCTCCTGTAGTGGACCCTTGCAAGGTTGTCTTTTGGGATGTGAAGAGAAGAGGGAAGATCAGGGATGTGGGTTGTAATTTCATTAAATTTTTTCTTTAGAGTAGCTCTTGTTAGAAGGAGATTTTAGAATGTAAAGGTGGAAAGTGACTTAATTAGATTGAGTTCAGTAGTTTTCATATTTTAAAAAATCCACATATCCCTTCTTTACAGAAACGTGTATGTAGAAGCCAACAGATGAAACAGATAAAATAGTAGCCACTTTAGTCTCTCTGGGCAGTTGAGAGGCAGTGTGATGCGGTGGTTAAAAGAATAAATTGTGGTGTCAGACTGCTTGGGTTTGGGTCCCAAGTTTTTCCTCCTTATGGAAGTAGGCAAGTCATTTAACCTCTTTGTGCCTCAGTTTATCCATCTTATGGTGGGGATGATATAATAGAAGCTACCTCATAGGGTTTTGCTAAGCATTAAAGGAAGGACTTAATGTAAGTTAAGCTTAGAATAATGTTTTGCATTTGGTACTTTCTATCAGCTACTGCTATTATTATTTGACCTACTTAAGGACTCAGTGAAGCAGCTTGAAAACCTCTGAATTATTCAAATATTTATTGAATACCTACTATGTGACAGGCACAGTTCAAAGTGCGGGGGACATGGTGGTGAACAAAACACAGTCTCTATTTTTTTGGCTCTTATAGTTCTGTGGTCTAGCCCAGAGGTTGGCAAATTTTTTCTGTAAAGGGCCAGATGGTAAATATTTTAGGCTTTGTGAACCATAGGGGGCTCTATCATCACTACCCAACTCTGCTGTTGTGGCACTTAAGCAGCTGTAAACAATATGGAAATGAGTGGGCATGATTGTGTTCTAACAAAACTTTATTTGCAAAACCAGGAAGTGGTAGGGATTTGATCTGAGTGCAGAGGTTTGCCTCTTGGTCTAACCTAACCATTCCTCTTATAAATAAGACAACTGAGGCTTAGGTCACATAATAGTGGCAAAATCAACACGGGAATCCTGCTTCAGACGTCCTATGGAGTACTGTCTCCATTCTACCATGCTGTCTGATGTGCTGGCTTTGCTAGGGCCTTGGCCTTTTCCCCTCTTGTTTTTCAAGTTGTACAGTGAGTGAGCTGGGTGGAAGAGGGAGTGTTGAGGAGTCCTTTCAGCAGATCCCATGATCTGGTTGCTTTCTTATTCTAATTCCCCAGTGTGCTAGAGAGCAGAGAGGAGTGTGTACATGTGGAGCAGAAGATGAGGTGAGGGGCTGGGCCTGGTGGCTCATGCCTATAATCGCAGCACTTTGGAAGGCCGAGGCGGGTGAATCACAAGGTCAGGAGTTCAAGATCAAGCTTGGCCAACATGGTGAAACTCCATCTCTACTAAAAAAATACAAAAATTAGCCAGGCATGGTGACATGTGCCTGTAATCCCAGCTACTCAGGAGGCTGAGGAGGGAGAGTTGCTTGAACCAGGGAGGCAGAGGTTGCAGTGAGCTAAGATCACACCACTGCACTCCAGCCTGGGTGACAGAGCAAGACTCTGTCTCAAAAAAAAGAAGAAGAAAAGAAGATGAGGTGAGGATGGGAGAGAGATCATGCATGGGTCGTTTAGCTCAAGTGCAATGGGGAGCCATTGTAGTATTCTGAACAGATCAACACCATGCTCAAGAGAATAGGCTTGTTCTAGCTGCTCTTGATAGTGGAGTGCAGAAGCAGACTTGTTAGGAGGCCATTGCATGGATCCACATGAGATGTGATGTTGGCTCAGGCCGCACCATGGTGATAGTGATGGATGGAGAAAGGGATAGAGGACAGATCCTGGATATATATTTTGAACGTAGCACCAATAGGTATTTCTGACAGATTAAATGTGAAGTATGAAGAATGAGAGGAGTCAAGGATGACTGTCTGCTCATAGGGTTCATAGAGTTCCCAGGCTAATCACATAGCCGAAGAACCTTCTTTGAAGTATGGGAGAAGTAAGAGGAGTGACTTATTCCAGGTCCCAGCAGCAAGGAATGGCTGCACCTGGTCTAGAAGGCACAGCTCTATCTATCTCCCTTTTCCATTTACCATCATTTGCTTTTTTGAGTTAATCTTCTTGCTTCCATAAGTCCACAGAGCTAGGTGCCTGCCATTGTTTGAATGTGTGCTCCCAAAAGCATGTGCTGAAAACTGAATCCCGAATGCAACACTGTTGGGATGTGGGGTCTAATGGGAGGTGTTTAGGCCATGAGGGCCCTGCCTTCAGGAATGAATTAATGCTGATTATAAAAGGGCTTGAGGCTGGCAGTTTGATCTCTTGCTCTCTCTTCCCCTTTTGCCTTCTGCCATGGGATGATGCAACAGAAGGCCCCCACCAGATGCCGGCCCCTTGATCTTGGACTTCACAGCCTCCAGAACTGTGAGTCAATACATTTCTGTTCATTATCAATTACCCAGTCTGTGTCATTCTATTATAGCAATACAAAATGGGTTTGACAGTGTTCCTCCACCCCTGACCCTTTCCACATCATCCTGTTTTTACTTATCCATGTTACAAAATTTCCCTTTCTGTTTTATAATTGCCTGTTTTCTGTCTCCTCCACTAGGTGAGCTCTTTCAGGATTCCTAGCATAGTGCTTGACACATAGTACATGTTTAATAAATGTTTGTTTTATGAAGAAATAACCAAGGTTTTTCAAATTGCCTTTCTTCTCTCAATTACAGCCATTCTATAAAATCTCACTGTTGTTTCCTTATAGTTTCTCTTCTTTCACTGAACTTCTGTTTGGTGTTTTCTTTATATCTTTTTTCTCTTAGGCTCTTTACTTGGGTTTGCTTCATGTTTTCTATTTAAGAATTTCCCCAGAGCCTGTCATAGTGAAGAGAAAAGTCCTTGGATTTTCATTTTAAATTACATCCGATAAACAGTAACACAACAAGTAGTAAGGCATTTGATATTTTAAATCTCCCTTTTTACTTCCTTTTAGTTTCTCAACACAACAGGTCTCTTGGGGGGCATATAAGTTCAGAGCATCTTGAACTTATATGCCCCCTGAGGACTGGACGGAGTTGCAGTAGTGTGGGTAGTACTTGAATATGTGCAGTGCAGCTGGAAAATGTGGGGTCTACGCATGCCCACAGTGTAATGCATCTGCCTAAACCCAGTCTTCTCTTTTGGCATTAATCTTAGTTGAAAATTTGCTGTAATAAACACCAGGTGTCAACAATCTAGGCAACCATGCCTTGACTAAATCTTCTCAGGACGAGGGTGCACCTGCTGGAAGCATCTTCCAGAACTGCTAGTTGCTGAAGCTGCAAATTCACATAACCCTTGCTTTTAGCTAAATCATTGCTCTGTGTCCTGCAAGCTATAAAAAGACAGAATCAGATTAGAGGACATAATGGGTAAAATACCTATTTCTTTATTTTTATTTTTTATTATACTTTAAGTTCTGGAGTACATGTGCAGAATGTGCAGGTTTGTTACATAGGTATATGCGTGCCATGGTGGTTTGCTGCACCCATCAATCCATCATCTACATTAGGTATTTCTCCTAATGCTATCCCTCCCCTAGCCCCCGCAACCCCCCGACAGGCCCCAGTGTGTGATGTTCCCCTTCCTGTGCCCATATGTTCTCATTGTTCAACTCCCACTTATGAGTGAGAACATGGCAGTGTTTGGTTTTCTGTTCTTGTGTTAGTTTGCTGAGAATGACGGTTTCCAGCTTAATCCGTGTCCCCGCAGAGGACATGAACTCATCCTTTTTCGTGGTTGCATAGTATTCCATGGTGTATATGTGCCACATTTTCTTTATTCAGTTTATCATTGATGGGCATTTGGGTTGGTTCCAATCTTGCTATTGTGAACAATGCTGCAATAAACATATGTGTGCATGTGTCTTTATAGTAGAATGATTTATAATCCTTCAGGTATATACCCAGTAATGGGATTGCTGGGTCAAATAGTTAACATACCTATTTCTTACTGTGACCTGAAAGATATATTTTTATTCTTATTTATTCTCTTGCACATTAGCTTTTGGGAGATATGAGTCTTTTCATTGTCTTAAGAAGGGCTGTGAGCTAGAAGTAGATGATTTGTTGTCATATTTTTGGCCTTATGATCATAACATCATTCTTCTCAATTCAATGATAAAATAATAGATAATATTTATCAGCCTGGCATTGTTTTGAGTATTCCACATGTACTCTTATTTAATCCTCACCAAATTTTAAGGTAGGTGCCATTATTATTCCCATTTTACAGATGAGGAATGAACTTAAGTAACTGACCCTGTGATGGTTAATTTTATGTGTCAACTTGACTGTACTAAGGAATACTCAGATATCAGGTAAAATTTATTTCTGGGTGTGTTTGAGAGGATGTCTCTGGAAGAGATTAGCATTTGCATTGCTAGACTGAGTACAGATCACCCTCACCAATGTGGGTAGGTATCCTCCAATCCATTGAAGGCCCCAATAGAAAAGGCAGAGGAAGGAGGAATTTGCTCTCTGCTTGAACTGGGACAGCCATCTTCTCCTGCCCTTGATATCCTGGTTCTCGGGCCTTTGGGCATGGACACTGGGAGTTTCACCATTGACTCCCCTGGTCCTCAGGCCTTTGGGCCTGGAATTACACTACTGGCTTTTCTCCTTTTCCAGATTGCAGACAGTAGATCATGGGACTTCTCTATCTCCATCATCATGTGAGCCAATCTCTCATAATAAATCTCTTTCTATAAATTTATATATATCCTATTGATTCTGTTTCTCTGGAGAACCCTGACTACTTCAGGCCCCATGACAATATCTTTACAGCCCAGGGCATAATCATTATCATCAAATGGTATTTGGATATCTACAGGCTCTATGGTATTGTGCTAGCTTACATTCCGTTTTTACTTATAAATGTTTTAAATTATGAGTTTTTTGTGGGTACAGACTAAATCTCAAAAAGCCTAAAAGTTGGCCAGGTGGAGTGGCTCACACCTGTAATGCTAGCACTTTGGGAGGCCGAGGTGGGTAGGATTTCTTGAGCTCAGGAGTTCTTTCGAGGACAGCCTGGGCAACATAGTGAAACATTGTCTCTACTAAAAATTAAAAAAAAATAAGCCAGATGTGGTAGTGCATGCCTGTAGTCCCAGCTACTCAAGATACTGTGGTGGGAAGATTTACTTGAGCCTGAGGGATTGAGGCTGCAGTGAGCCATGATCATGCCACTGCACTCCAGCATGGGCGACAAAGTAAGACCCTGTTTCAGAAAAATAAATAAATAAATAAATAAATAAATAAATAAATAAATAAAGCCTTAAGGTTAATTTGCGTTTAATATGGCATACAATATTTTATAAAAATTCTCAACATTTATATGCCACTGTAGTGTTCATGAAGTGCTTTTATAGGCAATATCTCCCTTAATTTTAGTGTTCTGTTGACACTCAACCTATTCTATTATCAGAATCATACTGGTCATCTTAAGTGCAGAGAAATCTCTTGTCCCTCCTTTTCTTTTTTAATTTCTCCCAGTTCCCACCTTTCCCCACATCTATTGCTTTAGAATATTCAAATAATTTCATATCAATTACTCCATGTAATTCTCAAACCAGTCATCTGAGGTAGATGTTTATTCTTTCCATTTTGCTGTTGAAGAAGTTGAGACTTGGAAAAATGATGTGACCATTGGTGGGATGAGGCAGAAGGAGAAGTCAGAGAGATTCAAAGTGCGGGAAGGATTCAATCCACTGCCACTGGCTTTGAAGATGAAGGGGCCACAAGTCAGGGAACATGGCTTCTAGAAGCTAAGAACAACCCCTGAATTCTGCCAACCACCTGGATGAACCTAGAAGCATATTCTCTCCTAGAACCTCTAGAAAGGAACCACTTCTGTTGACAGCTTGATTTCAGCCCTCTAAGACTCTTACCAGAGGACCATCTGAGCCAGGCAGTGCCTGGACTTATGATCCATGGGCATTGTGGGACAATAAATTTATTGTTTTAAGCCACTAAGTTTGTGGTATTTGTAACAGTAGAAATAGAAAGAGTGTAATCACAAAGTGGTTCAGTGGTGATGCAGGTGATGCCAAATTCCACACTGTTTTCACTGGCTGCCTGGGACAACATCCAGTGCTGTGGTCTTCTAAGGGAGGCAGGGGCATCCACCCCCAGGGTGTGCATATGATGATCCATTGAGGTAAGGAAAAAAATATATCATCTCAACTTTTAAACTTACAGTTCTTTTAAGGTTTTGTAATGTAATTAATGTGTTAGTGTAGTAGAATATTATATAATTTGCACATAGCGTGTTTCCCTTTTTTTTTGTTTTTAATAATAGGATTACATGATCAAAGTGACTGTTCACAGTGACCTAGAGGAGAGCAGAACATGGAGTTGGCATGCTATAGTGGAAAGCTTACTGTGTTTGGAGTTGGAATCACAGATTTTGTTTCCGTCTGTGATGATAATTGGTACGGTGGCTTGGGCTAAGCCACTTGATTTCTTTGGCTTGCATTTCCTTATGGAGCTTGAGGTAGACATCATGTATGTTCCCTGAGCTTTCCTTGAGAATGTGGAGATGCCACATGGACCTCTAAATCAGTAACTACCATCTCTGAACCATGTCTCTTTTCTGAACCTCTGTTCACGTCTTTGCTATTCCCCCAGCATCCTAATTTGGAAACCTCACACCTGTATTCAAACAATTGCCAAGCTCTCTTGGGTCTACCTCTATAAAGTCGATAGAATTGATCTTATTCTCTGTTTTCTTATGGCTGAGGATTTAGTTCAGGTCCTCATCAGCAGGCTTGGATGATAGGTACAGCCTTTTAACTCCTCTCTGCCTCTCTAAGCTCCACACAGCTGCTGGTTATCTGTCCAAAACCTAAGCCGAAATTTTTTTTTCTTATGAAAACTCCCTTTACCTTTACACTGCTTTTAGCAAGGCCCTGTGGAATCTTGCCCTTTTCATCATTACATTCTGTCTAAGGAACAAGATGTGCACTTGGTGGCAGTAATCTTGTGTTATCTCCGGAGTACATGAGTATGCTGGTGGTGGCTGGATGGGGTGCACTAACACCTGGGTAAGGGCGCTGCCAACACTGAGGTTACTCAGAACAAATGGTCAGAGATTGAGGGGGACTAGAACCTCACTCTCTGGGACCATTAATTTCTGCTTCCGTTGCACTTTTCACCTCGTAAATATTCCATTTTTACCAAGGTGTACACAGGAGGAATGAAAGCAAAGCCTAGAGGATTTGCAGAAATCCGTGGAAGGGCTCTGGAGACACTCTCCCTGTGAAGATACTGGGAGATACCATGGATATAAGCTTTGGTTTCCAAATACATGATTTATAGGCCTGAGATCCTTTAGGTTATTAAGCTATAATTTAGTGTACTTAAAAGGAATGTATTACTAGTTGTCTTTGTGACTTCTGAAATATAGACAGCATAATCTTCATCACCATTTTGTCTATCACCCAAAAGTGTATTTAAATGTTAATTTATTTTCATTTAATGTGTAGGATCCATTCAGCTATTCCCTTTTCCATTTCTTCCCATTGTTTAGGCAAAAAATAAAACTTTGTTCATTAAATTTATAAAAAATATTTCTATAACCCTTATTGTGTATCAGGCACTGTTCTAGGAACTTTGCAAATTTTAACGCATCTAATTCTGTGAGGTAGGCACTTCTATAATTAGCCCCATTTTGCAGATGAGGAAACTGAAGCACAGGAAAGTGAAATAACTTGTCCACACAGCTCGTTTGCCTTTAAGGTCAGGTCCTATGTTACAGACCTGATCTCATTGCTCCCTGTTGGTCTCTCTCTTTCTGGTCTTCTTTGTCTCATGACCTTGTATAAGTATGCTGGGCCTAGTATATAGTCTTCTCTGTTCTTCACTTGTTCATTCCCAATGGGGAAAGTATTATGTTATGAATATATTTCAGAATGACAGAATTCTAATGGCCACAATTTCCTTAACGGTGGGAATTGATAAATTTTAATGCAAAGGCCTAAATAGGGTTTGTATTTTCCTCCCCTTTATCTGTGCTTCTCAGGGTGTCTTCCCCGTCTCTGTTGGAAGGACCACCTCCCATCCCCCTGTTCAGGCTACCCCGTCTCTGTTGGACGGACCACCTCCCATCCCTGTGTTCAGGCTACCCCGTCTCTGTTGGAAGGACCACCTCCCGTCCCTGTGTTCAGGCTGTCCTGTCTCTGTTGGGGGAGCCACTGCTCATCCCTGTGTTCAGGCCACCCCGTCTCTGTTGGGAGGACCACCGCTCATCCCTGTGTTTAGGCTGCCCCGTCTCTGTTGGGAGGACCACCTCCCATCCCCATGTTCAGGCTGCCCCATCTGTGTTGGAAGGACCACCTCCCATCCCTATATTCAGTTTATCCTGTCTCTGTTGGGAAGATACCACCCATCTCTGTTTTAAGGCCCACTACCTTGGAGTTTTTCCTGACTCCTCTCTTGCTCCCTTAACCCACATCTCATTCTCTACAGATCCCATCAGTTCTACCTTCCTAGCTTGTCCTGATTCAAACAATTTCTCTTCTCCTTCTCTATTACCAGGCAGGTCTATACCGCAATTGCTTCTTGCCTGGACCACTACAAGAGCCTCTTTTTGGTCTCTTCCTCCCTCGCTCCTTCCAGTATGTTCTCCGCACGCAGCCAGAGTGATCATGCCATTGCTCTTACTCAACTTCAGTGGCTTTGTGTCACTTTCAAGACACAGCCTGGTGTCTCACTGTGGCCTCCAAGGCCCTCACAGCCAGGCCCATGGCTGCCTCCCCATCGTCGTTACTTCATCTCTCCCCTGCCTGCTGTCTCAGGTCCACTGGCCTCCTCCCTCCTGCTCCAGCCTCACTCACAGCTGCCAACCACCTCAGGGACTCCTTGTCCACCAGCTCTCCTGCAGCCTGGAATACTCTTCTCTCAGACCTGCCCATGGCTGCTCCTCCTTATTCTTCAAGTCTCTGCTGTCTTCTAACCCTGTTTGTTTTCCTTCAAGGCACCTGACTTTTTTGCTATACATTTATATGGTTTTCTGTTCTCTCTCTAGAATATAAGCTCCATGGCATCAGGAATTCAGCACCTGGAAAAATAACTGCACATATTAAGGCTTTATTAAATATTTGGAATCAATGAATTGAATGCATTTTTGAAGAATTAAAAATGAATATGGGAGAAGGGAGTTGGATATTTCCAAAAAAACTTCTGGTGAGAGAAGCAAGGGAAATGGAAGGCAGTATCTAGGAGTGAGTCCCTTCCCTCGACAGCAAAAGGAAACTTACCTCCCTCAGGGAACAAAGCAAGCCTGAGTTGAGGGAGACCTCCCCACCTCGTTCCATCTTACCCAGTTCCGTCTTACCCACCTATTGCCTGCCTGTGCGACCCCTAGTCTGTGAGTTGGAGGCTTAGGGGAAAGCACCTGATTGGCCATCACTGAGCAGAGCAGCACTGCTTTTTTGCAGTTCCGCTCTGCAAAGGGTCTCTCCAAGAAAGGGCTTACAGGACCTTGGTGCATAGGATGACATTCCCTCCTGGGATGGGCTAGCAGGCACTGAGAGGCTATGTGTCAGTTGGGACCAAAGTCCTTTAGGAGAAACTTAATACTTTGGTTGAATAGCAGAGCCTTTCTCAGGGAAACTCTCCAAGGAGTTTCTGCCCAGGCCTCCCAGGGTAGAGCAGTGATTTATAGCAGTTTTAGGTCTCTTTGTATTCTAGTTTCATCTCTCCCCATTGATTTTACCATTTGCGGCTCATAATGGAAATGAGGACAGCAGGTACAGATGAAGCAGTTACTAGACTCCTTTCTGTCTTGTAGCTGGCGCACTCCTGGGGAATCAGAAAAATGGGTATTTGCTTCCTTAACTCTTCTCTGGGTTTCACTAAGTTGGGGTCATCTGGAAGGTGGGCATCAATTCTGTGGATTGGTTCATATTGTACAGTGAGAAAACAGATGAAAGGATGAGGACCGGAAAGCTTAAAAGAGAATATGTTATAGATTGTGGCAATTTATACTAATTTTAGGAATATACTTTGCCAATACAGGATGAAAAATATGTTTTGTTAAGACATGTTCCCTTCACCCAGGTCTTAGGGAGCAATGCAATGTTTACTGCAGCTTTATTACGATGCTGGCGTCATTAGGAATGCCAGTATGTATTTGCTTTGAGAAAACCCAAGATAAATATTGTAGCATCTCCTGCATATAGAGGTCAGTCTGGAAGACAGCTTTGATCTGAAACAATAAGTGAAAAAGGCCTTTGAGATACAAAACAATAGACTCATTATCCCCGCGTTAAAGCCAAAAGCTCCTTAGCACTTCCTAAAATCTTCACTGATTTCCATTTAGTATTCTATTTTCAGCCTTTCCAGTTGTCTTGTTTCCCAGCCCAGAGAAGCTAAGAAGCAGAGGGCAGAGGAGGTTGCAAGTTGGAATCGCTCTGATGGAAGAGTGAAATGACAGCTGACAGCCTGACAGCTAGGGAGGTGACAGCAAAGCTTTCACCAGAAATGCAGGGCTGCTGCCATTAGCTTGGAATTGTCAGGTTTGTCTGCAAGGCCAGGACAGACTCAGTGGGGACTGCCTGCAGATGTAACACATGGGAAGGGACATTAGAGGGCATGGCTTAAGCTGGGAGGATGTTAATCTCTAAAAGTGTTTATGAATTTGCCAAGTTAAAGAGCTATGCCTGGGGAAGAAGCTGGGATAGGGAAACTGAGTAAATATTGCTTGGCACAAACTGGATGCTGGAAGATAAAAAAATATAGTTTCCAAGGTAGGTGGGCATGAATGCTAGTAAGTAGATTAAGGTGATTGCGGGTGGTTGGGTTGTTTAGAAACTAAAATAGGAGGGTTTGGGGCTGGCATAGTGGCTCATGCCTGTATGCCTGCAATCCCAGTACTTTGGGAGGCTGAGACAGGAGGATCACTTGAGTCCAGGAGTTCAAGATCAACCTGGACAACATAGAGAGACCCTGTCCCTACAATTAAAGAGTTTGGGTTTTTGTGGCAGGGTTCCTTTTATATAGCTATTTAAAAAAATTTGGCATAGACCAGTACTTTCAACATGGAGAATGTACCCTCTAGGAAGGGCATGTGATAATCTTAGCTAAGTGATATGTACAGTATTTAACGCCTTTTTATACAAATGTAGAAAGAAATTAAGCTTTAGTTAAATAAAAATTGACAGTAACATTTGCATGAAACTTATAAATAAATATACATATATTTGGGGGTGTACTCAACTCAAGTACTAAATAAACAGTGTTTGGAAATGACTGGCCTACAGAGTAATATAGCCTGATCCAACAACCTACATGAATTCTTTCAATTTCCTTCTTCCAACTTTATGTGCAAATGTATCCATATCCATAACCTTGTTTTTCCCCTTCATGCCTCTTCTATGGAAAAGATGTGTTTTAATGGAAGGAGTGGCCGGTTGCCCTCCTTCTGAGGGTGGTTCCTCCACTTGCATTCAGGGTCCCAGCCCCACCAGTTAATTTTGAAGCCTTACTTCATAAATATGTTCTCTCTGCCTCACTCACATGTTAACTGCTTTTTGGCTCAATGTATGAATAGTTTCACAACTCTTCCATCTTAAGAAACACTCTCCAACTCTCAGCCTGAATCTCTTGTCCTTTTCCCCTACAACACCCTGCCAAGTTTTTGCAAGTGGAGCCCGAGCTCCCTGTCTACACTCTCTGCCTTCTTTTTACCTCTCTTCCCTTGCAATCCGAGTTCTGCCCTCTGATGTCCCCTTCCTGTGTGTCGCATCTGCAAGCAGTCCCCACTGAGTCTGTCCTGACCTTGCAGACAAACCCGACAATTCCAAGCTAGTGGCAGCAGCCCTGCATTTTTGGCGAAAGCTTCGCTGTCACCTCCCTAGCTGTCAGGCTGTCAGCTGTCATTTCTCTCTTCCATCAGAAGATATCCAGACACTCAGATTTCCATGGAAGCTGCCCCGGCTTTAGTGCTGTGGCTCTAATGACCAACAATCACCTAATGCCAAATCCGGAGCACACTTTCTACTGCTCATTTTAGTCCATCTCTCTTTGGTGTCTTGACCATTCCTTTTTTTGGAATGTCTTCTTTCAGCTCACCTCTTTGTTAACACTCATGGCCTATATATATCTACTTTGGAAACCATCTCTTTTAGGTAAAACAACAACAACAACAACAAAACATCATCTTTGCTCTAACCCGGTTCCTCCCCCTATATATCTCTATCTTGATAAATGCCAGCACCATCTATCCTATCACCTGAGAGTGAGACTCAGCTCCCCACTACTGAGCTAGTCAAAGGCACTCTTCACTTCTGTTACTGCGTTTTTGATTTCTAGCATTTCCTTTAGATTCTTTCTTAGAGTTTCCATCTCTCTAGTTATATTGTCCATCTCATCTTGCATATCGCCTACCCACTTTTTCCCTTAGAGCCCTTAACAGAGTTCTTGTATGAAATAATTTCCCTGTGTGATAATTCCAACATCTGTGTCATATCTGAGTCTGATTCTGATGATGGCCTTTTCTCTACAGACTGTGGTTTTTCTTGCCTTTTGGCATGCCCTGGAATTTTTTGTTGAAAGCTGAACATATTATGTTGGTAATAGGAAGTGTGGTAAATAGGTCTTTAGTGGGAGGATTTATGTTAATCTGGCAAGGAGTTGGGCTGTGTTTAATCTTGATTTTACTTGCAGGTGCCAGAGGATCAGTTTTCTCTGGTGTCCTTATTTCTATCCTCTCTCTTGGCTTTGAGGCATCCCTATACACTGTTTCTTAGAGACAGTGTGGGTCTTGCACCTCTTTCAGCTGTAATTGGCAGTTATTACACTGGAGCCTGTTGACGTGGCGGTGGGGTATGGGGAAAGGAAGGGGAGCATTCTACAATCTTCTGATTAGGTCTCAGTCATTTGGGGGGCCTGTGTCTTGAAGCTGTGGCCTTCACATGTGTTTCTATCCCTCCTCCCATGGCATAGCCTTTCCCACCTTGTCCTTGGTCAATCCCTGGCTGCAGCTTTCCCAGTCTATTTTCTTGAAGCACTGTCCCTTGATGACTATGGGATTGCTTTTCTGTCTTAAGTGAGATGGAAAGGCTGAGGGAGCTGGAGTGAGGAGAATTCCTTTCCTCCAGGTGAGATAAGGTTTTGGAATTGTACACAGGTGAAGTCTTTTCCCTAGAGAATAGGCCTTCATTTTGGAGAAGGCTCTGGGTGGGCTTCATGGCAGTGACTCCTCCCTTCCCTGTGCCAGGGCGAGGAGGAGATCTTGCTCAGATCCTCACTGTGAAAACCTAGTGGGTTCCTGAAAGGGATCTGAAGGGAAAAATCCAAGACAGTGTGACCCCCCAAGACTATGGCCCCCAGGAATTTCTCACTCTTACACTAGTTTACACTCAGCCTCTAGCAATTCATCAAACTTACCATTTAGGTGTTTCTACCAGTTTCCCCGTTCCTGCAGCTGCTGCTCTAAGTAAACAGATCTTTGTTGTTCTATCTTTAGGATGCACCTATTTTTCCAGGTTTTGGGCTGGTGGTTTGATCTGCTGCCTTCATTCTGTGATAAGTCCAAGAAAAGTTGTTGATTTTCAGTTTGCTTTTTCTTGTTTTAAGGATAGGAGTGGTGGTTTCCAAGATCTTTACATGTCAGAGCTGAGATCTAAGTCTGTTTCAACTCCTAGTCTCTTGTCTTCCATATCCAAATCTTATTATGTCTATTTCCAGAATATCTCTTGAGACATCCTCGGCTTTAGTTCAGGGCATGGTGACTTTTTGTCTGAATCATTGCAGCGGTCTGCTGACCATTCTCCTCATCTCCAGTAACGTGCTTATTCAGGAGATCCTCTAGGTCTTGTCTTAGGACTCTCTAGCCCCCTTAGTGTAGATATGGCATCCTGCTACTGCCCTTGTCCTTTAGTCCCTTGCAATCTGGTAGAAAAGACCAAAGGCTCAGGGTCTGGAGACAATGTTGTGAATGTGTTTTATAACAACTTTAAAATAATTGCTCTCATTTCCATTGCTTTAATTAAATGATCTCTTTAAACCAGAACATGTTTAAAGATGAAAACAGATCAAAGAGGAATAAAATTCAGGTAGAACAAATTTTAATATATGGCCTTTCTATTTATTGATGTGAAATACATGTTTCTTTGTGATCACACTGACATATTCATAATACTTTGTATTGCATAGAGGAAGGGACTGGATGAAAACATCTTTAATTTAGGTCATGACTGCAATAAAGTTATGGGGGCTGTGATGTGACACACAGTCTGTCTGAACATACATGAAGCTAGGCATGGGTAAGCTGAGGGCCCATGGCATAGGCATTTGACCTGTTTGCGACCTCAGGCACTCTTAATTCACTTCCAAAGACTGAATGAAGTGATAACCATAATATGTCAACAGTCCAGAATTTAGATGGCCCTGGAGATGCTGCGTTAGTGTCCTATGGGTGAAGTTTAAATTAGATGGCAGTCAGGTATGTACACAGGATTGGTCATTACTGTGGGCAGATGTGCACAGCTAATGGCTGGCAGTGGGGATTGCTGCAGGGGGATTTCCCTGATAAAAATGAGTTAAAATGAGACAATGGATTATCCAGAAGGGTGCTTTTCCACAGACTACACTTTTATTGGTGAAAGCAATCAAAGGAAAAAAAATTGAGCCATTAAAAAAAAGAGCTGCTATAATGTATTTATTTAATATTATCGGCGTAGCACACAACTGTATGCACAGATATGAATTTATTTCTCTTAGTCTGAGTAAACTAAAGAAAATAATGCTTTTATTCTTTTCCAAATAAATGTAGATGGGAGGCTGGTACATTAAGGCAATGTAGGAACCTAATGTACAGGGGCAGAGGGACTACTTGCAAAAGACTGAAATCTTTATGCATGTAAGCCAAACTGCCCATGATCTCATTACACCACAGAGAGCTTGCAAGCATAGCTCCCAAATCACAAAGAAAAATCAGTGCACAAGTGACCTGTGTATTAGCATCTCTGCAAATCTCAGGCAGAAGCTGAGATTTATATACACTTTACACACCCCTGAGGAAATACCCATTTTATGCCACTCATAGGCCAGATGTATTTTCCTCTGTGAAATGTGATCAGAATGTAGTTAGAAGAAAATATACTGTGTATTCAAAAGCAAATAGATGGTATTTTTAAAAAACTCCTTAGTAATTTAGAATGGGCAGCAATATCAAATTAGTGGAGTGGTATGGAAGGGTTATTAGTGTGTGACTGGGCCTATGTGGTTATATTTGCTGCAGGGCACTGATTTGCTTCTAGAGCTGAATGGAAAATTTCACATGTCCAAAAAACCTTTTTCTCTGAATATGATTACTAATGTGATAAGATGTCTCACATTAGATAGTGTGATTCCTTGAAAATGCCAGTATGGATTTGAATCTTTTTTTTTTTCTGAACCAATTTTATATTGAAGGAAAGAAATAAAGATGGCTTTCAGGAACAAATACACATATTTCTAATAGAACTTGCTAGAGTAATCACACAGACTGCTATTATTCTACTGTGTCTGTGCATTTTACTGTAACAAAGTGATTAATATGCTTCAAAATTTGAACTTATGGACTCAACTATTTTAGTGTCATATCATCAAAATACACAAAAACCTGACAAATCTAATTTCTATGTAATCCTAAGTAGTAAAAAATTATACGTGTATTTATAATGCTTAGGCATTTGAATGGATTGTGTGACATAAGCGTGGACAATTATATACAGGAACATGAATAAAACATGTTTAAATGCATACATAAGGCAGACACCAGCCAAAATAATTGTATATGTGCATGATGAATTAGGATGAAAATTCATCCTTTAATCTCTTCTAGACTTTGGATCACAATATTTTATGTAAGTCTAAATACTTTATGTGAAATATCTGGGAAAAAAGGCATAATCTATAACCTGTGAACTACAAGAGTTTTAATCCTTAGTTTTATGCGAACCAAAAAGATGAATAAAACATTGTTAGTGTTTTTAAACCTCTCTGAAGAGGTCCAAAGAGAGGATGGATTAGTGACAATGGATTTAAAGACAGGATTAACAAGGGTTGCTCCTGAATTGAAGGCATTAGAAGCCAACTTTACAAAGCAGTGTATTCTCACAAGTGGATTTGGGCACAATTTGGGACTATTGATGGGTCCCAAGGAACCAGTAACCCATAGCTTTGCTCTGGTATTGTCAAAATCTTACAAAATTGAAGAATATCTAGAGAAAAAGAAAGTTTGTAGGTGCCCACTAAGGATTAAAACAAGACGTGACTGTTTAACTAATTGGCCCCAAATTCGTTGATACTCCACCCATTGAGAGGAGGGGTCTGTGATCCTTGCCTTTGAATCTAGGTGGGTGTGTGACTGCTTCAGCCCCTTGGATGCAGTAAAAGTGTTGCCACTTGGTTCTGAGGCTTGGTCAGTAAAGGCCATGCAGCTTCCACCCAGTTCTCTTGGGATACTCACTCTCAAAGAAACCAGCTGCCATGTAAGGAAGTCCTGTCACCGTGAGACTGCCAGGCTGGAGAGGCACATATAAGTGCATTAGTTGACAGGCAGCATTGACTGCCAGCTGTGAGTGAGCCTACATGGACGTCCAGTTGAGCCTCCAGGTGGCTGCAGTATGCATTTTTGCAAAGACCCAGGCATTGAGGTGCACAGACAAAGCCATACTCTGTTTTCCTTATCCAAATTTCAACCCACAGAAGGGTGATAATAGGCCGGGCATGGTGGCTCACACCTGTAATTGCAGCATTTTGGGAGGCCGAGGTGGGCGGATCACCTAAGGTCAGGAGTTCGAGACCAGCCTGGCCAACATGACGAAACCCCATCTCTACTAAAAATACAAAAATTAGCCAGGCGTAGTGGCGGGTGCCTGTAATCCTAGCTACTCAGGAGGCTGAGGCAGGAGAATAGCTTGAACCAGGGAGGCAGAGTTTGCAGTGAGCTGAGATCACGCCACTGCACTCCAGCCTAGGTGACAAGAGTGAGACTCCGTCTCAGAAAAAAAAAAAAAAAAAAATTGGTGAGAATAATCAAGTTGTTATTTTATATTTTATTCTGCTAAGTTTTGGGGTATTTGGTTTGTAACAGTAGTGACTGGGACAAATCAAGATTTCCTCAACTTATTTTAAAATAATTATTACTTGGGGAACATGTTAAAAATAAATTCCTGCATTTCACCCATGGAAGTTTCTGACTTAATAATCTGAGGGTGAGGTGAGGGTGGAGAAATCTGTTTTTTCTTTCTTTCTTTCTTTCTTTTTTTTTTTAATATTCCTTGCATCACTCTATGGAGAAATCTGTTCTTAACAAACAGTATGGAAAATTAACTATATGAAAATGACTCTAAGATGCCACATGATTTGTTGGCCAATTTTGATCTATAAATTTTTCATGACAAACATATTTCTTTGATTACTTGGAATGGCCCCATGGGCCCATTGTTTTCCTTATTTTATGATTGTGCAACACACCACTTAAGGGGATATCTGTCTTTCTAGTCCCACTTGTGAAAAAGCAGCAAACAGGACAAGAACACTCTCATTTAACACTAAATCAGAGTGGCGAGGGGGAGGCCAATGAGGCTTGGAATAGGTGGGGAGTTTTGTGGAGAAGGTGGGCCTGGAGTAAGGTCTTTGACACTCAAAGCATTGGAGCTGGCTTAAGGGAGAAGGAAGATGTCGCAGGTGGCAGATGCCAGCAGGAGGACAGTAGAGAGTGGGTGGAGAGGCCACCTGGCCAGAGCCTTGGTGGTAGGGCAGAGATGCCAGGTAGGATCCATCAGACAAAACCAGGAGATGTCTTTTCTCCTGAGTTCCCAGCTTCTATCATAGCTCTAGGGGTACTTTATTGCACTTGTGTATTATTACTGTTGGCTCTAACTACAACAACGGCAACCTAAGCCATCTTTGACTGTTTTCTGTGTGTGCATTGCCCTTGTTTTGCCCACATGTGTCTCTTGCCTTTCTAGTGCAAAAATATTGTCTTACTCCTCTTTATTCTGTGATTAGCTTGATGCCTGGCATATGGTGGGCATGGTTATAACTATTTGTGGAGTAATAATAAGAGAAAATGATAAGGATCATATTTAGGGGGCACTTGCTGGGCACCAGACCATGTGGTAGGCACTTTAAATGGATTCTTATATTTAATCCTAACAGTAAATCTATCAAGCGTAAGATCATTATTCCCATTTTACTGAATGTGGAATGAGGCTGATTGGCAACCTGCCTAAAGTCATGCAGGTGGCGAATAGTGGTCCCTGCATTCTGACCTGGACAGCTGGACCACGGAACTTGACTCAATGAATTAATGAATCTGTGAAAGGGAATGCATTGTCTGTCACTCTTGACTCCTCCATCAACTGCCTGGGACACTCCTTTTGCCCTTCCTTGCCTAGCTAACACTGACTCATCCCACACTGCTCTTTCCTTGTGGGGGCCTACAATGACAGGGCCCTAGCTGTCCTCTCTCCTTCCCTTCCCTCTCTACCTCCCTTTCATTGCTCACACTGAAGTTGAAATGACTTGTTTCATGTCTCCCCTTCTATCTAGACTGTAAGCATCATGAGGAAAGGGTTCACGTCTGTCTTATTCCCTCATCACGGCTCCCCCAGCTCCCAGCATAGGGGTGGCACACGGCAAGCTCCCAGTGCAGTGTTCCTGATTAATATGCTTTATGTGTATAGTGCATACTACATGGTAACAGGGTGGCATGTCAAATATTCCATTGCACACAGTATTAAGTACTGGGGATACAGAAATGAGGAAGCCACGCTGTCTATTTTCAGAGAGCTCAATGTTTATCTGGGAGACTGACAAGGAAACAAAGAGATGCAAGCCTCTGAGTGGAGGCCGAGGTGGGAAAATTGTCAGAAAATACAGGCAAGATGAGGAGATTCTTGAGCTGCCCTTGCAGGATAAGTACTGGCTAGTCAGATGAGTGTGGGAAGCAGGGATTGGAAGGGTACTCTAGGCAGAGGGAACAGTATGGGTGGAGGTTCAGGAGTGTGAAGGGACAAGGTACGCTCGTGTGATGGCAGGAATATTGGTGATGCTGGAGGCAAGGGTATATGGTGCCATCATAGGACATAAATCTGCCAGCAGCAATGGGGACAAGCCATGAAGGACTTGATCAGGTGTGATGAGATTTGAACTCTCTCCTTAAGGAAATGGGAGTGTCCTTAGATATCACTCATTCAACCAACATTTAGAATAGGTTCTTAAGGAGAGGCTTGAGTAATATGTGGGGGTGCCCTGGGAGGTCATGCTGACTAGCAGCACCTCTGACATTTGGTGGGGGACAGAAATTGTGCTAAATGTACTGCAGTGCATGGAACAATTCAACACAACATGCCGTGAGAACCCCAGTTGAGAAACACCGCATAAAAGCTCTAACTAAAAGCTTGAAAGAAAGCCCTCAAATATTTACAGGGTCCAAGAAGTGAATACTTTTATATATTTACCAAATCTTATTAATAAGGGAAGAAAATATTTTCTCTTGACCCTCTCTAAGTGTCAGACTTACAGGGAATAATTTATTTAAGGGTTGATTCCACAGAAACCTAAAACGGTAGCATTTTAACTTTTGTATCTGAATCAAGGATATTTTAATTGTCTAGTTCTTCACACAATTTATTCATTTATTCTCATGGTCATTCATTTGGTCAGCAAATATTGATTGAACACTTTTTGTGGGCAAAGCACTGCTCTAGGCTTAGGAGACACAACATGAACAAGATAAGCCAAGATTCTGTCCTCATACAAGAGGGAGTTTACAACCCCAAGGTTCCAAAAGGATATAAAACATGAGACAGATGACTTAATTGTTTTTTCTTTTTTGCAGGCCAGAATTATTTATGTGAGATTTCTGAAAATATAACTAGGGCCACATTTCTTCATAACTAGACAAGCTTGTATCCCCATGGGTGTATGCGTTGCCAATGCCTCGCAAGAGAGGTAGATGTAGACAATGTCATTACTGCCAATAGTGAGCACATACCTAGGACTGTTTGGGGACTAGGAGAATTGAGGATTTATTTAAAACTGGGAGAACAAGAGTTGGCATCTACAGGAAATCTTGCCACTCCAGTTATATTAACTGTCACAGATATTTCAGCATAAAACCCACGGCTAAAAGGACACTAACACTGACATAACTGGTTGCAAATAAGGCAAAATCCAAAGGCTGCCCAGAATCCTTTCAAAGCGGACTTGGTTTCACTTTATTTCTCTTCATTTTTCTACAGCTCTTTGCTGGGGGCAGCCAGGCAGGAAGAAGAAATATACATAGGAGAGAAGGAGGGTGTTCATTGTTATATCATCATCATTATTATTTTATGTATTTTTTGTGTTTGTGGTACTTCAGATAGTATTCTTCTTAATTTGATGGACCAGAAGAAAGAGAGCTGAGATAGTTTCCTAACCACTAGCTCGATGTAACTGAGGGGGAGACCAAGGGAAACATTTCCTGCAACTAAAGCCAAAGACACAAAAGGTAAAGAGATGCCATAAGTAAACAAAAGTTAGCCACAGTTAATCACACAGAATGCTTACTGCTGTGGCAGATAATTTGTTGAGCTACGACCTGTTTTGCCTTTCCTGTGCACAAAGAGAAGGGGGCTGCTCTTTGGGTCCACTTGCCTCAGGGAAAGTTTGGACCAGAAGGGAACTTCTCTTCTTGTCTTCGGTGAAAGCCTTAACTTGAGGCGATTATACTAACGTGCCCTGGATGTCAGGAGACAGATGTGAGAGGACAGGTAAAAGAAGGAATAACAGGAGAGAGATGGGATCCTCCAAGACTGACCAGATCTTGGAGTAGTGGATATCTGTGCTCTGTTCCCATATAGTGGCAGGAGGTGGCAGGGCCTCAGAGGGGGATGGAAATGTGGAAAGCTAGATCCTAAGCACAGGGTTCGCCAGTCAAGGCAAATATTTCATTGTCTATTTTGACACATAGAGGGTCAATGTCCCTCTATGAACAAAGTGAGCCTGGACTGTAAAGAACCAGCTGTCATCAGCGGGATGGAAAACTGGAAGCTTATCTCTATTTTCTGGATACCATGTAAGCCTCTCAGGTTTCTGTAGGATTCTGGAGACAGTGAGGTGTCAAGAACTGAGAAGGGTCTGAGAGCTTACCCTACCTGCAAGCTGATAAGTTAACTTATGACTGTTTCATAAATCTGGCAGATATGAGACTCTTGGGGCAGAGATGGAGGGTAGTTTATTACTCACAGCAATACCAGCAGCCAGAGTATTAGCATTTTTGCATTGATTCCCTGGGGCCCAGTGCCCATAGGGTGATATGAACAGGGCTGGATGATACCCACACATGCAATAGGTTTCATGACAGGAGAGGACGTCTGAGCCTAGGGATCGCCAATTTTGTATCATGGGCAGTCAGCATGCTTGCCCTTTGCTCTGAAGGAGACACCATCGCTACCTTTCAAGGCTGTTTGCTGTAGAAATATTTTTGAAAAGATCATCTGAGACAAAGGGCAGTCAGTGCCTCACAAAATGTACAGAAACCCAAAAAACCCATGAGAACGATCTCCCAACAGAAGGAACTTCAACACAGATTGAGGTTGAAATCCTGTCATGGAATAGGGACTTGAAATCAGATTTAGTTTGGTTTAAAGAAAATAAAGAAATATAGAAATATGACATTTCTTAAAAGTAGAGTCCGTGGAATAAGTTTTACACCTACTGCATGCTTCACGTGATTTATCTTACTTAAGAGCATGAATTTTGGAGTCAGCCAGATCTGAGTTCAAATAATGGTCACCACTTCCTGGACGAGTCATTTAACTCTTCACCTTCTGTTTGCTCACCTGTGAAATGGTACGAATAATTTCTGCCTCAAATATGATTGAGGAATTGGTGAGGTGATACATGAAAAGAGCTTAGACAAGCTTATCCAACCTGCGGCCCATAGGCCCCATGTGACTCAGGATGGCTTTGAATGCAGCCAAACACAAATTTGTAAACTTTCTTAAAACATCATGAGATCTTTATGGCATTTTTTGGTTTGTTTTTAGCTCATCAGCTATTGTTAGTGATAGTGTATTTTATGTGTGGCCCAAGACAATTCGTCTTTTCCGAATGTGGCCCAGGGAAGCCAAAAGATTGGACACCCCTGGCTTAGCATATTGTCTGGCATAGAGTAGGTGCAAAATCTTTGGGAGCTATTCATATTTAAAAGCACAATAAATGTATATGGGAAATGTAATACAATAAGTGTATGAGCGAAATAGGGCAATTGAAGGTAGGAAAAGAGAGATTTATTTTTCAAGTCTTCTGCCTTATCTCTGAGATTCTCATTCTTTTGAATTGGAAAGCTTTTTCACTGGCCAATTTAGGTTGGAAAAAAATTCAAAATTTCCTACCAGTACCCCTCATGCTTTTCTCTGAGTTGATATATCATATAGAAACATTATTTCTTTACAGAGAAAATCAAGCCTAAAGAATAGGAAGGCCTTAAAATGCAGGCTGACCCAAAGACATACAATTAGAACAATGGACCCAGGCTGGCGGCCAGCCAGCGCCTTAAGGCAGGGCTATCCAAAGACTGAGTATGCAGACAGGCTGTGGATGGGTTACAATGTGACAAAATAGTGGCACCCTCAGCCCAAGGGTGGCTGAAGAAGGGCCCAAGCCAGCTGGAGGTGCCTCCCTGGACCAGTTGCCTCTGACTGGTAACAGCTATATCATCAAGGACAATTTTTTTTTTTTTTTTTAAAGAGATGAAAGTTTCATTCTGTTGCCCAGGCTGGAGTGCAGTGGTGCAATCACAGTTCACTGTAACCTTCAATGCCTGGACTTAAGCGATCCTCTCGTCTCAGCCTCCTCAGTAGCTGGGACAACAGGCTCACTTCACCATGCTTGGCTAATTTTAAAAAATTGTATATAGAGACAGGGTCTTGCTGTGTTGCCCAGGCTGGCCTCAAACTACTGGCCTTAAGCGATCCTCTTGCTTTGGCCTCCCAAAGTGCTGGGATTATAGGAGTGAGCTACAGTGCCTGTGCCAGCAAGGACAAAAATTATTTTTCATGTGTGCCATGATGTGAAAAAGGTTCTGAAGCTATGACTGAAGGATTGAGCACTTTAGGCCTATAACAGGCAGTATTGTCTATAAAGGAGGAAAGTGAGGGGTAAAGTATCATTAAAAAGCTCAAACTATATTCAAGATTTATCATGCACAAGCAGGGACAGCATAGATGAATTCCAGGTTTCCAGAAAGACAACTTCGTTGCCACAGAGTTGCCCAGATAGAGCACACAGTGAATGGTGTCCCCTGAAGTTGTACAATGCAAGAGATCCTGTGTGGGGGTCTAGCTGTCAGGTCAGATGAAGCCTGGAGTTTGAAGGTGAAAATTCTCCTCCAGCCAGTGGGTTTGGGGGCTGGGACTTACCTCTTGGGCAGATACTGCCACAGGTTACAACGCAGAAACCCATTCATCTGGGAAACCCATTTATCGGCCAATGCCAGGGTGAACCTGGAAACCAGAATGAAGTCCTACCAATGCCCAGGCTGGTGGCTTAAGGCCTCTTAGGGCAAGAGGGCAAGCCTGGTGTCAGACTGGAGCAGAGACAGATTTCAAAGTAAAGGCTTTCCTGGATTTAGGTTTGAAGAAAGAAGCCAGATGGAAAGCCAAGCCCCACGACAAAACGACCCCCTCTTTAGGGCTCTTGCGGCTGTGCTTGCAGATCAGCTGACCATTCCCTACTCCCACATTTAGGTAGCTTTGCTCCTTGCTGAAGTTCAAGAACATTTGGAGTCTGTTCTGCCACATCAGATTGCAGAATTTTAAAAAAAATTGAGTGGGTTAAGTAACAAGCTCAGATAATCATGCTCAGCCCTCATAGCAGCATTTGAGTCATATATTAATGCAGGGACATTAATCTGCTCTCTTATAAATACAGGATGATTACCCAGATGATGTGTGAAACTCTTTCTAAATTTCTTTTCTTTATTTAGTCCAACATAAGAACTAACATATGGTGCCTTTGCCATGGGTACATGTGGATGAGGTCAGTTATGAAGTAAGCAAAAACTGATTGATACCTGGGTGTGATTTTAAGGATCGATCATTGAGAAAGTACATTAAGGCCTTCTTCTACGACTGGAACAAGGCGTTAGGGGCACAGGGACAAACGAAGTAAAAACCGTAGGCACCAGCCCCAAGGGATAGCAGGGGAAAGGAGAGCTAAGCTGAGGAGTCATTAGAGTAGGTGAGAACTTGGAAACCCATGGAAGTGAGACCCTCCAGTGTGGAGGAGCCTGGCAAGGTCAAGCCTGCATGCTGGAGGAAAGTATGCACCTAAAATATAATAGTTTTTTTTTTTTTATAACTTTTTGTTTCTTTTTTTAAAAAGTAGAAACAGGGTCTTGCTATGTTGCCCAGGCTGGTCTTGAACTCCTGGCCTCAAGTGACCCTCCTGCCTTGGCCTTCCAAAGTGGTGGGATTACAGGCATGAGCCACCATACCTGCACCTGACCAAAGACAATGGTTTACACCTCTGACTTGGCTTCTGGTTAAGGATTCTTTAAAAAAAAAAAAAAAAAAAAAAAGAATGGTTTCATCCAATGTAAGGTAAGTGATTGTGGAAAGAGGCAATTTTGGGTTCCATTCTTTTTTTTTTTTTTTTTTTTTGAAATGGAGTTTCACTCTGTTGCCCAGGCTGGAGTGCAGTGGCGTATTCTCAGCTCACTGCAGCGTCTGCCTTCCGGGTTCAAGCTATTCTCCTGCTTCACCCTTCCCAGTAGCTAGGACTACAGGAGAGCACTACCATACCTAGCTAATTTTTGTATTTTTAGTAGAGATGGGGTTTTACCGTGTTGACCAGGCTGGTCTTGAACTTCTTACCTCAGGTGATCCGCCTGCCTCAACCTCTCAAAGTGCTGGGTTTACAGGCGTGGAGCCACCATGCCCAGCCTGGGCTTCATTCTTTTAAAAAACAAACCAAAAAAATAGCAACAGTAAAAAGAAGGCAAATCTTTGGTTAACTGAGCTGTGATATGATTTGAGAAAGAAAGAATGATAGATCTAAGATCCATGCTAAGAATTTGTAACATTTCTTATCTTTTAAGCTTCCTGCATTTTATTTTTTAAGCTTTTTTTCTCCACAGTGATTATCAATATGCTTTGGGGAGAGAAACACATTTCAGGAGATTGGGGGCTGGTGGCTTGTTGCTAACAGGAATTCTAATAATAAGTGTTCGGCTGTTGGCTGTGCTGGACTTCCCTCTGTCACTCCAAAGCTCTGCCTCCCACCTTTGTATGTTGTTGACAATTTGTGGGAGGGTAAAAAGGAAATGGGGGCCACGTCTCACACTGGTGATGTGGGCTGAAGAGAAGAGAATGAAGGAGGAAAGATGCAAAACTGAGATAGCAAGAACTACTGAAAGCAGAAAATCAAAGCAAAAGGGAACCAGGGAAACAGAATTCTTCGGAGAGTCCTGAGATAGTGGGGGTGATGTTAATTCATGCTTGAGGATTTTTTTTTTTTAAATTGAAGCTTAGGCTGTCCCAACACCCTTGCCCCCACAGTGCCAGAAAGTTTTATGGGGACATCTGATGATTAATTATTTGGTTATAAAAGCCCCTGCGTTTTTCTCTGAGCAGCAAGGAAGGAGTGGTGGGTACTACAGAGACCATCCAACTCAACAACCAACCTTGATGGAAAAAACCTCAAGGGATTGAGAGGGTGATATAGGAGAATAGGAGAGCAAGCCGACTTTCCAGCACTGTGGCCTGCAGTGGGGACAAAAAGGAAGCCTGCATATGTGGCTTAAGAAATTAAGAAACCCTTGTGGTTTCCACAGAGAGCAATAGCCGTCAAGTGCCATTTGTCCCCAAAGAAGGCATCAATTAGCAATGAATGCATTATAAATTCAAAGAAAAGGGTAAGAGGAGCCACTGAAGCTTCTCGGAAGAGATTTGGCTTCATTTTGATTTTAAAGAGTGAGAGGGATTTGGCCAGGCCAGGAGGAGAAATATTTAACGATAGCTCCCATTCTAAGTATTTCCTATATGCCGGACCTGTGCTATTTTACACATGTTATTCGATTTAATCCTTGGAAGGCTTATTTAACAACTAAGCAAAATGAGGTTGAGAGAGAGAAAGTCCATTTTCTGATGGGTGGTGGGGCTGCGTTTTATATCTAAGAACCTCGGACGCCCATGAGTGTTTTTAGTTGCTATAGCTTGTGGTCTCTGTAGTTCAGACCATGTGGTTTTACATGGGGGACAATACTGCCCCCCTGGAGGGTGTTTTGAAAAGTGGGGGCGAGGGGAAGTTTGGAGTTGTCATATGAATTGGAGGTTCTCTCAGCATTTAGTGGGAGAGATTTAGGGTGCAAACCATTCCACGATATGAGGGCAGTCCTGTGCTGTGAAGAATTGCCCCAAATGCTGATGGTTGAGGAACACAGCAGAGAACAGCGTAAGGGTAGTAGGTTAGGCGACTGCAAATGGGAATCACCAGCAGTAGGTCCATGGGAGCAGAATGGAGACGTGTCTGGTTGATGCACAGAATCACTCTGGGGAGAAGTGTGTGTTTGCTTCTCAAACATTCCATGTCCTTTCCCTCTTCTGCTGGTTGTTCCCTTAAGCTGGCTTTTCTTTGCATGGTTCATTCTTGTCCTTCAGGTTTTAGAGCAAATACAATCTCCTCAAGTAGGTCTTTTCGAACCATGATGCAGTTCTTTGCATTATTCTTGTTTTACTTATCCATTGCTATGTAAAATTGCCCCAAATTCAGCAGCTTAAAACGACAAGATCTACTGTCGCACACTTTCTGTGTGACAGGAATCTGGGATCCAGTGGTTCCAACTCAGGATCTCTCCTGAGGTTGTGGTCAAGTGGTCAGCTGGGACTTGGGTCATCTGAAGGAATGGAGGATCCACTTCTGAGACTGTTCATATGGTTGTTGGCCACACGGGCCTCTCCAGAGGGTCTGAGTGTCTTCATCATATGACATTTGGCTTCTCCCTCAGAGGGAGACAAAGCATGAGAGTGACCAAAACGGAAACCACGGTATCTTCTATAACCGAATCTTGAAGATAACACGCCATCACCTCCACTATATTCTATTGGCCAGTCAGACTGACTCTACAAGTTGGGTCACTGACTGTGGTCACCAACTCTCCAAGATGGCCCCAGTGCTCCTGCCTCCAGATATCCATGCCCTTTCCAAGGGTGGTGCACTGGGGCCATCTTGGAGGCTGCTGACCATGGTCCTGCTTATTTTCTTCATAGCACTTATCCCAATCTTGGATTCTCTTGTTTATTTGTTGATTATTAATCTCTTGCCCACTAGAATGAGAGTTATACTAGGGCAGAGATCTTGATCTCGCTCACTCCTGAATCTCTAGCTCCTAGAAGAGTGTCTGACACAAAAAGTATTGTTGAAACAATAAATACATGAGTGAACCAAATGGCAAAGTATAGAAGTTACTAATGAACCTCCATTCCTGTCTAAATTTATTTATTTATTATCACATTTGTTGGTGGTTATGTTGCAAGTTGACTTGTAAAATCTCTCACTAGACAAAGAGGAAGGAACATGAGATACATATTTAGTTTGACTTTTTAACTTGATAAATGATGTAAAAAGAATTACCTATATTTTTAGTCTTTCTTTTGCATTCTACCAAATATAGGCTCTAATAATGAAAATAGCCTGATATAGTACATCATAGTTTTAAAATTGCTTTCACATTTCTATACTTCACTTGATTTTAATGATGCCTTACTTAAATTGATAGAACTTATGTTTGTAGATGAAATATCAAAGGCTGGGAGAGGTCAGTGACTTGCCAAAGGGATACACTTAGCAGGTAACACAGAAACCGAAACAAAGCCTCTGTCATCAAATCAAGAACATTGTCCCTGAGCTCAGGCTGCCTTTGCTTAATGCTTTCCATAACACCTCTCTCATAATTTTTAATAATCTTACATAAAATGTTATTCTCAGAATAGCTATTCTGAGAATAACTTATTTTCTTTCAAATGTGCATGGACTATTTCTTGTATACCAGAAAAATTGCATTAACTTACCATTATGACATGGGCTTTGAATTGTTTATTTAATTAGTTATGATTTTTTCACTGCCTGCTGTATACCAGCACAGTGTTAGGTGCTGCATATAAAAAAGGTGAATAAGATATGCACTTTGATTTTTTTTTTTTTGATATGGACTTTCACTCTTGTCGCCCAGGCTGGAGTGCAATGGTGCAATCTTGGCTCCCTGCAACCTCCACCTCCTGGGTTCATGTGATTCTCCTACCTCATCCTCCTGAGTAGCTGGAACTACAGGCATGTGCCACCATGCCCGGCTAATTTTTTGTATTTTTAGTAGAGATGGGGTTTCACCATGTTGGCTAGGCTGGTCTCAAACTCCTGACCTCAGGTGATCTGCCTGCCTTAGCTTCCCAAAGTGCCACTTGATTTTAAAGAATGACATTTCTTGTATTTTCTTTTCCTAATTCTAAATGCAACTTAGGTGTTGTTAGGAATTTCTGAAAAATATAGAAATGTTGAAAGAAGAAAACCAAATCACTTATAAACCAACCCCCAAGTGTTAACTACTAACAACTTGGCATGTTTTTCTCCAGTGTTTCATATGCATGTATATGTACTACTCTATAATCTGTCAAGTAAGAAAAAAAATCATGTAGGTTTATTCCACATTTCATTAAATCTGACATAGCCCCTAACCTACTTGGTTTTAGGTTGTCTGGTTGTTCCCATGAGGTTGTAAAGGACCCCAAAACTTACACCATCTGGAAAAATTGGGAAGGCTTCTGATTTCTAGCCCATTGTGGCCCCAGCCCTCAGGGACCATTCAATGATGGAGGCTACCAGGTGTTATGGTTCACCAGGGACTGCTATTCAGGCCTCAAATCTCCATGAACCATGCCCACGTGGGACACATCAAAGAGGGCCAGGGAGCAGCAGCTCATCCCTGGACTCCTGCTTCTCCCCAGGCTTCAGGAATCCAACTCTTTCCTTGAGTCTGGGCCATGCCCCACCATGACCCGTAAATCATCCCCATCCTATAAAGGTTCAGCTTGTTCACTCTTGCTATGACTGAAACACTAAGATGTTAACACCTTTTTAAAAATATTTTTTATTGATTCTTAACATTTTACATATTTGTGGGGTACATGTGATGTTTTGTTACATGCATAGAATGTGTCATGATCAAGTCAGGGTATTTGGGGTATTCATCACCTTGAGTATTTAGCATTTCTATGTGTTGGAAAGGGTTCAAGTCCTCTCTTCTAGCTACTTTGAAATACATAATACATTGTTGTTAACTATAGTCACCCTCCTCTGCTGTTGAACATTAGAACTCATATCTTCTATCTAACCATATGTTTGTACCTCTTGACCAACCTCCGTTCTCTCCCCTCCCACCCACACACCCTTCCAAGCCTTTGTATGTATCATTCTGCTCTACCTCCATGCGTTAACTCCTTTTTGGAGCGATAGAGTCTACAATCTTACAAACCTTGCTGTTCTTTAGTGAGAGGTTTAGAGGGGAAAATTACATTCCCATCCTCTTCCTAATGATTACTCAGCAGAAATGAAGAGCAGTTGCTATTAGTTTATTAATTATGCACCCTACTTTCTATATTTCTTTTTACCTATATTTAAATTTAAACAATACTGAATATAGTTTTGTATCCTGCTTTTAAACCCAATGTTATATCATTAACATATCCCATATTATTAAATATTTTTATAAGAAACATATTTTTCCTACTTTTTGATGTTATAAAACGTTCTGAAATCAGCATTTTCGAATATAAGTCTTTGCCCAAACCTTATAATCAGTTTTTATTTTACTTATTTATTTAACTTTTATTTTAGGTTCAGGGGTACAGATGAAGGTTTGTTACATAGGTAAACTTGTGCCATGGCGGTTTGTTGTACAGATTATTTAATTACCTAGGTATTAAGCCCGGTACCCAATAGTTATCTTTTCTACCCCTCTCCCTCCTCCTGCCCTCCACCCTCAAGTAGACCTCAGTGTCTGTTGTTTCCTTCTTTGTGTTCGTGAGTTCTCATCATTTAGCTCCCACTTATAAGTGAGAATTTGTGGTATTGGTTTTCTGTTCCTGTGTTAGTTTGCTGAGGATAATGTCTCCCTACTCCATCCATGTCCCTGCAAAGGACATGATCTTGTTCCTTTCCATGGCTGTATGGTGTTCCATGGTGTATATGTACCACATTTTCTTTTTTCAATCTGTCATTGGTGGGCATTTAGGTTGATTTCACGTCTTTGCTATTGTGAAGAGTGCTGTGATGAACATTTGTGTGAATGTGTCTTTATGGTACAATGATTTATATTTCTCTGGGTATACACCCAGTAATGGGATTGCTGGGCTGAATGGTAGTTCTGCTTTTAGCTCTTTGAGGAACTGTCATACTACTTTTCACAATGGCTGGATTAATTTACAATCCCAACAACAAGGTAAAAGCGTTCCTTTTTTTCCACAACCTCACTAGCATCTGTTGTTTTTTTAACTTTCTAATAATAAGCATTCTGGCTGGTGTGAGATGGTATCTCATTGTGGTTTTGATTTGCGTTTTCCTAATCAGTGATCGGTGATGTCAAGCTTTTTTTCATATGTTTGTTGGCGGCGTGTATGTCTTCTTTTGAGAAGTGTCTTTTCATGTCCTTTGCCCACTTTTTAATGGGATTGTTTGTTTTTTTTTCTTGCAAATTTGTTTAAGTTCTTGTTGATGCTGGATATTAGACCATTGTCAAATGCATACTTTGCAAATATTTTCTCCCATTCTATAGGTTGTCTGTTTACTCATGATCAGTTTTTAAAATGTATCATGCTTTCTGCTCTTAAAAAGTTCACATCTTGTTTGGGAGTGGGGGTGGGACAGGGAGAAAATGAGAAAAATAATTTTCTTGTAGGCGGTAGATTGGACAATGGAGATAGAATACCAGGTACAAAGGTGACCCAAATGGGGCAGTCTAAGCAGCGGTGATAGATTTGCCAAGATGTATTCAGACACACTCCCTTAAGTCCTCTGACAGTCAATGGTGTATATCTTAGACCTGACCCCGAAAGAGTGGAAAAAGTCTTACTACTCGAAGTGTGGCCTCACACCAGCAGCATCAGCAAACTGGGAGTTGTTTCAAATGCCAATCTCAGAACCCATCTGAGACCTTGATAAATTGTAGATAGCATCACTCTTATCCCATCCTAAGCCCTTCTGTTCTAATCAGCTGATAAGCCTGCATTTTTAGCTTACAACCTAATTTCCCTTTCCATCAACCCAGAACCCATGTTTGAAAATGCGTGAGCAGTTATTGCTATTATGATGATGACTATTATTACTATTACCTTGATTTTATGGTGCATATTTTCTTTTAAGAGCTGAGATAGCTTAAGAAACATTACATATCACTAATCCTTACAATGTTACTGTGAAATAGGTAGGTGGCAAATATGAACAAGTATCAATATTACGCTAAATCATACTTAAGTATATGGTGTGAAATTCTGAGTGATCTAATGAAAGCAATATCCTTTTGCTTCTGGTGAAGTATTTTAGTTTATATCTTTTATGGTAAATCTCTGAGGCTTGGTGACCTATTATGCTTTTCTCTCTCTTGCCAGTATAAATAATGTTTCTTTTGCATTTATATATAATTGGTTTAGGTATATTTTTGTTAAAATTCTAGGCCTGAAGGAGATTTCACAAACATGACCTCAGCAATGCCTCTTTTAGCACCACACATATGAGGAAAACAGAGGTACTTAGAATTATCAAATTGAATTGAAATCAAAGGCTAGACTTAAAACCAGTCAAATCTGGTTTGAGTCAAATCTGGCCTGAGACCAACTCATCTCTGTATCTTGCTGGTTACTCTATCCTGTTAGATACAAATTTTAAATCACTTGCCTTCATTATCACCGGTTCTATCATCTATTTTTTTTTTTTAAAAACAACTAATCTTTAACATTTTAAATAAACTTCTTGAAAGGAAATTTTATATTACCACGCAAATGGAAGACCAGTAAGTACTACTTGGTATAACATGAGGTAATACTAAAAATAAACACATGAAACCAAACAATGTTATCAAGTTTTAGTCTGTAGACTTTGAGCCTTGGGCCTGGCTCTCTGTTAAGAACGGGGATTTAGCAAGTACTGCAGTGGTGTTAAAGATATATTGGCACCAAACAGACTATCTTCTTGAGGCAACGAAGAGAATTAACAGAGTTACTACGGGATTATTTTTCTGACTTTGTAATTCAGTGTTATTTAGTGCCTACTTGTGGTACTGCCTAAAATCATTTCCTTTAATTCCCATAGTTTTGGACATTAATTCTCAGCTGTAACCAGAGTGGTCTACCTGCAATTCCTTCCAATTATTCCTACTTCTCCCACTAAATACTTCCTGCCTTGAACTGTTGTAAAGCTTCTCCCACCTGATGAGACTTCTAAAACCATCCGAACTTTTTCAGCCTTCAAGGTTGATCTTAAATTCCTCTTAAAGAAGTTCCTTAATTATCTGCGACAGCGGGAATCTCATCATCTTTTAAATTCCTTTTATAGTATTTAGTTCATATTTATCTTACACCAACTTAATGGCTCAGAATCTTGTGGGAGAACCTGTCTGTGTTATTAGTGAGGTGGTAAGCTTTCTGAGGCCAATGTGGCATCTTGATCTGCATCTCAGCACAGTGCCTCGCCAGTAACAGGTGTTCAATAAGTAACTTGCTTATTTGAGCTAACAATTCTCTGATCCTACTGCATTTATGACTTGACTATCCATTGGCCCACGTGGGTATCTACAGTAGATTGATAGCTCTGAGAGTTCTCATTTGACCTTGTCACTTGGTTCGGTGATATTACAATAGAAGTAGAAACTTTCAGCAGCCTATAAGTGAGAACGGTATGTTCCAATTTATTTCTGGTTTGACCTGGAAGTTATGGTTTGTGCTACTTGTGACTGTGGACAATTTTAGTGACCTTAGAAAAGCCCTGTCTAACTCAGAGAAGGTAAATGAAATCAAATTGAAACTTTGGGTTTGGATTCAATCTAGTAGCCCATTCATCTAGAATTCATAGAAAGCATTCCTGGAAGAGGCAAGGAAACCATCTTAGACCACCTGACATGGTTTTCATTATTTAAGACATCAGATCATGCTTCTTTCTTCAGCGTGCAATATTTTCATGCCTCCCTATCATGATATGATTACTTTTCAATTTAATCCTTCTCTTTGGGCTCTATTTGCCAGGTTAATTAACTGTATTTGTCGCATCCTGAAAGGTAATTGCTTCTTAGATTTGGATGTGATATTCCTCAACAGATCACCAAATTGACAAACACATTGCTGCCACTGAAATGTTGATATTTCACCAGGGTGAAATTGAAAGTACCAAGATCATTGTGTAAATACTAATACACTTTCTTTGTTCATAATCTTCTTTCCTGTTTGAAATCTTCTTTATGTATGGTTACACTTTGTAGTAGGATTTTTAAGGTACTTGATGACTGTCAAGAATTTCTTTACCAATACACTCTTTCTGCAGGGGTCTTGTTTTCATCTGTGAAATTTTCAAAAACAGGTAGAGTACATTTTAAACAATATCAAAGATTAGTGTAAAAGACCAGAACTCACATAGGAACAAAGGATGTCTAATCTAAGCAAGTAAATCCATAGTTCCTTTTTCTTATTTTTAGTTAGAGTTGTTGAGACTGTATTTTCATGGCCTTTATAAAATTGCCAGTATCTGTAGGAATGTTAAAGGGTTAATCTGTTTCATTTACTTAAATATTCCAAACCACGATAAAAACATTTTTGCATCTAAGAGGAAAGATTGTGGGTGAAAAACTGAAGATACATGATTTATCACTCCCCTCACAAATAAAATTTATTCATTGCATCCACCAGCCATCACACAGATGGTCAGAAAATTGGCTTTGTGTAGGGATGTGGATTCAGGCATGAATATTAATATGAGACAGATGTAAACGCATATTAATATGCATTTGCTTTGCATGGACTGACATTACAATATTTTCATTAAAGAAACTGCATTTGAAAAAGAAAGTATAGGTCACCTTTTACAAAGCATAAAATTGTATAGTGGAATGTATTTGTTGGCTCTGGAAAACTGCTGTTGATAAGAAGTGGAAATATTTATGTTGAATCTGTGGTTGGATGTTTACAACAGAAGCATCAGACCGATTTTGCTCCTCTGGATTAAAATTAAATGATATTTTCGAACTTTAGCCACACTGGGTACAGGCTGCCACTTGGGCAACCTAGGAAGCAAAGCCCTGTTTGGATATGATATGTGGACAAGTATAAATTATGAGTCTAAGAGAAACTATCTGGAATAATCCATTCACATCTAAGACACAAATTTTCAGTGTGAGGTTGCAGTGATGGCAGTGATTCATAAAAATATAAGATTTATGCAGGCACAGTACTTTGGGAGGTTTTTTTTTTTTTTTTTTTTTTTTCTGGTGCGGGACAGCATTTACGCTGACATCAGCGCCAGCATCTGTGCTCTGTTAGTATCTGCTTATGGTAGCATTGTGCTTCCTTCCCAAGTGGAAGGAGAGAACGTGATATTGTAAAAAGCTATTCACATGCTGCTGCTTTGTACTCACAAACCATTCACGGGGTGTTTTGCCACTAAAATATTGCTTACTGGAGAGAACAGCAGCTTTCTTCTGTTTGTGAATCCCTTTAAAACTGCTGTGTTGGCCCTTCAGACAAACATGATTACATTCCAGCACATGAACGTGCAAGTTAATAATTATAAATGATCTGTTATAGATTATTCACTTCAGTGGCTTCACTAATTCTTACAAAACCTCCATGAAGCTTCTGGATTCCATTCTCTAACCCTCATTTCTCCCCTCAGACCTCTTCATGCTTTTACAGCTGCCACCCATTCAACAAATTCATCTGGAAGTCCAGTGATGTGTCCAAAAAAGAGGTGGAATCTCCTACCCTCTGCATCCCCTAACTAGCGTGGTCTAGTATAGTAAGCATGAACTCTGGAGCAAGGAAGCTTTGGGTTTAAATCCTGGCTTTGTTTCTGACTGGCCATGTGAGGTAGGCAAATAATTTCACTTTTCTGAGCCTCAGCTTCTTGCTGGGTAAACAAGGGGATAATTTTACCAGTTTCCACAGTTATCTTTATGTATCAAAAGGGAAAACTTACAGAAAAGTGATCAGTATGTTTGACATGTAGCAAGTTCTTAGATTTCTTTCCACAGTTTTCTATTTCTTTCTTTTCTACTTCTCAGCTTTCTTGTCATTGTTTTCTATGTCTTCTCTTCTATTTCTGGCTCCCTAGGTTCTAAGCCTTCAAACTTGGAATGAATGACACCTTGGGCTTGGTGTATTGGGGATGCCATTTCTTCCATCACTCTCTTTACTCAGTTACTGTTCATTTCTGTTTCTTATTTATTTCACCCTCAAATTCTGCTTTAGCCTGTACTATACCTCTCCTGATATTTTGTTACACAATGGTTTCATAACTGGCGTCCCCATGTCCTCATCTAATCCATGGGACAGGTTGACTTTCCCCAAGTATAGCACTGGTCAGGGGTCTCCTTTATTTAAAATCTTTCAGTGAAATCCTAATCCTTAATTGGCAGCCAGGGTGTTGCTAAGCCTCTAATCTACTCTTTCAGGCCAGTGTCTGTCTTCTTGAGGCACAGCTGTAGGGCTGTAGCTAAGTGTGCTTGTCCACTTTTTCTCAAACCTGCTCTCACCTTCCTGCGTTGGCCTTTGCTTGGATTCCATCCGGGAGAGTGCACCCCTGCACACCCCCAGATGGTGAATTCCTTCCCATTCAAATAATTCATCTTCCAGGAATTTGTTTTCACTGCACACACATAGTATTTGGTTTTAGTCCAACAGATGTGTGATGGTTAATTTTATGTGTCCACTTGGCTGGGCCACAGGATGCCCAGATATCTGGTTAAACATTATTTTTGGGTGTGTCTGTGAGGGTGTTTCTGGAACACATTACTATTTAAACTGGTGACCTGAGTAAAGCAGTTTTCCCATCCCAGTGTGTGGCTGAACATCATCCAATCTGTTGAGGGCCTGAAGAGAACATAGAAGTATTCTGTCTGCCTGACTTTCTTGAGTTAGGACTTCAGTTTTCTCCTGCCCTCAGACGGGAATTCATACCATTGGCTTCCCTGGTTCCTAAGCCTTTGTACTTTGACCGAATGACACCATTGGGTTTCCTGGGTCTGAAGCTTGCAAATGGCAGTACAAGGGACTTCCCAAGTCTCCATAATCATGTGAGCCAATCCCTCATAATGAATTCTTTCTATCTTTATATCCTATTGATTCTGTTTGTCTGGAGAACGCTGACTAATACAAAATACTTGTTGAAAAATTTCACAAGCACTTTCATAGCCCTCTAATTTATTCAACCTTTATTACAACTCAATCGTGCATCCATTCTATAGATGAGGAAACTGAGGCACAGAGAGTAGGTACTTCTCTTGGTCACATGGCTGTTAGGTGGAAGATTCAAGATTCTAACCCAGAGAGTTAGTTTGGCTGCAGAATCGGTAATATTAGCCTCGTGCGTTCTGGGCCATGCTGCTTCTCAACTTCAAAATTTTAAATATTTCATGTGTCTTCCCACCAGTCTTGTTCCTATTAACATATTACTACAGTTCTCTACCAAACCATCCATTAAACAAAAAAGAAAACACCAACAAGATATCTTTTGGCTGGATTATTGAATCATTTAGCTTTCTTTGACATATTTGAGTCAGAAGATTAAAACCAATGTTTTTCTGAAAAGCTATATATGTCTATATATTCATATATATTTAATGCAATGTATATAAAATACAGTGTAAAATAATAAAATATATATATCAGATATTTCTTCATATATTTGCATATTATATGTTCTTCAAGGACTGATATGATAAAATATTTTGACTCTGGTTCTATAATTCTTATGAATCCTTTACACAAGTAGTTCATAAACTGCAGATTTTTAACAAGATGGGACATCTTGCATTAAGCAGGCGAAGAATCTTCCTGTGCCTTTAGGCACTCAGTAGTTTCTGGGTAGAAAACAAGCTTGTTTTTCTCACTGCCTTATTTTCAGTGTCTAGCATATTGCCCAGAATATGGCTAGTAAACAAATGCTCAAAGAACTATTCTATTTCCTCATGTTGTTCTAAGTACTCTTAGTAATAAGTTATTTATATGTTAATGTATTCCTGCATGTTTGTTATGATCACCCTTGGTGTGGCTCCTAAAGTTCCAATACAGAGTTCTCCATCTAGTCACTTCCAAAGAAACAAAGGAATGCATCTTTATTTCCCACTTGAGGAAGGCTGAGCATCATAGCAAATAGAGCCCAGGGTGATTATAGAATATATTTAATAGGTCCCCTGACCCCACTTCTCTCCATTTGTACAGGCATCCATTTTTGAAAGCAGGAGCTCCTAGTCAGGGACATGAACCCGTCAGGAGATTCACAGATAGGCTTTGGGGTCCACAAGATTGCTATAGTTGTGTACAGAATTTTCGTGAATTTTTTTGGGGGAAGAGACTCCACAGATTTTTTTCAAAAGAATTTCTCATTTTATCCTCATTTGCCTTTTTAAATAATAAAAGTAATATATTCACACTATAAAAATTCAAACTGTACAGAGCATATCAACTAAAAAAATTCAAGAGCACAGAAGTATATCAAATACAAAGTTAGAAGCCCTTTTTCTTTACTTTTCACTCTTTTCATCCTCAGTTGCCCTCCTTATAAGGGGATCAAACTGTCATTCTATTTGGCAGTTGAGTTTAGTAATATAAGTACACATTTCTCTATCAGTATATATATGTATCTTCTTAAAACTTTATTTTGCAGTAATTAGAGATTCACAGGCAATTGAAGAAAAGGAGGTCCTGTGTTTACTCCAAAGGTAACATCTTGCATAACTATAGTTCAGTACCTAATCAAGAAAACTGACATTGATACAATCCACGAGCTTATTGAAATTCACCAGTTTTACATGTACTCACATGTGTGTGCATGTGTGTGCATGTATGTGTTTGTAACTCTATGCAATTGTATTACATGCAGTTAAGAGTAACCACCAACATAGCCAAGGCATAGAACTATTCCATAACCACAGGGATTCTTTCTGCTACCCCTTTTATAACCACAGCCACCTCCCTCTCTGCCATTTCTAATCCTTGGCAACCACTAATATTCCACTAATACGGTCTTCATCTCTATAATTTTATTTTAAGAATGTTATATAATGGAATCATATAATTTGCAGTCTTGAGATTCACTTTTTTTTTTTTAACTCAGTGTTGTCCCTTGAGAGTCATCCAAGCTGTTAAGTGTATCAATAGTTCCTTTCATTTTATTGCTGAACAATATTCACAATTGGGATGGACCATAGTTCGTTTAGCCATTTGCCCACTGAAGGCCATCTAAACTGTTTCCAGTTTTGGGCTATTACAAAAAAGCTGCCATGAACATTAGTTTACAGGGTTTTGTGTGGATGTAAGTTTTCATTTCTTGGGGATAAATGCCCAACAGTGCAGTTGCTAGATCACATGGTAAGTGCATGCAGCTTTACAAAATGCTGAAAAACTATCTTGGGGTCCATAGCTTTCTCACAGGTTATCAAAGGCGGCTGTGACTCTAAGATGGTTGAACCAAATTGACATGACCCAAATTTGGCCTGGGACCCAGGATAAATTTGCTTGAAATTGTTAAATAAGGAAACTGCTCTCTTTTCAGTCTTTCTTCTGCTACTCATAGGCATGTCATACTAAAACTTGAACAAGTTCTTTGATTACATTTCCTTGTTATTTACAACTCTGGTCCTAACTCCTTCTATTCATCTTCCAATCTTCTCAGCATTGATTATCCGCAAAAGAAATCAGTTTCAACTCTTGCTTTCTAGGATTTTGGCTGAATTTGTCAAACTATTATTATTTATTTACATCATTGACATTCCACCACTGATTGTTAGTGTCTTCTCTGTTAATTCTGTGTTTGATAGAAAGTTAAGCTCTGTCTACTTGCTCTCGCAGTGCATTCCCAGGTCCTTTTAGTGCAGCTAATTGAAACCCAATATTAACTATTATCCTTTTTGATGATGGTAAAATTTAAAAGAAATCAGCTCTGCTTAGGTTGGTGGTATGAGGTGTATTTTCTAGAAAAGAGAAAGATGATGATGAAAATTGATAAAACCAAAATGATGCAGGTTTAGAATTTTTTCTAAGTTAAGTCTTCATGGGTGCTTCATTACATGTAAGTCTATATGGTTCCATCTGAGGCTGGGATCCAATGTCCAACCATACCTTGTCATCCGAATTGGACAACTTACGCTCTGGATAGTACTTTCAATTTGCTGCAGCTGATTTTTATCAGATCGTCATCCTCACAGATAATCTAGCCTGACAGCAAGTCTTCTACTTCTAGGCATTTTTTCTTTTTTCTTGATCTTGGCTAAAACCTGACTAGATTCCAGTGATTGTGAGGAAACTGCAGAAAGGGTCTTTGTCATTTTCTTATTTTCTCTTTCTTTTCAGTTAATGTTTACTGAGAGCTAATTAAGTGCCAAGGATGGTGCTGAGCATTTTGAGTGCATTAACTCATTTAATATCTACATCAACCTTAAGCACTTAGCCCATGGCTGTCTTATCTGAAGCTTCCCATCCCTGTAAAACAAGGGTCCCCAACCCCCAGGCCACGGACTGGTACTGGCCCATGGCCTGTTAGGAACCAGGCCACACAGCGGGAGGTGAGCATGGGCAAGTGAGCATTCTGGCCTGAGCTCTGCCTCTTGTCAGATCAGTGAGGGCATTAGACTGTCATAGGAGCGCAAACTCTATTGTGAATTATGCTTGTGAGGGATGTAGGTTGTGCACTTCTTATGAGAATCTAATGCCTGATGATCTGAGGTGGAATAGTTTCATCCCAAACAATTCCCTTCTCCCACTGTCCATGGAAAAATTGTCTTCCGCAAAACCAGTCCTTGGTGCCAAAAAGATTGAGGGCTGCTGCTCCAAAACCTGTTGACTGGTATTCCCAGCACACTGAATGCTCAAGGCCAGTGGGTGGCTCTCTGGTGTGCTGCGCTTCTCAGCCTCACTCAGCTGAGGGATTAGCTCAGGAGGGCTGGTTGAGTTTGTTCCCAATCTGTTTTTCAAATGTGTGGTGGTGTTGAGATTATATGAATTTATTAAATATTATATACAATAATGATATATGAATGGGGAAGGAAGAAGTATTGTTTTCATGAAAACCAAGTGGAAAGTTTCAAAGGTCTTGGTAAGGAAAGTCATTAAACAAGTTGCTCTTAACTTTAGTGTGGGGAAAAAGTAAGAAAATCTGGAAGGATTTTGCACTTAGGTTGTTTCACAAGTGTTTGTATATTCTTGTTCCTCCTTAAAAAAATGTAGAGCTGGAAATTGTAGATACATTATGGGTATGGTTTATGCAAGAAAGATGACCCTTTAAGATTTGTATCCCCCCCGACAAAAAAAAGCATTAGTACTATTTCGAAAGCTTAGTGAATGTTCACTGATGTGTTTTTAGTTATTGTAAAATGTTTTAGGTATATTTATATCATTTTGGGACTCCTCTTTTAACGATATTATGACCACTTCCAGGACTGAATTGTGCAAAATAAGGAGGCTGCAATATTACCATTGCATTTTATAAAAAGGAAACTGAAACTTAGAGAAGTTATGTACCTTGTATTCTTTTACCAGACAATTCCATGATACACCATGGGATACTGCAAAACTGAGATTGGATATACATTCCTTAAATGTCAGAAAATTGCTTGATTCTGTATCAAGTTTTTTTTAAAACCTTAAAAAATATTAACATATTATATGCATATTGGTGCTTAAAACCATTTTGATGGTGGTGATAAATCTAAAGCATGGTAATATTTTAATTAAAATACTCAGGAATTTAAAATACTGAATAGAGAAAAAAGCAGATTACAAACAGTATATATAATGTAAATCAAATTTTTGGGAGAGTTGTATACATATATACATATATATCTTTATCTAATTTGGGGGAGAATTATGTGTGTATATTTGTGTGTGTGTATACATACATATATAATGTACATTTTAGATTTATTATCACCATCAAATACATATATCTCCATGTAAAATAGACCAAAAGGATTTGGTCTATTTCATTATACCAAGTATTAATGATTGTTTTTATTTCTGAATTGTGAGAGGAGAAATTACTTATTTCTTCTGGTTTTCTGTGTTTTTCAAAATGTCCTCTATGTACACATAATATTTTTACAATCATTCAAAATGTCTTGCAAACCAATCATGGCCTGGATTTCTTCCCTTTCCCCTTTCCCCTAAAAATATGCTGTTTAGCCTATTATTGCAGTCACCTTAATAATGGGGACATGAAGTCAGGGAAAGAGAAGGAAGTTTTGACAATATTTTCTCTTTGTCTGGCCTTTTGGACAAATTGCTATATAAAACAGGCTTCCATTCTGACCTGCTTTTCTGTGATTCCTGACAATTCGTCTCAGATGTTTTTCTCCTGGGTCTACCAGTGCCTTATCAGTACTGCGTTCTGAAGAATTGTATGCAGTATGGGTTGATTTAACAGAGCTTCTGTCATCCCAGATCTCTATTATGTGTAAGATTATAAGAAGTCTCCTGTCTTGTGACCTGGAATGGCCCAGCTAGAATGAATAATTCACCGTATAGTCTTTTCCCTTCAACTATTTATCCTTTACCTTTTTAAAGTTGAAGGTTTCTAACAAATGCAAAAAAACCATAGGTAACAAGTTTTCAGATTTCATTTCTCATACACCTTTAGTAGATTCCTGAACTGTATAAATGTGCAAATGAAAGCTGTCTCTCTCTATCCACTTGGCTTTCTCTGTGCAATTCACTTATGTTTCTGTCTTTTCTTTTTCATGTAACAATCGCTGATGTGAGGATGAACTGTAATGTTACTTATCTGGAATCTAACTGAGTCAGGTATGCCTGAGGAATGCAGTGATTAGGTATGTTGTGGGGAGTGTTTTTATGTGAAAAAAAATTTTTAAAAATCAGCATTAGTGGAAAAATTGCCAGCTGGTACATAAAGCTTTTAGTTAAAAAACAAACAAAAAAGCTTTCAGTTATAGTTTTCCACAGGAACATGATAATTTATTAAACTTTAACAATTTAATCAAGGAATCAGGGATGGTGGGGGGCCTCTGTGTGAAGTATAGAAAAAAAAAACCTCTCTGAGGTTTGGTGCAATTTTCTTGCTTTTAATCTGGAGCTCAGGGTGTTTCCAATCATCCTAGCTTCACAGTTGGGAGTTTTTCCTTCGTGTTCTCAGAGATTGTAAAAGGAATGATAAAACAGCTGTTATCAGGCTGTGGGACAATCTATGTCTTACCTCACCACAATAGGAGAGTGAGGTACAGATGTTGTTTAATAAAGAACTTAAGAGACGAGGTCAGCCTGCCCAGCCGGGATGAATACAGGCTGTAATTACTCCAGGAGAGAACACAGGTTGTACCTCTAGGAGGATTCTCTATGACATCTCTGGCTTTTCTGCCTGAGACTTCTGAGAGGCAAGAATAATGATGTCCGTGGGTATATATTGATGTGTGTATGGGCAAACAGGGAGGGTGGCAGGTGGTAGATTTGAGGGTCACACAATGTTTTATTAACTTTTCCTTTGTCTTCCAAATTTAAGACACTTGTGGCATAAGAATAGTCCTGAGAGTCCAGTCTTTGACTTTACTTGAACAATTCAATACTCACTGCTAATCCACCTGCCAATCAACAACTCAGAAGTAAATGGGAAATGTGCGAGGATGAATGATGTTCATTATAGAGTTTTCATGGGCAGAGAACAAGAGTTCACTCAGATGATCTCTCTGGACAACATCTGAGAACTTTTGCTCAAAATAATCTGATCCATGAAGCTTAATTCTACTCTAAGTATAGCAGGTGACAGAAGCTTCCCAACCACCCAAGTGCAAGGCTTGATCCCTTCCAATGACTGAACACTTTTTGCACTTTGGTGGATGAACAAATTACATATGAGTGTAATATCTGTAATGAAAAGAGTCTCAGGAGATGAGAAAAATCTCATTTTTCATAAAGTACTATCAATTTTGTCTACCTTTTTAATGGTAAAAGTGAAATATGCTGATTACAAAAAGAAAGAAAAAAATGAAGAGAATAAAGTATCTCTGCATTGTAATGCCATCATCCAATGGTAATTCTTGTTAATATCTTGGTGTAGGTTTTTTTGTACTGTTTCTTAAGCATGTGTAAAGCACCCCTTACACATACACTTACATTGTTTTATGATAATGAGATAATCACATCCATATTGTCTGATAATCTGCTACTTTCACTTGACAATACACCATGGTCATTATTTCATGTCAATACATTAAGCGTATGTCATCATTTTTCATAGCCACGTGGTACTCAATGGTATGGATCTATTGTTATTTACTTGGCTGTTTCCCTACTAATAGACATTTCATTCGTTTTTACTGTTTTGCTATTATAACAAATTCTTTTTTTTTTTTTTTTGAGACAGAATCTCACTCTGTTACCCAGGCTGGAGTGCAGTGGCATGATCTTGGCTCACTGTAGCCTCCACCTCCCGGGTTCAAGAGATTCTCTTGCCTCAGCCTCCCGAGTAGCTGGGATTACAGGCACACACCACCATGCCTGGCTAATTTTTGTATTTTTCGTAGAGATGGGGTTTTGCCATTTGGCCAGGTTGGTCTTGAACTCCTGACCTCAAATGATCCGCCTGCCTTGGCCTCCCAAAGTGTTGGGATTACAGGTGTGAGCCATTGCACCTGGCCTCAAATTCTATGATGAATACCTTTGCAATACTTTTTAAAAAACATTTGACAAATTATATTAGGAAACATAGTTTCTGGAAAAAAAATTAATACTATAGCTAAACTGTCATCAAAAGATGTTAAACTAATTTATATTCTTGCCAATAGTGTATGGGAACGCCTGTGTTCCTTGAAACTCTTGCCAACATTAGATTTTGTGTTTTTTTTTTAAAAACTAAATTACTCTGTTAGATTAAAAATATTATCGTTTGTTTTTCTGATTTTCATTTATTTTCTTACCATACAATTGTAAGAAAATATTTTTATATGCTTGTTGCCATTTTTATTCTTTCTCTATGGTCTGCCTCTTCATAACTTTTGCTCACTTTTTTCTATATGGTTGTTTATATTTTCCTTATTGATTTTTAAGTTTGTTATATATTAAGCTTATTAATTATTTTGTCATTAATTCTACCTTATAAGTCTCAGTTTGTCTGTCAATTGTTTTCTAAAACTTTGTGAGTGATGTTTTGGATCAAGCAGAAACTTTAAAAATGATATGTAATCACATTTATCCATCTCTTCCCTTCATAAGTTCTACTTTTGGTGTAATTCCCAGTACAAGATTACATCAATTTCTCTTATATTTTCTTATAATACTTTTATTATTTATTTGTTCCTATTTGAATCTTTAACTGGAATGTTTCATGGTATACAGCATAGGTCAAGAATTTAATTTTTTTCTCTGTAAATGGTTAGCCAGGTTCTCCATTATTATTTGTTGAATTTTCCTTGATTTCTTTATTGTTTTGAGATACTTTCTTTATCAGATTATTAATTCTGATACGTTATGGGTCTATTTCTGAATTTACTGTTCTATCAATCCATTGATTCTGGTGCCAGTACCATGCCCTTTCAAAAACTGTAACAGAATATATTGAGTAACTGGGAGGCATATCTTTTTGTCTATTTAGCCATTACATTACACCACATTTCCATAGCAGTTATGAGCATGAGTTTAGGAGTTAAGATTGCCTGGACTTGAATCCAACCCCATTACTTACTAAATAAAATCACAGTGAAATTATCCAACTGTCTCTTAAATAACTCATGCATTTATTTCTTCCCTTGTAAAATCAAGAAAATAATACTTAGCTCACAGAGTTGTTGTGACAAGTGAAATAAAGTAAAGCTCTTAGTGCAGGGTCTAGAATATAGTATGCTCCACAATCATGGTTAGTTCATAATGGAAAGAATTTAGGACATGGTCCTTCTTATGATTTTGCCTATGACTTCATTGGAGAGATTAGACATAGATGTGAAAAGGGAGATGATAATACACAGTAAGGTAAATACTCACATTTCAGCCCTTATTCCTAGGAGGAGGCCGACTCGGGGCCACTATAGCAGGTACAGAGATGTGGTAAGGTGGCTGGCTACTCAAGCCAGATATTTCAGGCAAGTGGGGCCTTGGTTTGGTAACTCTTGTCCAGGAATTGATTCTCAGCTTTTGTGTTCCCATTGATCTGGAGTCAGTTGAGATTTGGAGTACCAAGTTACATCCACTAAACATATGTTTTGAGTGTTATCTGATCCGAGATGTTGCACAACCCTAATTAAACAGGGCTGACTTTCAGATCATATGCCCTGTCGAGAAAGTGTAGAGACCTGTTTTCTGCTGGCTAGTTTTTTATTCGTTTGTTTTTGAGATGGAGGCTTGCTATGTGGACCAGGCTGGAATGCAGTGACTATTCACTAGCGTAGTGATAGCTCACTGTAGCCTGAAACCCCTGGTCTCAAGTGATCCTCCCACCTCAGCCTCCTGAGTAGCTGGGACTATAGGCATGAACCACTGTGCTGGTTGCTGGCCATTTTTATAAGCACAGCACAAGTCCTCCTCCCCATTTTCTCCATCTACCAATCACTATGATGTCCAAGTTTCCCAAATCAGATGGGCGGTGCACACTGCAGGTGTTCAGATGCAGTTGTAACTTACCTGGTACCCTCTCCCTCATGGAATCTGGGTCATCTACATTGTTTATGGTATGAATTTCCTTTGACTATAGGGCTTGCCTTCAATGCCCTATGTGACTCTAAAATGACTTGATATGACCTACTTATTAGACTCCGTTTCTGTTCCTCAGCTATTTCCTATGCCAGCCTCTCATCCTGGATTAATTATGCCTGCACCCTGAAATAGAGTAATTCTTTCAGTAACAGGAATATTTATTTATTAATACAGTGTTTATCCATCATTCACTATTTTTTTTTTGAGAGGGAGTCTTGCTCTGTCGCCCAGGCTGGAGTGCAGTGGTGCGATCTCGGCTCACTGCAACCTCCACCTCCTGGGTTCAAGTGATTCTTCTGCCTCAGCCTCCCCAGTAGCTAGGATTACAGGCACCCACCACCACGCCTAGCTAGTTTTTGTATTTTTAGTAGAGATGGGGTTTCACCATGTTGGCTAGGCTGGTCTCGAACTCCTGACCTCAAGAGATCCACCTGCCCCTGACTCCCAAAGTGCTGGGATTACAGACGTGAGCCACTGCACTTGGCCGTCCCTCATTCACTACTGAAAACGCATTGGCAAATTTATATTCTTTAGCCTTCTTTTTCCTTTACCACACACAGACCTCTCTTCTGTCGATACATCTCTCCTTTATATTTATTCTCAAATACAGTTGATTAGGTTAGAACTTTCATTCCCTACATTCTAGCTGTTGAACTTGTTGGATTCCTAAGTCTATGCAGCAAGCCATTTACATACCAAGTCTTACAACCACTGAATATGAATATGTTAATCCCTTATATGCCAACTTTTTCTACCTTCAGTTTCAGTGGGTGGTTGTTTCCTGATGCTGTCTCCAAGTTCGGAGGGTGTGGACATTTGAGTACAGCCCCCCAAGTGAGTAGAGTGACTTCTTTTATGTTACTAAGTGGAATCTTGTGCTTGCATCCTAGTTCCATTTTCCTGGGGTGACACAAGACAAGGGAGTTACAGCTTTTCACATCTAGTGTTATCTATCTATATCATAGTAACAGGCTTTATTTTCTTTATTTATTTTTTTGAAACAGAGTCTGTTTCTGTCTTCCAGGCTGCAGTGCAGTGGTGTGATCTTGGCTTAGTTCAACCTCTGCCTCCTGGGTTCAAGCAATTCTGTCACCTCAGCCTCCAAGGTAGCTGGGACTACAGGCACCCACCACCATGCTTGGATAATTTTTAGAGGTTTTTTTTGTAGAGACAAGGTCTCACTATATTGTCCAGGCTGGTCTCAAACTCTGTTGTCCAGGCTGGTCTCGAACTCTTGGGCTCAGCGATCTGCTCATCTTGGCCTCCCAGAGTGCTGGGATTACAGGTGTGAGCCACCATGCCCAGTCTGGGCTTTATTGTTTTAAACTGCTGTAGAAAGATACAATCACTGCTAAGCCATTACCTATATATTTATCACCTACTATTCATTATAATGCCTTGTGTTCTGACAGTGTTATCAGAGAATTTTTCAGGCATCTACTGGATGAATGACATTGGGAAAGGCACTGTCTGGGGTTCTTATTTAGAAAGAAGCATCACAAAGAAGGCAGGAAGGGTGACTTTTTCTCTACAGCCCACCGCTCTACGCTTCATTGTGGTTTAGGTTAACAAGTTGTTGTAATTGCTCATTTTGTCCCCTAGACCCTGTTAGGATTTCCTAGAAATATGAGTGTATTTGTCATGTGTTTTAGATGTGCTCAGTGCAATATGGCCTCTAGATGAATTTGCAAATGTAATAAGGAAAGATAGTCCCTCCCTTTTTATTTTAACTTTAACACACAACGAAAAGCAAGAAACACTGGTACCTTGCACCAATGATTTGGAAAGCAGCAAAGCTTTTTGAGAAAGGAGAAAGAAATTACATGTGTGCCATCTGTGTATATGTGTGCATTTCAAGTGGCATAAAAACTTCTACTTCCATTTTAATATGTATGCTGTAGAACTTAATATGAGAGTTGTAAACATTTCTAGACTTATTAGCTGAAATAAACTTAGCTTACTTTATTACACATGATGTGCTGAAATTTCTGGTGAGGCCTTAATATTCTCTTCCGGGGATAGTTTCTGACTTCCTGGCTTCTGATCAGAATAGATTCTGAATTCTCACTTTTCCTGGTCTTTGGATTCAACAGTCATCTTAAGTCTTACAGTGTAGATGTAGCTGTGCTTTACAATCACCCTGTTGGGCTAGTGGGTCTGAGGTGTCTGTCTATGTCAGCACACACTATATATCTTTTGATCCTACTTTCTTTTGGCCTCTGGGGTATCTGTTGTTACAGAATGGAGGCCTGCTAGATACTCAAAAATGACAAGTCTACCATAATCTCTTTGAAGTTCTGAGTACTTCTTTTACTGTGAAAATGATGATGGCTTTAGTTACAAGTCATTTCTCATTCTTTGCTCAAAGTATTTTAGCGGAGTTTGAAGCTACCCAGGTAGAGGAATGCCATGACATATTCTTGAACCCTGAGAAGAATTCACATTGTATCAAGGACAGAAGCAGGTTAAGTTATTGGACAAGGCACTTCAGGGCAATGGAACCTACTTTGTATACACAATAGTCATTACTGTCACTAATAATATTGAAAAGAAATGTCAGTGTGCGCAATCACACCATTTTACATTGTATCCAGGTATTTCTTAGACTTTCATTTGCACGATGTATGTTTTTTTGTGTGTGTCCTCTTATTCAACATAGGCAGAGGAGATACCATTGCCTAGTTTGGGGAGGCATCCTGGGGTACTGGAAAGAGCATATGACTGAGAACCAGAAAGACCTGGGGTTGGATTCCATTTAAACTCCTTTATTGACTTAGTAGTAAATATGAGCAATTTATCCTTATCACTGAATTGGGGGTTATAACACTGGGGTTCCAGAGAGCAGACAGAAACCTTACCAGTTCTAGTAACAAAGATAATTTAGTATTAAAACATGTTAACCGGGTAATAGAGAAATGAAAAGATAAAAAACAAACAACTAGATATAATGGAGGTGATCGTGCAGGAGGCAGCTACCACTTCCCAGCTGAGGAAACGGAAGACAGAAGTTGAGATTACTTAGAACTCAGAAGATTGGAGGAGAAGGGTCTTGCAGAGCTGGGACGCAGGTCTCTGAGGAGGGTGTGTGGTCTGGCTGGGCTGGTGTCCAGAGGTGGCACAATGAGGCCGGTTCAGCGAGTGTTAGAAAAGCTGCACACTTGAATCACTGCTGCTACTGGAATGAAAACTGCTACTGGAAGCTGGAATGAGCTGCTGCTGTCAGGGCTAAGAAGTATTGCTGAGATGCTGCTGACAAGAATAGGAAGTAAAACAAGAAGGATCAAAATCCCTCTTACTCCTTTAGCGTCGTGGTCTCTTTGGCGCCCCCTCTTGGCAGAGCCTAATGGAGCCTCTGGCAAAGCGGAAATGACGTGGTCTGCAGAGTTCCAGAGTTGCAGCCCCAGTATCTTGTGAGCAGAGTAGAGAAGCTGGTTTTAAATTGAGAAACCCTCACTAATAACCAACACGGCGAGATATCATCTACTCTACAGATTGGTTATCATTTTATTCATTACTATTATTAAAATTTATGTGAAGAATCTAGTATTGCGACTGGCTCATAGTAAGGACTAAAATTCATCAGTTTTTTTCCATTTTTGTTAGTTTACAAAATCTTCTACCAGCCAGTTGTAGTTATTGAGGATGGCCAGTTCCACTTTATATTCTGATTCCTCTATTTTGACCCCAACCCCAGACTAGTAGCATTCACGTGTAGGAACTGGTACTGGTGGCTCTGGAATTTATTGATTATTAGCTATGAACGTTGGGCAAATTAATGAAGTTCTCTAAACCTTAGTTTACATTACATGAGATAACATATGTACAGTCCTTAACTTAAAGCCTGGCAAATAGTAGTTTAAAAATGTTAGCTGCCATTATTGTTATCATCACCATCATCATCATCACTATTTAATGGGTATAGAGAATTAGCAACAATAGTCTAAACTTAACATACAACATTTGAGAAGCCAGCTTTCTTCAAAATCACAAATGATTACCTTGGTTCTCTGAAATGGAATCATTATAATAAAAAGTTAACACAGTTCATTTTCCTTTATAGAGATCTCCCGCATTTTTGGTTCTTCGAAAGATTTCCATTTTTCTAATCTTTTAACTGATATTCTGAAAGAAGCCAATATTACCAATTATGTTTTGCATTAAAGGATACTGAGGTCTGAAGTCTCTCTGAGACATTCCCTGAGTCATGCATATGTTTGTAAAAAGGCCTGGAAAAGATTCAAGAATCCATCACACCGTTATCAGGGACTCTTGATTTCTGAAGCATTCCTGGCTCTCACTTGCTCAGGAATGTGGAGACGGTCCCTAGAAATTCAGCATGAGTGTTCTGCATGGTAATGTGGTACATCACTGCTAGGTCCTGAGGCAAGCTGAGGACATCCTGGGTTGTATGCATTATGCATGAGAGGGTGTAAGAAATAAAGGATCAATCATCTTCTCCCTCAGATAACATTGATCATTTACTACACATTATTTGGCTGGGCTCTGTGCAAATTTATTTTCTCCAATGAGAACGAGAAGCAGATTGCCTGTTTTCTTAATGAGCAATGACATCAATCTAGCCAAATCTATCAATGCATTGGATTGGATGGCTCTCTCTCTCTTTCTCTGTCTCTTTCCCCTCCTTTCTTGTTTCTCCTCAGCCCCCTCTGTCATAGTTAGAAGAAACACGGACAGCTTCTGAAGAGTGTGCCAGCTCCTGTGAGGGTGGTGACAGGGTGGGAAAATTGGGTCTAATTCAGGGTGATGAAAAGTCTCTTTCTCTCTTTTTTTCTTTTTAATTTAAAGCAGTGTTTCACTCTCCATTTTTCCAGATGGCATATTCTGAGGGGCTGATCTGCAGAAAAGGCCAAGTGAAAAGTCACCCAATAATGAGAAAGGAGGAAGATGGCATGTAGAATGCATGAATAGGTAATGATGCTAGGACTCTGAGCAGGCTGTGATGGCACAAGCAGTCACTGGGAAAAATGGCAAACAGCAATCAGAAAATGTTATTACAAGTTAGACAACACAAATGACTTTTAATAACAATAGAATCAACATGTAGCATCCAATGAGAAATTGGAGTTGAAGCTTGTCTTCTGTTGATACAGTGTTCTTTTCATTGTGGTAGCAATAACAGGCTGTTGGAAGTAATGGTGTGATACAAGATTCAAGAAGAGACTGAGATGTCTTATTGGGGCACATTCCCACCCTCAGCCAGACAAGTGTCTGCTAAGAGAGGCAGGGGCTTTGAAGTATTGACTAGCTGAGGTTGGGCAACTTAGGAATTGGTGAAGCAGACTACTTATGGCAGATCAGGGCTGGCATGGGGTCCTGGCAGAATCAACGCCATTGCAAGCTCAGTTTGCAGGGAAACACCATGCCTAAGGGAGAGTGGAGATTGCAGGTCCCAGTTTAGGCAGACGGTAGACCAAGAGGGATCCCAACTGTGATGGCTAATTTTATGTGTCAACTTGACTGAGCTAAGATATGCCCAAATAGCTAATTAAGTATTATTTCTGGATGTGTCTGGGAGGTTGTTTCTGAAAGGGATTAGTGTTTGAATCAGTAGATTGAGCAAAGAAAATCTCCTTCACCAATGTGGTTGGGTATCTTCCAATCCATTGAGGGCCCAAATAGAACAAAAAGGTTGAGGAAGGGCAAATTTGCTCTCTGCTTGGGCCGGGATATCCATCCTCTCCTGCCCTCAGGCATGAGTGCTGTTAATTCTCATGCCTTTGGATTTGGACTAAATTACACCACTGGCTTTCCAGGTTCTCCAGCTTGCAGATGGCAGATCATGGGACTTCTCGGCCCACAGAATTGTATGAGCTAATTTTTGTGACAAATCTTTCTCTCTCTCTCTCTCTCTCTCTCTCTATATATATATATGTATTTGTTGCATTTCTCTGGAGAACCCTGGCTAATACACCAATAGAAGAGGGGACTATGCCAACAGGTAGATGAAGTACAGAGACAGGGCAACATCTTGGAGGTCCCGTCAACAAATGGCAGTGGCTTGGGCCCAGAAGGAAGAGTTGTGAGAACCAGACAGGGCACGCATCCTAGGCAAAGGCCAGACTGGTAGGACACAAGATCTCCTACATTATAAATTTCCCATTTATACTGTAGCACACCCACTCCCAGTGTCTCAAAGTTACAGAGAAAGAAACATTTTTGAAACTGCTAGAAGCCCATCAGTCATGAACCATGATTGCACATGGAATCAATGATGTAAATTGTGAAACATAAGTCTTGGTTCTATTTATTTTGCAGAAGTATAAATATGGTGAATTTTCACCAAGCTGAAAATTAAGGACAAAGAAGAGCCGGGGAAGGGCATGTCATGGAGTGCTATATCGCTACTGCATCGGGCTTGCTTCCCAACCTGAAGGTTATCAGAGCTGAAGCTCAGGAACAGGGCCAAGGGAGATTCAGTTACAACAAGATTTCAGTGGAGGAGGGAAAGGAGAGACTGGGGGGTTTCAGAGGCTTAGCTATAAGAATAGCTCACTGCATGGCAGACACTGTGAGGATTTTCCCATGCATTCAGTGTTCTTATCATCCTTCTTTTCTTTTTTTCTCTTTCTTTTCTTTCTCTATTCCTTTTTTTGTGTGTTACAAATGAGGAAACAGTAACATAGAGATGTAAATGTACTCTCCCAAGATGACACAACTGGCAGATAGAGACCTGATCTATAAACTGTTGAGTCCAGAGCCTGGTCTTGTAATGACTGTGCCACATGGCATCTCAGTAATCTGATCTGGGATGTTATATCTGAGCCAGACCCTGTTCAGAGACTGCCCTGAACCAACTCACCTCTCTCATCCTAGAGACTTTCCTTTTATGAGTTCATCCTCATATCAACTTACTGTTTGGGAAGTTCAGATAGAATGTGGTGTTGATGGTATTAACTTGTAATCAGCTCCTAAGCTGTTTTTATATTTTGTCCCCAAATGTAGATTTTTACATCTTATTTAAAGTCATCTTGGTATATTTAACCTATTGCTCTAGGCTGTCAAGATCTCTTTAAATTCTTATTGACAGCAGATTCTTCTTTTTTCTTTTTTTCAAAAAAATTCAATACAACATAAAATACAAACCACAACTCCTTTAAAAGTCTTCCTGTTTCCAAAAGCTCTGACACATTCAGCAAAGATCTATTCCTTGGTGTCTGTCTGTGTTGTGTTTATTTTCTGCTTTGCTGATTCGTGGAGTATAACTGTACCCAAATGTGCCTTTAGACAGCAAACTCTTTGGGGCAAGGGCTCTGCTCTTTGTTTTGGCACGTGCTACCTATTATAGAGCTCAATGTACACCTGGGGCTCTGGATAAATAATAACAATCCAGGAGCATTTCTCACTTGGAGAGCTGCACTGAATCTTTCAGGCAGCATGTTAGCTTTCTGTAAAGAACATCCGCGTGACCGATTTCACCTTGATATTGGAGGTGCCCATCTCTGCACTTGTTCTACCTGCTGCCCGGCTGGTGTCTGCCTCTTTATTGTTTGGTGTTTCTGCACTGCCCTTAGGAGCCATTCCTGAGAAGCAGCACTCTGTCTTGCAGATGGTGCTTGCCTTTATGAATGTTTTGATTCCGACTTTAGCTGGGAGGCATCCTCCTTTTCCTCCCTGCCTCATTGCAAAACCCTTCCCCGCCACATCCCATTGGTGCTGAGGTGTGATCCCAGATGATTTCCAGTGGACAGAGCCAGAATAGAGGTGGTAAAGAGGTGGAAGAGGACAGTCATTTGAATCTCGGCAGTAAAAACAACTAAACAAAGCTGACTTTCACAGATTTTAGTAAACGGGACTTTGATGTTGGTTTTGTTCTCTCTCTTTCTCATGAGGGGGATGGAGTGGGGGGAATTACACCTTTTAGGAGCTTTTAAAAAAGTAGTTTAAATGTAGTTAACATATGTATGATCATCTTCAAAATATAAAAAGAAAGAGATCCTGGTTGGCTTCAGTAGATTTGAAAACAAAGTCGTCTTCTTTGATGGCAGCCAGACTAGATTACCGTAATTGTCTCAAGTGGCACTTTTGCCAACAATTATAGTGAATCTTATAGAGGGGCCAGGATTCAGTTGAGAGGAGGATGTCTTACACCCATAAATCAACTATATTTTCTCTGAGATGTATAATAAGAATTTTATTTGCCCCTTTGTGTTGCTGTCACATAAGGAGTGTTGCTTTTTAACAGACTAAAGCTTCAACTTTTGGATTACCTGGCTCAATCTCATGGCTTCTGATTCTTGTTGGCAAACCAAACTTCAGCAGCAAATAGTACTTATATTCTCAATCAAATGGACCTTTAAGCATTTCTTTTTATCATGCTAACATCTCATTCACTCACCTCCAAAGTAGTCAGGCCAAAAATGTGTGCCAGGAAACTCCTATATTATCCTGTAGTGTGTGATGTCTACATGAAATTGGTATTAGTTTGTGGTTGTATATTTTTGTTCCAAAAAGTAACTTTATTTCTAGACGAATTTTAATTTCTGCCACTGAATATTCAACCTGTTTTTAAATTAAACCAGTCCAGTTTCCTCATTTCTTGATCAAGATGTATAAAATATAGTCCAGCTCAAAGCTTAATGAGTTCAGTATTCAACTGTATCAAGACTGTTTTCCCCATCGAGTTTCTTCCTGTGTTAGTTTATTCTTGTGTTGCTGTAAGGAAATACCTGAGGCTGGGTAATTTATAAAGAAAAGTTTTTTTTTTTAAATTTTTTATTGATACAGAGTCTCACTCTGCCATCCAGCCTGGAGTGCAGTGGCGTGATCTCAGCTCACTGCAACCTCTGCCTCCTGGATTTAAGCAATTCTTGTGTGTCAGCCTTATGAGTAGCTGGGATTACATGTGTGCACCACCACACGGGGGTAATTTTTGTATTTTTGGTAGAGACGGAGTTTCACCATGTTGGCTAGGCTGGTCTCAAATTTCTGGTCTCAAGCGATCCACCTGCCTCAGCCTCCCAAAGTGTTGGGATTACAGGTGTGAGCCATCATGCCTGACCAAAAAGTTTTTTTATTTTGGCTCACAGTTCTGCAGACTGTACGAGAAGCATGTCAGTCAGCATCTGCTGCTGGTGAGGGCCTCAGGAAGTTTACAATCGTGGCGGAAGGAAAACTGGGAGCTGGCATATTACATGGTGAGAGCGAGAGCGAGAGCAAGAGAGAGAGAAGGGGGAGGTCCCAGACTCGTTTTAACAACCAGATATCATGTGAACTAACTGAACAAAAACTCACTTATCATCAAGGGGATGGTACTAAACCATTCATCTGCCCCCATGATCCAACTACTCTTCACCAGGCCCCACTTCCAACACTGAGAATCACGTTTCAACATGAGATTTGAAGGGGACAAACATCCAAACCATATTGCTTCCTCTTCCTTTCTCCTAATCTGGTTTCTTTATTATCCCAAGGAGAGAGGGAGTGGCTTTCCTGATAGTGATGGTGGAGAGATGCCACATCCATTTTTCTATTCTGCTGATGTTCCTGTTGTCTATTATCCTATGCTGGTTGACACCCGGGGAAATCACACAGAGAAGCAACTATCCCTCTTCTCATGCTACAGGTGGCTACATTCTCCTTTTTCTCTTTTTGGGAATTCTTCCCCAGGTGGTCTCCCAGGATTGCTTGTTGGCTTGTCCTTGTGTTGGGCCCATGAGATGCTCACAGACCTCCACACCTGGCTTGTGGCTGATGATGGTGGTCAGGGCCTTTCTCACGTCTGTGTGTACATGCCACCCACACTTTTATTTCCTTCAAGTCTCATAGGGCTGAATATGGTTGGAAAGACTGCTGCCCTCCAACTGTATCTGGAAAATATATTTGCAATCTTTTTTTTTTCTCACACACATTCTCAAACATCACAGGAGAATGCCCTAGTATTCCTCAGGTTTCTAATTTGGCCAGAGGAAGAAAAGAGTAAAAAAAATCCTCACTGCTCTTTTCATCTGGATTTCTGTGTCTCTCCTCTTCTCATGTGCTCAAACTCTAATGGAATGGCAGCAGGACGGGGGTGGTGTGTGGGGAGGGAAGGAAGGGTAGAGACTAGCTCCTTTGCTTTAAAGATATGCACCAGTCTCCTTTCTCACATCTGAGGCTTTTACCTCAAATTCAAGACTTAGGCATTTCTTCTGACTCCTTCTAGGCAACTACTTCCCTATGGCAAATGGCAACTCAGTGTCTCATGGACTGAATGGGGATGTTGCAGGGAATATGAATACTACCTGCTGCTTGATGTCTCAGATTATTAATCTGCCACAAATACTTTTTATTTCTTCCTGCTGTGTGTGTGTGTGTGTGTGTGTGTGTGTGTGTGTGTGTATTTTGGCAACTAACATAACTGAAGTATTCATATAAGGAACAAAATTCTCAAATATAAAAATGTTTTGTAAAATAAATAATGCCAAACATACAGGTATTTAGGAATATTAATGATGACATCATCTCAAGAACCATCTGTAAGAAAGGGTCAACGTAACATTTTTGTTATGAGAAGGAAATATTCATGGTTATATTAACACAGAAATATAATGGTTAAGTGAATATAAATATTTAGTGATTTTTCTTTCCTTTCTTTTTTTTTTTTTTTTGAGACGGAGTCTCGCTCTGTCGCCCAGGCTGGAGTGCAGTAGCGCGATCTCGGCTCACTGCAAGCTCTGCCTCCCGGGTTCACACCATTCTCCTGCCTCAGCCTCCCGAGCAGCTGGGACCACAGGTACCCACCATCACGTCCGGCTAATTTTTTGTATTTTAGTAGGGACAGGGTTTCACCATGTTAGCCAGGATGGTCTTGATCTCCTGACCTCATGATCAACCTGCCTCGGCCTCTCAAAGTGCTGGAATTACAGGCGTAAGCCACCGCGCCTGGCCTCTTTTCTTTTTTTTCTTTTTTTTGAGCGGAGCCTCACTCTGTCAACCAGGCTGGAGTGCAGTGACATGATCTCGACTCACTGCAACCTCTGCCTCCTGGGTTTAAGCGATTCTTGTGCCTCAGCCTTCTGAGAAGCTGAGATTATAGGCATGAACCACCGCACCTGGTTAATTTTTGTATATATTTTTTTTTTTAGTAGATATGGGGTTTCACCATGTTTGTCAGGCTGGTCTCGAACTCCTGACCTCAAGTGCTCTGCCCGCCTTGGCATCCCAAAGTGCTGGGATTACAGGTGTGAGCCACCATGCCTGGCTGGTATATTTGGTGATTTTTCTTTGTCCTGGAGATTGGGAGCGAGGTGACAATCTTCTCTAATTCTGGGCTGGTGTGAGACAGGTGCAGGGATGCTGGGATGGAGGTCTCTTGGTCAGAACCAGATGAAGACTTCATCCTAATTTGGGGATTATTCACAGCAAATATAGAATTTTGAGGTGGTTTTCTATACCATGCAGAATAGGTTGTGTCTCTTTTCCACACTTTCAGTTGGTATGTGGTAGAGAAATTACACTTAATTTCCCTTTAGTCGCTATTCACCCCAGCCCCCTCTACATCCTGCACTGCTAGGGCCCCCTCCACACCCATTCTCTAGATGGCAGCCAAAAAGATCTTTTCGGAGAGCAAAACTGAGCAGACTCTCTTCCATGGAACACTCTGCAACATCTTCCCATTGCTCTAAAAATATAAAACAGTTTCTTATGGACATCAAGCCCTCATGTGGCCTCAGCTGCACTCATAGCCACTCCCTGCAGCTCTCTCCTCTCCCCATGCTAGCTTTTTATTGCTGTCTCCTGCTTGCTGGGGTCTCTTGCATCAGAGGGCTTTTGCCTATGCTGTTTCTTCAGCTGGAAGCACTTCTTTTCTTTTTCAGACTGGTCACAGTTTCAATCTTACCCTTGTTGTGTCATTGAAGTCTATGTTTGTGTGTTTTAAGCCTGGGTCTCTCACTTGACTGTGAGCTCTGCCTGCCAGTTCTGCAGATGACTGCATTGCTAGGGCCCAGGGAAGTACGTGGCCCAGGGCTGGGGCTCAGTGAATGAGTATATAAGAGGATGGATACATCAAGGAAAAGGTGCCATTTAACCTGGATCATGGTAGATCGGCAGGAGGTCATTGTGGGAATGGGGAGAAAGGCATTTTGGAAGGACAGCAATAGCATGAGCTATATGGAGAAAGGGCCAGTATAAATTGGTACATCACTGAGGCCCAAGCAAAGAGTGATGGGGAGGTGGACTGGCTACAGAAGAGGCTGAACATGTCATATGGGGCACTGTTAAAAGCCTCGTATGTCTTGCTGGAACATTGGGCCTTTATCCCAAGCAATGGAACCATGGCTTTAAGAAAGAGACTTACATAATGAGATGGAAACTCAACTTGCATGATGCCGTGGGAAAGGAGTGGTGGCTGGGAGCCTCCGGAGGAAACTGTTGCCTAAGCCCACAGAAGAGCTCATGGAGCTTGGCCTAAGAATGTGGCTGTGGGAATACAGAAGAGGAAATGAGAGAATTCACTGAGCTTGGAAACTAATGGGACACCGAGTTGAGGGAACATAGGGAGCTGTAGTCAAGTGATGTGTGAACTAGGATGGCAACTGCACTCATGACAGCTTGTAGAAGGCTTTGAAAATCTACAATATTCCTCTTGTACCTAGCCTTAGAATGGCAAACAGAGTCAACTCAGAGAGAGAAAGAGAGGAAGGGGGAGGAGAGGAAGAGAGACAGGGAGGGAGGGTGAGGGACACGTTGGAGAGTGGTTTGTGGAAAGGGAAAGATATGAATATGAGTGTCCAGCTCAACAGTGGAGGTGGGCTAAATGGCTTCATTGGCTGCTTGGAGTCCAGCAGTCACTCTTGTCAGCCCAGAATGTCCCAGCTGAGAGGTCTTTTGCTCCAGTGCCTGCCTACATTTGTTTATTTTTCATTTCTGGCTCTCCCTTCAGCTGGTGATGGGGAATTGCTCTGATTCTGCTGGTGGCTAGAAGACACTCTGCTCGGCGTCCTCCCTGATGCTTCCTGAGTATTCTGTTTAGTTTGATCATTTGAAATGGAGTCATATCATTCTTGTGCATCCTTTGGGAAGCATTTTAGGTGGGTGGTTTAGTTGCTCACTGGATGTCCGAATTATGATTAAAATCCAGAGAAGGAGAAATACATGGCAGCACAGCACCAATCCAGCAATGCATCCAGTCCAATGTGTTTGAACCCAGGGAGAGGCTCTGCCAGGCAGGAATGGAACTAGCATAAGGGGTGTACAGGCAGAAAACACGCTTGAAGAAAGGTGTGATGTCATCCCAAAAAGGTAGATCTTAGACTGTAACCGCATAGGGACAATGTCTTTTGAACTCACAAAGGTCTGAGCTACCATACCACCTTATTTATTTCTTAGGTCTCAACCTTGCTACTTTTGACTCTCAAGGTTGCATTATTGCTGCAAACTTAAAAGCATTAAAGTTTATCCTAGGAATGTGGTGTGGAACTCCTATCAGTGCATCCACGTACTAGGAAAGAATAAAGACATTAAGACAAAAATGTTAAAGTCTTGTCTCTATAGGAAAATTGATCTATAAATTTATCACTGGTTTTAAGCTAAAATAAATTATTAAAATATATGTGTTTTATTTTTTATAATTTCTTGCTTAGATGGCATTTTGATCAACCTACTAAAGATTGGTCCCAGTTGTACTGGATCTGATTTAGGACCATATCATATAAAAACATGTATGTTAAACCTTGGCAATCAAACAGTATGGGAGGGGCATGGGGAACCCAGTTGACTGAAGCAATAGCAGGTTCTTCTCATTCTTATCACATTGATTTTAGAGCTCTGCTCATTGAGTGAACTGTTTTAAATTGTGGTTACAGCATTTAAATTATTTTTTTCCTATGCTCATACTTACTCTTATTCTCTCTCTTTGACTGAGATCATAGAGTTAAGTTCGCATTAAGTGCACATTTCCACTTTATTGTTATCTCCTTTTCACAGATGAAGAAATTGAAGCTTAGAGCAGTTCAGAAACTTGTCTGCTTCTCTAAGCTTTCACAACGAAGCATTCTGAAAGCAAGCCCTGGGGAATGTGCAGGCTTGTGGCTGGGGCTGGGAGAGCTGTCTCCCTCTGTGTTTCTTATCCATTATCACCCAACTACTTGATCAAACTCAAAACAGCAGTCATCCTTGATTCTTCCCTCTTTCTCACCCTCCACACAATAGATATTTAAAATGTATCAATTTCCTCAGTTTAGACCATCTTTATCTTTCACATGAATATTAATGAGAATGAGAACATGATAATAGCAAAGGCATGTGTGTGCGTCAAGCATTTACTATGTGGCTAACACTGTACCTCGCACCTGACCCATATGAGCTTACCTATATTTAATTCTCATAGTTACCTTTTGAGCTAAGCACCATTATTTTTCTCATTTTAAAAACAAGCAAACTGAGGCACACTTAGAGAGACTAGAGGCAAAAGACAAACAACATCTGATTTGATTTTCCTACCTCTGGTTTGTTTTCTCCAATTTATTTTCTGCAACACAGAGTGATGGTTCATTAAAAAAAGTTACTATATGACTCAAGAAGGTAAAATCTCTTCCTCTCTTCTTGGCATCTTGCTGCCAAGTTGGTATCATATTCTGTACCTTCTTTCATGAGCTCTTACCTATGTACAAATAGTAAGTGATGGGAAATTAATGGTAGAAGTTGGGGATCATGGCTGGTTTGGGGGAGAGACATTTTTGGAGCAGCCCTGTCTTAGTGTCTTTGACAGACTGTCTGTTCCACAGACAGTTGCAGCAACAGTTCCCTCTCACATGCTGTTCTTACAGTGTGGCACTCTGAGACACAGGGGTCTATGTTCCTGCCTCTTGAGTCTGGGTGGGCTCGTGATTGTGGCCACTATGACTTTATGTGACTTTGAGACTAGATCATAAAAGGTGATGCGGCTTCTCTGTAAATCACTGGAGTACTTACTGTGGATCCCTAAGTTGCCAGGTAAGCAGTCACAATGCCTGAGGCCACTGTGCCGTGAGGAAGGCCAGGTGGAGAGACCACACGGAGAGGCCAGGAGACTGCGTGAGGACAGGGATGTCTGGCTAGCCCTTTGGAGGAAAACCAGCGTCTTGGAGGGTTTTCCTCCAAAGTTTCCCTGTCTGCAATGTCCTTTGCTGTCTTCTGCATTTGATAAACTCCTAGTAGCCTTTCAAGACCCACCTCTTCTCTATCTTACCTGACTTTCCCAGGGAATATATTATTCTTTCCTTAAGAGATGTGTGATGTCATCCCAAAGAGATAGATCTTAGACTGTAACTGCACAGGAACAATGTCTTTTGAATGCACAAAGTTCTGAGCTACAATAGTACCTTATTTATATCTTAGGTCACAACCTGGTTAGTTTTCAGTAGATCTTCATCCTCTCTTCCACTATTGCCCATGCTCGTGTACTTTTGTTTGCACCTCCAGATCTACTCTCCCATCCTTTCTGCTTTGCTGTTGGCCTGAATGGATCAGGTTGGCCTGAATGGGTCAGGTCAGCCTGAATGGATAGCAATGGACTCCCTTGAACTATGGCTTCTGATTGGGCTTGGCCATTGGCAGGAGAAAAGGGGGAATATGGAGAATAAAATTGGGGTATTTATTTATTTAGTTTCCTTCCTGTGGGATTGCTCTGGGTTGGTTACTTCCCACCACAAAGATTACACGTAGTGATGTGCTGGTGCATGATTAATCAGTATAGGGGTTGGAGAAGCCTTGATTTCTAGTGTTTGCCAATTTCTACAATGTAAATACTGTTACCATGGCGAATTTCAAGCTACCGGTGTGACATCATTCAAGGTATTGTCTGCTTTCTCCAGCTGGCATGAGCCAGATCCAGCACACCACTGTCCCATTCTTTCCTTCCAGCGAATTGTCTCCGCTCTTCCCCAGCCCTTCAGGCCTGTCTGTTCCACACTATTTTTAGCCCTGGGACACTGCACTGTCTCCTGTGGTTTTCCTCACCAAAATGATACCTTTGTAAATAGTCACCTTATTAAACCCTCCTCAAATTATCCAGTTTGAGATACCATCTGTTTCTTGATGAGATCCTAATCAAGTTATACTATCTGGAAACTGGTAATTTGGAAATCTTTGCTCTTGCTATATTGCCAATATCTAGAGTATAGAGAGTATACTTTATTAATTTATGTATCTTCAGCACCTAGCCAATGAAGAGGGTAGGAAGGGAAAGAAGAAGGAATACATTTTTATTTGAATATCTACTATGCATCAGATATCATGTCAGATACTTTAGGAATGTTTTCTCTTTAATCCTAAGAAATCAAATTAATTCTAGGTACTGTCATTTCCATTTTGCAGGTAAGGAAATTGAGATTCACAATGGCTCAGTAACATTTTCAAGTTTACACAGTTAGGAAATGGCTGAATAAGGGTTTGAACCTGTGTGTCTCACTCTAAAACCTATACTTTTTTTCTGCACTGCTGCCTAGTTTATTTTTAGTGAGTGAGCAGATGTTTTAGTCAACAGAGAAGATAGAATGCCATCAGAAATGCCTGATAAGGGAAGTTTTCAAGTGGAAGAGATGGAATCAGCTTCCTCCTCTTCCTAGAAATGAAGTTTCCAGTAATCTAGCAGTGCATGTAAACCGTCCTGTATAAACATTCCTGTGAACAGAGGGTATTTGAGATCACATTAGGCAATTCATGAATTAGCCCTAAATCTCACAGATCTTTTTATTGTACCTTGACAAATTCATGTCTCCTGTGGTTTCAATGCATCCCCAAAGTTTATGTGTTGGAAACTTGATAACCAATGTAGAGGTGTTAGGAGGTGGGATGTATAAAAGATCTTTAGGACATGGGCACTGCCCTCATAAATGGATTAATGCCATTATCTCGGTAGTGGGTTCTTTATAAAATGAGGTGTTCAGCCCCATCTCGCTCTCTCTCTCTCACTTTGTGGTGTCTTTTGCCATGTTATGACACAACAAGAGGACCTTCACCAAATGCCTTGATCTTGGACTTCCCAGCCCTCCAGAACCATGAGCCAAAAAATTTCTGTCCATTATAAATTACTTAGTCTGTGGCATTCTGTTACAGCAGCACAAAACTAAGACAATATCTTACAGTAGTATTGGGCAGTTTCTAATCTCCTTAAAGATTGAAAATAGCTTAACACTCTGAGATGAGAGAAACTATGTCTGTGTTGTTGCATTAAATTATGAAGAAACTGCAAACATGATCAATTACAAGATAAATTTTGTACAAGAAGACACTTTGCCTATCTGAAATTTTGTGCTCTAGTCTTCCATCTAGAAGGTACTGGTGATTCTAGTCAAGACTTGGAAGAACCCATAGCAAGTGCCTTAAAAAAGTGTGTAATATATTTCTGATCTGTTAACAGGCCCTAAAGCAACTGTTATTTTTGTTATAATAATGAAAAACATTTACTGGAAAAATTGATGCTGGCTTTGGCAATTTCATTCAGTCTGTTAAGATGCCTCAAGAGGGAGCACAACAGGTCTAATGGGGCTGTTAGAAACCTGAGTTAGAAGACATGAGTCCAGTTCTGACCTTCTCACTTGCCTAGTCTTATTTTATTTATTTATATTTATTTATTTACTTATTTATTTTTGAGATGAGGTCTGGCTCTGTCGCCCAGACTCTATCCCTCATTGCAACATCTGCCTCCAGGGTTCAAACCCTCCTCCCACCTCAGCCTCTGGAGTAGCTGGGACTATAGGCCTACACCACCACGCCTGGCTAATTTTTGTATTTTTGGTAGAGATGGGGTTTCACCATGTTGCCCAAGCTGGTCTTGAACTCTTTGGCTCAAGTGATCTGCCCACCTCGTCCTCCCAAAGTGCTGGGATTACAGGCCTGAGCCTCCCAGCCATTTGCCTAGTTTTAAGTTGTAGGTAAGCCACTTGAATGTTCTGTGCCTCTGTCTCCTTAAAGGTGAAAAGGACAGTTGGATTAGACTAAGGGTAGTTGGATTAAGTTACCTTTCTAGCTCTAAGAAGTTTTTGTAGTGCTTAAGAAATTTTCTTTCTTTTTAGTAAAGCCATTAGTATTTTTCTACACTTGTTAGCTACTGTGTCTTTTCATGTCAATCCTATTTATTTTTCTTTATAGTAATAATTTTGTTACTCATTAAATCTCTCTTTTTCATTATCTACCACCTATATATTATCCACCTATATAAATGCTAAAAAGAAAAGCTGCCCAATGTTCACTGTAAGGACACAAAAATAAAACAATCCCTACATATGCTTTGTGTATATGTGTTTGTGCACATATATACTACATATATGTACATACACATATTATATGTATACATCTATATACATGTATAAATATATACACATACATATATATACACACACACACACGCACTCACACACACATATATATGCACTGGTGTTTTGTAAGTGTTTTCCAGTCGGCCCTCCTGGAAGAAAAAATCCCTAATTTATAGCGTTTGCCAGTTTCTGTGGCGTAGCTACTCTCACCATAGCCAATTAAAGCTACTCAAGTTGAGTCACTGAACATGGAGCTGAGAAAAGATACACAAACTAGACTCTCTTGCAAGGCAATACAAGTTGGTTGGAGCACACCACTGAATATAGACTGTTGGGTGCTACCATCTCTTGTTTATGCTAAAATACCTATTTTTAAAAATTAAATTTAATTTTATTTTAAGTTCCGGGCTACATATGCAGGATGGGCAGGTTTGTTACACAGGTAAACGTGTGCCATCATGGTTTGCTGCACCTATCAACCCACTGCCTAGGTATTAAGCACCACATGCATAAGCTATTTATCCTGATGCGCTCCCTCTCCCCGACCCCCTGACAGGCCCCAGTGTGTGTCGTTCCCCTCCCTGTGTCCATGTGTTCTCATTGTTCAGCTCCCAGTTATAAGTGAGAACATGCAGTGTTTGGTCTGAAATACCTATTTTTTTTTCTTCAACTTTTATTTTAAGTTCAGTGGTACATGTGCAGGAGGTGCAGGTTTGTTACATAGCTAAATGTGTGCCATCGTGGTTTGCTGCACAGATCATCTATCACCTAGGTTTAAGACCAGTGTTCATTAGCTATTCTTCCTGATGCTCTCCCTTTCCCCATCTACCCCTGACAGGCCCCAGTGTGTTGTTCCCCCGCAAAGTGTCCATGTGTTCTCATGATTTAGCTCCCACTTATAAGTGAAAACATGTGATGTTTGGTTTTCTGCTGCCGCCTTAATTTGCTGAGGATAACGGCTTCCAGCTCCATCCATGTCCCTGCAAAGGACATGATCTCATTCCTCTTTATGGCTGCACAGTATTCCATGGTGGATATGTACCACGTTTTCTTTATCCAGTCTATCATTGATGGGCATTTGGGTTAATTCCATGTCTTTGTTATTGCAAATAGTGGTGCAATGAACATACGTGTGCATGTATCTTTATAATAGAATGATGTATGCTCCTTTGGGTATATACCCAGTAACAGGATTGCTTTGTCAAATGGTTTTTCTGCCCCTAGATCTTTGAGGAATCACCACACTGTCTTCCACTATGGTTGAACTAATTACACTCCCACCAACAGTGTAAAAGCATTCTTTTTTTTTTTGGCACAACTCCACCAGCATCTGTTGTTTTTTAACTTTTATTAATAGCCATTCTGACTGGCGTGAGATAGTATCTCATTGTGGTTTTGACTTGCATTTCTCCAATGATCAGTGATGTTAAGCTTTTTTTTCATATGTTTCTTGGCCACATAAATGTCTTCTTTTGAGAAGTGCCTGTTTATGTCCTTCACCCACTTTTTAATGGTTTTTTTTTTTTCTTGTAAATGTGTTTAAGCTCCTTATAGGTTCTGGAATATTAGACCTTTGTCAGATGGATAGATTGTATTTTCTCCCATTCTGTAGGTTGTCTGTTCACTTTGATGATAGTCTTTTTTGCTGTGCAGAAACTCTTTAGTTTAATTACATCTCATTTGTCAATTTTTGCTTTTCTTGCAATTGCTTGTGGCATTTTTGTAATAAAATCTTTGCCCGTGCCTATGTCCTGAATGGTAATGTCTAGATTTTCTTCTAGAGTTTTTATAGTTTTAGATTTTACATTTAAGTCTTTAATCCATCTTGAGTTGATTTTTGTGTAAGGTATAAGGAAGGGGTCCAGTTTCAGTTTTCTGCATATAGCTAACCAGTTCTCCCAGCACCATTTATTAAAAAGAAAATCCTTTCCTCATTGCTTGTTTTTGTCAGATTTGTCAGGTTTGTGTTCTCTGTTCTGTTCCATTGGTCTATGTGTCTGTTCTTGTACCAATACCATGATGTTTTGGTTACTATAGCCTTGTAGCATAGTTTGAAGTCAGGTAGCATGATGCCTCCAGCTTTGTTCTTTTTGCTTAGGATTGTCTTGGCTATTCAGGCTATTGTTTGGTTCCATATGAATTTTAAAATAGTTTTTTTTCTCTAATTCTGTGAAGAATGTCAATGGTAGTTTAATGGGAATAGCATTGAATCTATAAATTGCTTTTGGCAGTATGGCCATTTTTACAATACTCATTCTTCCTATCCATGAGCATGGAATGTTCCTCCATTTGTTTTTGTCCTCTCTTATTTCCTTGAGCAGTTTTTTGTAATTCTTCTTGAAGAGGTCCTTCACTTCCCTTGTTAGCTATAATCCTAGGCATCTTATTCTTTTTGTAGCAATTGTGAATGGGAATTCATTCATAATTTGGCTCTCTGCTTGCTTGTTGTTGATATATAGGAATGCTAGCGATTTTTGCACATCGATTTTGTATCCTGAGACTTTGCAGAATTTGCTTATCAGCTTAAGAAGATTTTGAGCTGAGACGATGGGGTTTTCTAGATATAGTATCATGTCATCTGCAAACAAAGATAATTTTACTTCCTCTCTTTCTATTTGAATACCGTTTATTTCTTTCTATTGCCTGATTGCCCTGGCCAGAGCTTCCAATATTATGTTGAATAGGAGTAGTGAGAGAGGGCATCCTTTTCTTGTGCCAGTTTTCAAGGGGAATGCTTCCATCTTTTGCCTATTGAGAAAGATATTGGTTGTGTGTTTGTCATATATGACTCTTATTATTTCGAAGTATGTTCCTTCAATACCTAGTTTATTGACAGTTTTTAACATGAAGGGATGTTGAATTTTATTGAAGGCCTTTTCTGCATCTATTGAGATAATCATGTGTTTTTTTGTCTTTAGTTCCATTTATGTGATAAATCACGTTTATTGATTTGTGTATGTTGAACAAACCTTGCATCCTGGGGATGAAGCCAACTTGATTGTCGTGGGTAAGCTTTTCGATGTGCTGCTGGATTTGGCTTGCCAGTATAAAATACCTATTTTAATATATAGTTCGAGAACTGCATACTGAATGTAAAACTAAGAACACAAAATGTGTTTTTTATTTGATTTCTGTTTATTATAGTCTTTACTTGGAATTATTTTTAAATAACTTTCTTACCTTATGCCAAATACCTACACACATGCACGTATATGTACATACACTTACCTAAATTTTGTTAAAATTTTTTGGGGATGTCTATGCATTATGTAACCATGTATAAGTAGATTATACTAAAATGTGGTGCAAATTTGTTTTTTCATAAGTCACCTATCCTTTCAAATTTAAAGTTAAAAGAACTTCCTTAAATATCTGTATTTCTTTAGGGTTCTAAACTTTTAGGGCCATCCTCATGAGTGTACCCAATATTTTCATTGACTAGTTGTTTATCAAAGGAGTTAGAGCTGGAAAAGCCCCCAAACTATTAGATCATCAAGTCTGGGAGTGATATAAATTTGATAAACTCAGAAATCCAAAAAGCTGCATACAGTAATTTGGTATTTAGTCAATCACAGAAAGGCTACAATGCGTTAACTGTTGACTGAATGATGAGCATCAAACATAGAGTGTAATTAACACAGACAGAAGCTTACTGCCAACAACAGTTTGAAACAATTTTAGTCCTCTATTTCCTGCCAACTTTGATATATAAAGAACCCTTCATGGCATGATTGAGCGAATTTGTTTTTGCATGGGGAATTCAGCTCATACCCCAGAGTCTCTAGAACAGGGGCTCTCACAGGGTAGAAACTGATGGGCATTTTTTGGATTGAACCAGTTGAACCAGATCTACAGTTTTTTTTTTTAATTAGTCCTCAGACACAACACTTCTTGTTAGTAAATTCTCATTGCATTTCATGAATCAGTGGTAATATATTCTCTGTCCCCTTAAGTAGTAAGTGAACTTTTGCTAGGCTAGGGTGCATTGCCTAAGGGAGAAAAGACAATGATGAATACCTATCTGAATCAAGGGAAAAGTTTTACAAAAATTGTTATTAAGAATTTGAAGTGTGTACTGATCAAATGTGCAAGAATGAATATCAGCTCTAAGTTATCCATTAATAGTTTATCTGCTACAACTGGAACCCTGTCTGCCATGTCTGCCCTGATTCCTTGCTGATCAAGGCAATCAGCTTGATTCTAAGCTGGGAACCTGTCAGGACAAGATCTGGAAAAGCATATGTGGCTCAGTAAGCTGCAGGTAGGTGTGTGCGTGTGTGTGTGCACGTGCGCGCGTGTGTGTGTGAATGTCAAACATTAAAAGATGTGTATCATTTATCCACACTGATAGAAACAATTGACCTGCTGGGAGTTCCTTCCTTCTGCCCCGCAGATCAGTAGTGCTGAATTACTTGCAGTTCCTCGAAGCAGTCAGGCTTCCTCACACCTATGTATCACATGGGCTGCTCTTACAGCTTGATATCAGCATTGTCCCATCCCAGCATTCTCCCCAACCCCTGACTGAGCTTGGTAACTACCGTAATTCATTCTTCTAAACCCAGTTCCGAGGTCTCTTTGTCAGGACGTCACGCTAGTCTGCAATGAATGCCCATCTTGTGAGGTCCATTGCATTCAGTAACACATTTATCCATGTCTTTATCACATTGTATTGTGGTTTTTGCTCAGCTGCTTGTCTGTCTCCCTTGTAGATTATAAGTTCCTTGAGGGAGATATTGATTCTTACATCTTTGTATTTCCAGGACCTACCACAGTACTTGGCAAATAGTAGGTACTTATTAATGTTGAATATTTCAATATGCAAATAACTAAAATTAATGAGCAAGTGATTTATCAGTTGAGTATTTATATATTCAATCTCAACCTGCTTTTATTAGTCAAAATTTTTAACTTGTAACAAAAACATCTCAAATTTACTTTAGGACAATCAGGAATTTACCACTTTACGTAACTAAGAGTCTAAGGAGGGGTGCAAACTATGGACATATTGGATCCAAGTCTCAGATGATGCCATCAGAAATCTGTCTCTCTGCAGATCTAATTTCTTTTTCCTCTGGGGTGATTTTATCCAGCAAGGACTCTTTCTACTATAAAGGATGGTCCTGGTAGCTCTAGGCTTATATAGTGCAGCACAACTCACAATTTCAGAAGGATACTGAATATCCACAGGAAGCCACTCAAAATGACTATGCTTGGCTCTACTTGGGCTCCACATGACATTCACCCTTGGACCAGTAACTGTTCCTAGGGTGATAGGGTGTTCTGATTGGTCAGTTCAGGTCATATGCAAACACTAATGGAAAGTAAGCTTCCTTAATTAAAAATTTCCTTGGGGGTAGTTCCTGGGGACAGTTTGCAAAAGAAAATGATATGGGAAGACAAAAATATAAACCGTATCTATACACTGTTGTTGATTTTGCAATATGATAAAATTTTTAAAAGCCTGCCATGTGTCCAGACCAGTTTAACTTCTTCATGCCTTTTTTCTAGGCCCACTGAGATGCACCAAGACTGACATAAAGAAATGTTGGGCGGATGCTCAATTTTCAGTTACTTAGATGCTGAACTAGGTGCATAATTCTCTGTCTATATTTTGCTCCTTACTCCTTCTTTTTATTTATTGTTTTTCAAAAAAATCTTTTAAATTTTGGAATAGTTTTAGATTTGTAGACAAATTGCATGGATAGTGTAAAGAGTTCTTGCTCACAGCTGAAATCTCAGCACTTTGGGAGGCTGAGGTGGGAGGATTGCTTGAGCCCAGGAGTTTGAGGTCAACCTGGGAAACATGGTGAAACCCCATCTCTCCAAAAAATAAAAAATAAAAATTATCCAGGTGTGGTGGTGCACACTTGTTGTCCTAGCTATTTGGAAGCTGAGGCGGGAGGATTACTTGAGCTCAAGAGGTTGAGGCTTCAGTGAGCTGTGTTTGCATCATTGCACTCCAGCCTGGGCAACAGAGTGAGACCTTGTGTCAAAGAAAAAGAGAGAAAAAAGGCTTCACCTATACCACATCATCCAGTTTTCCCTATTGTTAACGTCTTACATTACTGTGGTACATTTGTCACAATGAAGGAACCAACATGGGTTAATTAGTTAACTAATTAATCCCCGCGGTTTCTTGAGCTTTCACTAATTTTTCCCTAATATCTTTTTTTCTATTCTAGGATCCCATTCAAATTATTCTGTTAAATTTATTTGCCATGTCTTGTTTGTCCCCTCCTGTCTGACATTTCTCGGGCTTTCCTTAGTTTTGATAACCTTGATCGTTTTTAGAAGTTCTGGCCAACTATTTTGTAAAATGTCCCTCAATTTGGGTTTGTCTGATGTTTTTCTCATGATGAGACTGGGTTATTAGTTTTGGGGAAGAAGCCCTCAGTGGTAAGGTGTCTTCTCATCACCTCATGCTAAGCACACATACTATCTACATTACTTATCCCTGTTGATGTTGACCTTGAACCCTGGGATAAAGTAGTGTTTGCCAGGTCTCCCTGCTGTCAAGTCCTTTTTTCTCCCTTTTCCCATATTCTACTCTTTGAAGCAAGTCACTAAGCACAGCTCACACAAGAGGTGGGGAGCTAAGCTTCACTTTCTTGAGAGGAGGAGGATCTACATCAATTATTTAGAATTGTTTGGAATTCTGCCATGTGGGAGATTTGTCTCTTCCCCATTTATTGATTTATCTATTCAATCACTTGTTCATGTCAGTATAGACCCATGGATATTTATTTTATACTTTGGGCTATAATTCAGCACTGCATTATTTATTTTGTTGCTCACATTGTCCAAGCTTTAGCAATTGTGAGCTCTTTCACTGGGCCCCTCTGTCCCTTTGCGATGCTCTCAGACTTTTGGTTTTTGAATACCTCCTTACTTTCTGGCTCTACAAGGTGGTCCATTCTCATCTTGTGTATTCTCTGTCCCAGTCCTAGAATCATCTATTTCCTCAAAGAGCCCTGGTTCATTTTGTTAGAGAGTGGTAAAGACCAAGACCTGGGTGCTGGTTGTGCCCTGTCGATACTGGGTTATCATTACCTCTAGGCCCTCTCAGCAGACAGAACTGGGAAATAAATGTATGGTTACTAACTCATTTCACTACTTCCTTTTAATGTCCTTTGTTACCGACCTTTCCCTGTATCATTTATTCATGCCTTTGCCTTGTCCTCTAGCTTGATGCACATTTTGTTGTCTCCTGTCTTCCAAATTTGGTTCTAGTTCTCGGTTATGCTTTTATTGCATTTTCTCCTTGATTCGGTGATTATGATGTAAGAACAAATGTGTTCAGCTTGACTCAGCTTTTGGAACGTCTACTTTGCTCTTTCCTTGCAGACTACATGGATGACACTCAGATGCTGTAGGATATATAGACAAGGCTTTCTTTCTGGACCCTGTTTTGAGACGCTTATAATCTAATTGTGTAACGCTGGAAAAAATATGACTAGAACATACTGTATACTCTCATTTATGCTTCTTGGTGAGGGGCTGGTCTATTTTCAGTCATTTGTGAACTCACTCAATCATCAATCATTTGTTGAGCACTGATGAATCAGACATGATTCGAGGCCTTGAGGATACAGTTTTGCATCAGCCACAGTCCTTATTACTACCTCTAGCTTCCAAGTTTTGGAAGGAGACCAACAGGCAAGAAATAAAGTGTTAGGATAGAGGTAAGCTGGAGCAACAGCAGGGAAAGAGGGAAAGGATTAATCAGTTCCATCTTGGCGACACCCCCATTGCAGGCACAGTGCTTGATAAAGAAACCAAAGGCTGCTCTAGCAAATTTTATTAAGTCAAACCCATAAAAACGAGAGGCAGAAGATGCTGGAGTGCCCTCTCCCCTTCAAACTCACTCTCTCATCCTTCCCCCGGCCCCTGCTCTGGCCCTCACCAACAGAGATCAAAGTCTTCAAGTTTTGAAGCATTAACATAATTGAGAATTTTATAAATTATCTTCAAGGGGACATCATTAGATTCCATCACCAGGAAATGAAAAAGAATCAGGATTCTAGAATCCAAGATGGGCTGGGTGTAGGGGAGTGAGGTGTGCCAGAAGGGGGCAAGTTAAAAATGATCTAAGTTACTTGGCCTAGTGAATGGGAGTGAATAATGCTGGGCTGAAAATACAAAACTTGACAGACATAAATGTATTGCAGTTATTCAACATAGGTGGCATAGACAGGTGGCATGGGTTCAAACCCCTGCATAAGTTACTTAACTCCTCTGTACCTCTGTTTCTTCATCTGTAAGGTGGAGAGGGTAATTGTACCTTATTTGAGGGTTATATGAGTTAATGTAGGTGCGATCCTTAGAATAGTGCTGGATGGATAGTCAATGTTGTATAATTAAGTGTTGGTGATCATTATTTTTATATATTGAATACCTTCTACTTTAGCAAGATACTCTATTAAATACTAGGAACTACACAAGAAACTCCAGATATGATTCCTCCCACTGTAACTGCCCAGTGGGTTCTCCTTGCCCACTGCCCAGACAGAGCTGATTTATCAAGACAGAGGAATTGCAATTGAGAAAGAGTTTAATTCATGCAGAGCTGGCTGTATAGGAGACTGGAGTTTTATTATTACTCAAATCAGTCCCTGTGAAAATTTGGGGATTGTGGATTTTAAGGATAATTTGGTGGGTAGGTGGCCAGGTGGTGGGGAGTATTGATTGGTTGGGTCAAAGATAAAATCATAGGAAGATGAAGCTGTCCTCTTGCGCTGAGTCAGTTCCTGGGTGGGGGCCACAAGATCAGATGAACCAATATATTGATCTGGGTGGCACCAGCTGATCCATTGAGTGCGGGGTCTAAAAAATATCTCAAGAACGGATCTTAGGTTTTATAATAGTGAAGTTATCCCTAGGAGCAATTGGGGAGGTTTAGAATCTTGTGGCCTCTAGCTGAATGACTCCTAAACCATAATTTTGAATCTGGGCTATTTATAATTTGTCAGTCCTACAAAGACAATCTGGTCCCCAGGCAAGAAGAGGGCTTGTTTCAGGAAAGGGCTGTTAGCATTTTTGTTTCAAAGTTAAACTATAAACTAAATTTCTACTTTTCATGAATACTTCAAAGTTAAATAACAGAATCTTTTGGTAATTCTCTGAGACCTCATCTGTCAATAAGTTTCACAATAAAACTTCAGTGTCTTGAGTTATTAAACTAAAAGGCTACTCACTGCCGCATTAGAAGGTACACAAGCCTATGTCTGCTAAAGAAAGAATCTAGAAAATCGCTTTTAGCTTCAAGTAAAAATGGATGTCTTTTAATAGTTCAAAATTAGAAAGTTTTGATTGGTTATAATTTCAAATTAGTAGATTTAAAAAAAAGATGTTTGGGGATCTGAAATACAAGGAATGGTTGCATTTTAAAATACGTTTATGTTATTGAGATACTTTAAGAAATAGAAGTACCAACACAAACTCTTTTCATGGTTCCCTTGATCTCCCAAAAAGGAAATCCAAAATATTTCCTTTTGTCAGGGTTTTCGGGCATCTGATCTTTAAGAAATTGATATGGTACCAGGAAATTTCACTGACTTCTCCCATCCCTGAACTCTCCTTGCTGCTTATAAAGACTTTTATAATGGGGTTAGTTTCAAAATTAATCCAGGCTTTTGAGGGCAGTTGGGCCCTCTGCGCTTGAATAGTTAAGTGAATACTATTAAAAAAGGAAAAGACTACACATTAGTAACTTGGAGGAACCAGAGTGAATGAACCACTTTTCAGAACCTGCATGACAATTTTGAAAATTAAACCCAGTTAATAGAAAAAAATGCTAAATCAATGGCCATAAAATTTAATGGGTTTATAGCAGCCTTAACACAGTAGGACTGAATTATCATGTTAATTTAATTTCCATTTCTAAATGAACCAGAAGGCACAATAAAGGTCAATTAACCAGCTACCTTCCCTGTCTTCTTTTTCTTTTACTGCCGGTTTTAAATCACATTCAGCCCCAAAGCACTCACACTGCTTCTGGAAACTCATTAGTTTTTCTTGAAATTAAAACAAAAAAGAAAAAAGAAGAAACACAAAACTAACAAGCAACCATGTGCTGATTGAGACAACCACTGAGTATGTTCCACAATTATGGGGATATATGTATTCAATGAAAAATCCCTACCCTTGTCACAAGGAGGCTACAGACTCAGTCACACCAAGCCTAGGGAAACACACAAGTTAAAGGTCTCAATTATTGTGTGTACCAAGTGTTCATCTACAGTGAAAAAGCTATGTGTGCCACTCTTAACGTTTATGAGGCGAAGAAGGAAGGCAACTCCATCTGTGTAATGTGGGTCTGCTGTTAGTATAGTGAGCACCTCTTAGCATTGAAACGTGTCACTTTACATTAATAGGTTTTAAAAACTCACTTAAAAAATTTACTTAATAGAGAATAAAAAGAACTCAGTTGCCCCCCCCTCCCCCACCACCAGCAAAAGGAAAAAGACACAGTTTTTGGTTTGGGTATAATTAATTTATTGTTGCAATGAATTCCTTGCAATCTGATGGAATGTGGATCAACATTTTTCAAAACTTCTGGTGTTTTCTAGTGATGTAAATAACATTAGGAGACTAGGTTGGTGAACAAAAAATATCTTTATTTTACAAAATGCTTAGTCACTATAATTGATTTCTAATTCTATTTGCCATAATTTGAACAGTGATAATATAATGTTAGTCTGATTTGATCATTCCACAATGTATATGAGTAACCAAACATCACAGTGAGCCCTATAAATATGTACAATTATTATTTATCAGTTAAAAAATAATAAAACTAAAAATATATATACTCACAAATGCAACTGGTTTTGAGAGGCATCCTTTTTATCTTTGAAACTTTAAATCTAGTGACAGCATTGAGCTTTCTAAAAATTGTGACATGTTTGATCCACTTTTAAAGTTCCCGTGAAAGAACAGAAAAAATTGAAATTTTACTACTGAAATTCTTTAAACACCAGAAATATCTGAATGGTTTTGTTGACCTCATGGGTATTTTCTGGGATGGAAGGAGTCATTGTGCTGTTTTCCTCCCGCCTCCCCTCAGATTGACCTTGGGTCATATAAAGCCCTCAGTCATTGGCATGGGCACGGTGGCTCCTAGCTGAATGCTGACCTCCTCTCCTCCCTTTTCTCCTCCCTCTTCTCCCCTCTCCTCTCCCCTTTCCCCCCTCCTCCCCTCTCCACCACAGCAGCACTCTCCCTGAGCTGCAGAGAGGGATTCTAGGAGCAAGTGTCAGCTAAGTGCCTGCTGTGGCCTCTTGCCACTTGCTCACAGTTTTCTACAGTTGATGAAAACACGCTGTTACAGTGGATTCTCAAAAATTATTGCTGATTAACAGAACAATATGTTCTGCTCTCTCCCTGCCCCCAGCCTGCTTTTGGGACTCAAGAGGTTGTTTTTGCACATCAGGCCATTGTATGATGAATCCTATCACGGAACTGTTGGTATGATTTAGCTGCTAGAATCCCTGAAGTCACTGGACTGTGACTGACCACGTGCAGACAGGGACTGTAAAGGAGCAGTTTGGGTACATGGTAGGGTAAGCAAGGAGAGAAGAAAGAAGAAAAATGGTAGCAAAAGGAAGAATGAAAGAAGATGATAAGAATAGAAGAAAGCCATGGCAATGCATGCCCTTCATAACTGCACTCATGAGGCAGAATTACCACTCCCAGGTTTGCAAAGCTCTGTGTGAACAGCCCCTGCCATGCATATCTTGATTATTGATCTAGCTGCTAGCATCACTGCTGGTATTACTTGCTGTCATGGTCAGGTCCAAAGATTACAGACTTTGAAATATTCTGTTCTGAGGGTTTGAGAAGCTTCCTCCCAGGTCAGGTGCTGACTGGTGTCGCTACCCACCATTATCCAGTATTTCCTAAGCCCATGTCTCCCAGGAGTTGTCCTATCAGAATATAGAACTGTGTTTTACAGCTTTTCTACCATCTGGCTTTGTGACTTTGGAAGTCACTTCACTTTGCTGGGCCCTGGTTTTCTCAGTGGTGAAGGGAAGAATTTGACCTCGAAGCGACTTCTAGCTCCAACACTCTGTGATTCTCTGAAGCCCCATAACAAGCATGGGGCTGTAAGACAGGATCAAAGTGCTCCAGCTTTCCCTTTTTCCTGAGATTCACTTCTTGTTTAAAGTTAAACAGCTGATTTTTTCCTAGGAACCTGTGAGTGTGTGCATGTACACAGACACATATTTATACACACACAAGTGTATACATACATGTATATGTGTGTGTGTGTGTATATATTCTACAGTAGTCTGAAATTTTAATAATGGTGTTCAATGCTTTAAAGGAAGAATTTGAATGTTCTCTAAGTAAAAGGACAATAAAAAGAGGAAAAAAGTCTGTTTTCTGACCATCTTGAAAATGTTTGGGCCGACAGTTACATTCTTTTATTGAGATGGGCCTTGTGTATGTATAAATGTGTGTTTGTTTTTAGTTTCAGCCTGTCAGGGAAACTGGAGAGAAATGGTACTCATTAACCACTAGGAAACATCTGTCCATCTTCGTAGCATAGTGTGTATATATTTTTAGGGACAATATTTTATGTTACACTTAGACCTCCCCAAGAGAACCCAAGACATTATACTGGGGCAGGGAGTCTGATGCCTTATATAAAATGGGCCAGGCTGCTGACTGGTAAAGAAAAACACAAATTGGGTACATAGCAGGATTTGGTTTATTTTCTTAAAAATGTGTTTGCTAAGAATGTAGAGTGGTAGGAACATTCTTGGGATTGTTTCCTTTTTTTTTTTTTTTTTTTTAACATTTGGAATGATTGTATAAATTCCTGATGCTAACAGAGTGTGGGTGGGTGTCCTTCCTTTACATTGTAGAGCCACTGTCAGGAGGGTAAAAAAGAGCCAGGCCAGCAGCAGAAGGGCCCTTCTGTGCAGGGACAAGAGCCATTCGGTTCCCTCTGGGCTCCCTCCTGTCCATGTCCATGAGCAGCCAGAGAGGGACACAGGTGAAAACTCTGGGCCTAATGGCCCTCTCTCTATTTTTATCTCTCAGCTGGGGGTTGAATGTTCTTATTTTATAGTCACTTGCCCTTTTCAACTCTGAGAAAAGAGATGGTTTCTCCCTCCCCCAAATCTATTATCTGTGTTTCGTGTTCTTTGTTCCAGAAAGAAAAGAAAAACAAAACCCTAGGATTATTTCTCTGAGAAATTTCTTACATTCAGAAAACTGCACGCGAACGTAGCTGAGTGCTGTGTGAGGTGGTGCAGAATGTAGCGAGGTTGTGGGGCCCACCTGCAGCCTGGGGATCAGACAGGTATGAAGGTGGGTTGGGTAGGTATGGGAAGATGAATGTAGTGTGCCTGAGAAACAAGCAAATCACCTTTAATCCTCTGGATGCCACCTCGGGTTCTGCATTGTTGTCAGCGAAATAGTGGCTGGTACTTCCATCCATCCATCCATCCATCCATCCCTTCATTTGTTCATGTATTAATTGAATCAATATGCATTTGATGAGCTTTTCTGTGTCAGGAACAGATGCTTGGTATGCAAACTGAAATAAGTCTACTAATGGAAGACACTCACAATAACGAGACCTTTGATTTATTAAGGTTTATAATTTGCCAGGTGCTATGCTGAGTTCTTTATATGTGTCATTTTGTTCATCATTTATTACCCCATTTTTTGAGATTAGGAAACTGTGACACTAAAGGGCTTGCTCAAAATCACATAGCTAGTAAGTGACAGAGTCAGATTTGAACTTGGATCATTGCAACATTGTGATGAATTTATTTGTTTTTCAACTCCGTTTCTTGGCATTCCTTAAATCCTTAGAATCTCCAAAGTGATGTCTTTTTGTATACTAAAGGTTGACTGATGGCTAAAAGCTCCTAAGCAGCTTCTGGATAGAGGCTGGTCACCTGAAAGACCAAGGCATGATTAGAGGGTTGAGACTTTCAGCCCCTCTCCCCACCTTCTGTGGAGGAGAGAGGGACTGATGATTAAGTTGATCACCAATGACCAATGGTTTAATCAATCATGCCTACATAATGAAGCCTTCATAAAAACCCAAAAGGACTGGGTTCAGGAGCTTCCAGACAACTGAAAACATGGAGGTCCCTGGAGGGTGGAGTGCAAAGGAGGGCATGGAAGCTTTGTGTCCTTTTTCCCATACCTCACCCTGTGCATCTCTTCATCTGTCTCCTTTTAGTATCCTTCATAATAAGGGTAAATGTAAGTGTTTCCCTGAGTTCTGTAAGCCACTCTAGCAAACTAATAGAACCCAAAGAGGGGACAATGGGAACCCCAACATGAAGCCAGTTAGTTGGAAGTTTTGGAGGCCCAGACCTGCAACTCATGGGGGTGGGGGCTGGTCTTGTGGGACTAAGTTCTCAACCTGTGGGATCGGACCCTATCTCTAGGGAAATAGTGTCCGAATTGAATTAAATTAGAGGACACCCAGCTGGTGTCCACTGCAGAACTGACTGCTTGCTTGTTGTGGGGGAAAATCCTCCACATATTTGGACACAGAAGTCTTCTGTGTTGATTGCTGTTGTGGTGTGGGAGCAGAGAAAAACATAGTTTGAGTTGGTTTTTCCACTCACAATCATCTTACTCTGGAACTTCCCCTGAGGAGAACATTGCACTAGACAATGATAAATGCAATGATGAAGCTTGCCTGGGGGCTGAGTAATCAGAGAAGAGGGATTCCATCTACCTTTGAGAGTCAGAGAAAGCATTTTGGAGATAGTGGTTTTTGAGTTTAATGTTTAACTATAGACCTGAAACAGCAGATTCAGCTTCTACTGGAGATTCTAGGCAGATGGGGTAACTTGTGAAAACAAGTGTGTGTGGGAGGAATTGAAAATATTTTGGTGTTTCTGAAACATCACATGTGAGGCAAGGAGTGGTGAGGGATGAGCCTGGAAAGGTGGGGAACAGGGCAAATCATGATGGATCTTTTAGAATCTACAATGCCAAGTGATGAGCTCAGTGGTCTAGGTGAAAAGTGGACATGGCAGGCACAGTTGGCTGGCAAGAGGGAAGACTTGATGACTGATTGAGAGGGTATGGGAGAGATGGAGAGGGTACAGGATGCCTCCAAGACTTCTAGCTTGGAGACTGGATGGATGGGAATGCCAACCATGGATACAGAGGACCCAGGAGGAGGACTGGATTTAGACAAATGTGCTGAGCGGTTTTATTCTTCACCAGTCTATAGTCATAACCACAGATTACTAAGTTTTTTTTTTTTTTTTTTAAATAGCAGGTCAAAATGGTATTGCATGGATTTCATACTTACTATGATTTATAGTTAATTATTAACTTATAATTTCATAAATAACATCTTTCTTGCCTGGGGGAAATGAAATACCTTTGCTATAATCATGAAAATCAAAGAGTTAAGTAAGCCATAATTTATGAATACTAATCATAATAACAGCCACCTATCGAGCACACACATGGTCCAGATATTGTTCTTTATGCTCTTATATTAATTCCATTCCTTTTGCCACTGAGATTTTAGCTTGAAAACCTCAGTGGCAGCTACCCAGGAGTTCAATCATGTCTTGCTGTGGATGCAGGTCCAGTGGTGTCGGTCTGCCAGGGATGAAGTTGAGCATGGTACAGCCCTCGTGGCCTGGTGACTGAGATCCAGAAGACAGCTGTGTGAAAATCCATCTCAAAGCCTGTGGTGTTCACCATCATTCAGCTTCTGTTGCTTTTGATGCTGGGATTATTTGGAATTCTGCCTGGGATATTCTGGAATATCTCCTGGGATATTGCTTGGGATATTTCTCTGGCACCTATCACTTCAGATTTCTTATCTGAAACAATTGGGCATTGTTATCAATCCTTTCCCATCAATTTATTCTTGAAAGACATCCTTGTTCACCTTTGCTAGAAACACCTCTCCTGATAGTCTACTGCAACTACAACTTTAAAAAAATGTTTTTATCCTGTTATTTCTATAGGATTTTGTGATAAGAACATAGTGGATTCTGTGATGTGTTGTCAAGATCTCATTAAGGACTGAAGGACTTATTCCTCCAGCTGCCCAAGGTTGGCTCCCTTCCTGGGAAAGCCTTCATCCAATGACTCACTGACACAGAGCTCAACCTTCTCACCTAAATTGGTACAACTCTAAAGGAGACCACCCAGCCTCACAGCTTCCTGTGGTGTTGGCAGAGGCCTCCATTGAGAACCATTCAGCCCAGCTTCTCCATCTGTTCATTTTTTGCTTTCTACTCTTCCCTTGCACGGTGTTGATACCCAAACTACTCCCTAATAAACGTCCTCCATGTTAACCTCTTAGTGTCTGCTTCTGCTTCTGGGAAAGCCCGAACTGTGACAGTGAACAAGTGAAAACATATTCTTATACAGACACCCTGAAGGATTTCTTTTTTTCCTTTTTGAGACAGGGTTTTGCTCTGTGGCCCAGACTGCAGTGCAGTGGCACGATCTCAACTCACTGCAACCTCCGCGTCCTGTGTTAAAGCGATTCTTCTGCCTCAGCCTCTCTAGTAGCTGGGATTACAGAAGTGCACAACCACGCCTGGCTGATTTTTTCATATTTTTAATAGAGACGGGGTTTCATCATGTTGGCCAGGCTGATCTGGAAATCCTGGCCTCACGTGATCTGTCTACTTGGGGCTCCCAAAGTGCTAGGATTACAGGTGTGAGCCGCTGTGCCCAGCTAGACATCCTGAAGGTTCTGCATGCTTTTTACACTGCTTACTCTAAGATCATGGACTTTAAAACAATAAGATAATGAAATAAAGCTAATTCTCCTCTCCAATAACAATTCACTCCTCTTGGCTTTTGATCAGAGACACTAGGCTGTTTGGTTCCCAACTCTCCTTCCTCTCCCGACAGCTGGCACTATGTGACCCTTACTTAAGAGCTCAGCCTCCCATTGCCCAGGGCCAAACGTGTTTCTAAGTGGAAAATGCTTAGCAGTTTGTTTTAAGTCAGATTCTATTAAGCAGACCCAAAGACTAATATTTGCATGTAAATGCTTTGTTATGGAAGTGTCCTGAGAAGAAGGGGCATGGGAGAAGCTGGACAGGGAAGAAAAGGAAGCCAAGCAGTAAGATCTCAGGCAGAGTCCCTTGGAGGGTAGCTTTGACTGATCTACAGAACTCTGGGGTGTCAATTGTACAGTAGTTGTGTGTCATTTGAGATAACTTACTGCAAAATGTTTTATTAGGCAATTCTGTTGTGTGACAGTCACAGTGAACTTACAAAAACCTAGATGGCATAGCCTTCTACACGCCTGGGCTATAGGGTAGCCTATTGCTCCTAGGCTGCAAACCTGTGCAGCATGTTACTGTATTGAGTACTAGGTAACTGTAATACAATGGTAAGTATTCATGTATTGAAACAGAAAAGATACAGTAAAATATGGTATAAAAGATAAAAAAATACACCTGTATGGGGCAGCTTCATTATAATCTTATGCGACCACCTTCATATATGCCATCTGTCATTGACTGAAATATCTTTATGTGGCACATGACTATACTGTCTAATTTTCCCACCTCAGACAGGGAAGTTGGAGTTGGGCTTTCATGCTCTTGCACTCAATAGTCACATTGTTTGACAATGATTCCCTGTTGGGGGAGCTGGAATGTAAACCCTCAACACTTTTGGCTCTCTGACTATGAGGGGCAAAGCCACTCCAGTGCCATGAGGGTTGTTCATCAAAGAACACATACACATGCTGGATGTGAGCACACAGAACCTAGAGAAGGGGCACCCAGGAACAGCAGGAAGGGCATGAGGGGGTTTTGGGTGGAGTAATGACCTTGTCTGCTGAATAGGTCCATTGCCATCATCCTGATCAATCCGGTCTTGGTGCCGTGCTCCAATATTCATAGTGGGTTCTGACAGGAGACTTTTGAACATTGGCCATACAAGTTGTACTAGTCTGTTCTCACACTGCTATAAAGAAGTACCCAAGACTGGGTAATTTACAAAGAAAAGAGGTTTAATTGGCCCGTGGTTCTGCAGGCTGTGCAGGAAGCATGATGCTGGCAACTGCTCAGCTTCTGGGGACACCTCAGGAAACTTACAATCATGGCAAAGGCCAAGGGGGAGCAGGCAGTTCACATGGCAAAAGCAGGAGCAAGAGAGAGAGCAAGAGGGGGAGCTGCTATACACTTAAACAACCAGATCTCATGAGAACTCACTCACTATCACAAGTACAGCACCAAGGGGATAGTGCTAAATTATCTGTGAGAAATCCACCTGGATAATCCAATCACTTCCCCCAGGCCCCACCTTCAACATTGGGGATTACAATTCCACATAAGATTTGGGCAGGGACACAGATCCAAACCATATCACAAGTATCCTGTCTCTACCATAGTAGAACTTGTAAGCTATTTAATTTTGTATTGGACTGCATTCCAATGAGCCTGTCTGGATGAATTAGTTGCAAAATGCTCCATTAGATAATGAAATGAGTTTATCTTTTCTAAGAGGTGCCCTGCATTTGCTATCTAAATGCTGAAGAGTGTTTGCCAAAAGCAGCAATCCTGGTATTGGTCTAATTGATATTGAGCTGTTCCTCATGGTAGTAATTGCCCAACAAGCATAGTTGCTCCTTAGGCCACTCTCAGAATGAAAATAGGAATGTGACATTAGCATAAAGGAGGATGCTATGACAGGAGGTCATGCATCCAAATTATCAAAAGATGTATCTAATGGTCTGGGTGGAAATTAAGGAGTAGGTGGGCTTGGACATTTGTATCATTTGGGACTGCAATCTGCTCTGTCAAGAGCTCATTTCCTATCCATTTTGATCCCTTTTTGGTATTACAGTAAAGGCTCCAAAGGACTATTAAAAGCCAGGAATCAATATCGAGATCATGCAACTTGGCCCATAAATAGCTTCTGTCTATAAAATCAAAGGCTGACAATACAGTAATAAATCCTGCAAGTCTCAAATTATTTCTGAACATTTTTTATAATAAACAAAATAGAGTGTAGTAATAGTCCACAATAGAAAAGCCATCTCTAAAGCATTTGTGCTCTTTCTGTAGGAAATTATATTGAGAAATCCAGATGTGCAGTTGTGCAAGAGCAAGCTGGTGTGGATTTTTGAATGGATATTCTGAAGACAACTAGGTGGTAAGAAAGGACAGAAGGCTGCCCTTCCTTACTAACACTCTATTTTCTAGAAATTATAGTGTAGGTGATTGAGTCAATAATTTTGCATGAGTTGGCACATAGAATTTAGAATAGGATTTGTGGTGGGAAAACTCTTCCTGCTGTAGTTGAACATAAAGTCATTATTTGAATGAAATCTAATGAGTTGAGGCACTGGGTTTGAATTAGAGAAAGTTTCAGGATGTTTAAAGCATGATATGAAAGTAACAGTTCTAAAGATAAGAAAGAACAAGCACCAATTATTGAATTAATGACAACAGCATGGTCAGGCAGGCAGGTATTGAGATCTGTGTGCTGTAGGCTACAGAAAGGCAACCCAATGAAGGAAAGAATGAGAGAGAGAGAAAGAGAGAGAGAGAGAGAAGGTTCTTAGAGAATGCACAAGGTAAAATCAGGGAAACTCAGTTCAGTCATCAAGTCTAAGACAAGGAGAAAGTGCAAGGCTGAAAAACAAACAAACAAAAGCAAGAACCAGGAGACAGACATCTAAGAACTCTAATATTATTATATCATAGTTCAAAAAGATCTTGATAGATGCTAAGTAGCCATTTGTATTCCCTTCTAATAAGGACTAATAACCCTTAGTTAAACTATAAGTAGACTATACTTCCTTAACATGATAAAGAATGTCTGAAACTAATAGCCAAGCTTATGTTTAAGGGGAAATACTTAAGATGTTCTCATCAAATTTAAAAAGTCAGAGCAAGGTACCTGTTATTAACTAGCTTTTGTCTGAAAGTTATAGTCAACAGAGTAAGTTGAGAAAAAGAAAGGAAGTATAAATGTTGGGACTTGGATGATGTTGCCATGGAAGTTTGCTGCTGGGAGTGTTCTCAAGAGAGAACTTGCTGTTCAGCTGCGCAAAGTGCAGTTAGCTGACGATCTCCTCTTCTAGTAACTTCAGGTTTACCTCAGCTTCCCAGGCAGCTCCTGGCCAATGATGGACCATTGCTGCTCAACATGGAATTCCTCTAATGGACATTTCCCCTGTCTGGAGCTGCTAAGTGGGTTGGCTGAGACTGGGTTGGGTCTCCATCATAGTTGGAGACCCTCCATGACCAGTTTTTCTTCCTTCCCCTTTTACTTTTCATGGGTGTTAGGCCCATGCACTTTTTGCATCTTAACTCCATTTCAGTGTCTGTTTCTCAGAAGCCCAACTGACAGTTTTGGTAGCAATAGCAGCCCAAGAAAGCAGGAGATATGATAGGGCTTGAGAACTGAATCATTCACTGCTGCCTGGCAAGGATGTGGGACATAGACACTATGTCAAGAAGTAGCAGCCCAACTGCTAAATCTGGTAGAATTGCCTGATTGTTACTAAGTTGCACCGATGTCTTACAGAGGAATAATGAAAAGTTGGAGGCAGTTAACAAACAATTGAATATTGACAGAGGCTTTTTGTGGTTTTCAGACTCTTACTTCTTGCAGTCTGTGAGCAGAATAAGCTGAAGACCAACTCAGGATTTAATAGAGTTGCCAAGCTCCTAAGATGATTGACTAGTCCATGAAAGGGATATATGCAAGGACCAGGAGCCTTGTTGAAAACATGTGGGGCCCTGACACATGAGATGGGGACATCTGGATTGATGCCCCCAAAGATTTTGGCTCCTTAGACTCCGCTGACTCCTCAGCATTGCAGTTAGTTCACTCATTCCTTCTAAGAGTGGGCACTCTCTGCAGGTGGGAACACACTGTAGAGACATCTTTCTTACAAAGCAGTAGATTTCCTCCTTAGGATCCATTCTCATCTCTTCTCCTAGCCATAAGGTTGATCATTTTGGTTGAGTTGCAGCAAAGCCCAGCTAGGGACACACTGGGCCTTATAAAGGAGGAAAGGGAGCTACAAGAATTAGCTGACATTAACTGCTAGGAGTGGGGAGAGACTCTAGGGGACTGTATTTGTGGTTGCTTGATCAAGAGGTCTAGAACACGAGACTGGATAAGAGTGAGCTTATTAATGTGGGAACTTTTTCTAAAAGATACAGGATTTAATATCCAGGCAAAGACCTTGAAAGCCTTCTGAAAACAGTGACCCACAGTTTAGATGACTGAATTACTATGACACATAATGGAAGAGGGATTAAAAAACCTATGGAAATGGGCATTTTGGATGAATTCTGCAAGGCCAGAAAGACCATCTAAGAAGTATGTTCCATGGGAGTCCAGGGCACACACCAAGCCCAGGTGAGAGAGGCACCAACATCTCTAAGGTCAGTAGTAGATGACAGGCTGAAAAAGTGAACAATGGCCACTATAAAGAGCTTGAGGAGACAAACCCCAATCTTTGTAGCATTTGTCCCAGAATGGTCAGGACTTAGCCAGTAATGGCCAGCTTCATTATTTTTACCTCTGATTCTAACTCAGGACCAACCAGAAGAAGCCAAATCTGCTCTTCAAATCAATCTCATAGGATGCCTCACTTCTAATTAGCCTGCCTCCAGCTTCCTCATGCCAACAACCTCCAAACAGCATACTTGAAGCCTTCCCTTATTTTTCATTACTAATCTTTTTGCTCCCTTGCTTGCCTTTGAGTCTAGGCCAAACACAAGTGATGGTGACTGACTCCCTTGTAGCAAGCTCTGTTTATTATCATTTGGATGGTCTTCACCTATTTTTACTTGGCTCTCCTCTGCAGGCAAAGGCTGATGGTAGGAGAGGCTGTTACAATCCTAATAGATACTAATGAGGGCGATGGAGTTATGAAGCTACAGAGGCCAAGGTTAAATGGCAGCCAAGAAGGCTGAACCTAAAGAAAGTTGTGGGGAGATAGTTAAGAGAATATAAATAACAATGCTAAGGGATAAAATAGGAAAAGAGTCAAAGAATGTGTTGCCCAATACATATATTTAATCATGAAAAGCAATCATGAGGAAGTGAAAGATCTCTAAAAGGAAAACTACAAAACACTACTGAAAGAAATCATAGATGACACAAACAAATGGAAATACATTTCAATGCTCATGCATGAGAAGAATCAACATTGTGAAAATGACCACACTGCCCAAAGCAATCTATAGATTCAATGCAATTTCTACCAAAATACCATTATTATTTTTCACAGAACTAGAAAAAACAATCCTAAAATTCATATGGAACAAAAATGAGCCCACATGGCCAAAGCAATACTAAGCAAAAAGAGCAAATCTGGAGACTTCATATTATCCAACTTCAAATTATACTACAAGGCTATAGTTACCAAAACAGCATGGTACTGGTATAAAAATAGGCATGTTGACCAATGGAACAAAATAGAGAAACCAGAAATAAAACCAAATACTTACAGCCAACTGATCTTCAACAAAGAATGGGAAAACATAAATTGGAGAAAGAACACCCTATTTAATCAATGGTGCTGGGAAAACTAGCAAGCCACATGTAAAGAATAAAAATGGATCCCCATCTCTCACCTTATACATAGATCAACTCAAGATGGAACAAAGACTTTAATCTAAGACCTGAAACCATAAAAATTCTAGAATATAGCACCAGAAAAACTCTTTTGGACATTGGCTTAGGCAAAGAATTCATGACTAAGACCCCAAAAGCAAATGCAACAAAAACAAAAATAAATAAATGGGACCTAATTAACCTAAAAGGCTTCTGCACTGCAAAAGAAATAATCGGCAGAGCAAACAGACAACCCACAGGTGGGAGAAAATATAAGCAAACTATGCATCTGACAAATAACTAATATCCAGAATCTACAAGGAACTCAACAAAAAAACAAATAATTTTATCAAAAAGTGGGCAAAGGAAATAAATAGACATTTCTCAAAAGAAGATGTACAAATAGCCAATAAACATGTGAAAAAATGCTCAACATCACTAATCATCAGGGACAAGCAAATTAAACCACAGTGAGATATCACCTTACTCCTGCAAGAATGGCCATAATTAAAAAGTCAAAAAACGATAGATGCTGATGTGGATGTGGTAAAAAAGGAACACTTTTACACTGCTGGTGGGAATGCAAATTAGTACAACCACTGTGGAAAACAGCATGGGAATTTCTTTCTTTTTTTTGTTTTTCTTTCCCTGAGATGGAGTCTTGCTCTATCACTGAGGTTGGAGTGCAGTGGTGTGATCTTGGCTCACTGCAACCTCCGCCTCCCAAGTTCAGGCGATTCTCCTGCCTCAGCCTCTCAAGTAGCTGGGATTACAGGTGTGCTCCACCGCACCCAGCTAATTTGTTTTTATTTTTAGTAGAGATGGGGTTTCACCTTGTTGACCCAGGCTGATGTTGAACTCCTGACCTCAGGTGATCCACCTGCTTCGGCCTCCCAAAGTGCTGGGATTACAGGCTTAAGCCACCATGCTCAGCTGGAAATTTCTTAAAGAACTAAAAGTACAACTACCATTCAACACAGCAATCCAACTACTGGGTATCTACCCAATGGAAAAGAAGTTGTTATATGAAAAAGACACATGTACACACATGATTATAGCAGCACAGTTCACAATTGCAAAGATATGAAACTAACCTAAGTGCCCATCAACCAATGAGTAGATAAAGAAAATGTGGTATATATATGCCATGGAATACTACTCAGCCATAAAAAGGAACGAAATAATGTTTTCTTGTGCAACTTAAATGGAGCTGGAGGCCATTATCGTAAATGAAGTAACTCATTCAAAATGAACTCTATTCCAAATGAAGTAACTATTTGGAATAGAAAACCAAATATTGCATGTTCTCACTTATAAGTGGGAGCTAAGCTATGAGGATGTAAAAGCATAAGAATGAGGTAATGAACGTTGGGAGCTTGAAGCGGGGGAAGGTTGGGAGGGGGTGAGGGATAAAAGTCTACATATTGGGTACAGTGTGCACTGCTCGGGTGATGGGTGCACTAAAATCTCAGATATCACCATTAAAGAACTTATCATGTAACCCCAAACCACCTGTACCCCCAAAACCATTGAAATAATAAAAAAAAGAAAGGCAATCATGGAAGAGTAGAAAAAGGAGGGCAGTCATCGCAATAAAAAGTCATGATCTATTTTTGTAGTTATTGAACCTGAGTCAGTTTTCAGCCTCAGACTTAAGTGCCTGAAGGGGTGTCTGGTTTCCAGTGAGAAGGATTCTGCATCATCATGGCAGGTACATACAGTAATAATTCTTCCAGCCCTTCCATAACAGGACCTATGGCTATTTACTTGGGTGGTTATATAATGGACTAACTGAACTCACTGAATTTTACCACAGCCTCACTGGGTGGTCTTTTTCCCACCTCCTAAATATATAATTTGAATTGACAAACTTGGAAATTGGGTATTTTAGCCTGTGGAGTAAAGCTATGATCATGGGGAGGGCCAAGAAGAAGCCTTTGAAACTGCCTGCTCACATCTCTAGCTGCGATAATAAATAAAAAGCAATAGCACACCATGGGAAGAAAGGTGAAAGTTAGTGCCCCCTTAAGGATCTCAAGAATGTAGTAGTGATGGTCCCCAACATACCTTTATTTAATTAACCAGTCTAGTTTCTGCAGAAACTGGATAGATCCTGGAAGAATGACTAGAGACTAACACAGACCCAACCAAGTCATAGCCTTGATTGTGGTAACTGTGGCAAAATGAATCTAGCTTGCTAGAGTGCATTAATATGCCTTTGTTACTCAGTATGTAGCCATTGATTTGGTGATAAGGCTCTTTTCTTTCCCTATCAGGGAAGAGGCTGCAAACAGTTTACATCCATATACAAAGATGAAAAGCAATACACACTTGCAGTTTTGCCTCAGGGGTATTTTAGGTTGTCTGCCCTGTGCGTTAATGTAGTCTGAAAAGATATAGACTGCTGGGACATCCTGCAGAATATCCACTGACTTACTACACCAGTGACATCATGCTGGTCAGGCAGTATGTGCAAGAGAGGTTAGTTAGCACACTGGAGGCCGTTGGTGCTCAGTCTAGAAGGTGGTAGATAAATTCTACAAAGACTTAAGAACATGAAACTTTGGGAACATTGTTACGGGTCCAGTGGTCCCAAGGGCAGGCTGGGACATCTCCAAAGTATAAGGTAACTTGCATCATCTTCCATGCACTGCTACAAAGAAGGAAGTACATGTCTGTTAGGTTTTCTCAGGTACCAGAGGATCACATTCCACATCTAGGATTACTGCTCTAGCCCATAAATCACAAGACCCAAGAGGCTGTCAGTTTTGAGAGGGGTGTGGAACAGGAAAGGGCTCTGCAGCAGATTCAGATGGTGGCATAAGCAGCTCTGTCATATGGGCATGTAATCCGCAGACCTAAATGATCACGCATCTGGAACTGCTTTTATGAGTTGGGTTCTATTGACCCATCATGCCATACAATTGGGTGAGCACAGCAGCAATCCATCATAAGGTAGAAATGGTGTAGCCAAGATCACGGCCAGAGGGCATAAGTAGCCCAGACCCCATGTCACTCATCATGGTTTCACCCAACCCATCCCTTAACTCAAACATGGCTATATGGTGGGAAGACAAGGTGGGAAGAGAGCCAAAGGAGAAAGAAAATCCCTGAGGTTGGTTTTTGGATGCGTTGGCTTGGAATTTGAGCCCAAGCTGAAAATAGATGGCAGTAGCAATACAGCCACATGCAGGGGAGGCCTTGGAAATTAATGCTGAGAAAAAAAAATCTTCCCATAGTAGAGCTTTGAACAATGTACTTGGTTATCTACTTTGTGAGGAATAAAAACTAGCCTGAGGTGAGAATATATACAAACTTCTGGGCAATGATGAATGGCCTGACCAACTGGTCAAGGGCCTGGAAGGAAAAAGATTGGAAGATCAGGTATAAGATCTGGGGTAGAAGTATGTGGTGGAAAAGATGGAAGTTGGCATGAAATGTGATTTTTGTATCACATGTTAATTAATCCTTACCCATATGCATATACCATTGAAGTGGCATTGAAACCAACAAGGAGACAAAGTGACTGAGACAGTTGACATTAGCCAGCTTTTGTCACTGGCCACTTCAGAACTGCACACTGGGCCCATGAATGAAGAGGCCACAGAGGTAGAGATGAAGGTTACACATGTACATGCATACAGGTAGCTGAGACCAGCTACATGGTGGCAAGTTGACTTCACTGGAGTCTTTTTGTTCTGGAAGCACTAGTGATTTGCTCTAACAGGAATAAATACTTATTCTAGATATGAGTTTGCCTTTCTTGCCTACAGAACCTCAGCCAGCACCAATATCTGGAGGCTTTCTGATCCTTAGCATTTTACTATTTTCTTTCTTTCTTTCTTGTAGATTGGGTCTTGCTTTGTTGCTCAGGCTGGACTTGAATGGGCTTAAGTGATAGTGCTGGCTCAGCCTCCCGAGTTTCTGGGACTACAGGCATATGCCAGTGCACCTGGCCTGATCCATAGCATTTGTGCAATGAAGGAAATGGGAGAATGCAATTGTTATCATGGGATCTACTGGTTGTATCACACACTACACCATCCAGAAGCTGCTACCCTAATTGAGCACTGGAATAGCCTGTTGAAGATGCAGCTAAAGTGCCACTTTGGGGACAATACTCTTTAAGTGTGGGGTTCCTTGATTAGAAACATAAGGGAAGAGTCAGGTTGCTATTTAACTGTAGACTAGACTGTTGACATTCTCAGGGCTGTAACTTCATTACCGTGCCTCTGGAATATGGCTTCCTTATACAGTGTAATAAAGTATACCTTAAAATTCAGTGACCTCCCATTCAGTGATAAAAGAACAGCAAAGCTAAACTGAGATACTAATGTTAGCGCCTTCATGCTTCACCAGAGTGCTCCTCCCTGCCACCTGATTCTAAAACCCTTCTCTCCTGTTATTGGTCTAGGTGAGATCATGCTACAGTATACACAGTTCAAATTAACACACAAACAACATTACAAATGATGATGTGTTTTGGAACTTTAGGGTCACTCAGAAGTGCTCAAAACCATTAATGTTCTATTTGCTGAAGTTTAGACCCCACTGAATTGTGATTGCAAATTCTTTTGATTAAACGGTAGCCTTTTCAATTGCATAGGTTTCTCTAGTCATAGCAATCTTCCAGCTCAGGTCTCTCATGCATTCCATTTGGAGGAATCATTTCCCATCTTTGCATTCATGTCTCTTGTAATATTATGTCTTTTAGAGGATAAAATAAATTTATGTGATGCAAATAATAGCAAGTTGGGACAATGTATTTCATACATATAAATGTAATTTGATGGTGCGACACATGTGTCTACCGCATGCTCGGTCCATCTTGTTCGGAAGCAGAACCATTTATTGTGTGATAAGAAGTCCCATCTCCAGTATTCATTTGGATCCTAAGGTTATTAGAAATGCATTCTTTCTTCCAAAATGATTGCCTTGTTTTGAACCCAGCTGTGCGTAAGTTATTTATTAATCCCAAACCCAGAAGGAAACACTTATCTTTACATACGTGGTTATTTTGTTGGAAATAGAATCAATATCAGATGGTTTTTAAAGAAAATGATTATATTCTTAAAGAAATCTGTAAGAGTGTGATCTGCAAAGAGACATTAAGACTACTTAAGGAAAACGACATATTAGCTCACTAAATTAGCATCAAAATGGCTTACCTTACCTCTTACCTTTTTAGAAAGGTGCTGTTAAACAACCATGGTATATTTTATTTGTTATTATTCAATGCTAAGTATTTTTGTTGGGCTCTTAAAATAGTTTTAAAATTTCCAATTGTACTATTCCTCTGCAAAGAGAACAGTCAGTGAAATAAACAATTCCATAAATATGCTTCCACCAAAGATAGACAACATGCACAAGAAGACACAGAATTTGTCTTGGTGGAACTCACTATTGGGCTAAAGTAGGACTCTTGTTCATTAATAACTATTTCAGAACTAACTATGGAATATAGAAAATGGTCTACTTAGGGATTAATGTCAAATGCCAATGAGGAGCCACAGGGCCCTAGTGCAAAGAAAAGTTACAAAGCCTCATTTTCTGTGGAGTCAAGAAGAAGGAAGAGGGAGACAACCTCAGACCATGTTGGTGGTGGGAAAGAACATAAGACACTTCTCAAGATGACTGAGTGATCAATTGCTTTCTGGTTTGAGATGGGGGAGATAAGTCCTCTATCCAGAAATGTTGCCTTCCAAGGGGACTTTCTTGACAGAGAGGGCCAGGTAGTCCTAAGGAAATCTGCTTGGCTCTGGGGAGCATCATCCACTTTCTACAAGCTGACTAACTGAGCACCAACCATTTGCTAGGTACCCTGCTAGGTGCTGTGAGGGTTACAAAGATAAATAAAGGGTAAATTAACTTTTTCGTGTGTTTCTACTTTGTGTCAAGCCCTTGTTAGGAATTCTGTGAAATAAGCTTTACAGTTGCCATTTTTACACATAGGGAAGTGGGGGTTTGGAGAGGTTAAGTAGTGTGCTCCAATCACACAACCAGTAGATGATAACCATATGATCCACTTCACAGGGTTGTTGTTAAGTCCTTGGTGCAAAGTGGAAGCTCAAAAAAAATTTTCTCCAGGGAGTTATTTTATCTTTTTTTTTTTTTTTTTTTTATTTTTTATTTTTTATTGATCATTCTTGGGTGTTTCTCGCCGAGGGGGATTTGGCAGGGTCACAGGACAATAGTGGAGGGAAGGTCAGCAGATAAACAAGTGAACAAAGTTCTCTGGTTTTCCGAGGCAGAGGACCCTGCGGCCTTCCGCAGTGTTTGTGTCCCTGGGTACTTGAGATTAGGGAGTGGTGATGACTCTTAACAAACATGCTGCCTTCAAGCATCTGTTTAACAAAGCACATCTTGCACCGCCCTTAATCCATTCAACCCTGAGTGGATACAGCACATGTTTCAGAGAGCACAGGGTTGGGGGTAAGGTCACAGATCAACAGGATCCCAAGGCAGAAGAATTTTTCTTAGTACAGAACAAAATGAAAAGTCTCCCATGTCTACCTTTTTCTACACAGACACGGCAACCATCCGATTTCTCAATCTTTTCCCCACCTTTCCCCCCTTTCTATTCCACAAAACCGCCATTGTCTTCATGGCCCGTTCTCAATGAGCTGTTGAGTACACCTCCCAGATGGGGTGGTGGCCGGGCAGAGGAGCTCCTCACTTCCCAGTAGGGGCGGCCGGGCAGAAGCGCCCCTCACCTCCTGGATGGGGCGGCTGGCCGGGCGGGGGGTTGACCCCCCACCTCCCTCCCGGACAGGGTGGCTGGCCGGGCAGAGGGGCTCCTCACTTCCCAGTAGGGGCGGCCGGGCAGAGGCGCCCCTCACTTCCCCGACGGGGCGGCTGGCCCGGCGGGGGGCTGACCCCCCCACCTCCCTCCCGGACGGGGCGGCTGGCCGGGCAGAGGGGCTCCTCACTTCCCGGTAGGGGCGGCCGGGCAGAGGCGCCCCTCACCTCCCGGACAGGGCGGCTGGCCGGGCGGGGGGCTGATACCCCCACCTCCCTCCCGGACGGGGCGGCTGGCCAGGCGGGGGGCTGACCCCCCCACCTCCCTCCTGGACGGGGCAGCTGGCCGGGTGGGGGGCTGACCCCCCCACCTCCCTCCCGGACGGGGCGGCTGGCCGGGCGGGGGGCTGACCCCCTCACCTCCCTCCCGGACGGGGCGGCTGGCCGGGCAGGGGGCTGACACCCCACCTCCCTCCCGGACGGGGCGGCTGGCCGGGTGGGGGGCTGACCCCCCCACCTCCCTCCCAGACAGAGTGGCTGGCCGGGCAGAGGGGCTCCTCACTTCCCAGTAGGGGCGGCTGGGCAGAGGCGCCCCCCACCTCCCGGACAGGGCGGCTGGCCGGGCGGGGGGCTGATCCCCCCACCTCCCTCCCGCACGGGGCGGCTGGCCAGGCGGGGGGCTGATCCCCCCACCTCCCTCCCGGACGGGGCGGCTGGCCGGGCGGGGGGCTGACCCCCCCACCTCCCTCCCGGATGGGGCGGCTGGCCGGGCGGGGGGCTGACCCCCCCACCTCCCTCCCAGACGGGGCGGCTGGCCGGGCAGAGGGGCTCCTCACTTCCCGGTAGGGGCGGCCGGGCAGAGGCGCCCCTCACCTCCCGGACGGGGCGGCTGGCCGGGCGGGGGGCCGACCCCCCCACCTCCCTCCCGGACGGAGCGGCCGGCCGGGCAGAGGGGCTCCTCACTTCCCAGCAGGGGCGGCCGGGCAGAGGCGCCCCTCACCTCCCGGACAGGGCGGCTGGCCCAGCGGGGGGCTGACCCCCCCACCTCCCTCCCGGACGAGGAGGGAGGACGCTCCTCACTTCTCAGATGGGGTGGCTGCCGGGCGGAGGGGCTCCTCACTTCTCAGACGGGGCGGTTGCCAGGCAGAGGGTCTCCCCACTTCTCAGACGGGGCGGCCGGGCAGAGACGCTCCTCAGATCCCGGACGGGGCGGCAGGGCAGAGGTGCTCCCCACATCTCAGACGATGGGCGGCCGGGCAGAGACGCTCCTCCCTTCCCAGATGTGATGGCGGCCGGGAAGAGGCGCTCCTCAGTTCCTAGATGGGATGGCGGCCGGGCAGAGACGCTCCTCACTTTCCAGACTGGGCAGCCAGGCAGAGGGGCTCCTCACATCCCAGACGATGGGCGGTCAGGCGGAGACGCTCCTCACTTCCCAGACGGGGTGGCTGCCAGGTAGAGGCTGCAATCTCGGCACTAAGGGAGGCCAAGGCAGGCAGCTGGGAGGTAGTTGTAGCGAGCCGAGTTCACGCCACTGCACTCCAGCCTGGGCGCCATCGAGCACTGAGTTAACGAGACTCCGTCTGCAATCCCGGCACCTCGGGAGGCCGAGGCTGGCAGATCACTCGCGGTCAGGAGCCGGAGACAGCCCGGCCGACACATCGAAACCCCGTCTCCACCAAAAAAATACGAAAACCAGTCAGGCATGGCGGCGCGCGCCTGCAATCGCAGGCACTCAGCAGGCTGTGGCAGGAGAATCAGGCAGGGAGGTTGCAGTGAGCCGAGATGGCAGCAGCACCGTCCAGCCCCGGCTCGGCATCAGAGGGAGACCGTGGAAAGAGGGGAGAGGAGAGAGGAGAGAGGGGAGAGGGGAGAGGGGAGGGGAGAGGGGAGAGGGGAGAGGGGAGAGGGGAGAGGGGAGAGGGGAGAGGGGAGAGGAGAGAGGAGAGAGGAGAGAGGTATTTTATCTTAATACTGCTTTCAAGCGGTATCTTCCATTTGCCACCTGATTATAACACATTCATCTTAGTGATGGTCTAGAGTTTTAAAATTATGCATTAGTTTCTGCTGCTATGAAAATCTGTAAGCTTTTTGGAGATCTGAGACTATGACTTATACTGAAAGGTAAACTTTCACTGCTCCACAATTTGCCTCCTTGCTCATCAGACATTGCTTAGTGAAGACCTAGGTTTTACTCTTTAGCTGAAGTGCTCATTCATTCATCAGTGAGAATCACTGATGGCAAAAATCAGAATTTTACTTTAGATCAGTATGCTTTAAAAATGACTTTCAAATTTCTGTCTGAAATCTACAGATGTATTTTTCACTGGGCACTGCATATGTGTGCCTACATACACTTCAGTCAAAGGTTTCATGAATCAATACTTACCTTAGTGTCAACGATGAACTCTGATTTGTGCTATTCTATTTTATTCTCCCATTCCATTCCACCCCCATCCCATTAAATGTTTTCCACAATTCATTAAATTGATTTGATAACCCACTAATGGATCATGGTCCACCTTTTGAAAAAACATTTCTTTAAGATATTTAAAGTTTGGGGCACATATGATTTTATTATTTATTTTTATTTTTATTTTTATTTTTGAGATGGAGTCTCGCTCCGTCACCCAGGCTGGAGTACAGTGGCGTGATCTCAGCTCACTGCAAACTCTGCCTCCCAAGTTCACGCCATTCTCCTGCCTCAGCTTCCCGAGTGGCTGGGACTACAGGCGCCCGCTACCACGCCTGGCTAATTTTTTTTTTTGTATTTTTAGTAGAGATGGGGTTTCACCTGGTTAGCTGGGATGGTCTCGATCTCCTGACCTCGTGATCTGCCCACCTTGGCCTCCCAAAGTGCTGGGATTATAGGGGTGAACCACCACGCCCGGCCTTTTTTAAAATTATACTTTCAGTTCTGGAGTACATGTGCAGAATGTGCAGGTTTGTTACATAGGTATACATGTGCCGTGGTGGTTTGCTGCACCCATCAACCCATCATCTACATTGAGTATTTCTCCTAATGCTATCCCTCCCCTCTCCCTCCGCCCCTCAACAGGCCCCAGTGTGTGATGTTCCCCTCCCTGTGTCCATGTGTTCTCATTGTTCAGCTCCCACTTATGAGTGAGAACATGGCAGTGTTTGGTTTTCTGTTCTTGTGTTAGTTTGCTGAGAATGATGGTTTCCAGCTTCATCCATCTCCCTGCACAGGACATGAACTCATCATTTTTTGTGGCTGCATAGTATTCCATGGTGCATATGTGCCACATTTTCTTTATCCAGTCTATCATTGATTGGCATTTGGGTTGGTTCCAAGTCTTTGCTATTGTGAACAGTGCCACAATAAACATACGTGTGCATGTGTCTTTATAGTAGAATGATTTATAATCCTCTGGGTATATACCCAGTAATGGAGTTGCTGGGTCAAATGTTATTTCTAGTTCTACATCCTTGAGGAATCACCACACTGTCTTCCACAATGGTTGAACTAATTTGCACCCCCACCAACAGTGTAAAAGCATTCCTATTTCTCCACAGCCTCTCCAGCATCTGTTGTTTCCTTGCTTTTTAATGATCACCATTTTAAATGGCGTGAGATGGTATCTCATTGTAGTTTTGATAGGCATGGGCAAAGACTTCATGACTAAAACACAAAAACCAATGGCAACAAAAGCCAAAACTGACAAATGGGATCTAATTAAATTAAAGAGCTTCTGCACAGCAAAAGCAACTATCCTCAGAGTGAACAGACAACCTACAGAATGGGAGAAAATTTTTGCAATCTATCCATCTGACAAAGGTCTAATATCCAGAATGTAAAAGGAAGTTAAACAAATTTACAAGAAAAAAACAATCCCATGAAAAAGTGGTCAAAGGATATGAACACCCACTTCTCAAAAGAAGACGTTTATGCAGCCAACAAACATATGAAAAAATGCTCATCATCCCTGGGCACAGATGAATTTTGAACCTCCTATAATGCCTAGCATGGTACTAAAATAAAACCTGGGTAATCTTGTGCAGCAAATTGCAAAAATTGCCCCCATTTTTTACCCCCTCCCCATATCCATATTCTTTGCTGTCTAACTTTGTAGTGTATACCTATCTTAATGTTAGCCTAGGCCACATGCCTTGCTTTGGCTGATGGGAGGTTGGTAAACATAATACAATCAGAAAAGAAAAGTGTATGTATGCTTGGGCTTGTTTGCTTTCTGCCTTGGTTATGAGAACGAGCCCTGACTTGTTACTAGAGACACACGGATCAGAGCTGAATCGCTTTAGATATCCCAGCTGAGGCTATCTGAGATTAGACCACAGCCAGCCAACACTCACATGTGAGTGAGCCCAGCCAAGATAAGCAGAGGCATCTAGCCATCTAGCCAACCATTCCAGACATGTGAGAAATAAACATTTATTGTTAAATGCCACTAAGGATTTTTGGTTTGTTACACATTATTACTGTGGCAGTAGATAACACACACCTGGCAGTACTCAGTCATATACTGTTCATGTTTGAGTGCATGATGTTTGCCTATGTAACTTGAAGTCTAGCAGAATCAATTAAGGACTCCCCCATCCTGCCTCACTCTTACTTAAGCACCAAAATGTATCCAGCTGGTTGATTGGAGTCAGCTGGTTCCAGGTTTTTCCACTTGAAAAAACAAACAGCAGTTCTCAAATCTTAGTGTCCATCAGATCATGTGATCTTCTGAATCAGAACCTAAGTTAAAAAGTGTGAGAACTGTTGATTTAGTAAATTCTTTGCCATCTTGGACTTGGAAGTGAAAGAATTAATTGATCAAGACGAATGAGTGAAATGCAAATAGTTTGCTTATGCAATATATTTAGGCATATTTATCTTATATACAATGAGTGATAACATATATAACACACGTTTCTTTGCTTAACTGTTAGTCTTCCCACATTAGGTGATTAAAAGTAAAACCTCATCTTTGGTTCTATTGTTTTAGTGCATGATCTCTCCAAAGGTTTTGCCTGTTTTGGCTGATGGAACACCTTCGAGTGGTGGTAACATGCTTAGGTCTGTGTTGTACCCAAAGGCTGCAGAGACTCCTTTTGCTTTTAACAAAACTCAATTTCTAGTGTGCAAAACGTTTTCCCTTTGTTGCTGTTTATTTCTGTTTTGCATCTTTCTCTTTCTCCTTGTATTTTCCAATTGTCAAATTTCATTAACCTTTGCTGTACTTGATTTCTTGGTGTTGGACAAATGTGGGGACACCTTGAAAATCAAATACTTTCTTTTTGATCATCTAATCATGAGGATAGTCCTTAGTATACCTGCTTTCCTCAGAAGACTTCCCCTGGCTGTGTGGAGATTGTTCACAACCTTGAAAAGACCCCATATTGGCCTCTGAATATAGGGCCATTGATATTGTTAACATGTAAGAAGATTATAGAGCAGTAATGTTAAAATAGAATGAAGTACACTACATATGCCTATTTTAAAAAGGGCATACTACTTTATGTAGTTTGGATGCCTGACCCCTGCAAATCCCATGTTTAAATGTGATCTCCAGTGTTGGAGGTAGGGCATAGTGGGAGGTGTTTTAGTCATGGGGGTGGATCCTTCATGAATGGTTTGGTGCCCTCTAGGTGGTAATGAGTGAGTTCCTGCTCTATTATTTACCACCAGATCTGATTGTTAAAAAGAGCCTGGCCCTTCCTCCCTCTCTTGCTCCCCCTCTCTCTATGTGACAAACATGCCTCGCCTTTGCCTTCTGCTATGATTGTAAGCTTTCTAAGGCCTCACCAGACACAGATGCTGACACCATGCTTCTTGTTAAAGTCTGCAGAACCATAAGCCAAAAGTAAACTTTTTCCTTATAAGTTACTCAGTCTCAGGTATTCCTTCACAGCAATGCAAAATGGACTAATATACCAGTGTTAGGAATTTGATGGTTATTTTAAGTTAAAGGAGCATGACTGCTTATCCTTTTCGTCTGTTCTTTCACATTTTCCAGCTTTTTGTTTTAGGACTTCTCTCCCAATTACTCTTGTCCTTATTGGCATAACTCATTTATCACTCCCTCAAGTAGGTATGAATATTCTTCATTCTTCCCTTGTAAAACTTAGACAACTTGGGGTCTTCAAAAGAAGATAGTGCTCACTGCTCTGGAAAATCTGAAATAGATGGGAATATCTGGATATGTTATTTGTCATGGATATCATCAAGAAAGTATAATGACCAAAAAAAGGGTTATTAAAAGACACATGAACCGCCACCTCTCCCTCTGATATCAGAATGATCTCTAAGCCTGAGCCAGAGTGCATAGCTTTAAAACAGCCAGAGTAGTCTCATTACCTTTCACTATAGAAGTCTTCATATAGTTGCTTTACTTATTATTAACCAAATTGAGTTTTGTCTTTCTAAGTTTGCCTGGGACCCCAAAAAGGCCAGGCCTTCTAGAGGGAGGGGCCCCAACACCCTAACAGATATTCCTGGTCACCCCATCTTTCAGGTACACCAAGCATAGATGTCTTTATCAGTCAGGTCCCAATGACAGAACCAGACTGACTTTCATCTTCACATCTTTTTTTGTTTCCTCTGACTCTTGAGTATTAATGAAATGTCTGGCTTGTGAACTCTGGGATATCAATAAGCCCTTTAGCCCAGTGGCTTTCAATCTCTGCTGCACTTTGGAATCACTTGAGGCACTTTGAAAAATCCAGATGCCCAGGCCACACCATTATTAATTGTATCAGGGTCTCTGGGATCTCAGGCATTAATGCTTTTGTCAAACTCTTGGAGTAGTTCAGCATGAAGAAAAGTTGAGAGCCATTGCTCTAATCAGTTTCTCACAGCTCATTCTAAGTTCTGTACTTTCAGTAAATTGGGATGTACCAAGTTTTATGCCTCTATGGTTTGGGGGTAGAAAGTACAAGATTATATACATTGTGCCAATAACAAGACTATCTTAAAATCTTCTTTTTCTTCTCTACTTTTCCTGTTTGTAAAAAAAAAAATCTATTTTTTCCTTCAGGGCTGTTAGTCAAAGAATAAAGTAGTTCTGCTTTAAATGTAAAGCATGGGGCTTATGTTCAAACCACTGCTACCCCAGCAGAAAGTCTTGAAACCATTAAGTCTTTCAAACCTAGCATATGGTATGAGGTAAACATATAATTGTTAAATTAAATTGAAACATGCGTGTTTCTCCTTCACTCATAACAAGCACATTATCCCACTGCGTCCCTACATTTCTGAATCTCAGGTAATTCTGACTTGCCTGGACTAAACAGGATCCTTTCATCTTGCTAGATGTCTAGCTCCAAGTACTCACAGCCATGATGTTTAATCTTCTATGAATTCTTAAGCTTTAAGGAGATTTTCAAGATAAACACAATGTTATTTTGGCAGGCAGTTGTATGTTTGTGGGTGGGGGATGATACATGCCCCTATATTTCTCTTTAACATGGAAGGAGCTTGGTTTATTTTGCTCCTATTTTATTCCCTTAGGAGCCAGAAAGAATACTCAAGAGGCAAAGGGATTTTATTTCACTCTGAGAGGTAACAGTGATAGAAACTTGGAAATGAAAGCAAGTGTGCATAGGTATGTAGGTCATGAATTTTGAAAGTCCGAAGTACTTCTGGTTTATTCATCTAAAATGAAAGTATTCTTCAACCATCAAAATCATGTTTATGGCTTATTTGGGAAAATTTCTCTTAAAACCAGATATAGATTTTGGAAGGAAACCAGAATCCTGGACAGTTAAATTCACTTGGGGTCAAAGGCAAAATTGCTGGAAGATTAAATTTTTCTTATTAAGCCTGCAATATTCAGATTTGGGGAATACATAAGAAATAACTTAAAATATCTTCCTGGAAGTAACTGTATATCATCAACTTTAGATGAAAAAGCTAGGAATTTTATTTGAAAGGATAATTACTCCTCTCTCTAGAGTTTGCTTAAATAAATTCAAGGACCAAATTTACAGCTTCTATCATGTGCTGTTAAATTTTTTTTTTTTTTGCAGAATTTGTTAAAGCTGGAACACTTATTAAATTTCTGCTTGTTCGTTCATTTGGGACATGCTTATTGAATGCCTACTATATACCAGGTTCTGTCAGGTCCTGGAAATACAGTGATGGACAAAAGATGGTCCCTGTCCTCATGGAACGTACAGTTTAGAAAAGAAGAATGTCATTGAACAAATAAGGGACCCATGAAGTGATTTAATGCCAGTTGTGGTAAGCACAACAAGAGGAAAATTACAGTGTGCAATGGAAATCATTAATATGGGAAGTGCCTTATCTTGGGGTTTAGGATGGTTTTCCTGAGGAAATGACATTTCAGCTGGCACTAGTGGGATTAGCAGGTGTTAACTCACATGTTATTTGCTAGGGTACATTTTAATCAAATCACTGGAAGCTGTTATTTGTAGAGGAACCAGTTCTGTGTGACCAGTAGCCTAGGAACTTGTGTAAAATTTAATCTAGGATATCAGTAACTCTGTATATCCATAGAAGCGAAAGGTTAACAGCCAAAGTGGCAGGAATAACTCAAAATATTATATTCATTCACTCAATAAATATTTGCACTGGCAGTACAGCAGTGAATAAACAGAAATCCCTGTCCTCATGGAGGTTGCCTGATAGCAGAACAGAGAGCCATAAACAAGATAAATAAGTACAATATATAGCATGTTATTGATAACTGCTCTGGAGGAAAAATAATGCAGATAGGGAGTTAGGAAGTGGTGGTGGTTTCAAACTTACCATAGCTTCCTTTAGCATAATGCTCTTGGAAGAAAATGTACTCCGATTCTACTCACAGACCAGGATTGCAGTTGGCTGGGGCTGGTACCATATTTGAAAGTTCATTGGAATTCTTCAGAGCTGTCATCCCTAAATTATTGTGAGGAGGCACTAATGTCATTTTCCTCACGACTTGTGATTTGTAGACTTCAGAGAAGGAAAAGTGCTGGCAGAGACATCCTTGACTGCAGCTAAGTGAGAGGCTCATCTGTTGGCTGAGGGCCTTTGTGTGTCTGCAGAGGCAGGGGAGTACAGTGTGATACGGTGGAGGGAGCTGGGCCTCGGCCCGACAGATCTGGAGTCAGACCCGGGCTCTGATTCATAAGCTGTATGATCCCTGGGAAACTAATACATCTCTCTGATCCTTAGTTTCCTTATTTGCAAAATAAATGGCTTGGACCAGATCTCTCAAACTCTTTCAAACCTAAAGACATCCTAAGCTGAAAGGCTTAGGGTTGCTTCTTGGAACCTTTGAAAGCACCTTGTGTACACTACTTTGCCTGCATTCATTCGTAGCCCTTCTCCTGGGAAGGTAAATATATTGTAATTATATTAACAACATTTTAATAACAATAATCAACAATTGTGTGTTACTAGTTATGTGCTAGGTATAGTTCTCAGCCTCTCACCTATAGTCCTCACAACAATCTTACAGGGTGAATATTATCATTCCCATTTCACAAATGACAAATTCAGAGAGGTTAGTTAACTTGCGCAAGGTTTCCCAGGTAGTAAGGGATAGAATTAGAAATAAAATTCAGGCAGTTCACGTCATTTTGAAAACACACATCCCACTAATAAAATAATTTTGAGCACTCATCCCAATATATTTATTGATTTAAAATTATATGTATATATTAATGAAATAACAGTATATACATTATAAAGCCTGCATAAAATAGAAACAAATTATCGGTCAAAGATGAAATAAATTTTAGTTTTATTAACAGCACAAAAAGTTTTTGCTTTCATAAATATGATCAAATATGCTGCTTTTTTTTTTTTTTTTTGAGACAGAGTCTCTCTCTGTCGCCCAGGCTGGAGTGCAGTGGCTTAATCTCAGCTCCCTTAAAGCTCCGCCTCCTGGGTTCACGCCATTCTCCTTCCTCAGCCTCCTGAGTAGCTGGGACTACAGACGCCTGCCACCACACCCGGCTAATTTTTTTATTTTTAGTAGAGACAGGGTTTCACCGTGTTAGCCAGGATGGTCTCGATCTCTTGACATCATGATCTGTCCGCCTCGGACTCCCAAAGTGCTGGGATTACAGGCATGAGCCACCGCACTGGGCCTATATTTTGTTTTGAATTGTGGACTACAGTATGTGATTCAGCTATTCAAAGATCTATTTCTAAGCTCTTAGCTGAAAAAAATACCTCTGAAGATACTTGGATCTTTATGGAAGAAGTACACCATGAGCTGCCCTTAATTATGATATGTGTTTTGTCAATCATCCACTGTTTATATAAAGGAGTTTTAAATTATTATTGTTGAAAATTCCTATCATTGCTGATTTGATTAGTTGTTCCTGCAAACTCCTTGGAAGGGGGTGCATTTTTATATTTTAACAGGTGAGATTAAAACCAACTAATATGTTATTCTGAGGGTGTTGAAGCTGGTTAGAATATTGTTTCTACCTTTTTTCTTTTTTGGTATAAAGGTTTTAGAGGAAATATCCCTCCTTAGCTTAGTTTTCCCAGAAAGCAGAACCTGAGTTTTATTTATTGACTTTCATATTAAACTTATATTAATTTTTAAGTTCAAGGGTACATGTGCAGAATGTTGTTGCATAGGTAAATGTGTGCCATGGTGGTTTGCTACACAGAACATCCCATTACTCAGGTATTAAGCCCAGCATCCATTAGCTATTCTTCCTGATGCTCTCCCTCCTCCCTTCCCACCCTCTGACAGGCCCCAGTGTGTGTTGCTCCCCCTGATGTGTCCATGTGTTCTCATCATTCAGCTCTCACTTATAAGTGAGAACTCACGGTATTTAATTTTCTCTTCTTGCATTAGTTTGCTAAGGATAATGGCCTGTAGCTCCATTCATGTCCCTGCAAAGAACATGATCTCATTCCTTTTTTATGGCTGCATAATATTCCATGGTGGATATGTACCACATTTATCCAGTTTATCACTGATGGGCATTTAGGTTGATCCCATGTCTTTGCTATTGTGAATAGTGCTGCAATGAACATACATGTGCATGTATCTTTATGACAGAATGATTTACATTCATTTGGGTATATACCCAGTAATGGGATTGCTAGGTCAAATGGTATTTCTGCCTCTAGGTTTTTGAGGAATTGTCACACTGTCTTCTACAACAGTTGAACTAATTTACACTCCCACCAACAGTGTAAAAGGGTTCCTTTTTTGCCACAACTTCACCAGCACCTGTTTTTTTTTTTTTTTTTTTTTTTTTTTTTTTTTTTTTTTTTTTGGTGGTTGTTTTTTTAAGATGGAGTCTTGCTCTTGTTGCCCAGGCTGGAGTGCAACGGCATGATTTCGGCTCACTGCAACCTCCGCCTCCTGGGTTCAAGCGATTCTCCTGCCTCAGTCTCCTGAGTAGCTGGGATTACAGGCGCCCACCACCATGCTCAGTTCATTTATGTATTTTTAGTAGAGACAGGGTTTCACCATGTTGGTCAGGCTGGTCTCAAATTCCTGACCTCAGGTGATCCACCTGTCTCGGCCTCTCAAAGTGCTGGGATTACAGGTATGAGCCACCGCACCTGGCTGGTGTGAGATGGTATCTCATTGTGGTTTTGATTTACATTTCTGTAATGACCAATGATGTGGAGCTTTTTTTCATATGTTTGTTGGCTGCATGTATGTCTTCTTTTGAGAAGTGTCTGTTCATGTCCTTAGCCCACTTTTTAGTGGGGGTGTTTGTTTTTTTCTTGTAAATGTTTTTAAGTTCCTTATGGATTCTGGATATTAGACCTTTGTCAGATGGATAGATTGCAAAATTTTACTCCCATTCTGTAGGTTGTCTGTTTACTCTGTTGATAGTTTTTTTTTTTTTTTTTTTTTTTGCTGTGCAGAAGCTCTTTAGTTTAATTAGAGCCCATTTGTCAATTTTTGCTTTTGTTGCAATTGCTTTTGGGATCTTCATCATGAAATCTTTGCCTGTGCCTGTGTCCTGATGGAAGAGAACAGATAAGCAGAAATAGGACCACACACCTACAACCATCTGATCTTTGACAAACCTGACAAAAACAAGCAATGGGGAAAGGATTCCCTATTTAAGAAATTGTGTTGGGAGAACTGGCTAGCCATATGCAGAAAATTGAAAATAGACCCCTTCCTTACACCATTTACAAAAATCAACTCAAGATGGATTAAATACTTAAATGTCAAACCCCAAACTATAAAAACCCTAGAAGAAAACCTAGACAATACTATTCAGGACTGAGTTCTATTTAGAAGTGTACAATCCTGTTGAGGATGTGTTATGAAGTTGGCCACTATCTCATATAGAACATGACTGTTTGATATTGAGAGATGACCTTCCTACAGACTGTAAACAATTGCTTTTCAGGACAGTCTCTTTGGGGAAAGGAATCTTCTCTAGTTCCCATCCTCCACTGTTCAAACCTTCATTCCATTTTTCGGTTGTACTTATGTGGCTACTCATGGGGGCATCCTGTAGTCTTTCACTCTCCAAGTCAGCAGGAAAGACCTGGGGGTGGGAGGCAAGAAAGAGACATCTCAAACAGGTACGAGGCAGGGAGCTGTCAGCTTTTGCCTGCTTGAAGGAGATTAGAGCCCATGCACACACAGGGGCTGCACAGGAGAGAGGTGGGGCAGAAAGAGTTGAAGTGATACTGGAAAGACACACTTAAATGATGTCTATGGCAACAGAAATGTTTTCATAGTCACATAACTATGCAAACATTTTTACATAGCCATTTTCAAAATACTCTCTCCTAAGCACTTTTAAAAAACATTTGCATTTTATTGTTAAAACATCATCTATATCTACCTAGGTACAGTGAACTGCAGCATGCTGCAATATATCAAAGTAAAATGGGAAGGTGGGGGGCTCCACTGTGAAATGCTTAAGGGAGTAAACCTTCCCTTCTCCCAGGATGCTCACAGACTGTATTTGAGTGCTCAGCAACTAGACTAATTCATGCGCCAGGATCAACCTGTATATTAAATATTGGCATAACAATATTGGTATTAACTTGTATCTATTAGTCCATTCTCACATTGCTATAAAAAACAACCTGAGACTGGGTAACTTATAAAGAAAAGAGATTTAATTGATTCACAGTTCCACAGGCTGTACAGGAAGCATGGCTGCGGAGACCTCAGGAAACTTACAGTCATGGCAGAAGGCAAAGGGGAAGCAGGCACATCTTACATGGGCAGAGAAGGAGGACGAGAGATCAGAGGGAGGTGCTATACACTTGTAAACAACCAGATCTCATGAGAACTCACTATCATGGGAACAGCAAGGGGGAAATCCACCACCATGATACAATGCCACCAGGCCCCTCCTCCAACACTGGGGATCACAATTCAACATAAGATTTGGGTGGGGACAGAAATTCAAACCATATCACTGAATATTAAATATCAGCATAATAATTTCTTATTTTTAATTGAAAATAAATAGAAAAAGATGTCTTAATCTTTTCTAAAGAAGTTCTCCTATTTTATTGCCTCCAAACAGTGGATTGTCTTGCCCCATACTTCAGTGATCAGTAGTCTAGGTCTTCTAAGACATAAAGGAATTAAGGCAGCTACATTAGTGAATGTATTAATATATTAATGGATGTCTGTATAGTACGGAGTGTGAGAATATGGGCTTTGCAGTCAGCAGGCTTGGGTGTCAATGCCTTGGTGAAGCTATTTAATTTTACTTTCCTCATCTGAAAATGGGCATGATAAAACTGATCTCTTATGTGGCACACAGTAAATTCTCAATAAAAGAAAGTCATTGTAGTAGTAGCTGTTGACATAACAAGGGACAAGGAGAACTAGTTATGCAGCAGACTGCTGCCAGTGCTCCCATTCTAACCCAAGGTTTACAAAGTACCAGGAAAATGAGTTTTCTGCCACCTCCAGATCTTCCAAGCCTTCTTCACCAGCAGCAATACTGATGGGTAGGACAGTAGGCAAGAATTCATGCACATGAAATTACATGATTTATTATCTACATGGACTTAGCTCAGAAGCTCTGGAATATGAAACTCAAATTCTTTTCTTTATTGGTCTCACTTTGTTGATCACAAATTGGTTCCTCCTCAGACCTTCTCAAGATGGAGAAATCCAAAATCCATGTTGCTCTGTTGATAATTACTATGTGTTCCAGTTGTTTATAATTTTTTCATTTTTTTATCATTATTTTTTCATTTTTTCATTATCTCACCAGCAGGGGAGAAGCATCCTGCTTTCTGAGGGAAGCTTTAGTGGGCCAGGGGTTGTTCAGACCTTGTTGGAGCTTCTTTACTTGATCACACGTGAACACTGATATTGACTTGCTTTCATTTTGTGGTCATGAGAATGAAACATTTCCCACAGTTCAGCCTGCGGCTTCTCCCTAGTTTGCGTCTTTTTGATAAAATCACTGACTTGTGTACTTTCAAATTTAAGTCATTTTATATCTACTAAACTTGATAATTTTTACCCATCTGCTATTCAGTGGATTTTATTTCTGTTTTTTTTTTCTGTGATTGATGGGGCCCATGCAACAGTAATAATTTCCAAAAGACAGTTTTTCAAACAATTGATAACTTTCCTAATATAACCTTATCTAATATAGCACAATTTAATATTTTTCTTCTACTAATATGAGAAAAAAAGATATCACAAAATATATGAGCATTTAGCCTTCAAGTTTCACGTGTACTTATTCCAATCTGGCCTGAAATCCCAGCCCTCTGTGCAGATGAGCAAGGCTAATGCTATAGAGTGGGGTTTGCATAAAAATGTGAGCAGAAAAAGGCTGTAGTTGAATGTCCTCTGCCTTAGGATTGGGACTAATACTTTCTATATTGCCAGCTTACCCTAGGCAGTAGGGGCTCCCAAAGCAATGCCAGCATCCCCACCTTTCTGCTTATTTGTACCTATTAGGTCCTGACATTTATCTGAGGCAGGAAGCTCTTCTGTAGCATGTTTATGACCAATGTCCCCAGTCATAATCATTTTCTTGCAGTGCCTAATTGAAATTGTGTGTGTGTGTGTGTGTGTGTGAGACAGAGAGAGAGAGATTGATCCCAGGAGGACAAAAGAGGTTGCTGCCTACTGGTGGTTGGGATGCCATTCAGTGAGTATGGAGAGAAGGGTTGCCGTACAGTGTTAATTAACATTGACTGGGTGGAGACTGACCCTCTCTCCCTGAAAATTGTGTGGACTCTGGTTGAATTTCTTTTTTGTCCCTGAAAACTGTTAATTTTTTTAAAGACATAAATTTATGTGGAAGGAATCTATCCATCCATACCAAAACTTCAAAAAGCAGCTCTCACAGGAAGCTTAAGTTGAAATTCTTTGGATCTCATCACCTTTTCGAAAAGATCTTTTATACTTAGTTTAGGCCCCTGATGCCACAACACTCTGTATTTTTTCTGTTATAACTTTCGACACTCTTTATTTGCTTGTTTTATTATCTGTCTTTGCTGCCAGCCTTTAAGCTGTTTGTTCACCAGTATGTTGCCAAGGGGGCCAGCACTATGCTTGACATTCAGTCTGGATGCAGCGGTCTGGCTATATATAAACAGTACTTTGCATATGTTTGTTGCATGTTGAGAAAGTGCTTTAGCTTTACTCCTCATAAAAAGGTCTTCAAACACATTGCTTTCATTTCACGACTTTGTCTTTAATATCATGCGAATGTGTAAGAATGATATCATGCGAATCTGTAAGAATGTGCGAAGATCTGTAAGTAGCCCACCTAGATCCATACTGGATATTCTTTACTTCTCTGACTGCTGTTGCAAGAAATATACAAGGAAGTATATTGATTTTTGTTTCTTTTGGGCTACAGCCACACACATTTCTACATAGTTTCAGATATTAACAACCAAGGCAGTCACTGGTGTTATAGTTTTTGGGGTTTTGACAACAAGTTTGGTCTACACAGCTCGTTCATCTTTGGACATGTATCTCCATCTGCCAGGCTGAGGTGCTTTTTCTCAGAAGCATTCAAATACACTGAGCATGTGTTTGGGTTTGCAGAGATGGTGTGTCAGAATAATAATCTAAGCTGATGCCTCGGCAACAAAGAGGGCTGAGCAGAGCTCTAAGGCAGATGTAGCAAAAGCAGGACACTTTCAGGAGAGCAGCAATGACATTTCTGATGAAGGAACACAAACCTCACTCCCACCCATCCAGCTTCTCCCTTGAGACATCCATATTTTAGTAAGAAACACAGAAAAGGACTGAGATCCAGGTTTATCTGTGTCTGTGGGGATGGGGCCAATTGTGTAGCCCTATCTGAAAGCCATTGAGTGCATTTCTTGAAGGGTCTACCTTTGGCTAGAGGACTACAAGTATAATCACTTTCTGTTTTCTTCATTTTCCCTCTTAACTAATTATTTCCCTTTTACTTCATCTGATGAAGAGAAAGCAACAAGAAACAGAACTATCATTTCCCCTGTGGTCTTAATTTGTGTTTAAGAGAAAAATAATCCAATGAATGTAATCAATGATGAATTCATGAAACCTCTTGCTTAGTGACTGGGGTTACAGCTGATGCTGTCTAAACATCAGAGCTAGGGAGTCTACCCTGCTTTCAACATAGCACAGTTTTCAACTCAGAGGGTAAACATCTTTAGTAGAGTCCCTATGGAGATGGGTGAATGAATTATGTAATTGAGACCTTGCTTAAACATTCACTGTTGTAGTTGACTACAGTGTTGGTTGGAGGTCCACCTTAGACTATTTGCATGCTGATATTTTAAGAGTATCCAAGCAGGGAGGTCAGCCTGGGAAACTCATCTTACCACATGATGGATGCAGAGCACACACATCTTGCTCGGACTGCTGCATTTAGCCTCCAAGTTGTTTGCATAAATCCGCTAAGCTCTAAGTTCTCATGCAGGACATGAAAAGTATCTTGAAAAGTGACTTACATTCTTCAGCTTGAAGTTGGACCACAATCTAAAACGGTTTTAAAATGATAAAAATGAGTGTCCTGGTGTCATGTTTACATCATTGGCTTTAAAAAATATCAGAACCTACAGCTTCTTTGTGATTCATGAAGGATTTCTATCAAAGAGAATATTGCTGTGCGTGATTCTTAGTTCTCAAGACATGTTCGTTGCTTTTATCATGGTAGCATCAATGTAGACCTTGTTGTGCAAATGTAATTTTGAGATGGAAAACTTTAACATTTCTAACCCATCAGCACCTCCCCTCATGGGTCAAGATCTGATGATATGGAATGTTGAAGTTTCACTGCTTGCTGGAGTCATGCTTGAAGGTGATGGGTCAGGGAGGGACAGCAGAGGCCAAGTTCTAATGATTGTATTAGGCTCCCTCCTAGCCACTTCTTACCACCTGGAGAACAGAAGATTGAAACTGTTTGTTAAAAAGAAGTTTTGGAGATAATCTATGGATTTGGTGTATCTTGGTAGCTATAGGAAAGCAGACAAGATAGAGGACATTAAAGGGACCGGAAAAATAATGAAGGTCACCATGGTAGAAATGAGGGGGAGTGGATTATGTTGGCATTAATGTATATATGCCTCCTTTCTCTCTCTTCTGTTTTCCTTTCATTCTTTTTCTCTCTACTTGTCACCCTTCTCCAAGTGGAAAGATAGATCTGGGTGTGTACAAAGGCCCCGTTTTTTGATCATGTCTTCTGCCCACTATTTGTTCAGTCTACGACATATTGAAGGCACAAATTGCATCTAGTAATACTAAAGTGAACAAACCAACATAAAGTGAAGTCTTGATTTAAAGTATACATGGGGAAATTTAATGACATTGGGGCACTCTGTAATCTGTGTGTATTGTTATAAAATAATCATTAATATTTACTGAATACCTTCTATGTGTCAACTCCAGCAGGGGCAAAGACATATAGACAGGAATTTCTATGTCACAATTGCCATAATGAAAATATGTAAAAGGCACAACTGGGAGTGTCAAGAAGGAGCCTTGAAGTTTGCTTGGAGGAAATCAAGAGATAAGCTTTCATCTTGACAACTGCTGTAAAAGTTTGTCGGGGGGAACTGGGATAATACATTCTAGGCAAGGGAGCACCGTGTACAATGGGAAATGTGGGACATTTGGTATGGATGGAATGTGAGCTGCAAGGCTAGAAAAGAGCATGCGATGAATAAGTAGGAAGGGACAAGATCACAGCAGATGCTGTATGTTATACTCCTTCCCCTGAGCACTGGGGGATTGTAAGCAACTAAGAAATAGATTATGAGTATGCGTAAGATGGAGTGGGAAAAGTTTATACTGGAAGTAGGGAGAACATTTAGGGTATATGAGTGAGAGATCATTAAACCTAAACCAGGGCAGTGTTTTTATAAAGAGAAAGGTATGGTTTTGAGAGAAATTTAAGAGAATAAAATGCCTAGGACTTATCAGGTAATTGAATATAGCATGTGTCTTCTAAGACAACTCAGGATTTTGGTTTGGGCAACACATAGGCAATGGTTTCTTTTTCTTTTGTTTCTTTTTTTTTTTGAAACAGAGTTTTGCTCTTGTCGCCCAGGCTGGAGTGCAATGGCGCAATCTCGGCTCACTGCAACTTTTACCTCCTGGTTAAAGCGATTCTCCTACCTCAGCCTCCCGTGTAGCTGGGATTACAGGCATCTGCCACCATGCCCGGCTAATTTTTGTATTTTTAGTAGAGACAGGGTTTCGCCACTTTGGCCAGGCTAGCATCAAACTCCTGACCTTAGGTGATCTGCCTGCCTCGGCCTCCCAAAGTGCTGGAATTAGCAGGCATGAGCCACCATGCCCAGCCCTAGGCAATGGTTTTGTTTATTCATTTGATAAATATTTATTATATATTCACTAGGTCTCAAGAAAAGTATTGGGACTACCTAGATGAAAACACATGAGACCTGCCTCCAAGGTGTTTACACTGTAGTAGGAGAGACAGATACCTCAGTGGAGAAATTAAATAGGGCACTTGCATAATGGAATTATGACTGTTACTTCCAATAAGGACCCTAACAAGGGGTTCTAGAGAATGTGTTCACTTATAGATGTGCGAGCTTAAGAAACCTGTGAGACAACCGATGGAGATGCAATAGATGCCTGGGGACAGAGGACCAGGACTCAGGAGACACATGCTTCAGACTAATCAGGGTAGTTCACAGCCAACATCTTGTAAGCAATGAAATAATGAGGCAGACTGGGTTGTGTCATAAGAAACAGTGGGCAAGGAGAGAATAAGATTTTAAGGGGCCACAGAGGAAAAGATGCCAGTGAATGAGATGGAGAAACTTGTCAGTGGGATAATGGGGAACATTTGTGTCTTATCTCCTATCGCTCTTGAAAGTCCTGCTTTGATGGAAGAGAAGCACCTTTACTATTTCCAATATCTATTGCAGTGCCTAGTATAGAGCAAGTACTTTAAAAATGTTGATTTAATTAAATGTAATATAAACATTAGGGAATTAATTCCATCCTAATGGTGTGATGAAGGAAACAGAAAGAGAGTGAAATATGCAAGATTTGAAAAGAACTGAACTTGGTATTTACAAAATTTGTGACCAGGGAAATTTTAGTTCTAGACTTTATCACCAACCACTGGGCCAGTTTGTTGTTCTTCAGTCTTGTACTATGTATCTCAGTGTCCTCTTAGTAAAATCAGGGGCTTGGGCTAAGAGACAAAGTCCTTTTTGGTTCTAAAAGTCTGAATTTAGAGACACCATTAGAGGGTCAAGCTGAAAATATGATGTATTATCGACGGAAAGTGTCCTGTCAGTTTTCACTGATATATTATCTTATAAAACATTGAGACATTAAATATTTGATAGGGAGTGGAACTCTGGATATTGATTTTTTCCCCCTAGTCGTAAATGGCCTTTGCTTCTGAAGAATGGTAGGCATTACAGAGTTGTTTATACCAGTAGATTGCATCCCTGCAAAACGAATGTCAAACAGCGCATCTGGGTATTGTCTTGATAAATTACATGACTCAGTGATCACTGACCCACATTTTGTAATATGATTTTATAAAACCCGTGTGACAATGCTAATGGAGATAGATGCACTGTAGTTCTTATACAGTAGAAGCCAACAGTGTTCCTGGGGAAAAAATGAAAACAGGAAATGTTATTACAGATGTGCTATTATAAGATTTCATATAAAGAAAAAATGTCAGGTGGGTAGATATTCTATATAGGGAAGTTGTTAGAATTTCAAGCAAATTTACTGAATGCCAACACATACTACTACTTTGTCAAAAATAACAGTTTAATTCTGTGCTTCTAGAATCTCCACTGGCATAGCACCAGGTGTGAAATAATAGGTTTGTGCTCTGTACATATGCTGGGTGCATGATACTTTGGCTTATGTGGTCTTGGCTTGGGATTTCTGTTTTATGACTTATTTTAGTGGTGGCAGCCTGCATCTGAGGCTTCCCAGCAGAGGAAAGACTCTGACCTTAACAATGAAGAGTTTTAGACCCCCTCATGCAAGGAAGAAGAGTACCTCAAACAATAAATTCACCTGTGTTTACCAAAAAAGCAATAGGACAACTTTAAAGATTTTTTTTTTAAACACAGCAGCTTTATTGTTTCATCATGTAACCTGCCAAGATAGAAGGAAGAATTTAGTGAGCTTTAGAATGCAAGACGTGTTACCCCAAATCTCTTTCTAAACAGAACATCTGGATTCCCAGAGTTTTGTATGTCTGCTCCAATCCAGAGTCCAAGTTTTTGCTTATCAAAAAATTAGAAATATTGATTGGCAACTACACACAATTATAGTCACCCTTTTAATTTTATTTTAAAAATAATTGTAGGCGGCAGGACATGGTGGCTCACACCTGTAATCCCAGCACTTTGGGAGGCTGAGGCAGGTGGATCACTTGAGGTTAGGAGTTCAAGACCAGCCTAACCAACATGGTGAAACCCCATCTCTACTAAATATACAAAAACTAGCTGGTGTGGTGGCACATGCCTGTAGTCCCAGATACTCAGGAGGCTGAGGAATGAGAATCACTTGAATCTAGCAGGCAGTGGCTGCAGTGAGCCGAGATCACACCCCTGCACTCCAGCCTGGGTGACAGAGCAAGACTCTGTCTCAATAAATAAATGAGTAAGTAAATAAATAACTGTAGCAATCTAAAAAACACTAAGCTTATTTTTATCACCTTTTTAGAACAGTTTCTAGTCTCTAATTGCCAAGTGTGTATATAATATTCTGTTATTTTGCATCTTAGTCATCATTGTCAGAATCAAAGTGAGGGTGGAAAGGTGAAGCCAAATTAAAAAAAAAAAACAACACCCAGATAATTTAGGTTCATGAAAGGATGAAAGGATTTTTTTCTCCTGAATTTTTTTGAGGGTTTGAGGGCAAGGAAACTGATGAGGTGAGTTTCTGTCAGTTTGAAGTCTTAAGCTTAGAGCATATGCAAGCACAGATGTGAGCCTAGAGGTCAGATGTCATCATCTGTAAGTGTTAGTTGAAGTTTGTGGGTAGGTGAGATTACTCGAGGGACAGCTTGAGGAGTGAGATAAGTAAAGCTCTGAGAGTCAAATCTTGGTAAAGATCAATTTTTAAATGGCTGGTGGAGAGAGACAAGAAAACTTAAAGAGAAGAGTCAGTCAGTCATGAGGAAAACCTTGAAGCTTAAGGCAGAAGAGAATTTCAAAAAGAAGGGAACAGTCAACAATGACAAATGCTGCAGGGAGATAAAGTAATAATTGAACTGGAACGTGTCCATTGTATTTGTCAACCAGTAGATGTTACTGACCATTGTGAGAGTGAGTTTGGTGGAACAACCATGGCAGAAACCCAGATTGCAATGGATTGAGGAGCAAATAGAAAAAGAACAAATAGAACATACATCATTACCTTTTGAAAAAAGACTAGTTTTTCTTCAATGAAGTTGCATTATTGCATGTGTGTGTATGTGTGGTGGTGGCGGAGTTGTAAAATGAGATTTCAAGGAGAAGGAAGAGTTTAAGAGTGTTGTAATAATGGAAAGAAAAGTCTGTTGTGGTCTAAGCTGGGGCCAGTTTGGGGATTTTATGAAGACAACAGAATCTGACAAAACGCAGACAGATTAGATGCAGCATTATTCAGTAAACTTTCTTGGAAGAACATGAAGTACAAGCAAGAAAACAGAAGGAGGAAGGCAAGAGGCCCAGGGTCAGACTGAGGTTAAACACTGAAGCCCTTTAAAAAAAGTGTTGGAAGATTGTATTATAGTCCATAACATAAGGGAATCTCAAGGTGATAGGTATGGGACAGTCATCCTCAAAGCCAAAATAAATTTGTCAGTAGCTTTGAACACTGACAATTTCCAAACAAAGAGGACTCTGGAAGCGACAGGCTGTAGAGCTGGCACAGGTAGAGTTTGGAGTAGTGGGATTGGGGTTGTAGGAAAGGGGTGGCTCCAGCAAATGTTTGAAGGATACCAGTGGCTGTGCTTGAACTCAGCCTCCATGTGAGAGGTCAGAGGTGAGTGGAGAGCCACTTTTATATTTGTTTCTTGAAATGTTTGTGATAGAGTGGCATGGTCATGGGAAAGGAAGGTTGCTCAGGGTTTATGACTAAGAAGATGGACAAAAGGGACCACTAGGTCCTACGTAAGAATTCCTTAGAAGAAATTTATCCCAAAAGCTTTGGTATCTTTGGTTATTTATGCTACAACATCTGTCATCATGGAGGTGTCAGAAATTTTAAGAAAACATGAAACATGAGGAAGAGACGTTTGGGATCCTTTAAAAGAATGGGCAATAAAAGAAGGAATCAATTCCTGAAACTGTAGGATAAATATTCAATGAAAGCAGACAAAAATGACTCTGAGGTGGCAATATTGGTGTGGAAGAGTCATTCTCCTCTAGTTCTTCAGTGACATTGAGATGGGGTAGTTATAATGAATTTTTAAAATAGGATCTCAAGGTAGGAAAAGCCAGACCTCTCTTCCAGTGTAAAAATTCCCTTTAAATACTCCCAACAAATTGAATGAACATCTCCAGTATCTTGGGTTCGTTACTAGACATGTTACTAGACATGTTAGTGACCATCTCTGAGAGATGGCACAAGCCTCTCTATTGGTAGGAAGACTACAAGCTACAAGGCCACCTATTCCACTTACAAATTCGACATTCATTGTCATCCAGTGCTCTATAGTCAATTACCTCAACCACCCAAATTATTTTTCCTTCTTTATTTTTAATCTACAAGTACATCAGAATATTTATTTACGTAGAAAAGCATTGGAAAGGAACACAAAATACAAAAGACACAAAATTATTTTCTTCTAAAAATGTCTTCCTTATATAGCGCTTTCATTTGGTGGTCCTATTTCAATCCTCTGGAGTTACTCTTTTAAAAATTAAAGGCTTCTATCCCTGTTCAGTTATATCTTTTTACCATTTTCTTATATCATGGTCCTCAAATACCTTGACATTGGGTATTTGAACCTAGAATTGGACACAGTTCCTAAATGTGAGCTGGTGGTGTTTACTGGAGCCACTGCCACATCTAGAGCCAAACACAGTGATATCACCCACACAGTCTGTGACTGATTTTCCTAGCAAGGGGGGTCACAGTCTTTAGCACAACAGGTTTTTGACTCTTGAATTTATAATTTCACATGAATTGTTATAAAGTGAGGATTTCCCATTTTATTCTTCTAGAAGAGATTATCTTTAAAACATAAATGAAGATTAAAATTTTATCTTGCTGGCATAGGCCCTTTGCTCCAGCCTGTCAAGAGCTTTCTGAATCTTGATAATGTTTCAACAATACTTTGCCTCCTTCTCAGCTTTTTGCAGTCCATAAAAAAGACTTTGCCGCAGTTCTTGATAAATACACTGAATAAAACAGAATCAAAGAACGGGCATAGAAAAATGCCAACAGAATTCTTTTTACTTGCTAACAATTTTATACACTGACATTTCATGGGACAATTTTCCAAATAGTTACAAACTGACCTTCATTGCTACACGTTCATAGTTCTCCATCATATCCACAATAATATGATGAGAGACTGTCAAATAACTTGGTGAAATCAATGTGCATTTTCTGGCTTACAATCCTCCAAACGTTCTCTATTACTCTCAGAATAAAGTCTAAAGTTCTTAACATGGCTTTTAGTTTGGACTCTTTTCTGTTTCTTCTACCTTTCTCTCTGCATTCCTTACTCTCCACTTTGAAGTCTATGCTTCAGTCTTCCTGAACTACCTACGGCCTCCTAAGCCACCTCGCTCTGTCAGCTCGAAGCCTTTCACCTCCTGTTTCCTCTGTCTGGCACATTCTTCACCTCCAGTTCCAGATGTTTTGGCCTGGCTTATTTCTCTTTATGTATCCGATCCCCTTGAGATGCCAACTTCCTACAATAGAGTTTCCTTCATCTAAGAGCTTCCTTTCATCTTTCCCCATTGCACCCATGCTGAACCCCATGAAGACCGACCTTGTGTTCTTTTCAACTTCTCCCACTCCTGCTAGACTTAAATCCCCTTGAAGGCGACGACTGTGTCTTGTCTGGCATTTTATCCCAAATGTCTGTTATGGTAAACAGCACATAGCAGGGACTCAATACATTTCTTCCTTTAAATCAATCCTGACAGGTGTTTGAATAAAATCTGCCTGTAATATTCTTTCCATCTCCTTCTAATATAGTAAGCGCATAAAAATAATTTGTCATGAATTATTTTTGGCTACCTTATGCTGGCCTTTGGTGATTGCCTCTTTCCCTACTAAGTGCATACACATAATCGAGTTAAGAATACATTTTAAAATGTTGCTGGGCATGAAAGTCAAACTCATCTGGCTTTAGATTATGAAATCCCTCTTTTTGAAATCTAAGGCATTTGCTTAGCTCTGATCTTCTGGCAATTTTCCCATTCCCTCTGATTTTTTTTTCCCCCAGGACACGAGCAGCTGCAATAACAGCTGCAAATTGTTTTAATTGTCTTAGATGTAATGCATCTGGACTTGAACACATTTTAAAGCTGTTAGACACTCTTTTACTATCTCCCCTACTAGGATTTGTGTTCTGTCCTTTGTAGTCAGAGTATCTTTCTCTTTCATGGAGAAGAAATGGAATCAAACCAGAAAGAGAATTGTTCTGCTTTTTTTCTTTTATCATCTTTAAATGGACTCATCTATTCTTTTGTCTTATTATTAAAAACACAACTTTAAAACACAAGAACAACATTATTTTGGTCTCATCTAAACTGAGGTCTGGAAGGTTTTCCCAGCAAGGTTGGTGGAGGCAGGTGGGGTGGGGGGGCGGGAATCTAAATGGATAGACATGAAATGGCGATCATTGTGGGTACCCAAGATCTGCTTGGTTCCAGACATTTCAATAGATGGGGATGTTGCTACAAACATAATTTATTCCCCATCCTTAAAGAGCTCATGGTCAAATAGCGGGTGTTAAAGGCCATAATGGCATATTTCAGTTAGCTGTGAATCTACCTTGGTTAAAAAGAGAGGTGCTAGTAAAACAATTGTCTATTTTGTACAGTTTAGTTTTATTTCCTTACATTCATCCATATATCTTTTAAGTCATGGCTGTCAACCATGGACTGAGAATTCCGCAGGGATTCTGAACTGGGTAGCAACAAAGTAGGTAGATTTGTAACTATTTGGGAACTTTGCTAACACAATATAATCAGAACCAACTTAATCAGAATCTCTGTGGGTTGAAGCCTAGGTGGCAGTATTTATTAAAGCTCCCACAGAGATTGTAGATTCAGAGAGGTGAGAATCACTGTCTTAAGCATTACTATGTGTATAAATAGTGCTGTGCCAGGGGCTGAGGAAGATCTATACTGTCTTATGTAATACAAAGGCCTTGTTCATCAAGAGGTTATACTCTATTTGAGTAGACAAGGCGTGCACATGGAAAAGAGCAAAGTAAAACGTCAAGGTAGTGTGTCGTATGGTTAAGAGCCAAAGTGAGAGGTAGAAGCAAAAAAATGTCATGGAAATTATAGGAAAAGAGAAATCGATTATGGATTAGAGTTGTGAGAGGAGTGGGACTTTGAAGAACATACAGGATCTAGGTAGGTAGTAGGACAGGGGCATGTAGTTCTGACAGGAAGCACATAAATGAGCAAAACTTGATGTCAGGAATGTGTGTGGAATATCCTGAGCATCTTATTGACCAGATCCGCCAGCATTGACTGGAAATTTTATTTCGGAGAGCAGTCAGACTAAGTTTATGGAATTAAGACTGAAGCTTGAGCTATTCATAAAGATGTAGCAAAAAATAATTCTGAAAAGTTGGGGCCAATTGTAAATGGATGAATTAATTTAAAAAATTCGGTCAGTAGTAGGGAAACTATGGAAGATTTTTAGCAGTGAAAAGGCATGATCAGAGCTGTGCTGATGTTTTGCATGTTATTTTGAGGTACTTTTACTTTAAAGTATAGGTAATACTTTTTTTTTAAAGAACTTAACCATAATCTGTAAACATCCTCAAACCTTTTTCAAATTAGCAAATGTTTTGTCATTGATCAGCCTCAGCTTTGGCATTAATTAAGTGCAGAATCTGCAATACAAATTCAGTAAAGGAGGCCGGGCGTGGTGGCTCATGCCTATAATCCCAGCACTTTGGGAGGCCAAGGCAGGTGAATCACCAGAGGACAGGAGTTCAGGACCAGCCTGGCCAACATGGTGAAACTTCGTCTCTACTAAAAATACAGAAATTAGCCGGGCGTGGTGGCATGCCTGTAGTCCCAGCTATTTGGGAGGCTGAGGCAGGAGAATAGCTTGAACCCCGGGAGGTGGAGGTTGCAGTGAGCCGAGATCGTGCTACTGCACTCCAGCCTGGGTGACAGAGCAAGACTGTGTCTCAAAAAAAAAAAAAAAAAAAATGTAAAGTAGAGAGCAAGCCAGATCTCACGGCCAAATGAAAGTACGGTAATGCTCTGATTTGCCTGCGTCAGTGGTGTGCTGGTAAATGTATAACAACCACCTCTCCAGGAGAAAAAAAGCCCTGATTTATAGTGTTTACTGATTTCCATGGTGTAAATACTACCACGATGACCAATTTCAAAGGTACTATCGGTTTAAAAATGTTTGCAATATTCCTGAAAACTTGACATTGACTCTCACAAATTGGTATGAGCTGTTCCCCAGCACGGCACTCTTTGTGTTTACATTACTTCTCTCATCATAACTGTTTGTCTCTGGGAAGATGGGCATTCAGGTATGGAAAATTTGCCTTTGAAAGTTAATATTCGGTTTACTGTAAATTTATGTAATGCATTTTTAAAGGGGGGGATTAAATGATTAAAAAGAGAAGATCCTAACACTTTCAATGTAGGATAATCGAAAGAATATTTGGACATCCAAGTCTCAGAAAATGCCATTGCAGAAGCGTCTTGCACTGAGGGAGGGGCCCTGTAGTGCTCAGGGGGCTGGGCGGAGCTCTTCTCACCTTAGTTTGGTGGTGTTTCCAGTGGAGCAGTGAAGGGTTTAAAAAGCCTGGCAAAAAATATGCATGCGGTGAATCAATCAGATTTCCACGCAAGGGTGCTCTGCTTGCCCCCCGAGGAATCCTGGGCAATCTTATTCCCTGAAGCTCGGGCCCCTGCTGCACTAGATCCTTGCAGCGTTGGCCTCTGGGCCCCCTCCCGCTTAGTTCCCGGATAAAAGCAGCCCGGCCGCACCTGCCTTGCCAGTGCAAACTCTTCAAGACTCTCAACGCCATCAGCCCTAGTCTGATTGCAGTCGCCTGTTCACAGCCCCGAATCATTCACAACGCCAATTAGCCCGGGCTGGGTCCTCCGGCAGAGCGCGGGCGAGCGCGCGGGAGTCCATTTCCAGCGCCCTGACGCCAGCTGAGTCCCGCGCCCAGTAACGCGGGCTTTCAAGGGCAAGGCCGCCGCCGCCGCGTCCCTCCGTGTCAGCGCATTTCCCTTTCTTCCCCGCTTCAAGAACAACTGAAGTGTGGGTAGGAGAGCCATTTAGTCCAAACTAAAGACGAAAATGTTTTTTCCTTCTGATAATGTTCCCTGTTCCGTCGCTCGGTATTACGCTCCATAATTTGCCGCGTGCAGCCATTTTGTCATCGCTTTGGGTCATCCTTGCTCACAATTGGTTATTTACTCAGGGGCTTTTGAAATTATTGAGTTGACACATCTGTCAGACGGCAAAAGCAGAAATGCTAAAAGGTCACTTGGAGAGAAACCAGCTGCTCCAGACAAACCTTTCTGCCTCCAAATAGCACAATCATTACAGCCTGGCAGATGGGGCCTTCGCTTTCACTTCAGACGCTCCCCTTGCCTTCAGGTATTTAGCTACCCTACCTCATTGCCAGGTCAGCCGGGCCTCCCTGTAATTACCCACACAATAGGCATCTCTCTGCTTAAGAAGAACAGCTCTATTTTCTCTAAATAGGAAACCAGTTTCCTCACGGATATGAGCTACCCAACGCTTGCCACAAACTTTCCTGTTAACAGATTCGTTTTGACAGTGGTAAGTATGTTTCTATTACTTCTGCAGCCTTCATTACACCCTGAAATGTGAGGCTTGGTCTGATGGAACGGTTTGGAGGGCTTCTGAGGGTCTCTGAGTAGATGGCACCTGGGGAGTACGGCTGAGATTTCCTTTCCCCTCCACCTGAGTCTGCCTCGTCCTCCCCTCGCTCACCTCTTTGCATGCCCCTGAGGCTGTGTGGGGAGGAACAGGGCCAAAGGCCATGCCTGTCTGTGCTGCTCCACTGGAAGGTTTCATGGAGATGCCTTTTTCAGGTAGCCTGACTTATGTGTGAATGTGCGTGTGTGCGTGTGCCTATGGCAATGGGAGAGAAAGTAAAATAAAAATCAAAACAAGCTGATGTTGAACTTCAATCATATAGGGAGCGAAAGGAAATTCTTCCATAATCAGATACTTGCAAACTCTGTTTTAGGGGACAATTAATATGTCAGCAGTTGTAATAACATCATCTTAATCTTTCAGAGTAATAACAAATTGATCAACATAAGGATGTGTCTCTCAACCTGGAGTGGTAGTGGGGTGATTGTTAGAAACCTGATTTTAAACCTGGCTCTTTTCCCTGAGGTAGTAATATTACCAGAGGTAAGATAAAAGTTTTCTCTGTCGTTAGGGGGATGCTTCAGTAGGTAAGTTTAAAAAGCACTGCATTGAGCTACCTGTATGAGGCTGAGAGTGAAAGGGGGTTTGGGAGTTGCCACATGATTACAATTAAAGTTCTAAAATCATCACAGATTGAGTAGGTGAGGTGATCTCAATATCCCCTTTCAGCCTGTTGGAGCATCACATGTAAATGAATGGGAACCCCGAGACTTCATTTGGAAAATGCTATCAAAGAGCTTCAAACAGAAAAAGAATAGCAAAACCATTAACAGCCTAATACCTTGGCAACTAATGATCGATGCCCCCAGATTGATGATTTGCTTTTAGTTTCCCCCGATCTGCTATCTTGCCTGTTAGTCTTCAGTTTCTATCTGTGCATTTTCTTAATTCTATCTTTTATTCTGGAGGTTAAACAAGTAACTTGCAGTTGGCTTTATGGTCTGTAAGCTGCAAGAGTAACTGTTATTAGCAGCCAAAAAAGGGGGCTTCATACATTGTATCTCCATTATCCTACAATGATTCAATAAAGTCTTGTTATATACCATAGTCTGAGCTTAGCTGTGAATCAAGAAATGGTGAGAAGTTGAGAACTCTGATAGCTTGTGTCAATATGACCTATTATTTCTAGGAAATTCTTTCTCAACAAGATAAAACTGTAAACCAGTAAATAACTTTACTGTTTGCTTTAGGAAATTCTTGCAAATTAATTTATCTGGGCAAAGCATTTGGTTATCTAGGCAAACAGTTCTATCAGAATGATAGGTTTCCTCATCTAAGCAACAGTTCACTTTTCAGATAACGATTTATCACAACTTGCTTCAAGACATGAGTGTTGCTGTATTCACCAATTCTAAACTACTATGTCATAAACATTGTCTAATCTCAATTAGTTCTCCAACTTGAAAGAATCCCCCTTAAGCCAAGTCATAGAATTCTAGAAATATCCATTTTCTGATCTGCATCCTCTGAGACCAAGTAAATCCTTGTCATGGTGGTATTCTTTACAGCGGTTAAGTCCGATAAACTTCGCTTTGCTCAATCACCAGGTTTTTCTGGTGGTCTTTTTGGGGGAGCTGATGATTAACAAAGTGGACTGGTGTCCAATCTTGAAGCAAATCAGTACAGGAAGAGAAAACACCCCAAAGAGACCCTAGGGAAGTTCTGATACAGCAGTATTTCAGAACATGGGTAATAGGGCGAAGTTAAGATACATTTTGGAGCATATGGGTACTCCACTGGGGTTCCCAGAAGTTATATATGGAGGAAACCTGGTTAAAAAAATAGACTTCCTGTGATTCATGGAGCAGGATTCAGTCATTATAATTTTAATATTAAATAATAAACGATCTTATTTTGAGATCACTAGCTGTTGAAGCCTAGGGGCATATGGATTCTTAGGCAGAAAGGATATAGTTTGGAGTTTTCGAGGAGGAGGACCTATGGGAGAAGGGAACGGTAACAGGAAAGACTTTATGTAGGAGGTAGGTGGCATTTGGGATAGGCCTTGAAGAATGGTTGAGTTTCTGTGTGTGTGTATGTGTGTGGTTATTTGGGAAGTGGGTGGTAAGGGCATTTGCGTTTGGAATGGAGTAAGTGAGAGATAAAGTGGTTAAGGGAATGGGCATGTAATTCAGAGGCCTGGATTTGAAACCTAATTCCAACACTTAGTATGTTATAGGTAACCACAGGCAAGTTGCTTAACTTCTTTGAGGGGGGATATGATACCTACTTTATTAATGTGGTTCTATGGATAAAGGGAGATAATGTTTGTAAAGGGATTAGAGATTATGTGGATGTAGTGAAGACTCAATAGGTGGTGGCTATTACTATCATTCATTATTATCATTATAGGGTAACATAAGTAACAGAAAAGAGAATGGAAAGAAAACTCAGGGCATATTCAGAGAAAGACTGAAGCTTGAGCTAGTCATAAGAATATAATAGAAAGCAATTTTGAAAAACTTGGGACTAATTGCAAAGAGCCCTGAATTTATTTTTAAAAAATTATTCATTTGGCAGCAGGGAGCCTATGAAGGTTTTTTTGTTTTTGTTTTTGTTTTTTGTTTTTTGTTTTTTAGCAGAGGGAAGGCATGATCAGAGCCATGCTGGATGCACAGGATGGGTGACATTGGAGAAAAGACCAAAGTTAGGGAGACCAATGAACTAACTAGTAGACTAAAAAACCAGTAGGAAGTAACCAGGGTGGTGTTTCTAATATTGAAAATAAAGAATAAATACAAAGGAGACTGTGGAAAGGTTTTTAGGTTAAAATTTTCTTTTGTTCATTCAACTGTCTAAAACACATCCAATGAATTTTATCAAGACTTTAAGTTCATCATGCTGGCGTCACAGTTTATGCTTGGATCCCAAGGACATACTGGGAAGGTGAAATGAATGCACAGAAAAAGCGATGAGTGAATACACCTGAACGCTGTCTAGTTTATACTGCCTAAGAAGTGACCATAGGATTAGGGCCCTTAAAGTAGTAGAGTATGATGCTTCGTTTTACTGTGGTTCTGCAAATTCTAACCTTGTCTTTTTATTATATAGGTAGTTAAATTTGATGCCCTCCCCATCCTTTTGAGTTCATATCAATTTGGGAAGGAAGCATTAGCAAATCTACTGAATATAGTATTTTTTGAATCAATTCTTGCCATGCTTTACTTATTGGCACTTAAATTTATTTAATTAGTAGGCGCTAATTTGCACTAAACAGAAAGCCAGGACTCAGAGCAAGAATCAGGTGACGCTTATGTTAGCCTAATTGGTTAGATCTGTGTTAATTATCAGGTAACTTGGCTAAATAATAAAGCCATTCCCAGACAAGGACAAAGTGATTTTAAAAGTCTCTCTTAACAAGGCCTCACTTTTCTAGAACAATCTAGCAGCCTTGAGAGCCACAACGTGTTATCAATATTTACAGTGGCCTTTGTTAGAGAGTCTATTTTTAGATGAAGGCTTGGAATTAAGGCTCAGGATTTAAGGTCAGAAGATACAAATCAGAGTAAGTGGAAGATGCACAAGGGAGGGAGATCAGCTTCAAGGGTTTGGATGATATTTAGAAAAGAAATGAAGAAAATAATGTATTTTATGCTTAAATAATTATGCCTTTGAAGAGACTGAGAACAATCTAGATAAAATCCAAACCACCTTCAAGGATTAATCAACAAAAGATAACACCTCCCCTCACAGATTGGGATCATATTGCACCTATGATGTGGTTTTCTGATCCTTTTACTTAACATACTATGAACATTTTTCCCCATGGTATTAATTATTCCTAAAACCCACTTGCTTAACTTTACAATTAAACTAGATAAATTATAGATAACATTTTAGCTTTTTATATGAGGAGGGAAATAACGAATAAGAACAGGGCGAAGAGGGTATCTGTAGGGTCCAAATGGTTGAGTAGAAGTGCTCCATGCAGAAAAGAGGGAGGGAGCCCATCTCTCCTTCATTCAGCCTGGGAAATTAATTAATGATGTTAAGAGGGCAAGGTATGAAGCTATATTAACCAAATTGAACCTTATTCAGATTTCTTACTCCAGAGCAGAAGCCATTCAATAATCTTTTTGTCTTTAGATATTTAATTTGTTAATAACAACAACAACAAAATGGCCAGTGAGCCAAATTTAGCCCCTTGCTTGTTTTTGTGCAAGCTGTAAACTAAGAATGTTTTTATATTTTTAAATGATAAAAAAATCAAAAGAGAAAAATATTTTGTGACATTAAAATGACACGAAATTCAAATTTCAGTGTCCATAAATGAAGTTTTATTGGAACACTGCTATACCCGTTTAGTTACATATTGTCTGGCTGCTTTCTTGCTACGATGGTGAGTTCAGTAGTTGAGGCAGAGACTGTATGGCCTGAAAAGGTTAAAGTATTTACTGTTTAGCCCTTTAGAGAAAAAGTTCATCCACCCTTGCTCTAGAAGGTAAATGTTTATCCTCATATCCACATGTCTTCTTGGAATTTTAAAGGGAATTGCAGGCCCTTAATAACAACTTCCTGACATCAGAACCTTGGCTACCAATTGAATATCCACTTGTTATTGAGAATGTTTGTTTCAAATAATTAACCACTACTGATAAGACAATTTCAGCCTGGACTACTTTGACATGGCCAAGTGCTCATACTGTATAGTCTTCTGTCTCACTTCTGGGTTGTCAGGGCTACATATGATCACACATTTAGAATTATTCATTAAGGAAAAATCAACTTTCATTTGGTATTTTATGAAGCTCAGAAAGAACCTTAAAATATTATGTTAACATAGAATGATATGATTTTAATGACTTTGCAAAGCACCTTGAGAGATCTTGGCTGATAATGAGAACTGAATATGTAGTGGGCAAAACTATATGTCGGCCAGTTGTTTATTCAAACACAGACTGGAAGATAAAATTATGTGTCGATTGTACCATCTGATTGCTGTCTTTCTTTCTCACCATGCATGTGCGCATGCACACACACACACACACACACACACAATAGATGAAATACAAACTGACCACTCTATAGACAGTAGTGACTCTTATTCATGCACTATAGTATGTATTTTCATAATGAGACAGTAGCATTATGACTTATTTACCAACGCTTGCTTTTATTGACTATTCATTATTCATTAAATATGGGGAGAAAAACAATTTCATGTTTAGTGTATCATAAGCACTTAATAACAGTTACTCATCACCAGCACCAGTACCAGCAGCCAGTTGGCTAACGTAAGTATATGTCCAGATAATATTTGGGAGGCCAACTGGTTCTTAGTGGCACAACTGGAGAATAGACCAGAGGATAGAATTCAAATCGTGCTGATGTGTCTCTAATAAGATCTTGTGATATGTAAAACCAAAAGTAAGCTGTTTTCAGTGTATGTAGAGTAACTGAGATAGTGAGAGATATGATTGCTTGTATATGGAGTTTTTGTTTGTTTGTTTATTTTTTGAGATGGAATCTCACCCTGTCACCCAGGCTGGAGTGCAGTGGCACTATCTCAGCTCACTGCAACTTCTGCTGCCCGGATTCAAGCGATTCTCCTGCCTCAGCCTCCCAAGTAGCTGGGATTACAGGCTAATTTTTGTAGTTTTAGTAGAGATGGGGTTTCACCATTTTGGCCAGGCTGGTCTTGAACTCCTGACCTCGTGATCCACCCACCTTGGCCTCCAAAAGTGTTGGGATTACAGGCGTGAGCCACCGCACCTGGCCATATATCAGAGTTTTATTTATTTATTTATTTATTTATATTATACTTTAAGTTCTAGGGTACATGTGCACAACATGCAGGTTTGTTACATATGTATACATGTGCCATGTTGGTGTGCTGCACCCATTAACTTGTCATTTACATTAGGTATATCTCCTAATGCTGTCCCTCCCGACTTCCCCCATCCCACAACAGGCCCCGGTGTGTGCTGTTCCCCATCCTGGGTCCAAGTGTTCTCGTTGTGCAATTCCCACCTATGAGTAAGAACGTGCAGTGTTTGGTTTTCTGTCCTTGTGATAGTTTGCTCAGAATGATGGTTTCCAGCTTCATCCATGTCCCTACAAAGGACATGAACTCATCCTTTTTTATGGCTGCATAGTATTCCATGATGTATATGTGCCACATTTTCTTAATCCTGTCTATCATTGGTGGACATTTGGGTTGGTTCCAAGTCTTTGCTATTGTGAATAGTGCTGCAATAAACATACTTGTGCAGGTGTCTTTATAGCAGAATGATTTACAATCCTTTGGGTATATACCCAGTAATGGGATGGCTGGGTCAAATGGTATTTCTAGTTCTAGATCCTTGAGGAATCGCCACACTGTCTTCCACAATGGTTGAACTGTTTTACAGTCCACCAACAGTGTAAAAGTGTTCCTATTTCTCCACATCCTCTCCAGCACCTGTTGTTTCCTGACTTTTTAATGATCGCCATTCTAACTGGTGTGAGATGGTATCTCATTGTGGTTTTGATTTGCATTTCTCTGATGGCCAGTGATAACGAGCATTTTTTCATGTGTCTGTTGGCTGCATAAATGTCTTCTTTTGAGAAGTGTCCCTTCATATCCTTTGCCCACTTTTTGACGGGGTTGTTTGATTTTTTCTTGTAAATTTGTTTAAGTTCTTTGTAGAATCTGGATATTAGCCCTTTGTCAGATGGGTACTTGTAAAAATTTTCTCCCATTCTGTAGGTTGCCTGTTCACTCTGATGGTAGTTTCTTTTGCTATGCAGAAGCTCTTTAGTTTAATTAGATCCCATTTGTCTATTTTGGCTTTTGTTGACATTGCTTTTGGTGTTTTAGTCATGAAGTCCTTGCCCATGCCTATGTCCTGAATGGTATTGCCTAGGTTTTCTTCTAGGGTTTTTATGGTTTTAGGTCTAACACTTAAGTGTTTAATCCATCTTGAATTAATTTTTGTATAAGGTGTAAGGAAGGGATCCAGTTTCAGCTTTCTACATGTGGCTACCCAGTTTTCCCAGTACCATTTATTAAATAGGGAATCCTTTCCCCATTGCTTGTTTTTGTCAGGTTTGTCAAAGATCAAATGGTTGTAGATGTGTGGTATTATTTCTGAGGGCTGTGTTCTGTTCCATTGGTCTATATCTCTGTTTTGGTACCAGTACCATGCTGTTTTGGTTACTGTAGCCTTGTAGTATAGTTTGAAGTCAGGTGGCGTGATGCCTCCAGCTTTGCTCCTTTGGCTTAGGATTGACTTGGCAATGCGGGCTCTTTTTTGGTTCCATATGAACTTTAAAGTAGTTTTTTCCAATTCTGTGAAGAAAGACAATGGGAGCTTGATGGGGATGGCATTGAATCTATAAATTACCTTGGGCAGTATGGCCATTTTCATGATATTGATTCTTCCTATCCATGACCATGGAATCTTCTTCCGTTTGTGTGTGTCCTCTTTTATTTTATTGAGCAGTGGTTTGTAGTTTTCCTTGAAGAAGTCCTTCACATCCCTTGTAAGTTGGATTCCTAGATATTTTATTCTCTTTGAAGCAATTGTGAATGGGAGTTCACTCATGATTTGGCTCTCTGTTTGTCTGTTATTAGTGTATAAGAATGCTTGTGATTTTTGCACATTGATTTTGTATCCTGAGACTTTGCTGAAGTTGCTTATCAGCTTAAGGAGATTTGGGGCTGAGACGATTGGGATTTCTAAATATACAATCATGTCATCTGCAAACAGGGACAATTTGACTTCCTTTTTTCCTAATTGAATACCCTTTATTTCTGTCTCCTGCCTGATTGACCTGGCCAGAACGTCCAACACTGTGTTGAATAGGAGTGGTGAGAGAGGGCATCCCTGTCTTGTGCCAGTTTTCAAAGGGAATGCTTCCAGTTTTTGCTCATTCAGTATGGTATTGGCTGTGGGTTTGTCATAAATAGCTCTTATTATTTTGAGATATGCCCCATGAATACCTAATTTATTGAGAGTTTTTAGCATGAAGCGCTGTTGAATTTCGTCAGAGGCCTTTTCTGCATCTATTGAGATAATCATATGGTTTTTGTCTTTGGTTCTGTTTATATGATGGATTACGTTTTTTGATTTGCATATGTCGAACTAGCCTTGCATCCCAGGGATGAAGCCAACTTGATCATAGTGGATAAGTTTTTTGATGTGCTGCTGGATTTGGTTTTGCCAGTATTTTATTGAGGATTTTCGCATTGATGTTCATCAGGGATATTGGTCTAAAATTCTCTTTTTTTGTGTGTCTCTGCCAGGCTTTGGTATCCGGATGATGCTGGCCTCATAAAATGAGTTAGGGAGGATTCCCTGTTTCTGTATTGATTGGAATAGTTTCAGAAGGAATGGTACCAGCTCCTCTTTGTACCTCTGGTGGAATTCGAGTGTGAATCCATGTGGTCCTGGACTTTTTTTGGTTGGTAGGCTCTTAATTATTGCATCAATTTCAGAGCCTGTTATTGGTCTATTCAGGGATTCAACTTCTTCCTGGTTTAGTCTTGGGAGGGTGTATGTGTCCAGGAATTTATTCATTTCTTCTAGATTTTCTAGTTTATTTGCATAGAGGAGTTTATAGTATTCTGTGATGATAGTTTGTATTTCTGTGGGATCAGTGGTGATATACCCTTTATTATTTTTTATTGCATCTATTTGATTCTTCTCTCTTTTCTTTTTTATTAGTCTTGCTAGCGGTCTTTCAATTTTGTTGATCTTTTCAAAAAACCAGCTCCTGAATTCATTGATTTTTTTGAAGAGTTTTTTATGTCCCTATCTTCTTCATTCTGCTCTGATCTTAGTTATTTCTTGCCTTCTGCTAGCTTTTGAATGTGTTTGCTCTTGTTTCTCTAGTTCTTTTAATTGTGATGTTAGGGTGTCAATTTTAGATCTTTCCTGCTTTCTCTTGCGGGCAGTTAGTGCTATAAATTTCCTTCTACACACTGCTTTAAATGTGTCCCAGAGGTTCTGGTACGTTGTGTCTTTGTTCTCATTGGTTTCAAAGAACATCTTCATTTCTGCCTTCATTTCGTTATGTACCCAGTAGTCATACAGGAGCAGGTTGTTCAGTTTCCATGTAGTTGAGCAGTTTTGAGTGAGTTTTTTAATCCTGAGTTCTAGTTTGATTGCACTGTGTTCTGAGAGACAGTTTGTTATAATTTCTGTTCTTTTACATGTGCTGAGGAGTGCTTTGCTTCAAACTACATGGTAAATTTTGGAATAAGTGTGATGTGGTGCTGAGAAGAATGTATATTCTGTTGATTTTGGGTGGAGAGTTCTGTAGATGTCTATTACGTCTGCTTGATGCAGAGCTGAGTTCAATTCCTGGATACCATTGTTAACTTTCTGTCTCCTTGATGTGTCTAATGTTGAGAGTGGGGTGTTAAAGTCTCCCATTATTATTGTGTGGGAGTCTAAGTCTCTTTGTAGGTCTCTAAGGATTTGCTTTATGAATCTGGGTGCTCCTGTATTGGGTGCATATATATTTAGGATAGTTAGCTCTTCTTGTTGAATTGATCCCTTTACCATTATGTAATGGCCTTCTTTGTCTCTTTTGATCTTTGTCAGTTTAAGGTCTGTTTTATCAGAGACTAGGATTGCAACCCCTGCTTTTTTTGTTTTCCATTTGCTTGGTAGATCTTCCTCCATCCCTTTATTTTGATCCTATGTGTGTCTTTGCACGTGAGATGGGTCTCCTGAATACATTACACTGATGGGTCTTGACTCTTTATCCAGTTTGCCAGTCTGTGTGTTTTAATTGGAGCATTTAGCCCATTTACATTTAAGGTTAATATTGTTATGTGTGAATTTGATCCTGTCATTATGATGTTAGCTGGTTATTTTGCTTATTGGTTGATGCAGTTTCTTCCTAGCATCGATGGTCTTTACAATTTGGCATGTTTTTGGAGTGTCTGGTACGGGTTGTTCCTTTCCATGTTTAGTGCTTCCTTCAGGAGTTCTTGTAAGGCAGGCCTGGTGGTGACAAAATCCCTCAGCATTTGCTTGTCTGTAAAGGATTTTATTTCTCCTTCATTTATGAAGCTTAGTTTGGCTGGATATGAAATTCTGGGTTGAAAATTCTTTTCTTTAAGAACGTTGAATATTGGCCCCCACTCTCTTCTGGCTTGTAGGGTTTCTGCCGAGAGATCAGCTGTTAGTCTGATGGGCTTCCCTTTGTTGGTAACCCAACCTTTCTCTCTGGCTGCCCTTAACATTTTTTCCTTCATTTCAACTTTGGTGAATCTAACAATTATGTGTCTTGGAGTTTCTCTTCTCGAGTAGTATCTTTGTGGTGTTCTCTGTATTTCCTGAATTTGAATGTTGACCTGCCTTGCTAGGTTGGGGAAGTTCTCCTGATAATATCCTAAAGAATGTTTTCCAACTTGGTTCCATTCTCCCCATCACTTTCAGGTATACCAGTCAGACGTAGATTTGGTCTTTTCACATAGTCCCTTATTGTTTGGATGATTTGTTCATTTCTTTTTACTCCTTTTTCTCTAAACTTCTCTTCTCACTTCATTTCATTCATGTGATCTTCAATCACTCATACCCTTTCTTCCACTTGATTGAATCGGCTACTGAAGCTTATGCATGCATCACGTAGTTCTCGTGCCATGGTTTTCAGCTCCATCAGGTCATTTAAGGTCTTCTCTACGCTGTTTATTCTAGATAGCCATTCGTCTAATCTTTTTTCAAGGTTTTTAGCTTCTTTGCGATGGGTTCGAACATCCTCCTTTAGCTCGGAGAAGTTTGCTATTACTGATTGACTGAAGCCTTCTTCGTCAAAGTCATTCTCTATCCAGCTTTGTTCCATTGCTGGTGAGGAGCTGCGTTCCTTTGGAGAAGAAGAGGCACTCTGATTTTTAGAATTTTCAGCTTCTCTGCTCTGGTTTCTCCCCATCTTTGTGGTTTTATCTACCTTTGGTCTTTGAGGATGGTGACATACAGGTGGAGTTTTGGTGTGGATGTCTTTTCTGTTTGTTAGTTTTCCTTCTAACAGTCAGGATCCTCAGCTGCAGATCTGTTGGAGTTTGCTGGAGGTCCACTCCAGACGCTGTTTGCCTGGGTATCACCAGTGGAGGCTGCAGAACCACAAATATTGCAGAACGGCAAATGTTGCTGCCTGATCCTTCCTCTGGAAGCTTCGTCTCAGAGCGGCACCCGGAGGCATGAGGTGTCAGTCAGCCCCTACTGGTAGGTGCCTCCCAATTAGGCTACTCCGGGGTCAGGGACCCACTTGAGAAGGCAGTCTTTCCGTTCTCAGATCTCAAACTCTGCTCTGGGAGAACCACTACTGTCTTCAAAGCTGTCAGACAGGGACGTTTAAGTCTGCGGAAGTTTCTGCTGCCTTTTGTTCAGCTATGCCCCGCCCCCAGAGGTGGAGTCTACAGAGGCAGGCAGGCTTCCTTGAGCTGTGGTGGACTCCACCCAGTTTAGCTTCCTGGCTGCTTTGTTTATCTACTCAAGCCTCAGCAATGGCAGATGCCCCTCCCCCAGCCTCGCCGCCACCTTGCAGTTCAGTCTCAGTCTGCTGTGCTAGTAGTGAGCAAGGCTCCATGGGTGTGGGACCCTCTGAGCCAGGCACAGGATGTAATCTCCTGGTGTGCTGTTTGCTAAGACCATTGAAAAAGCGCAGTATTAGGGTGGGAGTGTCCTGATTTTCCAGGTACTGTCTTTCAAGGCTTCCCTTGGCTAGGAAAGGGAATTCCCTGACCCCTTGTGTTTCCTGGATGAGGCAATGCCTCGCCCTGCTTCGGCTCATGCTCCATGGGCTGCACCCACTGTCTGACAAGCCCCAGTGAGATGAACCCGGTACCTCAGTTGGAAATGCGGAAATCACCTGTCTCCTGCGTTGCTCACACTGGGAGCTGTAGACTGGAGCTGTTCCTTTTCGGCCATCTTGGAACCCCATCCATATATTGGAGTTTTAACAGAAGTTTTTGCAGAGATCGCAAACGGGGGCCCCAGAGTTGAATTTGGCCCACAGATAGCTTTAATTAGCAAAGAGACTATTATTAAAAAATACATTTGGATGTTTTTAGGCAGGGCATGAACTCTCAGGTTTGCCATAGTCTTCACTACTCCTATTGTTTAGCTTTTTACCTGTCTTATTCTTAGAGGCATTGGAGTTTGTAATCCTTGATTAGAAGTTTTAGAACAGTGCTTTAAGGAGCTTAGATAGGTGTGTGTTTATTCATATATATATATATAAAAGTTATAAAGTTCATATATGTAAAATTATGTATATATAAAATACATATATTCATTATATATAAAATTATAAAATTCATTTATATGAAATAGATATAATTAATTTTTGCTGCTAGATTTCAGCTTTCAAAATAATATAGTTAAATAAGTATTCCAACTGAAAATAACTTAAGGCAAATTCTGTGTAATACATTTCTCTGTGTCTGGTAGTAAAAAAACCACCCACAACAAAAACAAAGTCCTCCTTCCCCTTTTTAAATGATGTAGTCTTATTGCCATTTACTGTGCTGAAAAAATAAAAGTTAGAGGGCATCAGCCAAGAGAAAACTGGCACTACTGTGAAAATATGTGCATCCTTGGTGTCTTAGGCTGTTTGGGCTTCTGTAACAAAATTCTGTAGACTGGGTAGCTTATGAATTACAGAAATTTATTTCTTACAGTTCTGGAGGCTGAGGAGTCCAAGAACAAAGCACTGACAGATTTGGGAGCCAGTTGGCCTCCCAGAGTTAAAATGATAGAGGGAAATAGAAATGATTATAGTCCTACTTGTCCTCTATATTTTCTGGTGAGGGCCCATTTCCTGTTTCACAGATGGTGTCTTCTCACTGTATCCTCACATGGTGGAAGGGGTAAGAGATCTCTCTCAGGCTTCTTTTATAAGGGCTCTCATTCCATTCATAAGGACTCTACTCTCATGACCTAGTCTCCTCCTCCCCACCTCTTACTACCATCATCTGGGGGGTTAGGATTTCAACATATGAATGTGTGGAGACATCAGCATTTCATTTGGACCACAATACTTACTTGGATTATATGAATTTGCTCTTCTGATCTGAGGATGCTATAGTCCCCTTTAGGAAAAAAAGCAGAAACTTTTCCTGTTCAGAGAATTTTGAACACTAGCTGGAGTGAGTGTCCTCTGGATGAGTGAAGAGATTAAGACTTATTATGTAGACATCTGTCCATTAAATACTTGTTAGACACAGTCAGTTTGCTCCACAGAGGCCATGGATAAGTCTGATTTCTTTTCCAGCCACCTATTGTGAGACATTCTCAGGAAGTGACTTGGTTATCTTGGGGTTCCTAATGGTAAAGGGAAAAAATGTTGGAAAGTGCCTATCCTGGTAGTAAGGTTGAAAAGAGAATTTTAAAGAGTTTACATAATGGTTTCTGTAGCCACAGACCATAGAAAGAAATAGCATTCAAGAGGGGAAGGGAGCTGTAAAATGAAATATGGACCATGTCCATGGTAGAGCAATTCAGAAACATATCTGCTCTGTGTGGGGACTTGGCCCCTTTAAGACAAGGGTATTCCTGACCAGAAAGTCAGATCCAACAGTGACAAAGGTATCCCTTAAACAACCGTCAATTAGTGACTCTTGCCTCTGCATGGGGGACTGGAACTTTAGCTTTAACTTTGGTTCAGCACCTGCCCACTTGCTGTCAGGTTTGCATTGTCAGAGCTTGGACACTTGTCTGTCTGTTTACCCTTTTGGCTACCTGAACACTTTTACCCAGTCTGGCCTTCCTCCTCTCCCTCCTGTGTTACAGAGAACCAACTTTGGATACACCCTGGGCAAAATTTTGAGATAGATAAAAAGATGGAAATTCCTACTGTTTCAGAGTTTAGAGTGAAAGAGAGAGCCATATGTAGAGACTAAAATAGAGATAAATGCAAAAAACTATGAGAAAATGAAGGAAGACTCTGTCCTTGATATTTGGACAGCAAAATGTATTCACAAACATTATCTCACTTAATCTCCCCATTTTCCTGTGGAGCAGGAGACATTCACTCTCATTGAAAGGTGAAGATACAGAGGCTTGGAGGTGAAAGAAGAAACAACGTATGGAAGATTAAAAAGTTCGAAATGTGCTATGATTAGGGAAAAAGTGCTAAAGAAAACTAAAAAAGATTATTTGCTATGTTTGGAACAAAAAAGAGAACAAATAGGCTCATTATTGGAGGATTTAAAGTTAAAATGATAGAGGGAAATATAAATGATTTTAGTTCTACTTGGCCTCTATATTTTCTAAAAAGGAACAAAAATCCATCAACTGTGGATTCCCTGAAAAGACACTAAAAGACACCTTTGATAAAGCAAAGCAGTAAGAGAGACAACCATTTCAGAGGAAGAACAATGAAAGTCATATGTTTATTAGGTTTTTAGGGGTCTGGTCTAAGGCAGGTCTTTCAATATGGTGGCCTGATTGGGACCAGACAAAGTTCATGACATAATTGTTTTGATTGATGGCAAGGAGAGGTTTTTTTTTTTTTTTCTTTTATACTTTAAGTTCTAGGGTACATGTGCACAACATGTAGGTTTGTTACATATGTATACATGTGCTATGTTGGTGTGCTGCAACCGTTAACTCGTTATTTACATTAGGTATATCTCCTAATGCTATCCCTCCCCACTTCCCCCGCCCCACGACAGGCCGCAGTGTGTGATGTTCCCCACCCTGTGTCCATGTGTTCTCATTGTTCAATTCCCACCTATGAGTGAGAATATGCGGTGTTTGGTTTTCTGTCCTTGCAGTAGTTTGCTGAGAATGTTGGTTTCCAGCATCATCCATGTCCCTACAAAGGACATGAACTCATCCTTTTTTATGGCTGCATAGTATTCCATGATGTATATGTGCCACATTTTCTTAATCCAGTCTATCATTGATGGACATTTGGGTTGGTTCCAAGTCTTTGCTATTGTGAATAGTGCCGCAATAAACATACGTGTGCATGTGTCTTTATAGCAGCATGATTTATAATCCTTTGGGTGTATATCCAGTAATGGGATGGCCAGGTCAAATGGTATTTCTAGTTCTAGATCCTTGAGGAATCGCCACACTGTCTTCCACAATGGTTGAACTATTTTACAGTCCACCAACAGTGTAAAAGTGTTCCTATTTCTCCACATCCTCTCCAGCACCTGTTGTTTCCTGACTTTTTAATGATTGCCATTCTAGCTGGTGTGAGATGGTATCTCACTGTGGTTTTGATTTGCATTTCTCTGATGGCCAGTGATGATGAGCATTTTTTTCATGTGTCTGTTGGCTACATAAATGTCTTCTTTTGAGAAATGTCTCTTCATATCCTTCGCCCACTTTTTGATGGGCTTGTTTGATTTTTTTCTTGTAAATTTGTTTAAGTTCTTTGTAGATTCTGGATATTAGCCCTTTGTCAGATGGGTAGATTGTAAAAATTTTCTCCCATTCTGTAGGTTGGATGGCAAGGAGAGTTTTGAAGGATAAACAAGTGTTATGATGAGTCTAGTTGGGAGATGTATCATTGGTATAAGGGGCTATTAACTTTGATGAGGGTAGCAGAGTTGTTCATTGTTTGAAGAAATGGATTTTTGGAAAGTTCTAGAAACAAAAGGCAATGCAATTTCATTTTCTTGGAAAACTTCCTGGTAAAACTTTCGTGGAATAGTAAAGTAATATTGTTGTGGACAAGCCAGGTGTGGTGACTGGCACCTATAATCCCAACACTTTGGGAGGCCAAGGTGTGAGGATCACTTGAGCCTAGGAGTTTGAGGCCAGCCTGGGTAATATAGTGAGAATCCATCTCTACAGAAAAATTAAAAAAAAAATGAAAAATTAACTGGGCATGGTGGTATGTACATATAGTCCCAACTCCTTGGGAGGCTGAGGTAGGAGGATTGCTTGAGCCCAGGAATTTGAGATCAGCTTGGGCAACATAGCGAGATCTCATCCCTACAAAAATTAAAAATAAATTAGCCAGGTGTGGTGGCACGTGCCATTCAGGAGCTATTCAGGAGGATGAGGTAGGAGAGTTGCTTGAGCCTGGAGGTTGAGGCTGCAGTGAGCTGTGATTATGCCACTCTACTCTAGCCTGGACAACAGAGTGAGACCTTGTGTCATTAAAAAAAAAATTCAGACAGGTGGATAGTAAAGTCATGTTAATATAAACCCTGTCACAGATGGTTTCTATTCTGAATTCAAGTAGGAAAAGTAAATAACCTCATTAAGAGTAAACATAAGTTCAAAGTAAACAAAGAAAATAAAATGAGATCGCCTACATTTAAAAGGAATTCAATTCTTGACAACCCAGAGAAACTATAAATATTTTCTTGTAGACATGTAAACTTGAAGATGTTTAGATGTTTTCTCAGATTTGCTGCAAGTAATTGAGGATAAATTAAAATATGAGGGAGATGGCAGAATGCCAGAATGCCAGAGATGAAAGAAAGTTGCCTGGATTTTCAGAAAAATAAGGCTGACATTGATCCTATACAAAATTCTAGTCTGCACAGAGGTGTCCGACTTGACTGATCACTTACATATGCCAGGCACTAGAAATACCCTAGTGAACAAGGCAGACATGGCCTTTTCCCACAAATTCTGTTGGTTCCTTCTCAAAATAAATTCAGAATCTGAACCCTATTTTCTTTAAACCTATATCCACTGGGTTCAAGTCAGCATCTCTTGATTCAAGTCAGCATCTCATGTTGGGATCACAGCACCGGTCTCCTAAATAGTCTCCTTGCTTTCACCTTTGTCCTCCATGGGTCATTCACAGCACAGCGCAGCACTCTGAGTGATTCATTTAAATCCCAAATCAGATCATGTCACTCTACTGTTCATAACCTTCCAAAGGTGTTGTCTTAGAGCAAAGGCCAAAGTCCTTACATTGACCTGCAAGATACTACAGTATAGTCTGCATGATCTGGCTCCTGATACCCCACTGAGTTCATTTCCTATACTTTCCACCCTTTCCATACATTCCCTCCAGCCACACTGGTGTCCTTGTGCTTTTGTAAATGTCAAGTAAGATCCTCCCTCAGACACCTTTGTACTTGACCCTGTGCCCAGGGCACTTTTCCTTCACTTCTTTCAGGTTTCTATTCAAATATCACTTTATAAGTGAACCCTCCTCCAATAACCCAATAGAAAAAGGTATTTCCTATCTTGCTTGTACTGGGAGTCATCGTGAAGGGCCTTGTTACTATTTTACTTTGGCTTTTACTCTGAGTAGAGGAGTCATTGCAGGATTTTGAGCAGAGGAGTGACATAATTAACATATTCTTTAACAGGATGCCTCTGGATACTGTGGTTAAAAAAAAAAAAAGAAAACTGTAAGGGATGGAAACCAAGGTAGAAATGGGGAATCCATTGAAGAGACTATTGTAATAATCCAGGCAATTGGTGATAGTGGCTCAGATCAGAATTATAGCAGTAGGAAGTGACTGGATTTTGGATATATTTTAAGACAAAGTCAACAAGATTTTCTGATGGATTTGACGTAAGACATGAGAGAAAAAGGAGAGTTAAAGATAATTTCACAGATTTTGTCCTCAGCAACTGCAGAAAGATGCTATGCATTGAGATGAGGAAGGCTGTGGGTGGAGAAAGTTTTGGGGGGGAAGATCAGGAGTTCAGTTTTGGACATATTGAGTTTGAGATGTCTATTAGACATCCAAATGGCAATGTTGAGTATCAGTTGGATATACAAATCTGGAGTTCTGAAGAGAGGTCTGGATTTTAGACATAAATTTGAATGTCATTGGCATATAGATGGTGTCTTAGCCTGAGTTTCCCAGAGAGTATAGCTTGATGATAGTAGGAGGTGCAATCACAGAGAGTAGAAGAGAGGGCCAAGGGGAGTGAGGTGGGGAAGGAGAGGGAGCCAAAATGAAATGTGTTATCAGCCTGGCTGCCTCAAGATGAGACTGACTGATTTCATGGGGCTGTTGTACAAGAAATTATATAAAGTACATTTTAGGACAAGTTGCTTGGGCTTTATTGGTCAGCTCAAGCTGCCATAATAAAATACCATAGTCTGGGTGACAAACAACAGAAATTTATTTTCTTGCATTTCTGGGTGCCAGCATGGCTGAGTTCTGGTGAGGACTCTGTACCTGGCATGTGGATGATTGCCTCCTTGCTGTGTGCTCATAGGGTGGTCAGAGCACTCTGGGGTTGCTCTCTCTTTTTATGAGGACACCAGCCCCATCAGATTAGGGCACCACCCTTGTGACCTGTTTTAACTTCTATCATCATCTCACAGGCCCTATCTCCAACTACAGTCACATTAGGGGTTAGAACTTCAACATATGAGTTTTGAGGAAACAATTTGGTTTACAGCAATGCCCTATAAATCTCCTAAATTTGTGCAAAATGCACTTATTTTATCCCAACAGCCCCAAAAATCTTAATGCAGTCCAGTGTCAACTCTAAAGTCTAATGTCCAAAGCCTTATCTAAATATTTAAATGAGATGTAGATGAGATTCAAGGTACAATTCATGCTGAGGCAAAATTCCACAGTGGGAGAGAAGAGGAAGGATTTATCCATAGGCATCAATCTCCCCTTGTCTAAAAGTTCATCCCCAGGTATAAACTCTTCTTATCTTTCCAGGTTATATATTCCCGGGTATATTAGTCAGCGTTCTCTAGAGGGACAGAACTAAGGGAATACACAAACACACACACACACTCACACACACACACACACACATATATGAGTTTATTAAGTATTAACTGACATGATCACAAGGTCCCACAATAGACCAGCTGCAGGCTGAGGAGCAAGGAGAATCAGTCCAAGCTCCAAAACTGAAGAACTTGGAGTCAAATGTTCAGGGGCAGGAAGCATCCAGCACAGGAGCAAGATGTAGGCTGGAAGGCTAGGCCAGTCTCTCTTTTCACATTTTTCTACCTACTTATATTCTAGCCACACTTGCAGCTGGTTAGATGGTGCCCACTCAGATTAAGGGTGGGTTGGCCTCTCCCACTCCACTAACTCAAATGTTAATTTCCTTTGGCAACACCCTCATAGACACACCCAGGATCAATACTTTGTATCCTTCAATCCAATCAAGTTGACACTCAGTATTAACCATCACACTGCGTGCCCAGTGGGGCCCACCAGCATGCAGGAGGAAGCCCTGAATGAGGTGGGAGGCCTACAGTGGCATGAGGCAAGGCTTTGTCACATCGTGCCTGTGTGAAGTTGTTTGGAGCTATGTGGAGCTCGTTGTTGCAGTGGTGGCTGGAACAAGGGACTGTGAGGCCAAAGGGATCTGAAATGGTGCATAACAGAGCAGGATTAGTTAGGAGAGAAAACTTTCCCAGTGGTTTCCCATTCCTTAGTCAACCTAAAATGACTATATTTAAAAATTTCTGGTATTGACTTATGATGCTGGAATTTATTTTAATATAGAGCAAACGTTTTTACTCCACAATAAGGAATCAAAGTTTGAATCATAAATTAATATTTAAGGAAATACATTGACCAAAATTTATCACATTGAAGAGAACTCAAGCGATTATGGTACACTGATCTGATAGCCAATCCTTTCCTGATCTGATGGAAAGAAGGGAAAGTTAAAAGTTACGGGCACTGGAAAGTGGGGATGGACCTTTACCAAAGAAGACACGGTAGAAAAAAGCAATGGCATTCAATCAGCAAATATCGAGCACTCGACCACTCTGTTTTTTCCAGGTGCTCTTCTAGACACTGAAGTACAACAGGTTACCAAACAGACTAGATCCCCTAGGGGTTGGAGGAGGGGACAGACAGTAAACAAACAATCCATTGAAAAATATGTCAGTGATACGTGAAAGTCCCTAAAGAGTGGTGCACCTAGAGAGAGCATGGAAGCTCCACACCTCTTCTTACACAGTCCCTTTGCATCTCTCTGTTGCTATCTTTTGTAATATCCTTTATAATAAAGCAGTAAATGTAAAAAAAAAAAAAAAGAAAAGAAAACTATGTCAGTGGTTAAGTCTTATGAAGAAATAGAAAACAGAATAGGAGTAAAGAGAGTAATAGAAGGGTGTTATTTGAAATAATTGAATGGGGAATATTGTAGAAGATGAGATTTTAGTAGAGATATAAAGCAACTCAGGGAAAATGCCATGCCAATAGATGAAAAAAAATCTTATACAGAGAGAATAGCTTGAGTAAGACCCTGAGTCAGGAGCATGCTAATTTTTCAAGGAACAACAAGAAGGCCAAAATATTTGGAAAGAAATGAGGTAGGTAGAAAATGGAGGAGGTGAATCAGAAGATGTTCTTGTGATGGAGGAAAGAGAGCATAGTTTTGTTTTTGTTTTTGTTTTTGTTTTTGTTTTGGTAGATACACTTTTCTGGGAGTAAGACCTGTTTATTTCATTGGGACATGAATACACAAAAGGTGCAAGGAAAGAGTCTATTGTATAATGTTTTGTATGTGCCCAGTTTAATAGAACACTGTCCTGAAGCCCTGTGTGCACTTTTGCTTAGAATATTTCCTGAAGCCCGGGCCCTACGTATGCCTGCATCATCTGTCAATGGAAGCATCGTCACTTCAAAAAGAAAAAAGTCTATCGTGCTGTTACCCACCACGTATGACTTAACTGCACCTGCCTGAATGAATCCTCCTCCTTTCTACCTCAAGGCAAGATTTGTCCTTCTTCCTGCCACTCTGAGCTCTGGCTCCCCTCCTCATAGTGTCTTTGTTTACAAGTCACCCACTCCTCTTTTAATTACAAACTTCTCTTCTTCCATTGGTTCTTTTTCTTCAGCTTTGAGAAAGGCTGAAGCCCTGCCCATCTTAAAACAACTCCCCCCAAACATGATGACAAACTCTGTCTTTAGACCATACCTATGGTGGCATAAACTCATTCTCTGTACTTTTGCTATTAATTTTTTACCTCAGCCACCTAAAATCTCGATTCTATACCACTTCTGCACAGAACGCTTCTCTTAGTTAATTCGCGACTGTTTGTCAAAAGTAGCTCATATCTTTCAGTTTTCATTTTATGTAAACTCTTTGAAGTTTCTCTTTAAAAATTCTTTTCCTGGCCTCCATGATGGCATTTTCCCTGATTTTCTTCCTTTGTGGCTATGCCTCAGTTTCTTTTGTTATTTTCCAGCTGCCTAAATGTAGATGTTTCACAGGACTGAGCTTCCCAACCAGCACAAAATAATGATCCCCTTGGTTCTTGCAGTAGCCAGACTCAGGACCCTTTTCCTGCAGACTTGAGCCACCTTGTCCTTTTATCTCAGTGGACTGCACAAACACTATCAATGTCCGTGTTCCCTGACATGAAAAAGCCTGGAAAACATTGCCCTGGGATTCCATCCTCTGCCCTCCCCATTTGATATTCTAGAAACTCTGTGGTGATATCATTCACTCACCTACCCCCATAGGGAGATGAATTCTAAATCTCTCATTCCAGCCATAATCTCTCTATTGAGTTCTAGATCAATGTAACCTAACCAAATACCTCTTCATGGATGATCCTCAAACTTAACATGTCCAATATTAACACATTTATTTCCAATCCCATTCCTCTCAGTGAATATCATCAACCACATACAAATGTGAAAGTGATTCTTCTTTGAACTCCATTACTCTCACATCTAATTAAACATCAAATGTTCTTGATTTTGATTGTATCCTACTATTTCCAATCCTGCCTTGTCATCACTCTGATGCCACTTTAGTTTATGCCTTTGAGTTCTTTTTACCTGAACCATCGTGGTAGATCTTCTTATTGTTCAAAACATTTGCAGTCCTTCCTTGCAGCTCCCTTCTTTGTAAAGACCCTTCTTGTGGTGGAATTATACATTCCTCCTTCAATAAATTCAGAGAGGGTGGTCAAAGATTTGCTTAGGCTCAGAAAATGCAAATGGAAGCTAGCGAAACTGCAAAGTTTGAGGGAATGATGGTCTTCCAGTCTGCCAGTTCTCCAAAGACTCCTGACACCAACCACAAGAAGTTAGAGTCCAACTACAGTTAGAGGGAAGAGTTTACACAAGACCACCCTTACTCTTACACTACTTGCAAGTTCAGGGGTAATTATCTATTTGGATAATTTGTTAGAAAGACTCATAGAAGTCACTACAAGCTATTGTTTTCATGGTTATGGTTTATTATAGGAAAAATATACAGATCAAAATTATAGATGAAATATATAGACAAAGGAAGAGATACATAAGGTAGAGTCTGAGAGGTTTCCACAAGCAAAGATTCTGTTGTCTTCAGGATTTGTTACACTCCCAGCATCAATGTGTGACAATATGCACGGAGTATTGCCAACCAGGGAAGACTGCCTGAGCTTTGGTGTTCAGTATTTTCGTTCGGCTCCATCACATAGGCATGATTGATTAATTGATTGCCCATAGGTCGATTGCCATGTGGTTGATCCAACACACCTTTCCCAAGTCACATGGATGTCTTTCCAGTGACTCTAAAGCTATTGAGTGTGGCTGGCCCCATCCTAAGATTCACGTGGCCAGTCTCTTCCCTAAACAAAGACATTCCTATGAGGTAGAACATAGACTGCATCCCAGAAGGTGAAAACAAAGGCTGACCTCAATTTGGGCAAAGCCAAATTCTTTACTACACAGAAGTGAAGTAGATCAGTTCTGAATAGAAGCTTTAAAAAGCAGAACAGGATTTGGAATATCTCTTTCCCCTCTGTCACCTGCCTGGCAGTATTCCAGGTAAAATCAGCCTGGTCCTGAAGTGAAGATGGCATGGAAGTGAATTGCAATTGACCCAACTGTTACATGAGTAAGAAATAAACATGATGTTCATGAGGCCCTGAGATTTTGAGATTGTTTGTTACCATGGCATAACTTCTAGAATGGGATCAGCTAAAGGATGGAGCAGTTGGCACCTGCCTCTTCCTTTTTTGCACTTTGATCTTCCAGGCCTCTTTGAGCTCAGGCATCATAAAAGCCTATGTTTCCAGTCTCTCATGGTAAACAGACCAAGCAATTCACATTTCTCTCAGGCCCAACCAGATCTCTGCTCACTTGGTTCCAGCTTCTCCACTGGCTGTAGGCTGCTTAAGCCAGGAGCAATTAGCTCCCAATTTGGGGAGAGAAAGAATAGAAGCCTTGCTATATTCTATGATCCAGCTTATAAAATAAATAATCTAATCAGGTTTTCTGATCCTCCCTCCCCGTGGTTCCTGGCATCCCTTTCAAATGGTTGAAACCTGGAAAGGGAAAGATAATTGCTTAACAACCCCACACTCCAACATTGGCTACCAGGGAAGTCTAAATTGCCAACTTCAATACTTGATGGTGGGCAGGACTGGGGCAAGTAGGATTTGATAGTGTAAGTAGATTTTGTTGTTCATCCGTTTTTATTTTTATTTTTATTTTTTATTATACTTTAAGTTCCAGGGTACATGTGCACAGTGTGCAGGTTTGTTACATATGTATACATATGCCATGTTGGTGTGCTGCACCCAGTAACTCGTCATTTAACATTAGGTATAGCTCCTAATGCTATCCCTCCCCCCTCCCCCCACTTATCTGATGGCCAGTGATGATGAGTATTTTTTCATGTGTCTGTTGGCTGCATAAATGTCTTCTTTTGAGAAGTGTCTCTTCATATCCTTTGCCCACTTTTTGATGGGGTTGTTTGATTTTTTCTTGTAAATTTGTTTAAGTTCTTTGTAGAATCTGGATATTAGCCCTTTGTCAGATGGGTATTTGTAAAAATTTTCTCCCATTCTGTAGGTTGCCTGTTCACTCTGATGGTAGTTTCTTTTGCTGTGCACAAGCTCTTTAGTTTAATTATATCCCATTTCTCAATTTTGGCTTTTGTTGCCATTGCTTTTGGTGTTTTAGACATGAAGTACTTGCCCATGCCTATGACCTGAATAGTATTGTCTAGGTTTTCTTCTAGGGTTTTTATGGTTTTAGGTCTGACATTTAAGTCTTCAATCCATCTTGAATTAATTTTTGTATAAGGTGTAAGGAAGGGTTCCAGTTTCAGCTTTCTATATGGCTAGCCAGTTTTCCCAGCACCATTTACTAAATAGGGAATCCTTTCCCCATTTCTTGTTTTTGTCAGGTTTGGTATTATTTCTGAGGGCTCTGTTCTGTTCCATTGGTCTGTATCTCTGTTTTGGTACCAGTACCATGCTGTTTTGGTTACTGTAGCCTTGTAGTATAGTTTGAAATCAGGTAGCGTGATGCCTCCAGCTTTGTTCTTTTGGCTTAGGATTGTCTTGGCAATGCAGGCTCTTTTCTGGTTCCATATGAACTTTAGTTTTTTCCAATTCTGTGAAGAAAGTCATTGGTAGCTTGATGGGGATGGCACTGAATCTATAAATTACCTTGGGCAGTATGGCCATTTTCATGATATTGATTCTTCCTATCCATGAGCATGGAATGTTCTTCTGTTTGTTTGTGTCCTCTTTTATTTCGTTGAGCAGTGGTTAGTAATTCTCCTTGAAGAGGTCCGTTACATCTCTTGTAAGTTGGATTCCTAGGAATTTTATTCACTTTGAAGCAATTGTGAATGGGAGTTCACTCATGATTTGGCTCTCTTTTCGTCTGTTATTGGTGTATAAGAATGCTTGTGATTTTTGCACATTGATTTTGTATCCTGAGACATTACTGAAGTTGCTTATCAGCTTAAGGAGATTTGGGGCTGAGACTATGGGGTTTTCTAAATATGCAATCATGTCATCTGCAAACAGGGACAATTTGACTTCCTTTTTTCCTAATTGAATACCCTTTATTTCTTTCTCCTGCCTGATGGCCCTGGCTAGAACTTCCAACACTATGATGAATAGGAGTGGTGAGAGAGCACATCCCTGTCTTGTGCCAGTTTTCAAAGGGAATGCTTCCAGTTTTTGCCCATTCAGTATGATATTGGCTGCGGGTTTGTCATAAATAGCTCTTGTCATTTTTAGATATGTCCCATCAATATCTAATTTATTGAGAGTTTTTAGCATGAAGGGCTGTTGAATTTTGTCAAAGGCCTTTTCTGCATTTACTGAGATAATCATGTGGTTTTTGTCTTTGGTTCTGTTTATATGATGGATTACATTTATTGATTTGTGTATGTCGAACCAGCCTTGCATCCCAGGGATGAAGCCCACTTGATCATGTTGTATAAGCTTTTTGATGTGCTGCTGGATTTGGTTTGCCAGTATTTTATTGAGGATTTTCGCATTGATGTTCATCAGGGATATTGGTCTAAAATTCTCTTTTTTTATTGTGTCTTTGCCAGCCTTTGGTATCAGGATGATGCTGGCTTCGTAAAATGAGTTAGGGAGTATTCTCTCTTTTTCTGTTGATTGGAATAGTTTCAGAAGGAATGGTACCAGCTCCTCTTTGTACCTCTGGTAGAATTCGAGTGTGAATCCTGTGGTCCTGGACTTTTTTTGGTTGGTAGGCTCTTAATTATTGCGTCAATTTCAGAGCCTGTTATTGGTCTATTCAGGGATTCAACTTCTTCCTGGTTTAGTCTTGGGAGGGTGTATGTGTCCAGGAATTTATCCATTTCTTCTAGATTTTCTAGTTTATTTGCATAGAGGTGTTTATAGTATTCTGTGATGGTAGTTTGTATTTGTGTGGGATCGGTGGTATTATCCTCTTTATCATTTTTTATTGCATCTATTTGATTCTTCTCTCTTTTCTTCTTTATTAGTCTTGCTAGCGGTCTGTCAATTTTGTTGATCTTTTCAAAAAACCAGCTCCTGAATTCATTGATTTTTTGAAGGTTTTTTGTGTCTCTATCTCCTTCAGTTCTGCTCTGATCTTAGTTATTTCTTGCCTTCTGCTAGCTTTTGAATGTGTTTGCTCTTGTTTCTCTAGTTCTTTTAATTGTGATGTTAGGGTGTCAATTTTAGATCTTTCCTGCTTTCTCTTGCGGGCAGTTAGTGCTATAAATTTCCCTCTACACACTGCTTTAAATGTGTCCCAGAGATTCTGGTACATTGTGTCTTTGTTCTCATTGGTTTCAAAGAACATCTTTATTTCTGCCTTCATTTCGTTAAGTACCCAGTAGTCATTCAGGAGCAGGTTGTTCAGTTTCCATGTCGTTGTGTGGTTTTGAGTGAGTTTCTTAATCCTGAGTTCTAGTTTGATTGCACTGTGTTCTGAGAGACAGTTTGTTATTATTTCTGTTCTTTTACATGTACTGAGGAGTGCTTTACTTCCAACTACGTGGTAAATTTTGGAATAAATGTGATGGGTGCTGAGAAGAATGTACATTCTGTTGATTTCGGGTGAAGAGTTCTGTAGATGTCTATTAGGTCCACATGGTGCAGAGCTGAGTTCAATTCCTGGATATCCTTGTTAACTTTCTGTCTCGTTGATGTGTCTAATGTTGACAGTGAGGTGTTAAAGTCTCTTATTATTATTGTGTGGGAGTCTAAGTCTCTTTGTAGGTCTCTAAGGATTTGCTTTATGAATCTGGGTGCTCCTGTATTGGGTGCATATGTATTTAGGATAGTTAGCTCTTCTTGTTGAATTGATCCCTTTATTATTATGTAATGGCCTTCTTTGTCTCTTCTGATCTTTGTCGGTTTAAGGTCTGTTTTATCAGAGACTAGGATTGCAACCCCTGCTTTTTTTTTTTTTTTTTTCCATTTGCTTGGTAGATCTTCCTCCATCCCTTTATTTTGATCCTATGTGTGTCTCTGCACATGATATGAGTCTCCTGAATACATTACACTGATGGGTCTTGACTCTTTATCCAGTTTGCCAGTCTGTGTGTTTTAATTGGAGCATTTAGCCCATTTACATTTAAGGTTAATATTGTTATGTGTGAATTTGATCCTGTCATTATGACGTTAGCTGGTTATTTTGCTTATTAGTTGATGCAGTTTCTTCCTAGCATCGATGGTCTTTACAATTTGGCATGTTTTTGGAGTGTCTGGTACGGGTTGTTCCTTTCCATGTTTAGTGCTTCCTTCAGGAATTCTTGTAAGGCAGGCCTGGTGGTGACAAAATCCCTCAGCATTTGCTTGTCTGTAAAGGATTTTATTTCTCCTTCATTTATGAAGCTTAGTTTGGCTGGATATGAAATTCTGGGTTGAAAATTCTTTTCTTTAAGAACGTTGAATATTGGCCCCCACTCTCTTCTGGCTTGTAGAGTTTCTGCCGATAGATCAGCTATTAGTCTGATGGGCTTCCCTTTGTTGGTAACCTGACCTTTCTCTCTGGCTGCCCTTAACATTTTTTCCTTCATTTCAACTTTGGTGAATCTGACATTTATGTGTCTTGGAGTTGCTCTTCTCAAGGAGTATCTTTGTGGTGTTCTCTGTATTTCCTGAATTTGAATGTTGGCGTGCTTTGCTAGGTTGGGGAAGTTCTCCTGGATAATATCCTAAAGAGTGTTTTGCAACTTGATTCCATTCTCCCTGTCACTTTCAGGTACCCCAATCAGACGTAGATTTGGTCTTGTCACATAGTCCCATATTTCTTGGAGGCTTTGTTCATTTCTTTTTACTCTTTTTTCTCTAAACTTCTCTTCTCACTTCATTTCATTCATGTGATCTTCAATCACTCATACCCTTTCTTCCACTTGATCGAATTGGCTACTGAAGCTTGTGCATGCATCATGTAGTTCTCGTGCCATGGTTTTCAGCTCCATCAGGTCATTTAAGGTCTTCTCTACGCTGTTTATTCTAGATAGCCATTCGTCTAATCTTTTTTCAAGGTTTTTAGCTTCTTTGCGATGGGTTCGAACATCCTCCTTTAGCTCGGAGAAGTTTATTATTACCGATCATCTGAAGCTTTCTTCTCTCAACTCGTGAAAGTCATTCTCTGTCCAGCTTTGTTCCATTGATGGCCATGAGCTGCGTTCCTTGGAGGAGAAGAGGCGCTCTGATTTTTAGAATTTTCAGCTTCTCTGCTTTGGTTTCTCCCCATCTTTGTCGTTTTATCTACCTTTGGTCTTTGATGATGGTGACGTACAGGTGGAGTTTTGGTGTGGCTGTCCTTTCTGTTTGTTAGTTTTCCTTCTAACAGTCAGGATCCACAGCTGCAGGTCTGTTGGAGTTTGCTGGAGGTACACTCCAGATGCTGTTTGCCTGGGTATCACCAGTGGAGGCTGCAGAACCACAAATATTGCAGAACGGCAAATGTTGCTGCCTGATCCTTCCTCTGGAAGCTTCGTCTCACAGGGGTACCCGGACGTATGTGGTGTCAGTCGGCCCCTACTGGGAGGTGCCTCCCAATTAGACTACTCCGGGGTCAGGGACCCACTTGAGAAGGCAGTCTTTCCGTTCTCAGATCTCAAACTCTGCGCTGGGAGAACCACTACTGTCTTCAAAGCTGTCAGACAGGGACGTTTAAGTCTGCAGAAGTTTCTGCTGCCTTTTGTTCAGCTATGCCCTGCCCCCTGAAGTGGAGTCTACAGAGGCAGGCAGGCCTCCTTGAGCTGTGGTGAGCTCCACCCAGTTCTAGCTTCTTGGCTGCTTTGTTTACCTACTCAAGCCTAAGCAATGGTGGGCACCCCCCCCCACCCACTCAGCCTCGCTGCCGCCTTGCATTTCGATGGCAGACTGCTGTGCTAGCAGTGAGCAAGGCTCCGTGGGTGTGGGACCCTCCGAGCCAGGCATGGGATATAATCTCCTGGTGTGCCATTTGCTAAGACCATTGGAAAAGCGTAGCATTAGGGTGGGAGTGACCTGATTTTCCAGATGCCATCTGTCACTGCTTTCCTTGGCTAGGAAAGGGAATTCCCCAACGCTTTGTGCTTCCTGGATGAGGCGATGCCTTGCCCTGCTTTGGCTCATGCTCCGTGGGCTGCTCCCACTGTCCTGCACCCACTGTCCTACAAGCCCCAGTGAGATGAACCTGGTACCTCAGTTGGAAATGCAGAAATCACCTGTCTTCTGTGTCGCTCATGCTGGGAGCTGTAGACTGGAGCTGTTCATATTCGGCCGTCTTCTGTTCATCCATTTTTAATAAGACTATTCTAAGTACAGAAAATAGATGATTTACTCACTATTAAGGGAGACAAAAAAGGAGTTAGTAGGGTGTTATGGCAAAGAATAAACATTTGTGTTTAATCAGTTCGGGTCATTTTCTAGGAGGGAATCAGCTAATGGATGACGCAGTCAGCATTTCCAATGAGTGTGAGGCTGTCACACGCATGGGCAGCAAAGCCAGCAAGCAGCTGATGGGCTGGCCATAGCGCAGCCTATCAAGAGGGTGAGAGAGGCTCTGAGAGAGGAGATGGAGTGGTGGGTGGCTTTGAAGAGGAGGCCAAGAATCTATATTTGATCTAGGAGGTAGAAGCACAAAGTGGCTGAAGCAGTTCACAGAAGAATTAATTTCCAGGGAAACAGGATACTTAGCAAATTGTCTGTTTTCCTGAATTGACAGATATGATAGGAACTATAGTAATACATCTCAAAGGATGAGCAGTTTATTCCCAGAGGTACTTTATTTACTGAAAAGTAAATCTCACTGAGAACCTGGCTGGAAATATCTTTTCATTTACTATCCTCTCTGCCTGCCTTGCCTTTAATAGAAAACAAGCCAGGAATGTTCTCAAATAAAACTAAAGACCATACGGCCACTAGTGAGTTCTAGAGGAACATTTATAACAATAATTGCAGACAGAAGATCATTCTTTCACAGATCATTTCCCAGGCCTCCTTGTTGAAGGGAAACAGACAATACTGTGTAACACTGGACCCGATGCTTCCTATAAAGTTCAGAGATAGTCAACTGGAACTTAAGGGGAAAGAAAATGTGGACAGAAAGAAAATACTCGAGAGAAGGGTTTTGTTTTAAAGGGGAAAAGACCTTACAGGAAGTATGTTGAGCACTTCATGAACTCCTGAGTTACTTTTTCTTCTTTTTCCACTTTGACAGCACCAAACCTTCTGCTTCTCTGTCTCTGCAACCCCCAGAACCCCAGGAACTGTCCCTAGGCAGGCACCAAAATGGAGCTTTCTCTAGGATCATGTGATACTATTTCTCGAAACTAGCAGAGGAATGACAGTGGTGAAGGCAAGATGGCCATGATGAAATAGACTATTATGCAGAGTGGGTGTCTAGTCTTCACTGATAATCTTGCTTGGTATGTGCTAAGCTTGGCACAGAATGTAGATCTTCCTTCATTTTCCTTACTGAAGGATGGAACAAGCAGCTCCTGCATGGTTATGGTAGGGTTGGAAGTACCAAATGGATCCCAGGCCTCAAGATACTCCCTCTCCAGGTTTGTTCTCAGGATCTGAAAGACACTTTTCTTGCCAATAAAATGATTTCCTGAATGCCTGCTGGAGACATGCATCTTAGATAAAGCCAAGGCAAGAAGTTAGTTCTCTGGTGAGAGTGAGTGCTTGTGTTAAGTCCAATGTGGCCCAGAACACTTCCTTTTCCTCTTTAGCATCATCTCTGTGAGGAGAGAAGCCCAGGGGAGGTGGAGCAGAGGTTAGGTAGTTTGATGGGTAAGCAAGGTCTGGAACATGGATGGACTCCTCTCAGGACCCAGTAGAGAATGTTAAGCTAGAAAAATGCTTGTAGGATAAAGATATAAAGAAAGTGGGAATAACGGAGGGCACTGGTCAGGCACAGGCTTGTGTGAGGATGCTGTGTGTGCACGCGTGTATGGGGACTACAGAAAGGGGCTGGAGGGTAATAAACAGAGAGGGTGGCATTGTGAGACTTGAAGGTAGATGTTTTCAACTTGATAACTTTAAAATTTTTCTTACCTGGTAGTACTACTTATTTCCTGACCATGCCATATTAATTTATCTCTGGTAGCTCCTCCAGGAGTTTTAATCTATATTTATATCCCTCTCTATATATTTTGTATATAATTTTAACAGTATATAATATTGTATATAATAATTTTATTTTTAGGCCAGTTTCAGATTTATAGAAAAATAGATTTATAGAAAAATTGAGAGATTCTCTCTCCGCCTCCTCACCTCCCAGTTCCCTTGTATTAATGTGGTATGTTTGTTATAATTAGTAAAGAAATATTGATACATTGTAAAGGCCATAGTTACATTAAGTTTCACTCTTTGTGTTGTACCATTCTATGAGTTTTGGTGAATGCATAATGTCATGTGTCTACCATTACACTAACAAACAGAATAGTTTTACTGCCTTATCAATATCCATGCCTAACATATTCATCCCTCCCCCAGGATTCATTTTTTAATTGAATATAGTATATTTGTGTATGTGATATAAGAATATGTGTGTGTGTATGTCTGTGTGTTTATGTATATATATATATATATATATATATATATATATATATTCATGCACTGCAAAATGGCATTTCTATCAGTGATGGATTATATGTATGATGATGGTCCCATAAAATTATAATAGAGCTGAAGGATTCCTATTTTTTACTGATGTCCCAGCCATTTGTAAGGTTGTAAACCAATGCATTACTTACATGTTTGTGGTGATGCAGATGTAAACAAACCTACTGAGCTGCCAACCATGTAAAAGTATAGCACATACAATTATGTACAGTACATAATACTTGATAAGGATCATAAAAGACCATGTTACTAGTTTACATACTTACTATACTGTTCTTTCAATCATTATTGAAGAGTGTACTCCTTCTACTTATTGAAAAAGTTAATTGTAAAACAGCCTCAGGCAGATTCTTCAGGAGGTATTCCAGAGGAAGGCACTGTTACCATAGGCGATGGCAGCTCCGTGTGTATTTCCCCTGAATACCTTCTAGTGGGACAAGATGTGGAGGTGGAAGACAGTGACAATGATGATCCTGACCCTGTGTAGGCCTCAGCTAATGTGTGTATTTGTGTCATAGTTTTTAACAAAAAATTTAAAAAGTAAAAAATAAAAATTTTAAGCTAGAAAAAAGCTCGTAGGATAAAGATAGAAAGAAAGAAACTATTTTTGTATAGCTTTACAATGTGTATGTGTTTTAACCTAAGTGTTAAATAAGCTAATTTGTTGTTGAAAAAAATATATATTTATTATTATACTTTAAGTTCTGGGATACGTGTGCAGAACATGCAGGTTTGTCACCTGCATGTTTGTTACCTGCATGTTTGTTCCCTGTGCCCATATGTTCTCATTGTTCAACTCCCACTTATGAGTGATAATATGTGGTGTTTGGTTTTCTGTTCCTGTGTTAGTTTGCTGAGAATGATGGTTTCCAGCTTCATCCACATCCCTGCAAAGGACATGAACTCATTCTTTTTTATGGCTGCATAGTATTCCATGGTGTATATGTGCCACATTTTCTTTATCCAGTCTATCATTGATTGGCATTTGAGTTGGCTCCAAGTCCTTGCTATTGTGAACAATGATGCAATAAACATACATGTGCATATGTCTTTATAGTAGAATGATTTATAATCCTTTGGGTATATACCCAGTAATGGGATTGCTGGGACAAATGGTATTTCCAATTCTAGATCCTTGAGGAATCGCCACACTGTCTTCCACAATGGTTGAACTAGTTTACAGTCCCACCAACAGTGTAAAAGCATTCCTATTTCTCCACAGCCTCTCCAGCATCTGTTGTTCCTGACTTTTTAATGATCGCCATTCTAACTGGTGTGAGACGGTATCTCATTGTGGTTTTGATTTGCATTTCTCTAATGACCAGTGATGATGAGCTTTTTTTCATATGTTTGTTGGCTGCATAAATGTCTTCTTTTGAAAAGTGTCTATTCATATCCTTCACCCACTTCTTGATAGGGTTGTTTTTTTCTTGTAAATTTATTTAAATTCCTTGTAGATTCTGGATATTAGACCTTTGTCAGATAGATAGATTGCAAAAATTTTCTCCCATTCTGTAGGTTGCCTGTTCACTCTGATGATAGTTTATTGTGCTGTGCAGAAGTTCTTTAGTTTAATTAGATCCCATTTGTCAATTTTGGCTTTTGTTGCCACTGCTTTTGGTGTTTTAGTCATGAAGTCTTTGCCCATGCCTATGTCCTGAATGGTATTGCCTAGGTTTTCTTCTAGGGTTTTTTATGGTTTTAGGTCTTATGTTTAAATCTTTAATCCATCTTGAGTTAATTTTTCTGTAAGTTTTAAGGAAAGAGTCCAGTTTCAGTTTTCTACATATGGCTAGCCAGTTTTCCCAACACCATCTACTATATAAGGAATCCTTTCCCCATTGCTTGTTTTTGTCAGGTTTGTCAAAGATCAGATGGTTGTAGATGTGTGGTGTTATTTCTGAGGCCTCTGTTCTCTAAATGTATTAAAAAATACATTTAGTGTGGCCTAAGTGTACAGTGTTTATAAAGTCCACAGCAGTGTACTGTAATGTCCCAGGCCTTCATAGTCACTCACCACTCACTCACTGTCCACCCAGAGCAACTTCCAATTCTGCAACCTCCATTCATGGTAAATGCCCCCTATGCAGATGTACCGTTTTTTTTTATCTTTTATAATATACTTTATCTTTTCTATGTTTATGTATGTTTAGATACACAAATACTTACCATTGTGTTACAACTGCCTACAGTACTCAGCACAGTAACATGCTATAGAGGTTTGTAGCCTAGGAGCCATAGGCTATAACATATAGCCTAACTGTGTAGTAGGCTGTACCACTGAGGTTTGTGTAAGTACACTCTATGATGTTTGAACAATGATGAAATTGCCTAACAATACCTTTCTCAGAACATATCCCTGTTGTTAAGTGACACATGACTCTGTGTGTGTGTGTATATATATATATATATATATATACACACACACACACACACACAGGATTATTTGTTTGTGTGCATGTATATGTATATGTGTATGTGACTGTGTATATACAGTCACATACACATATACATATACATGCACACAAACAAATAATCCTGTATGTAAATGACACCCGTTTCTTCTGGCTGCTTTTAAACGATCTTCAATAAAAAAAGAGGCTGCTTATGTATAAAACCTTTATTCTTCTACCTTGTGTCTGAGGTGTGTTCTTTGGCACAACAATGCAACAGTATTGTCATCTATCATTAAACCCATGCAGTGTCAAACTTATCACCTTGACACTTTCATGATCCTTAAGATGTCCTTGTAAAGGCTTGATGTCATGGCAACCAGTGTGATACATCAGGACCTAGCACTGCTGAACTACTCTTAATAAATCAGGCATAATTGGCATATATGCATTATAATGAATTAAAAGTTATTCAACTGGAATGATTTTATATCGTGTAAAATTAAGTCATTAAATTTGCTTGTCTTGATCTTACTTTGGTGTCAGTATTCTTGTTTAGTTCAAAAAAAGCCCTTACATTTTAGTATCTTGCTTTAAAATATAGCTATTTATGGATAATATATTGTTCAATAGCTCAATGCATGATTTATTTATTTGCTTTTGACAGTTAAATTCAAATTCTGGTGGGTTTAGGTCAGAGAGAAAATAAGTTATAAGACTGTCTTTCTATTCTCCAGTGGAGTGAAGGTACTTGCATGTACCTCACTGTACCTGGCTGCTGTGTGGTCAGTCATGGTGCTGGTTAGCTGTTGGGTAGGTAACTGCATGAGTTACAATGCATGTGCCAGGAGTAGTTACCTCACCCCCTCATGCTTTCCTATTGTTTTTTTGATTGTTTCCAAATCAGGGGTGGAGCTAAGAAGAACTAACTATTCAAAGTTTGAAGGCAAGGAAGAATTTAGGAAGGGTGGATGGCATAATGCCTAGCTACTCAGAGTAATCAGAGGACTAGCAGATCTCTGATTCCAGAAGTTGTTAGAAATGCAGAATTTCAGATCCCTCCCCAGTTCAACTGAATCAGGATCAGCTTTTAATCATGACTCCCAGATAATTCGTATGTACAGCAAAGTTTGAGAAGCAGTACTTTAGTGGTTAAGCACATACACCCTGGAGTGGGAAGGACATGGGTTTCAGCTGTGGCTCCACTACTTTCTAATGGCAGCAATTGGGCAGGTTACTCAGTTTCTATGTGGTTCTTTAACATGGGAATCAAAATTATGCTCTCAGGAGGATAATGACAATAGATGTAAAGTGTCCAGTACAATCCTTATACATAGTAGTGTTTGTGTCAGCTGTAATTAAATCTGGTGGGAGACAATGAAATACCATCTTATACCAGTCAGAATGGCCATTATTAAAAAGTCACAAAATAACAGATGCTGGCAAGGTGGAGAAAAAGGAATATTTTTACACTATTGGTGGGAGTGTAAATTAGTTCAACCATTGTGGAAAGCAGTATGGCAGTTACTCAAAGAGCTAAAAATGGACTACCATTAGACTTGGCAATCCCATTACTGGGTGTATACTCAAAGAAATATAAATTATTCTACCATAAAGACACACACATTTGTATGTTAATTGCAGCACTGTTTGTAATAGCAAAGACATGAAATCAACCTAAATGCACATCAATGGCAGATGGGATAAAGAAAATGTGGTACATATAAACCTTGGAATACTATGCAGCCATAAAAATGAATGAGCTCATGTCCTTGTCAAGAACATGGATGGAGCTGCAGGCCATTATCCTTAGCAAACTAATGTAGGAAGAGAAAACCAAATGCTGCATATTCTCACTTATAAGTGAGAGCTAAATGATGACATATGACCACAAAAAAGAGAACAACAGATGTTGGGGCCCACTTGAGGGTGGACGGTGGGAGGAGGGAGAGGTTCAGAAAAAAAAATATTTATTGTGTACTAGGCCTAGTACCTGGGTGATGAAATAATCTGTACTTCAAACCCCTGTGACATGAGTTACCTATATAACAAACCTGCACATGTACCCCTGAACTTAAAAGTTAAGAAAAAAAATACTGGTGGTAGAGTCAGTGCTCAAGGAAATGCTGATATAAGTGACAGAGAACAGGCCCCAGCTGGAAAATGTGATAGGACATATGAGTCAAAATCAGTAAGAAGTAATGAATAGCCTTAGAACTTAGGAGGTGCCCAGAGAGTGGAGATAGTCTAACCAAATACCCTGGATGATTTATAGGGTCAGGATCTACCTTACTAGTCCAGCTGAGCTTTTCTAGTTTTGTATTTGCAAAACATCCCAGGTATTCAGGAATTGAGTACCATTGCTTCAGCAGCTCTTACAAAGTAAGAAGAGGGTGAATAAGAAGGCAAGAAAAGAGCCATCTCCCATTAGAATTATAGGAGACCATGTTTGGAAGAAGCCTTAGTGGTTATCTATTCACATCTCCATTTGATATTTTAATTCCCACCAAGTTGTTCCCAAGGCAGATATTGAATAGCATTTTTGCCTGAAAACTCACTACTACTGAATTAACTGGGAGATGACTGCTGTCTGTGGGCAGAGAAGTGCTGTAGAGGTCAGCTGACTCAGAAATTTAGTATCTGACACACAGAGAAACTAATCACAGAATTTCAGATAAATTCTCCATATTCGCAGTAATATTTGTTGAAATATCTACTATGTTCCAGGCATCAGGTTAGGTGCTGGGAATAAAAATATGAATGAGACACAGAAGCTAACCTTTTGTTGAGTTCATAGTCCAGATAAATGACACACATATAAATAATAATTATAATATCATGTAATAAAGGCTATAATAGAAGAATGAACAAGTGAACAGGAAGCAGAGACAGGACGTTCCTTCTGTGGGGGTACGTTGGGGATCTTTTAAGAAGATGGTTTTTGAACTGGGTCTTGATTGTAGGGCATTAGTGTTTGCTGAATGAATGCATGGGCGTATTAACTATGTGTGTGTCTGTGTGTGTGTGTCTGTGTGTGTGTGTCTGTGTGTGTGTGTGTGCTTGAGGGTGTGCATGTGTTCCTGAAGGAAACAGCAGGTATCTAGTATCTTGCAGTCCTGAGGTTGGCTCCTGCTCCATCCCTCCTTTGCTGGGTGTTGTTGGGAACATTATTTCTCACCTATGAACCTAAAGTTTAAACAAGGGCAGTTCTTGGTGTTTTCTAATAAATAATACTGCTTTGCAAATTCTGCTTTAAGAAACTCATTGTGCGATAATAGAGATTTATAAAACAAAAATAATTTTATCATTATACACATAAAAATGATTCTTTACTTCATAAAAGAATTTATTTTCAGAATGTTTATAATTTCTCTTTAGTGCATTTCAAATGTAGTTTGACTTAACAAAATCTTTCCTTATAAGTATCTTGCTTTTAAAGAAATATAAATCTCCAATTATATGGTATGGATCATAAAACAAGTGTTTTAAGTACTAGGGAAAAATAATTTATGTTAGAAATGTATGGATCCTAGGAGCAATGAAAAAAATATATTGAATTTTTTAAACTCTAAGGGTATTTCTTCTGTTGAACTACTTATCCTTTCATCCACTCACTAATGTATTCATCTATTGTAAGCCAAGAGTTATTCATTTTTTCCTAAAGTTGTAATTATATTGAGCATAACCAACTTAAAAATTAATCTCAAGTGTTGAAAAGTCTAAGATATTGTCTAGTTGTCCAGATTTTTCTCAAAAATAAAATTTAAATCACCCATATCTTTTTTTTGAGACAGAGTCTCCTTCTGTCACCCAGGCCGGAGTGCAGTGGTGCAATCTTGGCTAACTGCAACCTCCACCACCCAGGCTCAAGTGATTCTTCTCCTCAGCCTCCTGAGTAGCTGGGATTATATGTGCCCACCACCATGCCCAGCTAATTTTTGTATTTTACTAAAGACGGGGTTTCACCATGTTGGCCAGGCTGGTTTCAAACTCCTGACCTCAAGTGATCCACCTGCCTCGGCCTCCCAGTGTGCTGGGATTACAGGAGTGAACCACTGCGCCTGGCCACCCATATATTTATACCTTTGGTGAATCATAAGGTAATACAACAGATTATCTCTTTTCTATTAATTTTTAGATGAAAATTTGAATTCCACTCTTTGCCTGAAGTAAATGTTACTCTCTAATATTTCAAATGTCCATATATTATTTAATATGCCTGCTACTTGGATCTTAAATATTTTATAATTCATTTAGTACATTTCACCAGGTTTACCCTAAGAAAAACTTCTAACCATCTTAACACTCATAAGGATATCTTTGGCTTCTTGGACATCAACTTGGTACAAAACAGCAGTTTGTTACAAAAGGTGTAAATGAATTAGAAACAGGTGGATTCTATTTTTGTGAATAAATGCAATTAATGGTTTAAGAGCTTGGAGAAAAATATGTGCTAAAATTGAATTACTAGAGAGATAGTCTAGGAGATGTGACTAACCTCAAATAGGTTAGGATCCCTTTCCAAGTCCACCATAAAGTGTTTTTTTTTTTTGGTTATTGTTATCTGTGTATCTACATGTTTAGTCAGTATTTGTATTTGTGACTAATTTTTAACTGTCAATTTGTGTTAGATTACCTAGAACACCCATGAAAGGAACTGTACTTTAAACTAGGGGCCCCAACCCCTGGGCCATAGACCAGCTCCGGTAGGAACCAGGCTGCACAACTGGAGGTGAGTCATGCGTGAGAGAGCATTACACCTGAGCTCTGCCTCCTGTCAGATCAGTGGGAGCATTAGATTATCATAGGAGTGTGAACCGTATTGTGAACTGCACGTGTGAGGGATCCAGGTTGCACACTCCTTATGAGAATCTAATGCCTGATGATCTGTCACTGTCTTCCATCACTCCCAAATGGGACCATCTAGTTGTAGGAAAACAAGCTCAGGGGTCCCACTGATTCTACATTATGATGAGGTGTATAATTATTTCATTAAATATTACAATGCAATAATAATAGAAATAAAGTACACAATAAATGCAATGCACTTGAATCATCCAGAAACCATCTGCCACTCCAACCACCCCCTACTCTCCCCGCCCCAGTCCATGGAAAAATTGTCTTCCATGATACTGGTCCCTGGTGCCAAAATGGTTGGGGACAGCTGCTTTAAGCCACTTCCTAATAGCTTAGACCTATTAGATAAATATGGCAGTTAGTAATCACTTTATCATTTCTAGCTTTTGGTTCTGTTGTAAATGTCTACTTGTTGCATTCACTAATTGCCCCCTTTGCCTCTCTGAAGTAGGCATTATTGAGTCACGTCCAGAGTTTGCTCAATTAGATAGGACCAATAAACTGAATTCACAAGCAGATCTGATATTTAATATCCAGAAGAGGGCAGTAGGACACAGAGATTAAAACCCACTCAACTAGATGCTATGACTAACAAAGGTTGCTACCAACTACTCAGTGTTAGATCAAATCCTTACCACCTTCCCTTTGGCATACCATGGGCAGCATGGTGTGGCTAAGAAAAGAAACTAGCACTTTCTGATCCCCTACTACGTATCAAGCACTAACCAGTTATTTTTCATGTGTTAAGTCATGACAATCCTGAGATGTAGGTATTATATTATTCCCATTTATATTGATGAGAATATCAGTGTTCAGAGACCTTAGGCAACTTGCCCAAAGTCTCACAGCAAACTAAGGTCCAGACTTGACTCCACAGGCTCTGCTAATCCATATCAGGGTTTGGTTACTGACCCTACTACTCATAAATTTATTGACCTGGGGAAAGTAGTAATTTAACCATTCAGTACTTCAGTTTCTTCATCTGTAAAGTAAGACTAACAATATCCTCTTATTGTTTAAGAATTTGTCTCTAGATCAATTTCTCCATAATCAGCTCTGCCCAAGTGGATAGATTTTGTCCTTGGATAATGTTTTAATTAGAATTTTAGACTTAACAAAGTTAAGTCTAGAAAGGATATAGAAGAGCTTGTCCAACCCTTTTAGAGATGACGAAACCAATGCCTGGAGCGTTCAAATGACTTTAAACTTGAGTAACAGACACTAGAACTCAGGATTGACACCTTTACCCAGATCTCTTTTCTTACCTCTCTTCATCATTTGTTGGGGATACAGACACATAGATGTTGATGATGACAATACTGACGATAAGGGTAAAAATAGCAATAAATGTTCCTTAGGAAATTATAGGAGAGTTAACTTTAGTTTAGAAGGAATTTATTTTGTTAGGAAGTCCTGGTTTTCTGTTCTGTTTAAGAGGCCAATATATGTGATTTGTCTAAGACTTCTGGTTGACAAGTTGGGAAAGATCAGGGTATGCATCTTTAACATACTCTTTTTTTTTTTTTTTTTTTTGAGGCAGAGTCTCACTCTGTCGCCCAGGCTGGAGTGCAGTGGTGCAATCCCAGCTCACTGAAACCTCTGCTTCATGGGTTTGAGTGATTGTCCTGTCTCAGCCTCCCAACTAGCTGAGATTACAGGCGCCCACCACCATGCCCGGGTAATTTTTTTTTTTTTTTTTAAGTAGAGACAGGGTTTCACCATGTTGGCCAAGCTGGTCTCGAACTTCTGACCTCAAGTGATCTGCCTGCTTGGCCTCCCAAAATGTTGGGATTACAGGCGTGAGCCACCGTGCCCAGCCAACATACTGTTTAAATGAGAAATGCTCACATGCAGCCTCCAATCATAGATTCACATGACTCTCTCTTTATCAGTCCATCTACCTGGCTTTCCCAAGAATCTGTGATGGAGAGGCTGGCTACTTGGAAGCAACATGGGAGATTTATGTAGAAATGTCTCCTTTGAGAGATTTTGAGATAACCAGCTGTATTTTATTTCATTTCTTCTAACTTTTTCCTTTGTGAATTTGGTATAACTTTCTTTTTTTTAAATTTTTAATTTTTAATTAATTTATTTTTTTGAGACAGAGTCTCGCTCTGTCGCCCAGGCTGGAGTGCCGTGGTGTGATCTCTGCTAACTGCAAGCTCCGCCTCCCAGGTTCACGCCATTCTCCTGCCTCAGCCACTGGAGTAGCTGGGACTACAGGCGCCTGCCACCACGCCCGGCTAATTTTTTGTATTTTTAGTAGAAACAGGGTTTCACAGTGTTAGCCAACATGGTCTCGATCTCCTGACCTTGTGATCTGCCTGCCTCGGCTTCCCAAAGTGTTGGGATTACAGGAGTGAGCCACTGTGCCCGGCCGAATTTGGTGTAACTTTCTAGTACCCAGTCTTGCATTCATGAAGGATAAAAGAAAGAGAAAACAGAGAAAGGAAAGAGGAAAGGGGGAGAGAGAGAGAGAGATGCTTCAGTCTTCATCATCAAGAGGCTGAGATGCCAAAGCACCTTGTTTATGTGTTTGAAGGATTCCCCAGGTTCCATTGGCCTGTGGATTTACGGACTATAGTTAGGAAAGCTGATCGTCAATTAAATAGATGCAAAGAGCTTTCTATTTTAAAGTTACAATCAGAATGACTTGTTTCCCTAATTTATCCAAAGGTGGCATTTGTGTTAGAAATTGTTTGGAAAATGGTGATTTCTAGTAGTTTAGGTCATCTATCCCTTTGCTTACCTTGAGGGTGGTTTCTCAGATCTCACACCTTCCCCTTAATCATCAAATCTGTAAGGTTGTCCCTTTTCCTTCCCTTCTGGAAACAGAAGTTCTCAGGGGTGTGGAGAAAGGCAGCTTATGTAGTGAACCATGAACACATGTCCTAAGTACTAGGACATATTCTGGGCTGTCCTGGAGGCTGAGGGGAAAGGACGGGTGGAGACCAGTAACGTCATTCTTCTGAACTCAGCACTTGAACATCTGCAGAACTTGTTGACGATTAGTCATGTGTCAAAGTCTTTTCCAGCTTTCTGTTATCACCAGCCAAATTTATATTTTATTTGTGTTTTTTGGCCTAATACTTTGCCTCCATTCCAGGTATGCCCAATCTGATCTCACATCCAGCACCTAGAACAGTGCCATGAACACAGAGTTACGACGATACTTATTAATCATCTCAAATGACCCATTGAACTGGATGCTTCTGACCTCTAATTTATATGGACTTATTGGAAAACTAGATTTTGAGATGTGAAGTATAAAAAGAAAGAAAAGAAAACTGTTTGGCAGTGCAACTTGGTCCCTTTAAATGCAGAGTTTAGCATATTAACAAATCTGACAATATTGCCTGTAAACTGCTGAAATAACTCCTGATATATTTCCTGCTGGATGGCACCAAATTGTTGTACAAGGTTGTGAATGATAACCCTTTGTGAGAGATGAAGTTTCTAGAGGGTGTGGTCTGCCCATTCTACATTGTATAGAGATGTTGCTGCCTTGGGACACTATTATTTCAGTATGATAGATGTTCGATTCAAGTTGTAATAATTTTATCTTCCACAGAATTCTTGGAAGGAAGTGATGGAGACACACACACACACACACACACACACACACACACGGAGGCATGAGTATACTTTTTCACCAAGAAGCCTTTAGTTACCCATGGAGAAGTTATAATTTTAGATGTTAGAAGGATCAGAAAAAATAGCAGATAGTAAAATTTGAGAATGAAATGACCACAATAAGTATTAAATGCTTGTATTGTCTATGATAACAAATGAGGGCTGTTGCTCCTTAAAACATGGTCAGCCATATAAAAGGTTAACATGGTCAGTAGTGTCTAATACAGATTAGTGGTGTGTTGAGTTATGAGAAGAACAAAGGTCTGACTTTGCCATTTTTACAATAGGTCCAATGATGGATATTCAGAATATCCTGTATCTCATCACCCTGTAATACCACTATCATTTTTATCATAAAAGAATTATGTTACTCCATATATGAAAAATGCATTCTTGAACCACTGTGAATTAGTTTTTAATGTACTGTGACCTTGGATTGCCCTGGGATATTAATGTTAAATGATTACTTCTGAATGCTTTTTGAATAGCTGCATAGTGCAATTAAATGTGCAATACATCATGGATGACATAGCTAAACGCCTCTTCTGGTCAAGGAACCCAAAGAGGTCTTGGGAATGATGGTAATTCTGCATTGCTGAGGATGGGAGAGAAAAGACTCTTTTGTTAGTAGCGAAATAAGTACAGACTGAAGTAGATGATAACCTTTTCCTGGGGTTAGTCAATGGGAAATAAATTTTTGATTAATAACCAGAATGGAAAATAATTTTTGATTACTGACAATGTAGTGTTCCATTATATCTGCCAAATGCGCATAGTGAATAATTGTTCTCAGTCTTTATGGTGACAAGTTGCCAAATAGTATGTGTGGGCATGTGTGTGTGTGTATGTGTGTAGTGGGTAGATAAAAAAGAATTTGGTTCATATTCTAGCCCATTTCCTAGAATGGGCTTATATTGAATTACAATTTGTGTCAGTGTGGAACCTTGTAAATCTTGCACTTAATCAAATATCTTTTAATGAAATTATTAGGTTTTGGGAAATTATAAGAGATGAGTGGTCGGCATGGAAGAGCCATGGTGAAGTAGAGGACCTTTGGCCTATTGATCAATGACTTAAATCCAACCATGTTGGCTGGTGCCTGAAAGTGATTACTGTCCTGCTGGTTGTGGACAGGTGGTCAGAGCTTAGTTGTCAGCTGACCCCATGAGGCAAGGCCCTGAGTCCAGTGGGCCCCCAGTCAGAACTGGGCTTAGCTGTCTCACAGATGCTCCTTATCCTTTAGGTGAGAGGAGTGACTCTGAAAAGCCTGCTTCAAAAGGACCCAACATTTGCTGGTGCAGTGGCTGGCACCTGTATCCTAGCAACTCCAGAGGCTGAAACGAGAGGATCCCTTGAGCCTGGGAGTTTGAGGCTGCAGTGAGCTAAGATGGTGGCATTCTAGTCTGGGTGACAGGACAAGACTCCATCTCTTAAAAAAAAAAAAAAAAAGGGCCCAATACTAGAGATGTTCAATGTGTGATCTGAAGATTTCAGTCTTTGAGTTGTCAAGAAGAGGAAATTTTAACTAATGCAGAATTCAATTTTTCTTTAACTTATAACATTTTAGAAAGAAAACATTAATAAGGACTTTGGTTTGCTGTCATGAAAACAAGCTGCAGTTGTGGCAGTCAGCACAATTTCAGAACTCAGACTTAAGTGCATCAACCCAACCAGGTCTAGCCTAGCTGTGGCCTCAAGTAAGACCTACTTGAGGGGCTGAATCAATATTGAAGTGCTCCAATGAGCCTCTCCCAGAGATCCCCTGGAGATTTTATGGGCCTCATTAAGCCCAGAGACAGAAAACAAATTTATCTGTAGCATAGAGTTCCTCATACCTAACCTTTTACTCTCTGTGCCTGCAATTGTAAGCCTTGCTTGCTGTTTGAAGACTATGACCTTATATTTTAAATGTTAGTGTTTTTGAGTAATAGCACCAGCCTAGATGTACGAATACTACTTCTCTAGAATGATACTCATGTAAATTAAATGTCAATATATTCACACTCTGTATTAGTCTGTTTTCACACTGCTATAAAGATACTACCCAAGACCAGGTAATTTATAAACAAAAGAAGTTTAATTGACTCACAGTTCCACATGGCTGGGGAGGCCTCAAGAAACTTACAATCATGGTAGAGGGGGAAGCAGGCATATCTTACATGGTGGCAGGAGAGAGAAGCACGAAGGAGGAACTTCCCAACACTTCTAAAACCATCAGATCTCATGAGAACTCACTCACTATCATGATAACAGCATGGGAGAAACCACCCCCATAATCCAGTCACTGCCCTCCTTTGACATGTGGAGATTACAGGTCCCTCCCTTGGCATGTGGGAATTACAATTTGAGATGATATTTGGGTGGGGCTACAAAGCCAAACCATATCACACTCCCATCTCAACTGACTGACTTCCCTGGGTAAGTCTTCAAGGACCTTTCTATGTGTACACATACATAGCTGCTATTCTAGAGTTTTATTTGTTTATGTATTTATCATGTGTCTCCCCAGTAGACTGCCAGTTTCATGAGCAAAGAACAGTGTTCATCCTATGCACACAGCACCCTAGCACAGTGTTTGCCACATAATGGATATGCAATAAATATTTGTGGAGTGAATAAATGAGTAAATGTATAGATACACTTGTTAGGATCACATTCACATGCCTGTGTGAATGGAAGAAGGGGCCTAGGAAGAGGAAAGGAGTAGAAGATTAATCCTTTTACCTAGTCAAGTTATGAGTTTGGAACGTAATTACAAAAGATACAATGTGAATCAAATTCAAAGTTCTTCATGAGGCAGAGCAGAATCAAGAAATCTTTCAGTGCTTCCTTGCTGGCTTTGAAGCTCACTAGCTATGAGCTAATTCCATTCTTAAATGTATTTGAGAAGCTCTATTTCTCAAGCACAGTTTCTCAAATTTTGATGAGAAACACTGGAATTAATGGCTAGAGCTTTCTAACTTCTCTGATCCAAGAGTGGCCAGAGAAATCTTTCCAAAATGCAAATCTGATCATGCCACTTCCCAGTTTAAAACCTTTCAGTGGAACCCAGTTCCTTTTAGAATAGAATCCAGACTTCTTCATGTAGTTCACAAAGCCTTTCTTGACCTTTTCTTTCTCTAATCTGCACCCTCTTGTCTTACTCTCTCTGGCCATCACCTGCAGTTTCCTGGGAAGCCAAGCTGCCCCACTGCTTTGTGTTTTTGCAAGGGATAGTACCTCCCTTTCTTTTGTTTGGTTAACTCTTTTTTTCCATTCAACATCAAGTTTAGGTTTTTACCTCTTCTTTTTTTTTTCCTTTGAGACACAGTCTTGCTCTGTCACCCAGGCTGAAGTGCAGTGGCGTGATCTCGGCTCACTGTAACCTCTACCTCCTGGGTTCCCGCCATTCTCCTGCCTCACCCTCCCGAATAGCTGGGACTACAGGCACCTGCCACCACGCCCGGCTAATTTTTTTGTATTTTTAGTAGAGATGGGGTTTCACTGTGTTAGCCAGGATGGTCTTGATCTCCTGACCTGTTGATCCACCCGCCTCGGCCTCCCAAAGTGCTGGGATTACAGGCAGTTTTTTTTTTTTTTGAGACAGAGTCTTGCTCTGTTGCCCAGGCTGGAGTGCAAGTGGCATGATCTCGGCTCACTGCAACCTCTGCCTCCTGGGTTCAAGCCATTCCCCTGCCTCAGCCTCCTGAGTAGCTGGGATTACAGGCACGCAGCACCACGCCCAGCTAATTTTTGTATTTTTAGTAGAGATGGGATTTCACTAGGTTGGTCAGGCTGGTTTCGAACTCCTGACCTCGTGATCCACCCACCTTGGCCTCCCAAAGTGCTAGGATTACAGGCATGAGCCACAGTTTTACATCATTTTTATACTCTGTCCATACCTTCCTATCAACAGGCTCCAATACATCTCTCTCCTTTGTGCTCCATGTACTGATGTGGCTCCTCTAGCTCTGTGATTGTGTGGCTCTGGTCTGTTCTTTCACCAGATGTTGAGCACCTTGGGGGAAGGACTCTTCCATCTCTGACTGTCTCGTGCTCATGTAACCTGCACATTCTCATTGCTTGTGCTGGTCCCTGCATCCAGCCATGTGGAGCCACTCCTTTCTGTCTGTGTATTCCATACTTTCCCACCTGCCTTGGTTCATTTGAGCTGCTATGACAAAAATGTTGTACACTGAATAGTTTAAACAGTTTATTTCCCATAGTTCTGGGGGCTGGGTAGTCCAAGATCAAGGCATCGGCAGATTCAGTGTCTAATGAGGGTCTGCTTTCTGGTTCAGAGAGAGCCATCTTCTTGCTGTGTCCTCATAAGGTAGAAAAATAGTGAGGGAGCTCTCTTGGGTCTCTATTATAAGGGCACTAATCTCATCCATGAGGGCTCTGCCTTCATGACCTTATCACCCCCCAAAGGTACCACCTCCTAATACCATCATTAGGGTATTCAATATATGAATTTTGGGGGGACACAAATGTTCAGTCAGAGCACCACCTTAGTGTCTTTGCTCTGGCTGTTCTCTTTGCCAGGGATGATCCATTATTTATCACCTTGGTAGTCATTAGCTAATATAGTTATGTATTTACTAGACAGGATTTATCTGCTTCCCCTTTCTGTCTCCCTCAGGGACATTGCCCGGAGTAGATACCATATAGATATTTGTTGAATGAATGAATGAATGAATAGAATGATGCTGGCAAGAAGACCATAATCTCACCTTGCAGTGAAATTAATGATGTTAGACCATGTCTTAATTCTTTTCCCTGGCTTCTTTTTTTTGGCTCATTGCCAAGATTTGTAATAAAACTTAAGTCCATGGTGGCTTTTACAGATCCGGTGGTAGGGTGGAGAGAGAGATGGAAACAGTTACAAAAGCACTTAGAAGATATCTTCTGGTGCAGGAGCAAAGAAAGTGGAATGAAATATTTTCCTAACACACTTGGAATAGGAAATTTCTGTTCAGTGACCCCAGATAAAACCATTGTATGTATCACTCCAATAGCTTATTACAAGTGTCTTTTTTTCTTCAAATTATTGCAAATTGAATACATAATTATTTCAAAAACTGGGTCTAAAATTTGCCTTGCAAATCCTTAACTCACTGAAGGCATTTATCAAATTGCTAAGTGGCAACTCCAGAGCAGTAGTTTACTGGGTAATGAAAATGCTGAAATGGAAAAATCACAAGCTATATATTTTGGAAATCTTGTAATATATTAATGTTTTAAAATAAATACACTTTCTTTTCTGTAAGCCATAAACAGAATCACAGCTCATCTTAAAGCGCTATGTTCATTTAACAATCCAAAAAGTGACTCGTAAGTCAAGCTAAATGTTACTACTTTTTAAAATTGGAATGTTGTCAAATTCTTGGATGACTGTTCCTCCAACAAGGACAACCTAGGAACTGTATGAGCACCAACAAAGGAAGAGCCTGGATTCTGCCTGGATTCTGGCAAGGCTGGAAGCCTCAAACCAAAGCCAGAGTGGGACTTGGTCTCTTGGTTGGTCCTCAATATGGAGATAACTTGATAAACTTTTTAGCAAATCAGGTTCTTTTTGTATGCCCTGGGTATTAGTTTTCTGTTGCCACTGTAGCAAATTGCCAAAAATTTAGTGGCTTAAAACAACATAATGGTATTCTCTTACAGTTCTGGATGTCAGAAGTCTGAAATGAGTCTTATGGGGTTAAAATCAAGTTGCTAGCAGAGCTGGGTTTCTTCTGGAGGCTCCAGGGGAGAATCTGTTTCTTGCTCTTCCACATCTGGAAGCTGCCAGCATTCCTTGGCTTCTGGCTACCTCACTCGAACCTATGCTTCTGGGGTTACATGGCCTTCTGTACAGTAGCCAAAACTCTTTTGACCTTTTGTGATCACATCCAGGCCTGCCCAGATGATCCCAGGATAATCTCCCTATCAAAAAATCCTTAATCATATTTGCAAAGTCCCTTTGCCATATAATATAACATTCAGAGGTTCCAGGGATGAGGGTGTGGATATCTTGGGGTGCCATTATTCAGCCCACCACACCTTGTCTTTCAAAAAGCTTTTCTGTATCCAGACTACCATTGACTTTTATAAAACACTGACTTTCCCAGAAAAGAAAAATAAGGCATTTCAAAAGACTATGGGTTGTGGGTGGAGAGTAGGGCAGGAAGGTTCTGATTTTGCCTTTGAATTGTGGCTCATGTGGTTTGGTTGCCACCAGTGCAGATTGTCTCTGTCACTGTGAGCTTGTGTTTGCTTCTATATGCAAATCTAAGGGGGCATGTATACATCATTATGATTTTGAGATATGAGAAACATCATAGAACTCATTTCATCTTGCACAAAATGGATCTGTAGGCACTTAACGGTCTAATGAAGTATTTATGTAGTCCCTCTGCCACACCACCTATTATCCCTGTGCAATCTTAGGGTACTAGGGTCACACTGTAAACCTAGTAAATTACTGCTCAAAGTAGAATTGATTTTTAGTCTGCTTGAAATTAGAAATGGAAAAATTCATCTCCACCTTCTCCAGTTATTGTATCTTTCCTTATAACTCTGGGTAGAGAATAGTTTAAACCTTAATTCTGATAGTCCTTAATTTTACGAGTTACACTAAAACCCCCGGGAGTCATTTAATTTGATGGAGTTCAATGCTAATATCCAAATGCATTCTCTCTGAAATACATTTTTACCTTCTATTATAGAGATTGAGCTCCCGTTTTTAACACATATGTTCTTAGTGCTTATGCAAATTTGCTGCTTATCTTTAAAATTGGCATATCATTGTTATTGTTATTATTGTTATTATTATTATTGTGTATTGACCAAGTTGAATGCCTCATTCTCAAGGGATTGCTGTCAGAGTTATATAATACAAGAACAATGGGTGAATGTTGTTCATTTTAAATGTGAAATTATAAATCAATTACAGTGGTGGCTAAAACCCCTTCATGACATGCCACAATTTACTTCCAATGACATTTAAACCTATCTCACATGCTGAACAATCTGTAATAAATTATGATTTTTTTTATTTTGCTTCTGAAATGAAGCTATAATTATGACAGTTGAATTCTTGTTCTGGGAAATAAGGTGGCATTTAATTCCTTGAGAACAAATGACACTCACAAAAGAACAGTTAATTATTCTCAGCTGCAAAGGAAGGGAGGAGGGGAGAGAAAAATTATGAAAAAGAACATGGTAGCACTTTATGTGAAGTATCTATTAACTAATCCTTAACTAAGGCTGAACTACAATTGAACTTCTGGGACTGTCCCCAGCCCAGGTAACACCTTTTATGATTTTCATTCTCAATAAAACCCAACTAGGAGGAATTAGCAACCTGAAACTTTCTCTATTTCTTGCACATGATAATGCAAATGTTCCACAATCAGCCTTTGGTTCCAAGAATGCAGACTGACACTCTAAACCAGTTAAATGAGACCCGGGGGGTTGGAGGGGGGTAGCATGGTATTAGTTTTCAATTACGGCTGTCCTAATTCAAGTCTTTAACTGCTATAGTCATTCAATCCATATTGCAAATAAAGGAAGGAAAACATCATGCCCCAGAATTTTTTGTTGTTGCTGTGTTTGTTTCTAGTTTAAACAGCAGCTATACTTTCATTGGCTTTTCTCTGATAGCCCTTTCCTGTTCATTCTGGCAAGAAGCCCTGATGCAATTGAATCTGCCAGCAAACAGTAGGCCACTCCTCGTCGCTAGTCCTGACACCATCAGCTGCAATGTGAGCAGCCTGCTATTAGAAACGCCTCTTTCTTTGACTTCCCTTTCTTCCTTGGGAGGAATAGATACTCTAGAGAAGGGCCCTGCTGAGTGGAATTCCCCATTTTGACTGCAATTAAGGATTGTGACTTGATTGATTTGGGGGCTCTCTGAAATGTAGCAGGATCAACACAGTTGCACACAAAACAAGGCATAATCCACTGGGTTAAATTAACGTTAAATCAGAGATGATTGGATTAATTGCTATTACATTTTATCTTCTGTGCACATGTGCTGTTGGCAGGCTTTCAGAGTCTTTTTAAAATTAGCTTAGAACTGGATGGAAATGGTACAGGTGCAAATGATTTGTGCACTGGGTCTTTCAAGTACACAGTGGGCTCATAAGAAGGTGCATTTTTTTTCCAAATCATATTTTGGATGTGATTTACAAAAAACTGCACGGAGAATAAACTTGGCATCACTGTACAGAAGCTATAGATGTGTTAAATGGCAAAAGGATTCTGTTGGCTGGAAGATAATTTGGAAAATGGATCGCCTTCAATTTGGTGGCCTTGGCACTGTCTGCCTGTTCAGTTTGCTCCCCTGACATGATTTTCTGCCCTTGTGGGAGTCTTTAGGGTCCTGGTGACCAATGCAGCAGAGCACTTAGCATGACATCTGATGCCCTGGAATATACGCTTCCAAAACTGCACCCCTTCAACAAATTTTAAAGGTAAAATGTTGGCATGATGGTTGCTAACAGGATAAATCTGTTTAAGGGAAATACTTCAGTTATGTGATTGAAAGCTTAGTGTAGTGACAAGATCAGGGACACAAAGCAAAGATAATCAAAGGCTAGAGACTTTTTATGTGCTTGTTTCCCCATCAGCCCGTGGCTCAGGCCCACTGTAGGGCTTATCATGTGAAAACTTGTTAAGCTACTTGGAGGAAAGGTTATGTGTTTATATTTTAGGAAACTGGGTGAATCAACAACTCTTTTTAAAATACCATTGTGTGCATGGACTATAAACAGGTACTGTGGAGGAGACAAAGACTTAATTCTGGGGCTGATCAGATTTTGGATCAGTACAAATAAACTGGTAAGTGCATGATGTCTTCTTGTCCTTGACCCTTTAAACTCTGTGGGTAATGTTAGGCTCCTTATTGCAAGCTGTGAATATCAACAGCGTTTTCCCTCCTGGGGCGTCTCCCTTCTGCAGATCCTTTATAGCTTATGCATTCACTTTTGTCTAGTTTCTCTGACCTGCACTTTTTCTTCTTCATCTTTTTCTTTTTGAGATGGAGTCTCGCTCTGTGACACAGGCTGGAGTGCAGTGGCATGGTCTCGACTCACTGCAACCTCCGTCTCCCAGGTATCTCAAGTGATTCTCCTGCCTCAGCCTCCCGAGTAGCTGGGATTACAGGTGTCCGTCACCATGCCCGACTAATTTTTGTATTTTTAGTAGAGATGAGGTTTCACCACGTTGGACAGGCTGGTCTCGAACTTCTGACCTCAAGTGATCCACCTGCCTCAGCCACCCAAAGTGCTGGGATTACAGGCATGAGCCACTGCACCTGGCCTGTACTTCTTGGCTTCTTATCTGCCTTCATCATTCCTGCTGCTGGCTCTGTTCAGGCTGGTGACCATCTGTACTCATGCCCTCCTTTCTTGAACTTGTCTCTGCTTGCCTCTTGGCTTTCAGCCACCCTTATTACCACTTATGGGCACTTGTTTCCCAGCCTCTACCCCAGGCAATATCAGTTCCCCAAAGAAAGGACAGTTTGATATATACAAATATTCCATTGCAAGAAACAACTGGGAGCTGGGCCCACAAAGTCATTTCAACATATTAAAAAAAATCATCTTTTAATTTATTATTTTGTAAAAGTAACATGCACCTGATTAAGTTCGCAAGATGGCGACAAGCATAGTTAAGAAAAAAAGCTCTCTTTCCACCTGGGACTTCTAGTTTCCCACTTCAGAGACAGCCTACTGAGTTTTATTTTTTACCTGCTCTTCCAGGAACATTATAGATATATAGATACCACACATGCACATATTCTTCACACCATTTTTGAACACAGAGGAAATGACAGCATACTCCGAACACTGTTCTATATCTCCCACTGATTGTTTGCTTACATATATATTGGAGATTGTTCCATATTAGCACACATAGAGATGCCTCATACTTTTTAAAATTTCCATAGTATTCCTGGATGTGCTCAACTGTATTGAATCTATTATCTACTGATAGATATTCAAGTAGTTTTCAGTCTTTTGCTTTCATGAAAAATGCTTGAACCTAATTTTTAATACACATATGCATCATATCTAAAGAGTAAAATTCCTAGAAATAAAATTTCTGATTTAAGGATATTATTACAAAATTTTAACTTCTTTGTGTGTGTAGTAAACACACTTAAGAAGGGAGGACAGATATATATGTGCCGGTTCAGTGAATCGCACATGGAACACCTGTGTAATTACTGCTTGGGTCAAGAAAGAGACTGTTGTCAGCACCCCAGAAGGCACCTTCCTCTGCCCAGCTGGTTTTCACCTGTTTTGCTCCTCTACTTCCTTTACTTTAATACTGTAGTTTAGGTTTTCTTGCTTCTGAACTTTATATAATTGATTTACACAGTGTGTAATTTGTGTGCCTTGCTTCTTTTGTTTCTTATTGTGTTTCTGAGGATTGTTCATGTTGTTTCATGTAACAGGAGATAGGCCATTTTCACTGCCGTATACTATTCCATTCAATGGATATACCACAGTGCATTTATCCAGTCTTCTGTGGTAGACATTTGGGTTGTTTCCTAATTTGGCTATTTGAAATAACGCTGCAATGATCCAACAATCCCACTTCTAAGGGTATATATCGATTGTCATTGGCACTGTCATTGGGTATATACCCTTAGAAGTGGGATTATTGGAACACAGGTTCTATGTATGTTTAACTTTACTATATAATGCCAAACTGTTTTCCAAATTTGTATTCATACCAGTATGTATAAGAATTCCTATTGCTCCACATTCATGCAAATATAGTTGGTAATATCACTCTTTTTTTTTTTGAGACAGAGTCTCGCTCTCACCCAGGCTGGAGGGCAATGGCTCACTGGAACCTCCACCTCCCTTGTTCAAGGGATTCTCATGCCTTAGCCTCCCAAATAGCTAAGATTACAGACATGCACCACCACGCCCAGCTATTTTTTTTTTTTTTCTGTATTTTTAGTAGAGATGAGGTTTCACCCATGTTGGCCAGGCTGGTCTTGAACTCCTGAATTCAAGTGATCTGCCTGCCTCAGCCTCCCAAAGTGCTAGGATTACAGGCATGAGCCCCCATACCCAGCCAATTTATTTTTATTTTTTATTTTAAGCATTATGGTAATTTCATAGTGTTATGTCATTGGAATTTTAAATCATATTTTTTGATTACGAAAGAAGTTGAACATGTTTCCTTATTTAGATATACTCTTTGTGAAGGGCCTATGAAAGATTTTTGTCTTTAAGGTTATTAAGAACCATAACAGTGTTTTATATATTCTGGATACAAGCCCTTTGTTGGTTTAATAGATGTGACGAAATTTTTCTCCCAATTTATGGCTTGCTCTTTCACATTTGTAATGTGGTCTTTTGATTAAAATTTCCTAGTTTTAATGTAGTTCAACTTACAAACTTTCCCTTTATGGTGATTCTTTTTCTTGTGGCATGTGTGTTGTTGAGAAATATTTCCTTACCTTACCATAGTGAAGATATTCTCCTGTATCATAAAGTGCTACTGTTTGCTTCTACTTACTTGGAATTTATTTTCGTGTGCATGTGAGATAGGAGTTATTTCATTTTTCCCATAAAGATATCCAACTGATTCAGCATCAGTTATTGAAAAGACTATCCCTTTGCCTCTAAATTGCATTATTATGTTGTTATAAATAAAGTGTCCATATATTTGTGTCTATTTCTGGGCTTTGTATTTTATTTAATTGGTTTATTTATCAAACCTTGCAACAATATTGAATTTCTTCCATCCAAGTACTAACCAGTCCTGACCCTGTTTACCTTCCAAGATCAGACAAGATCCAGTGCGTTCAGGGTGGTATGACCATAGACTAATATTGCATTTCTTAATTACAGTTGCTTTCTAGCAAGTCTTGCTATCTAGTGGAGCAAATTCTCTCCCCTTGTTCTTTAAGAGAATTTGCATATTCTTAGCCACTTGCATTTCCATATAATTTAGAATTGGCTTGTTGATTTCCTCATGAATAAATGCTGGGGTTTTGTTTTTGTTTTGTAGAGACAGGGTGTTGACATTGCCCAGGCTGGAGTGCAGTGACACTTTCATAGCTTACTACAGCCTTGAACTCCTGGGCTGAAATAATCCTCCCACCTTGGTCTCCTGAGTACTGGGACCACAGATGCAGGATACTGCACCTGGATGATTTTTTTTTTTTTTTTTGGTAGAGATGGAGTCTCTGTTTGTTGCCCAGGCAGGTCTTAAACTCCTGGCCTCAAGCAATCCTCTTACCTCAGCCTCCCAAAGTGGTGGGATTACAGGTGTGAACCACCATGCCCTGCCAATGTTGGGGTTTTGATGATAATCTGTAGAAAACCTGAGGGAAAACTGTATCTTTGTAATATTGAGTCTTGCTATCTATGTGTGTTACTGGAATCCTATGTTTATTTGTAAGATTGGCCCACGATTCTCCTTTCTTATAATAGTTTTGACAGGTTTTTGCATCGAGATTATTATAGTCTCATAAAAATGAAATATTTTTATATATTCTAAGAGTTTATATAGCATTATACCTATTTCTTCACTGATGAAACCTGAGTCTGAAGTTTTCTTGGTAGAAAGTTTTTGATTTACAGATTTCATGAATTTAATAATTATAGGACTATTCTGATTTTTCTGTTTTTTCTTAGTTTTTTTTTTTTTTAAGGATTTGTGCATTTAATTACATTTTCAACAATAACTTTTTAAGTTTTTTTTTTTTTTACAATACCTTCTTAGGATTTTTCAATGTCTCATAATGTTTCCCATTTTCTTCCTAATATGGTTAGGAATAGTGCCTTTTGCCTTTTTTTTTTTTTTTTGATGCATCTCACAGGTGTCAGGTTATCAAATTTATTGATTTTTAAAATAATAAAACAACTTTTGGTCTTGTCAATCCTCTCAATTGTATATTTGTTTTCTATTTTATTAGTTTCTATTCTTATCATCTTCGTAGTTCCTTCCTTTTACATTACTTAGGCTTATTTTATTGTTCTATTTCTAACTTCTAGAGATGGACACTTAACTCGTTGATTTTCAGCTTTTCTTCTTTTGCAATGGATATTGGACATTTTCCCTCTGGGAATGGGCCCAGCTACATCCTACAGTATTTTACCATAGTCAGTTAATAAAAATAAGTGTGTTTATTAATCTATACACATATGGAGGCTTTCTAGTTATTGTTTTTGCTAGTGATTTTAAGCTTTATAGAGCTCTGGTCAGAGAACATATTTTGATAATTTAAATCCTTTGGAATTTGTTGAGCTTCCTCGATGGCTCAGCATATGGTTAATTTTTGTCAGTGCTCAGTGTGTATTTGAAAGGAATATGTATTCCGCAGTTGTTGGGTACTGTTTTCTACAAGTCAATTAGCTTAAGTCTGTTGATCGTGTTGTTCAAAATCTTCTAAATATTTACTGATCTTTTCTATACCGCTATCGTTTGCTAAGAGAATTTTGTTTATGTCTTCCACTGTGATGATGGGCTTTTATATTTCTTCTTGTAGTTCTGTCAATGATTGCTCTCTTTATTTTGAGGCTATGATATTAGCTAAATACAAATTAGGAATGGGTTAAGATGGATTGACCCTTTCATATGAAGTTCCCCTCTTTGTCTCCAGTTATGTTTTTTATGTACTTTACCTGATATTAGTACAGTTTAAACAGCAATGATTTTTGGTTAATGTTTACATGTTGTATCTTTTTTCATTTCTTTATTTTAAACTTTTTGTTCCTTATCTTGAGATGTGTTATTTATAAGCCACATATATTATGTTTTAAAATTTCAGTCTGATCATCTTTATCTTTTAATAGGATCATACTAATATTGACATATTTGGGTTTAAATCTCTCATTTTATGTTTGTATTCAGTTTGCCTAACCTGCTTTATGCTTATTTTCTTTCTTTCTTGCATGTTTTTTTTTTGATAGATTAACATTAAACATCAACATCCCCATCAATATCAGGTTGGTAGCTATACAATTACTGACATATTCCCAGGTCAGCCAGGAGGCCTGTGTGGCTGGAGTTAAATGAGTGTGGCAAGTATCAGTGGATGATGTCAGAGGGGTAGTAAGGTTTTTATAATGAGGTAGCAAGGTGAGAGTAGAGGAAAGTCTCTAGGGCCTTGTAGAAGGATTTTGACTTATTATTATGACATAAAACCCAATTTAAGAAAAGATATAGAAGTTGAATGTAAAATACAATTTTTTTTCTTTTAACTTCCTTTTTTTTTTTAGAAGAATTAATTTAGACCAGGAACTGTATTAAGCACATTACATGCAAGATTTTATTTAATAGTCAATGGATAAGAAGAATGGGGGTTTCACACAGGTTAATTAACTTATGCAAGCTCACAGCTTATATGCAGCAAAGCTAGGAGTAAAGTCCATGTGGTCTCTTAGCGATAATTCTGTATTTTTCTGACTCTCCTTGTCATCCAATGACAGAAAATTTAACAATTCATCTGGAGAGATCTAGCTCTGAACTCTTTGGATGGGCTTGTCCATTTGCTCTTTCAGTACGCATAGCACCAGCACCAGCAAATGATCCCGAGACAGTTGGTTTGTAACATGGATCTATGGTCTAAGTTTTACTTGCCACATGGTACCTATCCAATTCTGGGCATTTGTTTCATAAGTGCCCATTGCCATTCCATAAGGATGGAGAAAGACATCATGGATGGATCAAACTAAATTGAACAGCATCACTGAAAAAAAAAAAAAAAAGCTCATGCCCCACAGAGGACATTGGTGTGTGAGTTATTTTAATCTATTATAAAATCTTTTGTCTACATTTGAGTGACCAATTATGCTCCTTTTTGACTTCTTATAATATAAAAATTAAAGTGGGTAGAATATGCAAGAAAAACTTGTGCTTAAGACAATCCAATGTTATATTTGTAATGTCATAAATGAGTAGTATATGCATTCTTAGTTTATCACCTTTCTAATCATGCCCAACGAACCCTCCTCCGAAGGAGGGATGATGGCTAACCCAACCCCTGTGGAACAATCAGGAGGTTGGGCAATTCATTTTATTTTGTACACAATTTGGCTAGAAAGCTGAAGATTTATTGATGCACTGTAAAATATTAGCTGGCAGGTAAAAATAAGCCTGTTAATGAATGTGATTAGAACAGCAGCTGGAATGAATTGCAGTGTTTGCAACATCAAAGGAATTAATAGACCTTAAAATATTCAGGAATCAATTAAAAGTCTTCTTTGGGTTCAAAAAATGTGTGTTCATGTGCTTAACTTTAAAATGAGCACCGGGAGAAGAAATGGCCAAACCTTCTGTCAGAAAAGCGTTTAAAGATTCCAAGGGCATCTGACTGTTTCTGGGCCCAGCCAACTACTGAAAGAAACCCTGGTGGGCTGAACGGCAGGCGTCTTGGAACACAGGCTCCAGACTGTGCTTCCAGGAATTAAACAAGAGCAGCACGTGAGAGCAATTGAAATGGGTGGCCTGGCCACATTCCCTGAAGGTTTTGCAACCTCGTTAACCTTTGAGAAGAGCACAGCTCCCGACCAGGATGAAAGAGTAAAGGAAGGTGATAGTTTCTTCAGCTCGTTCTTCTCTAGTGGTCACCCCAAAGACCTTGAGAAGTTTTCAAGCACGAAGTTTTGAGCTGAGTAGTCTTGTGTAAAAGTTCTTGGGAGGAATTAATTGGACAGCATAATGTACAAGCAACTGAAGATAGATATTATCTAGCTTTTCCAAAACTAGATTAATTAACCTCCATTCCCCCCACTAACAACAAATTAAATAGGCTTTTTCAAGCTAGGCCTTTATGCTTATACCTTCCAGGAAGAGCCAAGAGAAGCATCTATTTTCCTTACAATTGTTCTACAATGCAAACTTGAAGATTTCTCTTCAAATTAATATAACATAGAAGCATAAGATAATCAAGCTGGGGGCATCATTTAGTCCAGGCCATGATTTGCTAAAACACGTATTTTAATTCTGGGGATAGACTCATGCCCTGTTCTGTGTCTAAATCCAGAAGATATATATACTTGTTCACACGTTAACTACAACCTACACAATATCTATGTTGCTTTTTTTTTTTTTTTTTTTTCCCTCAGCATATCAATAGGAAGCTGGGCAGGGTCAGAAATCCTGCTGTCAGAACTACTGGTTTTGTGAAGATGACTTCAGGATTTCTGAACTTGTAAAACTTCCTATTGGTTGCTTATTGCCCACATAGCTCCAAGCTTCAATGTTGCCCTTAGATCCCAGCAGCCAGGGCCCTCCTTGGTGCCATGCTGCTCATAGACATCCTGGGGACAGTGGAGTTAGCCAGGGGGATGTGCCTACCCAGAGTAGTCTCTTCTAAACCATGCTCCAGGGACCCTGGACCTTGAAATTACTTTTCAAACCTGCAGGTTGGCATTCAAGGCCACAGCTCGTCCTTCCCAGAGTGGACTGTGATGCTGTGGGTGTGTGCACGCATAGGTCTAAGCAGTAGCCAGGGGGTGGCTGCATATGGGGGAGGAGTGACCAGTGGGGAAGAATGGAGCTTAGACCTGTGGATGGGTTTCCACAAGCATGCACCCCGGCCCTCCAGGGGGGCCAAATGACACGGGACAGGCAGACAGGAAAACTGGGGCTGCCCACACAGTTAGGGAGCCTCTAACTTGCTGCTGCAGCTAACCCTGGCCACAGCCACACCAGAAGATGGATGTGCTGTCTGAGTCTTGGGTCCCTAAAAAGAGACAGAAGACACATTTGCATTCTCACCAATTTTCTCTAATTGTTTTCTTCAGGAACTGAATTACCCACTTGACATTTTATTGGTGACATTATCAGAAGCAACAAGGAGTAATGCCACTGTTTGTTCTACCCTAGTCCTAGTCTTGGCAACTTGTTTCCTGTTTCAGCATCTCTTTGGCTCCTCCTGTTTAGTTCTTTCTTTTCTGGCAGTGTCTTCCCTGCTGTGATCCAGCCATCAGCCATTGCCTCCATAAATGGCTTTTGTTGTCCTTACCTTGGTCCGGTCCACTAATGACGGAAATTTCAGGTGGAAGGGGAGGGTGTGGTATCATCATGCTGTGTATGTGCGTGTTTGCCAGAGGTGGGGGTAGGGGAGCACAGTGCATATTCTGCAGTGGATACCATAAAACCACAGAATCATGAGGCTGAACATTCTTTTGGAGTTTATGTTGTCAATTAACCTTTCAAATACCCATAAAAATAAAAATGCATTTCCAGTGAAGAGTGCTAACGAGAGCAGATTATTATTATTTTTTAGACAAAGCTGAAGAGGTAACATGTAAACATCCTAATTAAGAGCTCAAATTCTCATCTAGGGACAGGAGGGATAGGCAGGTAGAAGTTAGGTTTAAATTCAACAAATTCAGGAAAATGTACCAATTTCAGACCAAGAAAGGGCATGCATTTGAATGGTGAAAACAATGCTCTGAACTCTTCTGAGCAGAAGGACTTAATTCTGTCTCTTATCATCAACTACATGCATGGCCTCAAGCACTTTACCTAACTACTTTCACCTTCAGGTTCCTCATTTATAAAATTAGCATAATTTCTTTCTTGGAACCTCATGAGGTGGTTATAAGGGTGAATTGAAACAGAGAGTATGAAAACAGTTTGTTTACTGGAATATGCTATGTATACACGTTTGTGCCCCAAGTTCTCTACTGAGTTCAGTTTGTGTCTAAGATCCAGACATGGTCAAGGCCAGTAACATGGTGCTGCTTTTGCAGCTTTGCACTACTGCTTTTGCTTTTTCTTCTGATTGTCCACAAGCTGTTGTTTCCTGGATATAAAAGTTTGTTGACTAAAGCTAGGAGTGGTAGCATGCGCCTTTAGTCCCTGCTACTTGGGAGGCTGAGGTGGAAGGCTTACTTGAGCCCAGGAGTTCGAGGCTACAGAGTGAGTCCTGTTTTTTTTGTTTGTTTGTTTGTTTGTTTGTTTTTAAAGCTTCTCGTCTCATGAAAACAATGTGGAATAATCTTCTTCTAATTCTCTCATGTGGTCCTTTATTTCATTTTTTGTTTGTTTCATTTTGATAATAGAGATAGGCAAAAAGATCACACCTAGTGTTCCTTATGGGTGGGATAAGTTCTCTTTCCCACAAGGAAACCTAATTTTGAGGGGTGTGAATAGTTTAAGGGTTAGGACAACAGCTTGGCCATTGATGAGCTGTGATGAACCTTGGGCATAATATTAATTAGGCTATTAGAATGCTAGGCTCCCTCAGCTATTAAAATAATATTTTGAGTGATATAATTTCTAGAATCCCTCCTAGGTTTAATTTCTAGGATTTGAAATTTCCTATGCATATCTGCTCAGCTTTTCTTTTTCTTTTTGAAATGATGAATAAGCAAAAAAGAACCAACCAGAATCTAAAGAATTAAAATTATAAACTGTTTAATTAAATAATTTATTCATCCAACAACTGTTTTTTGAACAACTTTATGCCATTTCTAGGTGCTGGGGACATGGGAAAACAAGAGAGACAAGGCCTTTGGAGCTCACTGCGTAGCAGGAAAGACAGACAAAATAAGCATATAAGTAATAAGAAACATGTTGAATAGAACATTTTTCATATTAATAAAATGAAAAAATTGGAAAAGAGAATGGAGAATTTTAGGTTCACAAAATTAACCATAAATTTTTTTCTTATCTCCTTCAAATACCAAGATTTCTGGTTAAGTATTATCTTTTAAGTAGATCCAGAGCATTTGGTTTGCTTGCATGGAATGGGAAAGAGAAAATAAGTTGATAGGGGTTTAGGAAATACTGAATCTTTATTCAAAATCATTGACTCTTCCAATAGTTTGGGCCGAAAAACTAGACGAAAAATGAGCGAGTCCTAGTCTTAGATACATCATTGAATATATGAGGTTTGTTTATGTAGAAAACACTGAATACTAGGGTCATCAACTTAGGGGGGGGTCACAATTCAGGCATTCATTTGCATCTTGATCAAATATATTGATAAGACAGAGGTTCCAAATGAGATGGAACTAATTTGGAATCTCACACATCCTATTAGCTCAACCAAACTAGTCACTCTAGTTAAAATTTTAAAAATGAAACAGAAAAGAATGCTAGTATAATGCTAGTAAATAAACAAAGCAGAAAACCTAAAAGTGGGCAGGATGTTTTGAATTTTATATTGAATGTCAGCACTTGAAACTAACTGGTCAAACCAGAGCCACATATGACATGAAGTTAGAGAGAGAAGGCTTTGTAGACGTTTTGGAGAGCAGCAGTGGTCGAGGGGCTGGGTCCTTATTATGCCATCTTTCACTTCTGGATATGTGGCTTTCTTTTCCCTGGTGCCATGAATTCTATGCTTAGGCTTCTCAGTCATGATTATAGTCATTTTATTTGACTCATAAATGGAACAATGTAAAGAGAGAAGAAAGGGCATGAACACTTTCTGCAGAAATGCAGAACGAGTTGAAAAAGGGTTGGGAAGAGAAATGGGATGGAAGGAGACAAGAGTATGCGGATACTTAAGAAGGAGGACCTGTCTGAAATTCAACCAGTAGTGAGGCAGAAAGGCAAGAATGGGAAGAAGAGGTTGGGAAAACAAGGGTATTTGTCTTGTAGGCAGAAAGGAAAAACTATTATAGAAGACTACAGCAATGAATTTAAGATGGTGCTTGGTGCTGGTGACACATTGCAACCTATAATTTCTATTTAGAAATCTTTATAGATCAGATATTGGTAATGTTCAAGTATATCTATTGTTTGAACATTTGCCTTCGATCTACCAGTGTTTCTAACCATACAGCATTTTTTTAAAAAGACAAATTTGATGGTATTCTTTGTCATGCCCCAAATCTACTGTCAGGAGTGGATGATTTGCTGACATTTTAACACCAACTACAATCTATTTTCCCCACTAAGTGGTGAATTAGACACTTTATGCTCATAATATGGATCTAAGAAATTTCCCTGCAGAGGTTAATGTGTTTAAAGGTCAATGGAGTGGGGTGTGTTTTGGAAGAATATAATATAAAGCATTTAAAAAATATAGAATTGACAGATCTTTTATAAAGTTTATTGTCTAAAATGTAATGCTTAGTTTCTGTGAGATTAATATACCCACAAAAGAAATCATTACTGGTACTTTGACAGAATGAATTGTTTCTGAAGCTACCGTAACACCAAATCCATACTGAGCACAATGTTCACAGGGTGGCAGTGAAGGTGTAACTCAGCCTTGTGTGATTATGATGTTTAAATGGAAAGCAAGATTCAGGGAAAGTGTTTTGCAACAATGTCCTCTCCAAATAACAGAGTATTTACTGATTCACCAAGAAAATGCCAGTGTTCAAAAGGACTTCAGGTGTCACAAGCAATTAGTGTGTCGACGAAGGATCTTCTGCAATTCCCAGAGAAGATAGGAAAATGTTATATAGAATGTGAAATGTAGGGGTCATTTCAAACGTAATGGATACAGACACAGAGCTACAATTTTAAGGTTTACACATCACTCTAAGAAATTGGATTAGAGCCAGAGAAAAAGATGTCTTATATTATAAAAAAAATCTTAAGGGCATTTGGTGCAAGACAGCGTAATATCTACCTTCTTTTGAAATGTAGTATACATGCAAGCAAAGAGTTCTGTCATTTTTGAGGTAAAGTGGTACCATTTTGAGCATATTTTATTTCAAGTCTTTATCCCAACAATAGCCTGAACATATTAAAATAGTTTCCAGATAGTATGTAAATGGAGTACCGAAATTCTAGTGTTCAATCCCCTGCTGAATGAATTTATCAGATGTTTCATAGTCTATGCCTAATTCTCAAATAAGACCAGACTGCCATTTATTTTTCTTGTAAAGACTCACATTTAACCAGTTTAGTGTTTTGACTCAGACTTGAACTCATAATTGCGGGCATTGGTTGACTTGGGAGAGTGCTTGACTCTCTGAGGCTGGACTCTGTAGACATCATGAAAGTTATCTCTATGCAGGTGTTGTAGTGCTTTCTATGGTGGCCCCCCAAAGGATATGTTTACATCTGAATTCCTAGAATCTTTGGGTATTACCTTATTTGGAGAAAGGGTATTTGCAGCTCAGTTAAGGATTTTGAGATGAAGAGATGCTCTTGGATTTTCTGGGTGGGCCCTAAGTCCAGTGACAAATGTCTTATAAGAGAAAGGCCTACCAGGAGCAGTGGCTAACACCTGTAATCCCAGCACTTTGTGAGGCCAAGATGGGAGGACTGCTTAAGGCCAGGAGTTTGAGAGCAGCCTGGGCAACATAGTGAGACCCCATCTCTACGAGAGAGAGAGAGAGAATGACAGAGGATAAGGCCATTTCAAGACACAGAAGAGACAATAATGCAGCCACAAGGAAAGGAAGCCGAGATATGCCAGTGGCTACCAGAAGCTGGAAGAGGCAAGGAAGGATTCACCTACAGGAGGTCCTGAGGAAGAGGCTGGCCTGGCTGTTACCTTGATTTTGGACTTACAACCTCCAGAACTGTGAGCAACTACGTTTCTATTGTTTTAAGCAGCCCAGTTTGTTGACACTTGTGACAGAAGCCATAGGAAACGAATACAAGAGCCTTTAACTCCTGAGGTTCTCTGAGGCCTATTTACCCATCATGTCTCATTCTGTACTTATGGGAGGTGACAGTAACACACTGGGAGGTGACAACAAAGATGGAGAGTGGTTCTCTCCAGATTGTTCCAGGTATCTTTAGTTTTGAGTTGAGGAAAGATAGGAACCATTTCTATCTGCATGTTTCCCACTCTATCTCTGCCTGCCTCCTTTTTCCTTGCCTGCTGTATACAATTTTAGCCTTGGGAAGAGGAGAGCATGGGAAAGGGAAGGCATGAAAAGAAAGGAAGAAATAACAATCAGGAAGTAGTAACAGCTGTGTTGTTAGCTGTGTACAGGGGTCAAGCTAAATAAACAGAAGTGCTCATTAGCTTTGGTGCTTAGGAGCTCACTGGTGGCCTTTGTAGTAAATCACAGGCCTTTTCAAGGATTTAGCATCCACACAAACACTGTTCCACACTCAGATACGTGTGTGTACATACACACACATACATATGTATATTTAGGTCTATATATATGTACATATATAAAAAATATAATTTTGACTCAAGACTTTGGAATGCCTAGGCTGGCAAGTCTACTATACTTTTGTAGTTAGGGACCTAGTCTAGGTTCTCAGCACATAGAGATATCTGCCAAAAGTTAAAGGAGGAGGGTGTACTCCTGTGCTGTGGATATGATTTTAATCCTAACTCCTGTTGTATGCTATAATCTTATACACTTCATCAGGTTTTCTAAGCTCCATCTGCTTCCCAGGCCTTTGGCTGCCACTGAGACCGATCAGTCATCTGTGGGCACATGCAATTTTGTCATCTGAGGCTGTACTCCTGGGGGTCTCCAATTCCTCCGGCCACTTCTAGGCTTGGATGCACAGGACAACTGCAGCACTGGGATGAGCTTCTTCAGCAGCTAGTGAGGAAGTTGGATGACATGACTTGGAATTTGTGGGGCAGCAACTCACTCTGTGGGAACCTGGGAACTGGGAGATGGTAGGAAACCATACAGATAAATTCTCCCTTCTCCCTTTTTGAAGGAACTGCTTTGAGCTGCTTCTCTGAACAGCCTGTCTGGAGATGTCCCGGGTGGCTGAATGGCTGCACCTGCTGAGTGACCAGCTGTGTGTCTTTGAGGCTCGTGGTAAAGCAGTGGCCAGTGCAATGACACTGCAAGTGTGGCTTTCCACCCTGCCCTGTCACTCCTCCTTTTTCACTCTCACTGCCTTGGGACTCCATGTTTCAAATAAAGCACCCAGTCCAGCCCCATTTTCAACAGAACACAGGCTGAGACATTTGTTTATCTCCCATGTCCACTTAGGTTGCTGGTTATTTTGGCAATACCAACAGCAAAGCTCAGACTTTTCTAGCCAATAGCCAATCTGTCATCTCCATCCCAGCTTCATGGGAATTAATAGAGCAAGGACACCACACAATTTTCATGGCCTGAATAATTGGCCAGGATTCATTTTGACTGACATTCTGCCTGTTACGCAAAAGTTAGAAAACTGACTTGAATACAGACGTTCTTTATTTTGGAACAAAAACACAAAATCCACAGGCCACCTCCTCAGTAGAGCACCAGGCTCTGACTTAATTTCCTTAGCTGCGTGTGGCTGGAGAGCAGGGCCATACAAATATCAGGAAGAAGATGATTCTCTCAAAGTTCCACCTATCTGCTGGTTCCATCAGCTGGGCCCCATTGGCGTGGATGTAAAGTTATATTTCTATTGAAACATGTCCTTTAGGTTAAGAGTAATAAATAATATCTTACTTAATTGAGAGGTTGTTGGGATTATTACTTAGGCTTTTGGCAAACTTGCAAGAAGAACAGTGAATCCATATACTCTGGAGGAGAGGGAATGAGTTCAATGCCAAGATCTGGAGCAAATCTCTAAGTAGCTGGACAAGAACTGGGAGAGGAGGAGAGGTTTTTGAATAGGCATTCCTATATAGGACTCCAGATGGAGGGGAGAAAATAAAATCAGCATGTGCCAGCCTCTATTTCTAGAATTTTGGTTATTTGAGGAAGAATAGATAGGATGGTAGAAGCAGAAGCTAGGTCAAGGTTCTCATCTTTCTGTATTGCTTTTTCAATATTAGGTAGACTTTTGTTTATTTACAGGCTGAGGGGAAGGAGCCATCTGTTGAGTTACAGTGTAGTCACAGAGGAATGTTTCCCTTGCTCCCCAGATGGCTCTTGGGATCTCATGTGAATTCTGATATTTTATGATCATTTTGTCTGTCTGGACTCAGTTTTTCTTATTGGCAAAATGAGGACAGGGCACTAGGTGATCTCCAAGGTGATTGTGATAAATGGTGGTTTTACACACATTCATTTTGCTGTGTAAGGCTGAGTTATGGGGCTTGTATTCACTCATTTTCAGGCCCCTCCTTCCCTGATTCCCAGAGCAGAAATGTGTGTGCCACTGACCACCCTTGTTCTGTTGTGAAAGTTGTGATTCTGAATACTTCACATGATGAAAACATTGGGGTAGGATAGTTACAAGGAATAAAAAAAACAATCTTTGATAGATGGGCTGCACAGATTCTGAAGTCCTGTGGTGCTCAAGGAAGATGGCTGAAATGTAGATGAATAGAGCTTAGGTCAACTGTGAACAGGGTCGGGGGTGGTGCGGAGAGAGAGAGAAAGAGAGAGAGGAGCACAGGGGCATGGGGAGGGAGGGAGGGAGGGAGGGAGAGAAAGAGAGAAAGAGTCAAAGAGAGAGACAAAGAGGGAGGAAGAAAGACAGAGAGATATATAGAGAGAACTAGTGGCTTTACCATAGAAATAAATACCAGGAATCCAAGGTTTTGTTTTCAGCTGGGCAAAGCTACACTCACTCTCAGACCTACCAGCCCTCTCTAAAATTCAAACTGTCACACCTCACTTTTGTCTCTTTGCCACTCTGTGGGAAAGGTCTGCATAGTCAAGAGCTTTGCATCTCCTTCCTGCTTATTCTAGTTCACTGTTGCAACGTATATTTGCTGAGTGCCTCTGCTATGCCAAGCACTGTGCCCCAAGTTGGTGCATAGCAGTGCACAAGACTGTGGGGTCCCTGTACTTGTGGGCCTTCCAGCTTTGGATCAGGCTTTCTATTCAGGACCTGATCACACATTCTGTGAAATGTTCAATACCTTTTTCTAATTTTTCATAGATAATTTAGAAAAAACTGCAGATTTTATTCATTTGTCATAAGAACATTTGTTGAACACCTGCTACATACCAAAGAACTTTCTAGGTGTTGGGGTTAGTGTCAAACAAGACAGACACTGTTACTGCCTCCTTGGAGTTTATGTTGTAGTGTGGAAAACAGAGATTGAACAAATAAGTACATGTGGTAAGTGTCGTAAAGAACTACAGACTGTTGAGGAGCATACGTGGGGGTATTTATTTTTATTTTAATAGAGATGGGGTCTCACTGTGTTACTCAGGCTGGTCTGTAGCTCCTGGGCTCAAGCGATCCTCCTGCCCTGGGCTCCCAGAGTGCTGGGATTACAGATGTGAGCCACTGTGCCTGGCCTCATGGGAGTATTTAATTGTGGGAGTCAGAGAACAATTTCTGAAGATGCCCTGTTCCAGGAGATGAGAGCTCATTCTCAATTACCTGAGTTTGGTAAATTTAATGCAGAGTAAAATCTTCATTTCTCTGACTCCCTGTTCTTCCCTAGTAGGAAAGGAGGGTTTCTCCCTCAGCAATCAGTTGCTGCTTGCTAGGGAGCTATATTCTCATTTAAATGTTAATATAAGCAAAGCACTAGTAGGAAAGTAACTTTGATGTAAATAAATAAATAAATACCCACATGAATAAATTAATGGTTCCAAAGCCCAACACTAATTATTTAAAAATTATTGGCTGTGTTAGATGATCTGTGCCACTCTTTATGAATATGAATGGTTCAGAACTGATTGTAAAAATGCTATTTCTAGCAGCCAACTGATCTCCTCCATAGATCAATTTAAGTTTTCTTATTTGTGTTTGATTTTAAAAAGAGAGTTAATGTTTTCCCTTGCTGTGTATCAAACCATATCCTATGGTGTTCCATGAAAGCATGTCTTAATTCTAGTTTGAGATGCTAATGACTCGCTTTCTGAGAATGTTAACTAGCTGATGCTGCGATGACTAGGGACACAGTGGAGATAGTCTCTCAAATGGGAGAAAAACATCTATGATTTGGGTAAGTGGGGGTGGCACAGCTGCTAGTTTGATTACGATCTGATGATGCTTTTGGGTAGCATTACTTTTCAGGAAGCAGGTAGAACAGGCATTGACATTCCCTAATATAACTGTGGACACTAGAGACAGGCCAATGCCTTGGAAGGCCAATTTTCAGGAATTGAGTTGAGCATCAGGAAAGCAAACCACTTGGGTTACATGCATTTTATGTCAAAGATTCAAAACCATGTGTATCCCAACTCAATAACGAGAGTCAAAATGTAGTCAGAACAAAGATGACCTCAATGAGCTACGAACTTCTTGGGAGATGTTTCTATAACCTAGACAACTACATTGTAAATTTCAAAGCTAATTTCTATCTCTTCCAGGTCTAAACTACAAATGTTCTGGAACCACATCCAAAGAGCCTCTGAAGTGTGGTTCAATCTGTATGCTACCTCTCAGGGCCATTTTAGAATAGAATTGGCTGGGGACTGAACAGCACTGCATCAGAAGGAGAAATAAACCTGGATCTAAAGTCAAAGTCTAAGATTGTCCTGATCTTCCAGAGGTTCTCTGATTTGAGAATAATTTTAACCTTTCTTGTGACTCTGATAAAAGCTGTGGATTCTTTTCTGGGGAATGGAGCATGTGCATATATACATAAAACTTTGCTTGTTGCTTTTTAAGGGACCATGGACTTCAGGTTAAAAAGCCTTGGCCTAGAAGTAAAATGGGGCCTGGTCACTCTTATTTGGACTGGAATATTCTCCCATCAAATCTTCTTTGATATTGGCCTAAGGAGTCTTCAGTCATTCATGGGGAGTTCATGTTTCATTGTATTTGCTTTGATATTTATGATTTCTGGTGTTATTTTTAGGTAAGAGAAGTTTCTATAGTGCCATTCAGTTTCAGATGCAGTGTCAAATAAATTCATAATATATCAAGTCTGGTGTTGTAATAATAATAATAATGCTGACCTTGATTTAATGTCAACTTTTTTCCTCTCAAAATGTAGAACTGGATCCTGGGCTTCTTGCAGACTGAAGCCTCAAGTTTATGACTGGGCAAGGATTTTGATTGGCTTCTTTGCTCTTTCCTGTGTGTGTTGTTTATCCTCCCTGATCTTGCCAGCTGTGATTTCTAAGCCCTTGAGGGTTGGAACAAAGTCAAGAAGAAGCGGAGGAAGGGGCAAAAAGAGCCCATTGACAAGTACTGTTGTGAGCTGGCTTCAGTTTGATGATACTATCACTTCTCTACTTTCTTATGGGACATAGTAGATGTCACAGGACTGAATTGAGGGAATTTTTTTTGACAAGAGCTGCTGCTAAAGGTTGAGTGAGTTATTACACACTGTGGCTGAGAATTAATGAGCTCTGTGAAAGAAGGAAATTCATACCCATGCCTCTGACTTACTTTGGTCCTGCTATGGTGTGAATGTTTGTGTCCGCCCTAAATTCATATGTTGAAACTTGACCCTCAAGGTGATGGTGTTAGAAGCTGAAGCCTTTGGGAGGTGATTAGGCTATGAGGGCTCCACCCTAATGAATGGGATGAGTACTCTTTTAAAAGAGGCATGAGGGAGCTTTTTGCTCCTTCTGTCATGTGAGAAGACAACAAGAAGATGTCATTTGTGAAGAATGCGCCCTCACTGGACACTGAATCTCCTGGTACCTTGATCTTGGATTTCCCAGCCTACAGAACCATGAGCAGTAAATTTCTGTTGTTTATAAATTCTAAGCATTTTCAGATCTGACTTTTTTCAGCACCAGCTTTGCAGTCTCCAATCAATTTTAGCCTGACATTCTCTTACATGTATAATGGATATGTATGTACAGGTATGTGTTCGTGTGTATGTGTGGAAAACATATTGTGCTTGACAGAAGAGCACATAACAAGGGCTTAATATGTGGTTAAATTAAAATAGTCATAGCCTATTTCCTGCTGTTAGGTCTCAGCTGTTGGATTTGCCATGTGATTTGGAAACAAAAGCCACTCAATGTTGTGTCAAAGGCACAGGCCATCATTTAAAAAGTGAGGAGGGTATGCATCACCAAGAGTGGGACAACCTCTTGATGTGAAAGATCTCTGCTTCTTAACACTGCATTCTTAGGAGTTATTTGCTGAAGTAGTGAGGGGTGAAGTGGCCTGATATCTGCGCCTAACTTTCAAGTGGTTTCCCAAAATAATACACACATACATGCAGAATAAAGCAAATGTGTCAAAATGTTAACAACAGGCAAATCTAGCTGAAGGGCATATCGTACTATTCTTTCAATTTTTCTGTACATTTGAAAATTTTTGAAATAAGTAGTTGGGCAAAAATTAAAGTCAATGTTAAAAAATATGTGGGTAGACTGGGTACAGAGTAGGTACTTATTAGTGTATACACAAATTCTATGTGGAAATGGTGGTATGGAGAGCTTAGGCACTTGTTTCAAGGTCACCCAATTAGTCTTTAATGGACTTTTTACTTAAAATGAACAATTAATAAGAAACCCAGGTCCTTCTGACTCTCAGTAGTCACTTACCGAAGCATCAAGGCAAGGTGCACACTGCTGTCTTCCCTTTCCCCTTTCAGTCCCCACTCTTGGTCTTTCTTTAGCATCTTTTAAGTAAAGCCAGAAATGTTTATCTTAACCTGATTTCATCCACATAAAGATGGACTCAGGATGTGGAAAATCTTCTGTGCCTTATTTGAGACTCACACCAAAAGGGGATTGCCTAGTGGTAAGGGATTCAGTGACTGCTACTTCCCTTCACCGGGGGCGGGGCTGCATCAGTGGCACGTGGAACTTCACAGCCCCTGGCTACCCTCTGCTACTTTTGAGAGTTGAGCAAGCTCAGGGAGTCTTCCCTCATGCAAGTTTTTTCATTTCTAGATGGATAGGGAAGAAAGCATAATGAGTAGGAAGACTGTAAGCTTTGGGGACAAAGGAAATTGTGTCCAAGCCTACCTTTTTCATTTACCAGCTGTGGAAGCTTTGTGAGACAGTTATTGTTTCAGTGGTTAGTTTTCTAATTGGAAAAAGGATAATAGTAATAGCCACTTTGCGGTGTATTGGATAATCAGGGATAATGTTTATAAGGCATATGGCATGAATGGTAGCTAATAAGGTTATTTTGAAAATACCCCTAAGTCTCTTTAGCACAGGAGTCTATCAGGACAGCACATCCTCATCCATTCTCAGTCTGTATGAAATATTCAACATGGCTTCCAACACATTTACTGCTTTGAGAATAAAAAAAAAAAATTGAAGCTGAGGTTATTTTTCTCTTCCACATGTGGTTTCTCATAGTTCTACATGTGTGGCTTCGTTTTTGGATTCCACTCAGTCATTTTGCAACATCCTGATGTTCCAAAGATGCTGTGTTGGAGAGAGAGGTACACTTAAAACAGACACCAGTATCAGAGTCAGACCCTTGGTGCTGGCAAGAGATGAACTTGACCAGATGTTCCCCAACCTCCCACAGGCTGTGACTCACAGGTGGCCCCTGGAGCTGTGTGTAGCAGCTCAGAGGATAGCCTGTTCTCCCAACTGAGTTCTCCATCATGGTTAGGTCAGAGCCCTGGTGTGTTCCCAAATTTATGAGCTCCTGGCAACAGCGAGTGCAGATGGAGAAAATTTGAACTTTAGCTTTTGTGAGAGGATCAGGAATTACCTTTAGGAATTGTCACTGACATGACTTACTAGGGAGTTCTATCATCTGAACCCTTTCTCCCATGAGTCTCTCCTTGGCTACTGACTTCTTCCCTTTTGTCTTTTCTTATTTCCCCTGACAATCACTAACTATGCCTATGGATCAAACCCTAATTCTTGACATCCTCTGCTCTTGATATTAGTTAGAAGTTTCTTCTTTTGTTTACCATTCTGAACAGATCTGAAATTCCACATGGTCATGCACATTCCCTATTGATGACAGAACTGAGAATATGGGATTGCATCACTCAGAGAGCTTATAAATTGAAGTTGTCTTAGCTTTTTCTTCCTCAGTGGTCTTCACCGTGGTCTTGTACCAAGCGAATGGCATTTCTTGGCTGTGCCTTTTGATGCTGATGAAATGTCTTGGTATTGAACAATGTGTCTTGCCATGCATTTCTTAACTCTTGGTGAAAAAAAAAAAGAAATGAAAACAAAGTGTTTACCGGAACAGAAAACCAAACACTGCATGTTCTCACTCATAAATGGGAGTTGAACAATGAGAACACATGGACACATGGAGGGGAACATCACACACCGGGGCCTGTCGGGAGGGTGGGGGGCTAGGGGAGGGAGAGCATTAGGAGAAATACCTAATGTAGATGATGGGTTGATGGGTACAGCAAACCATCATGGCACGTGTATCCCAGAACTTAAAGTATAATAAAAAGTGTTTAATGTGAGTTGCTTGTCTTTAAATAGAAAATAAATCAAATATCCTAGTCTATGGACCACAAAAGGTTCAGATTAAGTAGAAAATTTTCCACAGAATTCTCTAGAAATGGTCCTTTTCCACTGCTAGCCTTTTTGGTGTATGACTCCTCAGCCTCTGTTCTAGCCAACAGCTGCTGACAATTTAGCAATGAATCTCCCCTTTAATTAATCAATTGGAGTCCACATGGAGGAGGTCTGTATTTACTGTGTCAAAATTTTGACAAAAGCATGCATGCAGGGGAATCAGGCATGCACAGAAAATCCAATTTCTTTCCAATAACATTCAAATAGTAATCAGAAAGCTGCCTACAAGAAACATGCAACTGCCTTTGCATAGACAATGCGTGTGTCATTTTTTTTTTGAAAAAGAGAGACAGCTTTGGTTACTAGAATAAACATAACAGTACAATAAAATCAAGATCAGAAGAATATGTTTATGAAAGAAAAACAAAGTTCATTAATCCAAGAATTGGAATAACCAAGAGTTTTAGAGAATGAGAATCAGAGAGGAGAGGGAGGTTCCCATTCTTCCCCAACATAAACAGAAACATAAGCTGAGGTTATGTCTCGCTCCAGAAGTGCTGTTAACGGGACGGTTTTGCTGACAGAGAGTGAGGACAGTTAGGGAGGATGAAGGGTAGGAGGCCCACTTCCTGACATATTCTAAGGCATGTGGAATGTGGGAGAGTGGACACCTGAGTCTGAAAAGGTCACAGGGCATGGGGGGTCCTCCTGTAAAAGCCAGATCTCAGTGAAGATGGGCAGCAAAAGATGGGTCCCATGAGGAAGTTCAAGATACAGGAGTGTTTGTTTAGATGGAAAGGGCTCTACATCACGGAATGCATTTTATTATATGCCGCGTGTTTTGCCTGTGTATATACGCATATATTCACCTGTACGTTATCCTAAGTACTTTTTCAATTTCATGTGTTTTTTTTTGTTGTTGTTGCTAAAAAAATGAAGTTTCCATGACCTCAAAACATTTGTAAAGCCTAGCAAATCTCTTTTACCAAGATGATTTTTTTGACTGTAAAATAGCTGAATTAAAACAAACTGGCCAGGTGTGGTGCCTCATGCCTGTAATCCTAACACTTCAGGAGGCTGAGGTGAGAGTATCACTTGAGTCTAGGCGTATGAGACTACAGTGAGCTACAATTGCACCACTGCACTCCAGCCTGGGTGACAGAGGAAGACCCTGTCTCTGTTAAAAAACAAAGAGGAAAGAAAAAAAGATAGCTGAATATGGCACAAAAACTCTGGATGAATGATATATACAGATGAATGGTATGTAATCCATATATTCATATGTGTAATATATATAAAAATATACTATATTTTTATATATAGTATATATAATATACTAATATATATTTTTATATAGTATGTGTACTATATAGTAAAAAATACTATATATTATATAGTAAAAATATACTATATATTACACATGAATATATGGATTACATATCATTCATCTGTATATACTATATATATAAATATATGCTACATATAATATATAAAAATATATATACTATATATTAGACATATACATATATGGATTGGATAGATATGAATGTAAATACTGGACAAAACATCAAAGAAGGGAGTCAGGAAGTACATGGAGTTGTGTAACACCTATTTAGAGTGCCAGGCTTTGATAATGACATGGTTTCTACTTTTTTCTAATCTTTAATCACCAATGTAAAGCAGTGCTAGTATCAGGGCCCCTCTGGGACATCTTCCTTTCACAGGGAGTCAGGAGTCATATTCTTGCCAAGATGTTTTGGGTACAGCCTCAGTGGGTGGGTGGGTGGGCTTTTGTCTTTTTCTTCTGCTTCATACATTGTTTCCCTGCGTTAGAAATGCCACTGCTGACAGTGTTCTTTCTCGGCAGTTTCCATGCCACAGAATGTGCTGAAGTCGTCTGGCAGCTTCCATGATGAGGGTAATCAGGCTGGCAGGCACCAGCCCTCGTGCACCTGCACTTGGCTCCCACGCAGCACAGTGGATGGATGGAGGGAGGGCTCCACCACAGCGCTTCACCCTGGCCCTCCCTCTCTCCCTCCCTGCTGGCTCAGGGCTGCTTTTTTCCTGCAGAGAAGTGTGCAGTGAGGGACTTGGGCAGACAGCATGAGAGGCAGAGTCTTTGCTTACCTGGAGGTTGCCTTCTAATGTACTGGGCTCCTGGGAGTGCATGAAGGCTTCTTAGATGAAGAGTAATGGGGATGTCTTACACAGCAAGATGAGAAAACACAGACCACTTGGCTCTCTAGCGAGGACCAGAATTTGAGTCAAAATTATATGGTAAGAAGCAACTTTTGTGTGTGGTACTAACATCTATTTCTCATGAAATGTTCTCAGAAGCATCACCAAACGTTTATTCCAAAAAGGGAACTAAGCTGTGGCTTGAAACACAAAGGCAGTTCGTTAAATGTAACAAGTAGTTATTGAGTGGATTAAGTGCTGTCTGGTCCTGGACACTGCTAGGGGCAAGGGAATCCTAAAGGAAAGACTAGTTAGTGCCTTTTCTGAGGAACTATCCATGGACAATGTTTAAGAAACAAGTGCTTCATTTCTATTGTTACAAAAATATATGCAATAAGAATTAAGAGGAGGATTTGTTAGCTGAGGGCTGGGACTTGGGAAAGGTTCCCTGTATGGCATGGATTGGATGCTGGATCTGGAAGGAAAGGCAGGATTTACACAAGTGGAAAATGGAAAGATCATGGAACAATGCATTGATTTTAAATTCTTCTAGCCCATGTCGGTTTTTGACGCAATTAGGAATCAGTGTTAAGTTCTGTTTTCTAAGTGTTAAGTTACAGGGTGTTTTTCACCAAAATATGATGGGAGGGGGTGAGCACTAGGAACTGCTTGGGGAGATGTTATTAGAGAATACATTTTCATCCATGTAAAGCTCATATGGTAGGAACAAACATGGAGTGTGTGTGTGTGAAAGAGAAAGAGAGAGAAGAAAAAGAAGGAAAGGAGGAAGAGGAGGAAGATGAAGCAGTAGCAGAAAGAGGAGGAAAAGGAGAAAGGAGAGGGGAGAGAAGGGGAGAAAGGAAGAGAGAGAAGGAGACATACACAGAGAAAAACAGATACAGAGACACAAAGAGAGACAGAGACAGAGAGAGGAAGGAGGTGGAGGAGTGGGGAGAGGCATAATTACTCCGAAAAGGAGGAATTAAGTCTTGAGATTTTAAGAGTTGAGACATTGTTATTCTCAGAAGGCTTAAGACAGTGTCACACCAGTGTTTGACAAGTGTAATCCTACTGGTTAAGAGCTGGAAAGAAGCCCAGAGAAAGGGTGCTTGTGCTGGGCTGTAGCTAGGAGAAAGGAAAAGAAACAAGAATAAGGAAATCTGCCTCAGTATGAATGGCATCATGTGCCCTCCCTCTTTGATTCCAGGACTATTTTTTAATGACCTATATATTGCTTTGTATTATTCAGAATTTCATAAAAGTTAATTTAGTCATTTTTATTGCATTGTTTCAATAAATGGTACTTTATTTAAACACTGCAGAATAAGCTATCTGGTATAGGAAAACTTGTGTTCTGTTAAGAAAACTTAAATTTCTAGGCCTCTGTTAGGGTGCTGGGTACCTGTAATCATCTGTGGCAGGTGAGAAGGCATCTCCCAGTTCCTGGCTGCCATGTTTGACTTCTCCCCTTCCATTGCCCTGTGTCTCATGAGCTGCCCCATGAGCTGCCCCATTTTCTTTCTGTAGTATCTCACATCTTGCCACTCTTCTCCATGTCCATGGCAGCTATCCATGCTAGAATAACCCCTTGATATGGTTTGGCTGTGTCCCCACTCAAATCTCAAATTGTAGCCCTCCTAATTCTCACATGTCTTGGGAGGGACCTGGTGGGAGTTAATTGAATCATGGGGGTGGGTCTTTCTTATGCTATTCTCGTGATAGTGAATAAATCTCATGAGATCTGATGGTTTTATCAAGGAGAGTTCCCCTGCACACGCTCTCTTGCCTGCCACCATGTAAGACGTGACTTTGCTCCTCCTTTGCCTTCTGCCATGATTGTAAGGCCTCCCCAGCCATGTGGAACTGTGAGTCCATTAAAACTCATTTTCTTTATAAGTTACCCAGTCTCAGGAATGTCTTTATTAGTAGTGCGGGAATGGACTAATACACCCCTGCCTTTCAGCATAGCCTCAATTATTGCAAACACCACCATTTGGGCATCAAGGAAGGAGCTGGGATTACAACTGTGCCTGGGATACAGTCCCTGCTTTTCAGTTGCTCACAGTCCAGTTAAGGAGCAGGACAAGCAAGCTGAAAATGGAAATACGATTTTAGAGCAAAGAAGTCAGGATGTTTTTAGGATGTCAGAGGGCTACCCACCCCAGGGAGAGGGGCAGGGGTGATTTTCTGAAGAAGGAAGTAATGCCAAAGCTAGTCAGAGAAAGCAGAGTGGGAAGGGAGTGACCCACACAATGGTTTGCAGGCATGAGCGAGCATGGCAAATTTAGGGAACTGCAAGGCATCCTGAGTAACAATAAGACAATAGCTAAGCAAGTGGACAGGATCAAGCTGTGATGGGTCTGTGTTTCATCCACTTGTCATTTAGTCATTCCTACGATGAAGGCTTTGAGTATTCACCATGCACAAAGCAAGGGATTAAGCAATGTATGTTTAAGAAAACTGAAAAATATGTCAAAAATGTATTAATGAAAGAGATCACAGGTGACGTATAGTAAGAAGCTGGATGCAGAGAGGAGAAAAGGGTTGATACCTGACTAATATCCTAACCAAGGTTGTCCTCGTGCCTCTGTTCTCTCCAGTTCCTGCTGCAGAGCACAGCTGCAGTGACACTGGGCAACTAAATATCAAGTTAACTTGGCTCTAAAAATATAAATGTAGGAAGGATGATGGGGTATTCAGCAGCAAGGAAATGAGTCAGGGACTAAGTAGAAGCAAGCTAGATGGTTGAGCAATTTTCTTAAACGATATATGAAAGGAGAATCTTGAAAAGGAATGGGTTTTGACTTTATATTCAGAACTTATAAAAATGCGGGGCAACATGCACTCAGCAGAGCATTAGTGCATTAGGAGCCATAATCTAGTTGAGTTTCTACAAAGTAACTCCAACCAAGAAATGAAAAATGAGGGTGTTCGATTTCTGCAGAATCAATTTTTTGAAAAAAAAATGTAGTGAATAATGGATGCAACAGAATGGAATAATTGAATAATACAATGGGAAGGAATTAGGAGCAAAACAGGGAAATGTAAGTGCTCAAAGATAATCTGATCCATGGCAAAGGGTTATAAACTACTATTTAGCAATAAAGATACTTTGGAGCCAGGGAAAAGAATATGAGAAATAAAAAGTGATTTAAAATAAAAAACCCAGAAACGTGAAATATTAAATACTTGCACCATGCAATATTGAAAAGACAGAGCAAAATTAAAATAATATATAAACGTTGACAGTTCCTACTTGTTTTTAAAACCATGTTTCCTGGCTGAATGCAATTATAATCCCAGCATTTTGGGAGGCTGAAACAGGATGGTCGCTTGAGCCCAGGAGTTCGAGACCAGCCTGGGCAAGATGGCAAGACCCTGTCTCTACAAAACAAAAACAAACAAAACCACGATTCCTCAGGCTGACTCCCAAACTCCTGCCTGCCATTTCCTGGTGGTCTTTGCTCAACTCCTTTTGGGGAGACACTGGGAACCACTAGCCTCTTGTGTGCCTCTATCTTCAGGCAATTCAGAGTTCTCTTTCTGCATTCACTGCTCCAGCCATTCAGCTGGATGAGTTCTCGTTAAATTTCAGCTCTTGCACCAGGTTCTTGGAACTCTGGGATAACAGTGCCTGCTCTTAAGATAGTATGGCCAAGGTTCTAGAGACAGAATGATGAATAAAGCAAATGAAGGGAAAATATACTCTAAAAAGAGATGTGGTCATCTTCTTCTGGAACGTGTATTCTAGGGCCAATAAAATCTCTTACCACTTTGACCTTTTCCCTTGGATGATTTTTGTGCCTACCTCAGAGATCCTCTAAGAGTGGTTTGTGGACTGGCAGTGACAGTGCAACTTGGGAACTTACTAGAAATACAGATTTTCAAGCCCTACCCCAGACCTACTGAAACAGAAACTGATTCTGGGTGAGGCCTAAAACCTGTGTTTAGAGGAGTTCTTCAGCTGATGCTGATGCACATTGAGGTTGAGAAGAACCACTGCTCTGTATTTTGGTTCAGCTTATCCTCAGGATTCATTCCTCAAGGAAGCCCAGGCAAGAACTAGGTGCTTCCATACACAATCTCTTTCTGAATCCTGGAAACAGCCTTATGAAATAGTTCTTGTTACTTGCCATTTCTACAGACGACAAAACTGAAACTCAATTAGATAAAAAGTATGTGCCCAAGGTTACAGTGTTACCAAGTGTAAAAGCTGCAATTTAAATCTAGGTCTGGTCTCATTCCAAAGCCCAGGTTCTTCTCTACATGTTGTCGTTTTCTCGGAACATCACAACCTTTACTAATCCAACTTTTCATACTTCCAATCAACAGTTCTTCCTTTGAAGTCTACTGTATCCTATCTAAAATATGTATCAGTATTTGTTCCTTCCTCACTTTCTCCTGCTGAGAGAGAGAGAGGGAGAGAGAGACAGAGGCTCCTTTGCAAGGCTAACCCTTCCAATATGTTGCCCTTGGCCACGACTCTGGGACTTTACTCTCTTCCTCTTCCATCTCTCTGCCATTTTCTATCTATTCCTGTCATTTATTTTCTTTTCATTAGTCCTTTGTACCCTGTTTATGTCTTTCAAAAATTACGTAGTTGTCTCTTCCTTTCTTTCAGTTTTTATCACCAGATGCCCCTGTCTTTCCTTCTTGTTTTATATTCTCTCACTGAGTAGTCACCTCTTCCCAGGATCTCTTTGGATGAATTCCAAGACCTATGTCTCCAGTCCTGGCCTCTTTCCTAAGCCTCAGACCCATGGCTCAAGCTTCTTCCTGGATCTGTTATTCAACCTCAGCTTAACAAGCCTGAAACAGAGTTGGTTGTCTTTTTCTCAAATCTGTTTCCTATCTGGCTAATGATGCCATTCTCCATCCAGTCTAGCTGGAGAAGAAATTTGGCCTCTTCTGTATTCTCCCCTCTCTTTCGCACTCTATATCTGATCAATCTTTGTGACCTGATAATTCTTTCTTAAGATATTCCTCAGAGCTGATCCTTAGTTATATTCTCTAGCTCCGCGAGATATGGGAAGGATCTCACTCTCCTTATATCTCTGTACCTAACTCATTGCCTTGCCTATTATAGGTGCTTAAAAATATTTACTGAATATGTAGATAAATTATGGGGAATAAAATCGTAACAATTGTTATTCTCATAGGAAGAGGAGAGAAAAAGCAGATACTCTAAAGGTAAGTTAAAATAATTTATTGACAGTCAAGGTGAGTGTTAAAATGCTAGCTGAATTATTAGCCCCAGAGGAGCAATAGAATGGGGACTTGAAAGACTTATCAAATAATGAATCAAAGGATGGTTCTTGTAGCATCCTGTTAAGAGGCAGAGATATTTCAACATCTCAAGAATCAAGTACTACAATCTTTTATGAGACTAGAAAATCATTGTAGGTCTCATAAATTTCCCTCTTCTCATTGTTCCAAAGGCTTAATTTAGGATGAGTCACTCCATAAATCTAGGCAAAGATGACTAATGATTATAATAATAATATCATAAATTATATAGTGCTTTTCCTGCAAAGGAAAACTTTATCTAATTTATTCTCTCAATATTCCTCATTGGTTGCTAGGGCCAGGGATCATTATCTCTATTTTTCAGATATCTGGGCATGGAAATGTGCTACCAATTTATCCTCATTGCCATAGGATGCCCTATGGCTGCATCCTCACGTTTAGTGAAGCTTACTTCAGAGTAGATTCCCACATCCTCTTCACCTCATTTAGTCTCCAAGCCTTGGCTTGGTTTTCTTTCCTTCTGTTTGTCATACCATATTCCCAACATTATCTGAGAAAATTTTATAACTTAGTCATTTTCTAACTCATTCTAGAATTCAAGGAACCTAACTGGAGGGGGAATAGAAAAGGTGAAAAAAAAATAAGAAATATACTGAGGTCAGTTTCTTGCTAATAATTATAATACTAGTTAAATGCTCTCCTTTAACAGATACTTAAAGGTACTGTAAAACTATGGACATCCTTTGTGGTATATTCATTTCCAATAATCCAGCGTATTGTCTTCTATTTGTTAATTAGAATAAAACAGGAAATATACATGTTTGATATAGCCTCAATCATTGTTTACCAAATTACATTAGATGGTTATTAAGCACACAGTTGTTTACTAAATGGCTTGGTTAATGTCACATGGTCAATAATACTACGATCATAGTGTTTGAGTCATGAAACATGAATCCATATCTTTTAATACTAAGTTTATCATTTGGTTCATACAATCATTATTGTGTAAAACCTTAAGCAGAACTTCACAATATTTTTTTCCCAGTAAAATGCTACTGGTGGGTTAATCTATGAACAATGATTTTTTAATTATATAAAAGCAAAACATAATACCTTGGATTTGATAAATTCTTATGAATTCAAATTGCATTGTGTATGTTATTTAAAATTACTTCACAGGATGTTAACGTAAAGAACACTCATATTCTTGCCTTCCCCTTCATAGAGTTGCTAATACTCTTCATTCATCTATTTATTTATTCCACAAATATTTGTTGATTGCCAACTGTATGCTAGGAGTTCTGCTGGGTGCTAGTTATACAGTAATGAACAAATCAAACATAGCCCTTGTCCTCCAAGAGCTTAGCATATAAAAAGAGACAGGGACGGGGAGCAAAGAGACACATAAAGGGATGCATATCTGGAGATCATGACAAGTGTCATGAAGTGAAAGAATGGGGAGGAATGCAATTTACAATGAGGACTCCGAGAAGCCCTCTTTGAGAAGGAGACATTTCTTTTGTGAGGTTGAAGGGTCAGAGTAGGCATGCAGATGAATCAATGCGTGTGAATGACCACAATGCAGCTGAGAACCTGGAAAGCAGAGTGTGGCCTGATGGCAAGGAGGGGAGAGAGTTTACAAAATGAGGGGAAAGGAGGCAGGGAGAGCCCTTGCCAGATGGCATCTCATCTATTATCCATGTGAAGATTTTGAGATGTTATATTAAGTGCAACAGGAAATTATCAAAAGGTTTTAAGCAGGTGATATGGTTTGGCTGTGTCCCCACCCAAATCTCATCTTGAATATTAGCTCCCATAATCCCCACGTGTTGTGGGAGGGACCCAGTGGGAGAAAATTGAATCATGGGGGCAGTTTACCCCATACTGTTCTCGTGGTAGTGAATCAGTCTCACCAGATCTGATGGTTTTATAAGAGGTTTTCACTTTCCTTTGGCTCTCATTCTCTCTTGTCTGTCACCATGTAAGATGTGCCTTTCACCTTCTGCCATGATTGTGAGGCCCCGCCCAGCCACATGGAACTGTGAGTCTATTAAATGTCTTTTCATTATAAATTACCCAGTCTTGGGTATGTCTTTATCAGCAGCATGAAAACGGACTAATACAGCAGGGAAATAAAGAGAATAAAATTTTTATTATAAAAGGACCACTCTGGCTACTCTGTGGGTGTAAAGGTTGGAGAGGTGTCAGAGTGTGTGTTAGGAAGCTCTTGAGTTAGTCCAGGTGAGTAAATACCAACGTGATTACCATAAAGGTAGACTGATTTAAACTATAATTTAGAGTCAGATCACCAGAACTTTGTGATGAATTGGATGGAGTCAGAGTGGGAGATATGGGAAAACAAGATTCCCTACGTCATTGAGTCTCTGACTGTTAGAGCCAGAAGGAGGCTTAGATAATATCTGATCCAACTCCCCCATTTCAGAGAAATTGGAATTGAGTTTCTGAGACATATATTTTCCCACACAAATATTTTACTAGAGATAAAATGGGTGTTGCTCAGAGCCAAAAGGTTGAACCAATAGAATTAAATGCTGTCTACTTATATTTAATTCTTACCTCTAAGAAAAATACCTGGGTAATTTAATATCATCAGACACTTGCCATTTATTTTATAAATATTTGCAATGTATTAGAGGACATACAGGAAAAAGTTTCTAGTTCTTCTTCCTGTATGTTTAAGTGACTCATCATTTGGGAGAGCCACCTCCTCATCTGGTTAGTTTCACAGTCCAATGCTACTGTAAAATGATTCCTTGATGTTTAGCTCAAGTTTATGCTTGTCCAATGTCCGATGTTATATTTTATTTGGAAAAATAACAGAAACCAGTATTTCCTCACTTTTCCCCTAAAAGGAAGATAGGGAGCTTTATTCTTTTCATGAAGGGTGTTCATGCATACCATTTTTTTTTTTTTTTTTACTGATGCAAAAAGAATTGGCTGCTGGCAAATGAATCACAGTCCTTAGTCCTGTTTTGATCTATGTGGCATATTCCTTAAAAGTTTGATTATTAGTTAAAATAAATTATAATTTTTCACCATTCTCTTGGAAGAATGAAGCTTATATTCAGTGATAATCATAATTATGTTTTAATAATGATAGCTAAACAAAAAGAGACATTTCCTATATGCTGGGCACTGTACCAGAACTGTTAACATGCACTGTTTGCCTAGAGTCAGACAGCTAATAGTGACAGAGTTGAAATTCAAGCCCAAATCTATCTGATTACACAGTGCATGTTCAAAGCCATTCTCCTGTACATTCATTCATTCAATAAATATCAAGCAGTTGGGCGCCAGGACTGTTCCAGGAGCTGGGTACACAGCAGTGAACAAAATGGAAAAAAATTCCTACCTTCCTAACCTTATATTCTATTTTGAGGTGGGAAAGGGCAAGATAATAAAGCATAATCAATAAAGTATATAGTGTGCTATAAAGTGGTAAGTGCTGTGGAGACAAGGATATTTGAGTAAAAGGGAATGTTGCAATGTTAAATAGAGGAGATAGGGAGAGCATCACTGACAAGGTAACATTTGAGTCAAGATTTCAAGGAGATGAGCAATTGAGGTCTGTGGGGAAGACCACTCCAGGCAGAGGGAATAGCAGTGGAAGGCCCTCCCTGAGGAGTTGCCAGTTGCCAGGCATATTTGAGGACAGGCAGGGAGGCCCGTGTGGCAGGGGTGTAGGGAGGGAGAGGGGTCTAACAGAAGGCCAGGTCATCCTGTAGTGTCTTTCAAGCCAGGGTAAAGTTTAAAATAAATAAATATATATATATATATATGGCCATCAATCTTGTATAACAATGCTATTTGTCATGCTATTATGATGTAAGCCTTATTCACATTGTGCTGGGCATCCCAGAGAATTGATCAATGACAGTGTTGCTGCTCTCTGAGAATGTCTGATCTGCCAAGGAAGCAGTGCTGGCTCAGGAAAGCAGTTGTGTAGTGGAAATTTTGGAAACCCAGAGTGGTTTGGGTTTTGTTCAGCTTTAGAACAATTTCCTAAATCTGTCTTATAGTGCTTTAGAGCAGTCCCTTGAAAGTGTATATTGATTACCTTGAGGATCATGTTAAAATGCAGGGTCTATTTCAGTAAGTCTGAGGTTGAGCCCATGAATCTGTATTTATAACAAGCTCCCAGAGGAAGTCAGCGCTGCTGGGTTGTGATCCAGACCTTGAGAAGTGGGGCTTTAGGGTTGCTGGAAGACTTTCCAGTACATCATCTCATTTTAATTTGTATCTTCATTGAAACCCTGAGTTAATTGGTTCAGATATTATCATCTTCCTTTACAAATGAAGAACTCAAAGCTCAGAGGGGTGAGATGACCTGGCAGAGGTCATATGGCCAATTGACAGAGCTGTGACTTGAATTTAGTTCCTTGGCTTCTAGACAACAGCTGCCCCAATGGCTTTTAAGCTCTAATACAGAAAGCACATGCTAATTAATGTTTTTGGCTGGTGCACGCATGTGTACACACACACACAAGCACACATACAAGGCTGTAGTGGGGCGTGGGTGGGGGATGATTAGGCCCCCCTAAAGCTGCAGCTGCCCAGAGGCAGGCCTTGGCAGTGGTCTCTGGAACCGATCCAAACATCACAACATGCTCTGGAAATGTGCCTATCTCCTGCACAATGCCCGCCCCTACCTTGGATGGGAGCGTTTTCTTCACAATTACTTTGCACATGAGCTAAATGGCATTTCATCTACCTTGGAGGTAATCTGGTCCCATCCTTTTGCCCAAGTCAGAAAGTTATTTACTGTCAAGCTGGAAAATCCTGTTCTTCTCACCCAAGGAGAGCAGCGTTCTCAGAGATGAAGCACATTGCTTCATACTGAACTCCAGCTTTCTGGGAAAAGCAGAAATCTTTGAAGCATTTCCAACCAAATCCTTGGAGAGGTAAACATATTTTTCAGCTGCAGGATTCCAGTTTAAAGAAGTGTGTTCCCCACTTGTTTACAAAGCAGTGCAGCAGCTGTTAGGAGGCCTCCACCCCCACTGGACAGACAGAGGCATTTGGAAGATGCGCCGAGCCTTCCCGTACAGTCTGCTCAGGCTCACCCCTCTGGGAAGACCTCATCACCATCAGGCACCAGCAGTGCTGAGAGCTCAGGGGTACAGGAATGGCAGATGAGACACGCCTGGCTTCTCGGATTCAGTTTTGGTGTGCTCTTATTATTAACATTTTAAGAAAAACATGCTGCCTCTCAACTGTTTTTTGCAGATGATGGGTAAAGAAAAACCTGCACCATCTCCTGCCTCCTATTCCCTTGTAGGAAACGTGGCTTCAGAGACACAGGCATTAGTTTCTTGGATGCTGTGATGAGAAGGGCTCTACTCCCTCCCTTCTGCTTGTGCGCCCCTGCTTCAAAACCCTGTTCACATCTTGTGTTCTCTATGAAGCCCTTCTTGAACACACAAGGCTGCAGCGGTTGCTCACTTTCCTAATTCCTGGAACACTTAGTGTTTTCTGTAGTCATTGGATATTTATTTTGCACTGCTTTGTATGGTTAAGAATAATAATAGTGACAATAATAGCTAGCATCAATAGTGTGATTGCTATTTGTTTGACACTGTGCTAAGCACTTTGTATGAATTATCCCATTTATCCTCAGAACGGGCCTCATAGGGGCAAATTGCTTGAGTCCAGGAGTTCAAGACCAACCTGGGCAACATGGTGAAACTCCATGTTTACAAAAAATACAAAATTTAGCTAGATGTGGCGGTGTGTGCCTGTAGGCCCAGATACTCAGGAGAGACTCAAGTTCAAATGGTTCTTAGTACCCACGATCTCAAATTTGAACTTCTATATCAGTTTCTGATTGGTTTGACCCTGATCCATATGGAAATGTTTATTAAGGTAGCCGAAATGGGAGGACCACTTAAACCCAGGAGGTGGAGGCTGTAGTGAGCCAAGATCGTACCATTGTACTCCAGCCTGAGCGACAGAGTGAGACCCTGCCTCAAAACGACAGCAACAAAAACAACAGACCCTGTAAGATTAGCTTTATTATTTATCCTCATTTTAAGATAAGAAAATCGAGGCATAGAGAAATGATTAGATATGGCAAAGGTCATACAGCTCATAAATTCGAGAGTCTGGACTGGCTGGACTGTAATTATCATTACATATTGAGAAGATAACAAGGATTCAAACACAAACTGTTTGATAACAAGGATTCAGACACAAACTGTTGTCTTCTCAATACGTAATGATAATGCCTCTTCTATTATGCTGGGATAATAGTGAAGACTGTGATGAATAGCAGCAGTACTTTAATAAACATTTCCATATGGATTAGGGTCAAACCAATGAGAAACTGATACACAAGGTCAAATTTGAGATTGTGGGTTCTAAGAACCATATGAGCTTGAGTCTATCAGGAGCCGTCTTTGCCCCCATATGAATAAAGCCAGCCCAAGAAGAAAGCCACATAGAAAGTAGAGCTGAGAGATGGAAAGATATTGTTTTAATGATACGTTTGAACCCCTGATCCAGCTAGGCTTTATTTCTATATTTTTCAGTTATAGAAACAAAGAAATTCGCTATTTTGCTTAAGCTATTTTTGAGTTCAATTTTTTCCCTTGTAATCAAATGATTCCTGACTAATATAACCCATTAGAAAACAACAACCCCCAAATTAAAACTAACACTGAAACATATGACCCCTCTTCCTTTAAATAATAGAGTTGTTTGAAAACCAAGAGTTTGCTCTCTCTCTTGCTCTTTTTTTAAATCTAGACCGATGCTGTCCAATGTTACTTTCCGTGATGATTAGGATGTTCTAGAAATGGTCTAGATCTGTATTGTCCAATATAGTAGCCATTAGCCACATGCACAAGTGCTTGAAATGTGATTAGTATAACTGAAGAACTGAATTTTTAATTTGATTTACATTTAATTAATTTAATAGCCAAATATCGCTAGTGGCTATTGTTTTGGGCAGCACAGATGTAGATCATCTCTGTACTTCATGAATGAATACGGAAACACCTGATGACTCCATTGCAGTGGGTGGAATGAATTATAGCTCACTCACTCTTTGTTACTGGTGGGTCCCCAGGAGTCCTGATACGTCTGTGAGTCCAAAGCCCACGCTCCTTCCACCTATGAGACTCAGAGAAGTGAATAATAACTTGCCAGATCTTTTAATGGAAAATGCTTTATTTGCTCTATTAGAGCAATGGCTGATGAAAGAAACTCTCTTACTTTATAAACATGGTTATACCATCTTGTTCTATCTATCCTGTGTGAGAATTCTTGTGTGACTGGCCCTGGGCACTCATTATAGTTGAAACTTTTCACAGTTTAGGTCATGCGAACACTTGTAGAAATGGATAAAAAAAAAAAAAAGAGAGACACAGCAATGTCCAGATGTACTCTTATTTGTCTTGAAGGTTTTCATCTAAGTTTTCAGAGAGAAGGTGGAGAGAAGTCATGAGGTATTAATTTAACAAGAAATTCACCTAGTCATCAAGAGCCTTTGGAAACAGGCAGGCTGGGATCTAAATCCTGACTTCTTCTCTTAGCACATTTGTAAGACTCCAGTTGAACCACTTATGCTCTTTAAATGGTGAGTTATTGCAACTGAAAAATGGGAATACTAGTATCTACGTCACGGTGTTTTAGTGTGTATTTCATGAAACAGTACATATTCAGGACTTAGAGTTCCCAGCATGTGGTAAGTGCTCTGTAAATGTCCACTGTCATCATTGTTTCATATGATTATTGATATCCATGGGTGATATAAGCAACAAAGTGCACAGTCATGTTGATGATTCTCTAACAACTTTCTGCATTGTGGATCCTCACTAGCCTGCAGCATCCTTTCAGTATGAAATTTGGCTGAAAGTTAGAATGAAGTTCCTCTCCACAAATTAGTCTCAACTGAGGTAAATTAAGATCCCTGGTCAGAAAGATGAGCTTCTGCCTGGTGCTCACGCTGCTTTTCGCTGTTTGGCAACTGTCTTTTCATGTTTCAAAGATGTCAAGGCTTCTTGGCAGTGGGATTAAAAAATGGTCCTTGCTGTTCCTTTCCCAAGGCTGAAGTGCTCAATACCTTAACAATGACATTAGGCAGCAGCTCCCCTAAAACACTGGTGAGGAGGCCCATGTCCCCACCCAGAGTAACTGCCTAGGTGCTGTTCAAAATAATTAGATTGGAGTTCAGGAATCATTTACTCTAAAAATATTGATTGAGCTCCTCCTACTTTCCAGACATCGTGCTGGCCACTGAGGATACAGTAATTAACAAAATAGACACAGTCTACAGCTACCCTCATTGAACTTATAGTCTAAAGATTGACTAAGCCTGGGGGACATTTTGGTGCCTTGTTTGCAGAAAACTGGTCATCTTTAAACCATCACCTTCTCATTAGGACAGCACTATTGGCGAAGCCTATGGGTATGTACACAGAGTTTGAGAGAACATTATTTGATGAGATGCTGCAACTCCTCTTTTAGCTTTTTATGGTCTTCATGCAAAGTGAAAATTTCTATGTTCAAGTAAGATAATTTAATGGCTGGATTCAGGTATAATGGCATAATTCTATCCATTAGAGGAAAGAGGAAATATTATAACATATTTGAGTCCCACACATTATCAGCTAATTTTATCTAGACTTATCTATAATACTTACTACAAAATAGAATGAAAGCATTTAGCATCTAAACATTAGGAAGCAGGCTCATCAGCATGAAGTATCTCACTAGCTAGAGTAGCCATTCAAAGTATTCATTCTGCAAACATTAATACAGTACCCATGTTATGCCAGACACTGACTGGAATGTGGAAGCACCAAGCCTTCTCAATTCTCAGGGAAGAGGCTGTTTTCAGTAGCTTAAGAGTAGTAGAGTTCTGTGCATTTACATGATTGCAAAACATTCTTTTAATGGAACCCTGCTTCTCATTTCTAAAAAAATATTGTGTTGGGATTGCAGCAAAAAATATATATATATCAAGGAATCAATGGGCTTACAAAATGAGTCTTTCATGTCTCATGCTGTATTCAGATTTATCTCCATCATAGGTGACTGTGGCACATGACTGTAATAATTCAAAGGGGACAAAAATGTGGAAGTTTAAATTCATTTTAGTTCCTTTTACTTTAGCAGCTATTTATGGAGTCATATGCCCCACGAGGTACCGTTAATAATAGCACACATTTACAGGGATTATCTGATGTCCTCTCACCACATTCTGACATAGGTACTCTTTTTGTTGCCATTTAGCAGATGAGAATATTGGGAGTCAGACTTACATTGAAATACCTGAGATTAAGCTGCTAGGAAAAGGCAGACGTGGACTGCATGCAGATGTATTTGACCTCAAAGCCCATTCTTTAAACCACCATATCTGAGAACATGATGTCAACTTCCTTTTAGTCCCTGCAATGTTTTACCTATAGAGAGAGCTCTCAATAAATACTGATCAATTGTAAGTTTGAGGATCTGTTTCAGAGTGGGGTAGGGGAATGAGAGAATCTAGCCTTAGTTTTAAAAACATTTTTCAGTACCTACTTGACCTGGCTGTCACCTGCCATTTCTTTATGCCTTTGAAATTCAGGTGAACTGGGTTGGAGTCAGCAGATTTTACATCCTGGTTAATACCACTTTCTACCTCAAGTTTTCTTATCCTGCCACCACACAGGTTCTGTTTCTGAGCTGTCCTGATGTAAAATTTACCCTCTGCAAGTGTCCACAAGACACCTAACCTCACAGTATGATGTTTTTCTAGTACTTCTCTTGAAGGTGTTGGGATTACATTGCATGGCTTACGATATTTTGTTGATACTTTCCCCTTCTACTGCTCCTTATCCCCATACACCTAAAACCACACACACGCTCTGAGTCTTCTAAAAGTCTAAGCTTCAGCCCCCACTGGGATACCCTCTTCTTGCAGCTTCCCCATGAAGCATCATCCGTTCTTCTCTAATTTTCTTCCATTGGAAATGTGGTGAATAAAATCTCTACATTTTTTTACACTAATAGGTGCTTTGTGATTTTATGTACAGTTTCACGTAATGCTTGCAATTAGATGTTAGTGTTCTCATTTTATGATGAGAGAGAGAGAGAGAGAGAGAAGAAAAAAAAATAGTCTTGAGTAGTTAGGACTTATCCGAGGCCAGTTGTCACTGGAGGTACTGTGTTGGGAAGCTTAGCTCCCTGCCTGGACTCTGATGATTTTTCTATTCTATCCTGCCTCCCCAGTCCAACTGAGGCATGCAGCAGAGAGGAAGAAAGAGGATTCTGTCTTAGGTAGCCAGTTCTGGCAGTGTTTCTCAATGGAATGCTGTTGACAATTTGAGTAGGATGATTTGCTGCAAGGAACTGTTCTGGGTATTGCAGGTGCCTGGAATCCCTGGCTCCTATCCACTAAGTGCTGGTAGTGTCTTCCACTCACTGTGGCAACCAATGAAGTACCCTCATGCATGTCTAAAGCTTTAAAGTATGTGGAGAAGAATAGATTATCCCTGAGATAGGTGGACTAAGTCTTTATTTCGATACTGGGGTCCTCATTTCCATATTCATAGATTAACTGGAAGGAAGTATGAATATAGCAGCCACTACTAATGTTAAAATGGCAACATGAAACAAAATGGTGAGGGAAGAGGAGAGTGGCAGTAGGAAAACTACAGTCTTTCTCTCCCCGTACTTGACACGTGGGTCCCATGGAAGGCTCAGATTGCAGTGTCCTTCTCACCCCTGGAATTAGGCTGTGGGTAGAAGCCAAGATAGAATGGAAAACAAGGCCAGGAAGGAAGTGGTGTCTTGGGAAGCAGCAGGAAAGAGGGAACCAGCATTTGTTGGTGGGGAGATGACTGGGCAAGCAGGAAGGACATCTAGATAGAGTCTTTGCTTGGTTGCAAGCAATTGTGTAATCTTGAGCAGTATCCTCTTGACATGCAGAATGAGAGACTTGGATCAGGGGATGGCCAAGAGTCTTGGCCCTGTTTCTCAGTTCAGGGACTTTGAGGATCAGAAGTACTGGTTATTTTGTTTACTGATATTTCTTAATACTTTGGTTGTTGTGTACAGTTTAGTCTGTTAATGATTTCCATATTTGTCAGCTGCTTCAGCCTGAATCATTTTTATCCTTCAGGAGGAAAGAAAGTCAAAGCCCATGATTTGATTCTGCCCAGAAACCATAACCCTCAGGCTCAGGCTGGGGGCCTGTGCCTCCCTATTTATTCCTGCTGGCAAGTTGCAAGCTCTGGGTGAAGGAGATAGATGATCTTAAGTGTTTGTAGAATCAGATGTGCTCAGTGAAAACAGTCTGGCTGACTCACAACAGATTCCCAGCCCCCTTGGCTGTCCTCCAGAAATCATGTCTGGTAGGATTTCTGCAACAGATCTGATAGTTGCTGACTTAAGGGAACTTGTTAGTTGCTTGTGAATTCATGGTGATGGTCCTAATTCCAGACACAAAATCCCATTGACAATAAGAGGCTAGAAATTTACAGAAAATGCATTGAAAGCTTATTTGTGAAATGTGTGTGTGTGTGTGTGTGTGTGTGTGAAAGAGAGAGACAGAGAGAAAGAGAGAGAAAGGGAGAGGGAAAGAGAGAAGGAGAAAGAAGGGGAGGAAAAGAGAGAGGAAGAGAAAGAAATATTATGTAGATGATACAAAATAAAAATAACTTATATTGGTAGAGGCTGGATACCCTGTAAATGGAATATTTTGAAACATGGCTACATTGGGAAAGAAGTGAGACTAGAATGATGATCTCTAATGATTTTCCTAACATAGAGTATAACCTCATAAGACATTGTTCCAAAACATAGCATGCTCTACCAAAAGGCCAGCATATAACTTTTGAAAATGAAGAGAAAGTGGGTAGGCAGACTGGAGACACAGGAGAGTTGGTAAACTTTACCAGAATTTACAGATTGGTTTTATTTATTTTGTGTTGCAGAACATCAGATAAACTTTTTTTGGTAGATGATAAGATTACTTTAAGAACTTTTTTTCCTTTTTGAAGCATAAATGACATTTTATTTATTTGTTCAGCATGTGTTTCATAGAGCCTTACTCTATCCAGATAACAAGCACAGACTACTCTCATTTGTATGAATTTGTACATGAGTGTGTGAGGCAAAGGGTAATTTGTGGAGGCAGTAGAATAGATGGGAACGGGTTATTCTAATATCTTTTGCAGATTTGCTGCTTGTTTGCAAACGACAATTCCAAAAAAGTGGAGGAAAAATAATATTAATGTCTAATAAGTGATTTGTGGGACTCAGGGCAAAATGTGCTCTTGTTCAAAACTTAGTAAGAATTTTAAGGTGACAGCATCAGAGCATTAAACCAAGCACAGGGTTCTTCCTAGTGTAGGGGCCTGTGTGACTGCACAGATCACATACTTTTGAAGCACCCCTGGTCATGGTACATGACCCTCTGAGCCTCAGTTACGTCTTTCAATTGGGAATAATGCTATCAACCTTGTAGGGTAATCATAAAGAAAACTTGAAATCATGTTGTGTGACAGTGTTTATTAAGTTTATTATGTTTATCAAGCTTATTAAGGTCATATTAGGTGTTTAATAAATAATAATGTTAGAATGTAGTGATAGTAAGTTGAATTAATAGCATAAATTAGAATTTACTTGGAGGACTTACTATGCCAAGAGTGTTTTTTCTTTTATTGCTTTTGGTCGGAGGAATCGTCTTGCTAAGTACTTTCACTTTTGCCCTAGATTTTTCTTTTCAAGTTAATAGACATTTATTAATTTCCTGTTCAAAGAAGTAAGAGTTTGGTCGCAGGCCACATGTGTATCATAAATCAAACCCTGGGTAGAAAATATATAAAATGTAGAGAAATGCTTGACTCACATGCTTATTCACCTTATAATATTTGCAATCATAAAAGTATCTCCTCTGACACTTTCAAACTGGAGAAGAATATCTTTTTCACAGAGTACCATAAACAAGCAAGGTTCCAGGTTCTGTAATATTTGTTAGAAATGCTTTAGTTGAGCTATTGAAAATAACATTTTAAACCAAAACGAGAAAATGTATACAGCTCTTGAATATTTAACAGCTGAAATAATTTAAGCTCAAATCTCATCTTCAGACCCCAAAAGAAGCAACAATAAAAACTTTTAAGCCGTAAAGAATATTTTTATTTTATTTTATTTTATTTTGAGATGGAGGCTCGCTCTGTCACCCAGGCTGGAGCGCAGTGGCGTGACTTTGGCTCACTGCAACCTCCTCCTCCCAGGTTCAAGCAATTCTCCTGCCTCAGCCTCCAGGGTAGCTGGGACTACAGGCACCTGCCACCACACCTGGCTAATTTTTGTATTTTTAGTAGAGATGAGGTTTTACCATGTTGGCTAGGGCTGGTCTCTAACTCCTGACCTCAAGCGATCCACCCGCCTCAGCCTCCCAAAGTGTTGGGATTACAGACATAAGCCACCACACCCAGCCACATAAAGAACATTTCAAAAAGTTATGAGTTAATAAAAAACAGGACCATTGATTTTCTGATAAACAGTTTTTGACATATTTTTCTTACCTGGACCATAGAGTTGTTGAGTAGTCATAGTTACAGAGTTTGAAGGTGAAGATCTGTTATATCTTCATTTTCCTAGTGAGTTATCAGGACAATATTTCAGACAAAATAACTGAAAATCGAATATTTTATTCAAATTTATTAATAGTTAATAGAAATGGAAAGGGAATAAACCCTATGAGGTGATAGTATTTTCTTTCATTTTATTCCAAAGTCATTCCTTCTCTCCCTGTCTAGCACTTTAGTGTTTCTAGATTATCTCTTGGGTAAGAGTAGCAAATGTTTCTATGGTGTTATCACCTCTAATTAATAACGCTACTATCAAAATCTGGTCAAGAATCCATGTATCAGTCTTCTGTCCTCTGCCCAGGGAGGCCCAGAGGACATATAACTCCATGAAGTGAACTCTAAGATTTTGAAGGAACTTCCTACCCAGTTCATGGGGGATCAGATGTTCCTGGTAAAATGCCGGAGGTGCTGACCTTGAACACTCTGGATGGATGCGGAATTGCTGCCCCTGTGCAGGATCAGGGCCTGTGGAACAAATCCTGTGTATTTTATGACAGAAGTCCCCAGCCCCAGGCTGCAGACTGGTACCTGTCCATAGCTTGTTAGGAACTAAGTCACACAGCAAGAGGTGAGTGGCCAGCGAGCATTGCCACCTGAGCTCTGCCTCCTGTCAGACCTGCGGCGGTATTAGATTCTCGTAGGAGCGGGAACCCTATTGTGAACTGAACATGTGAGGGATCTATGCTGTGTGCTCCTCATGAGAATTTAATGCCTGATGATCTGAGTGGAACAGTTTCACCCCGAAACCATCCCCACCACTCGGTCCATGGAAAATTGGTCATCCACAAAACCGGTCCCTGGTGCCAAAAAGGTTGGAGACTGACTGCTGCTTTAAGGGGTCAACTAAAGAAGAGCTAAGCTGGGACAGACCAAAGGGCATTACATGCTCTGCTCCCCATCAGAAAGATTTCCTGTGTCTTTATGTGTCATTTCTCAGCCTAGCTCCAGGTTGTCCACTGATGCTGTCTGGGACCCCAAAGTCAATCTTCCCAGCTGGTAGTCCCTTCATTCTGTTGCCCACTTTCCCTTGAGCTCCATCAGAGTTTTGTGCCCTCTCATACCTGGCCTCACCTGCACCATTATGCCTGTGGGAATTATCACCTGCTTCACATACCTGGCGATCTCTGCCTCATTCCACATCCTACTGACCTGGCCTTCCTCCACTGCTGCAGTATCTGGACATTTCCTTCCTGACTTCAGAGAACGTATTATTCCTATGCACACTTGGCATGGTGGAGTCTTCTAGAGGCCCGTTATGGGTTGGATTGTGTTCCCCTCCACGTTTGGGTGTTCTAGTTCTAATCCCTGGGGCCTCTGAATGTGGCATTTCTGGAGATAGGGTCCTTGTAGAGATAACCAAGTTAACATGAGGTCACGAGGGTGGGTTCTAGTCCAATATGATTGGTGTCCTTATAAAAATGGGAAATTTAGGCCGGGGGTGGTGGCTCATGCCTGCAATCCTAGCACTTTGGGAGGCCGAGGTGGGTGGATCACCTGAGGTTAGGAGTTCAAGATCAGCCTGGTCAACATGGTGAAACCCTGTCTCTACTAAAAATACAAAAGTTAGCCAGGCATGGTGGTGCGCACCTGTAATCCCAACTACTCGGGAGGCTGAGGTAGGAGAATCGCTTGAACCCAGGAGGTGGAGGTTGCAGTCAGCTGAGATTGCGGCATTGTACTCCAGGGCAAGAGTGAAACTCCGTCTAAAAAAAAAAGAAAAAAAAAGGGTGGGGGAGAAATTTGGATAGACTCACATACAGGGGGAAGACCTTGTGAACCTGAAGATGGCTGTCTACAAGCTAAAAAGAGAGGCCTGGAAACAGATCCTCCCCCACAGCCCTCAGAAAGAGCAGACCATGCCGACACATCAATTTTAGACTTCTAGCCTCCAAAACTGAGAGATTATAAATTTCTGTTGCTTAAGCTACTCAGTTTGTGGCACTTTGTGGCAACTTCCTTAGTAATTAAATACAGGGTCTCTTCCAACAGAGCTCTCAACTCCTTTCTTGGTTCTCCTAGAGCATTCAAAGGTTCAAAGCCCATGAGGTGACAACCACTCTTTCTATGCCTGAGAGCATGTTGACAAGAAGGTGGGAAGGTTCACTTCCATGTCCACAAGCTCACCACTTTCTGAAATGTATTTGGTCTGCACAGTGCAGGTCTCTCTGCTTTCCTGGGACCCACATTTCTGAAGGGGCTCCTGGAGTGATGATGTCCACATGTCTAGTTATGTGTTGAACCTGTTTTATTCTTTGAGTACAAAGTATTCAGTTATCTCTTCAGACCAAATTTTTCTCCCTTCACTGGCTTCCTCCTAAGTGGAGTGTGTGAAAGTCAGCCAGCCCTCAAATCCCCTCCAGTGAGGACAGTTGCCAATGTCTGGCTCTGCTGCTTCATCATGGAGGGTGACAGTGGGCCAGTCATGCCATCAGGGGTGCAAATCAAATGTAGTCGATCCCTTGCAGTCAGATACAATATTGTTTCCTCTGCCCTCCTTACAAGCAAGTGGTCAGACCATAATTACTCCTGATGGCAGGTGGCAGGTCTACATCACATCTTGACATTAGCTTTTAGCTATTTTTTTTTTTTTATAGCTGCCAGTGTGTTCGGTCAAATACCTGTCTGTCATCACAATCAGACAGGTCTTAATGTCTCTGCATTACAGAGGAGGACTTCGGCTCCCTTCCAGCCCGTTTACTATGGTCCCAGCATAGCATTTTATCACACATTCCTTACGCATAGCCTCTTCTCTACCACCACGGAAATCTTCCAAGTTGGCAGCTTTAGTGTCTACTGCCATTAATCTTCACTAGGCTGGGATCATGGGGCAAAGGATGATTTATTGCAATTACCTGTTATAGTGCAGAGCTCAGGTGAGCTGGGCTCAGATGCATTTGCTGGGCTCCCTTATATTCTCCCGCAGCCAAAGAGGAAGGCATGTCTGCCTTGTTTCTAGGTATATTTGCTTTCATTTAGCCCATCAAATGTTAGTTAATTAACACGGAAGTGGAGAAATAGATTTAGATAGTATTAGCGTTATGTATAGACATGGTGAAGGCTGCCTGTTCAAATCCAGAACTGACACTGACATTTGACAGTCCATTTAATTTCTTTGTTGTTTCTGCATTTTAAGAAACATCCAAAGGAAATTTGAAATTGCACTTACCTGACACTTTCTGCACCATCTGTTCCAGGTGATTAAAACCAATCTGCATATAGTGTTGTGTTTCATTTCCAATTTCTCACTCCCTGGGATGGCAGGGGGCAGTGCACGAAGTGGGGAATAATGTGTGCTTGGGTGCTGCTAGTGAGGGAGGAAACAGGGGTGATGGTAATGGAAAATAAAAGGGGAGAAGTTCTTTGCAGCAGGAATAAATATGTTCTTAAAAGTGGCCCATTGTTTTCCCATTACCAGCTCTGATGACAGCTTCTTGAATGCTCTGAGTCAAAGAGCCTCAATGCTCTCATGTCCCTGGCCTGGTGAAAAGTGGCAATTGTCAAGACAGATGAATGAAATTAAAAAGCTTTTTCGCTATTGTACCCAGGATCTGCTTCATTCTCAGGCTTTATGTAATCTGTAGAAGATACTATTTGGTGCCCTTATTATGGACGATAAACCATTTATTTCCTACTGGATGGTCAGGTAGAGGGGGACTGGACTAAATGAGCCTTACAGGATTCTTTCTGGGTTTGTGACCTCCTAAGAGGACAGTAGAGTTAAGGAGAGAATGGCTGCTCTACAATTCCCAGCTCAGACAGATAGAGCATTAGCGTCTATCCCTACATTTTTCCACTTCGTTTTGTTCCCCCTCAACTTGGCCGTAATTCTCTGCAGGGGCTGCTGGGAATGGGGGCGCTGGAATTTTATGTAGTCCCTGCCCCACTGCACCATCCTCTCAGCATTGATGGACATCCATTTCCCTTGCATTCTGCTACCAATATGGGCTGCCTGGGATTTCACAGAACAGTTGATGAGGCTGCAAGGAGCCACCAGTTTGCCAGCAAGACCCAGATTTAGTGGATATCCATTCTGCTGGGTTTTCACTGGTTCTGCATCCCAGTGCAGAGATATTATCCTTCAGCATATATTTGAGACAGAAAGAGGGCCCTTTTAAAAATATGTGTTGCCAGGAATGACTGCCTGGCAAACTTGTATCACCAAACTGAAAGTCTTATGCAAGGACTTTTCTTTCACATGTTCTTGGGACATGGTAGTAGGGGAGAACAAGTTTCCATAGTTAGGGATTACTAATTAGGGATTAAGGCAAAGAAGACTGATGCATGGAGAACTTTCCGTGTTAACCATGGGGAGTGGAGGCTTAGCAAAGTTAGGTAATTTGCCTAAGATTGCACAGCTAGTAAGTAGGAAGGTTGGCACTTGACCTTCAACAATCGACAGGTTTTTACATCGACAGATGGGTTAGGTTGCTTCTAAAATGGCTCCCAGCGATCACTGCCTCCTGGTATTTATTCCCTTATGCAATCTCCTTGTGTGTGGGTTGAAACTGGAGACTAGCTACTAATGAATAGAATATGGTGCAAGCGATAGGATATCCATTCTAAGATCAAATTATAAAAGACTGTGACCTCTGTTCCCTCCACACCCTGCTCTGATGAAGCCGGATGCCATGTTGTCAGCTGCCCTATGGAGAGACCCATGTGGGCAAGGAACTCTGGCCAACAGATGGTCTGGGTGGTCTCTGGTCCACAGCCAGGGAAGAGCTGAGCACCTCTGACCAGAGGCTTATGAGAAACTGAATCCTGCCAGCAAGGTGAGCTTAGAAGCAGACCCTTTTCCACTTGAGCCTTGCGATGAGTACAGACCCACCTGACATCTCAACTATGTTGTAAGAGACCCTGAATGAGAGCATCTAACTCAGCCATGCTCAGATTTCTGGCCTGCAAAAACTGTGAGATGGTATGTGTTGCTATAGGCCATTATATTTTGGAGCATTTTGTTATACAGCTACAGTTTGTATGTATGTTATACATATGTATAATTTATTAGATAACTAATAAAACGAGGAAACCTTAAACACACAGGAATCTTTCTCTAATTGTTTGCTATAGAGAGGGATCTGAGAAAAGACCCATTTGTCTTGGAATCCTGCAAGTAGTACTAAATGAGATCAACGATCAGGTAATAATAAAAGTATTTTAAAATCTCAATGGCACAGACACCAACCAATCCAAAAGTATCAGCCATCTCCCTATGCAGGGTGCCAGAGGACCAGGTTCTAGCCCATTCATTGCTGGATTGCGGAGGACTCCAGGTGGTCTGGGAAAAGGAGTGGAGCAACATGCAGGTACTTGTGAGGCTCAGGGAAGAGGTTAACTCCCCTGGGATGAGTCATGGGATGAATATGTTTATGTTTTAACAATCTGCCTGCCCATAGGGCCTCCCTACTGGCTATCAGGCTCGGGCCAATTCCTGGAAGCTCATTTCGGGTAGCATCATCTGAATCAGAAGGCACAGACCTAAGAGGTCAGTGAGATGGTGGGGAGGTGGGAATCCATTTTTGTTCTTCCTTCTGACTTACTGAAGAGACAAGACAGTCTTGGGGCTCCAAGGCTCCAAAGACCACAACCAGCTGCCTTTCTGTGTGCTTATCAGTAAGTAGTCTATTAAAAGCTCAAAGGTTTTGGAGAACATACCCTCCCACAGCTGGAAGCCCAGGTTTTGCTCTGATATACTTTCTCCAGTTTTCATGCATTAGTGAATGTTATTCTTCAGTATGCAGGAGCCTGGGCAAAGGCAGGTCTTTTAAACATTCAGCTGCATGCTTGAACTGGGGGAAATCACAGCTGCTCCTTGCTTTTGATAATGCCAGGGAAATTGGTAAATAAATAAATAACTAGGGCCCAGGGTTCATTTACTAAATACCCCAATATGTGCAAGCAAGCCGCATCAGGCACATCAAAGGAAAATAAAAACATAATTTAGTAATAACATGGTCTCCTGCAGCCTCCTGCTTAACTCAAGTGTTAAAAGAGGTAAATCAGGGGTTTTGAAACACAATTTTATACTTAGTCTTCTTTTTCTTTCTTTCTTTTTTTTTTTTTTTTTTTAATGAACAGGATCTGGGACCATTTCTTATGTTGGCAGGATCTGGCACAGTTTTCCTTTCTGTGAAAGGGAAGAATTTAAAAAATAATTGTTAACAATTATTCTTTACCCTTCAACTAGGGAATTTTCCCACATGCAAGAAGCATGTCATGTTTAAAGTGTTTGCAAGTATTTGAGGGACTTAAGATATTCCCCGTGTCAGAGATTGGTTTTCAGTTTGGGTGTGGCAGAAACAGTGCAGGGCCCATACCCTGACTGAAGAAATTAATCTGCAAGGAGGCAAAAAAAAAAAAAAAAAAAAAAGACACTGGGACACCTTCCAAATTGTTCCCAGGGACACCCAGACTCCAGACCTATATTATGTTGGAGAACAGACCACATAACTGTCCTCCAGCTTTTCAGTGCCACTCCAGAATTCACGCCCACCCTGGGGCAAGCCTTCCCGCATTTCTCTCACTCCAGCTCCGTGGATTTATCCCTGCCTTGGATGCCATGCCCCTGTGCGGCCACATCCCTGTGCATCTATTTGCCCATTGTGCTCTGATTTCTCACTCCCTGCCTTCCACCTTGGTGCGGAGTCTTTCAATTTTATCTTGTTGCATGGTTCAATATTGAAAACTGCTTCTTCTGTACCCTCTCCCAGCTAAAATGATGTCTTTCTGTCAGTCATGCCCTTCATTGAATGCCCTTGCTGTGCCAAGATGTGTGGGCTCTGGAGTCAGTTAACTCGGTTTCAAATACCACTCTTCCTACTTATTAGCTGTGTAATCTCAGGCAAATTACTTTAATTTGCTGAGTCTTGGCTTCCCATGGTTAAAGTAGAAACTTCTCCAAGTCTTGTCTTTTCCTTAAGTAGGAATCAGTAATCCTTAAACTCAGGTTTGTTGTGAGGATTAAGTGATTTACACGTGTAAAGTGTTTCACATGCTGATTGGCCACATAGGAAACCCTCAATAATTGATATGTACATATGTGATTTAATACTACCCTAATACTGCTGATGTTTTTTTGAACATTAGATAATGTTATCCTGTTAACCTCCCTCCTAGATAAGTACAATTATTATCCCCTTTGCACAAGTTATACATCTATAGAGAGATTTGAATCTGGGTCTGAATTCAGCGTCCCACTCCAACTTCTCTTAAGATGATGGATGATTCGCTCACCCTCTCTTTTTTTACTCTTCATCTGGCCAAGAACTGATGAAGTGTTTATGTTTCAGATGGTTTACCCATACAATGGGATAAATAGAGAGAGTTGAGAAGTCAACACAGGTGTAATTAAGCAGATCATCGGCTGTTGATAGCGACTCTCCCAGCTGTCAACAAAATAGGCTCTTAAATAGAGCGGATGCTGGTAGTAAACTTGAAAGCGAGCCATACCTTGGAAGATCAAAAATCACTGCTAATGAAAAGAGCAACAGCATAATTAATTCAACACATGGATTAATAATAATTTACTTTTAGATTTAGAATCTATTTGATACTCATATTGGTTCACGTGAAGATGTTTAATAGTTCCACCATTTAGAGAAAGCATCCTGTAAAGACTCCATCTGTAAGGAGCTCAAACTGCATGCCTATCCCTCCATTTTCTTCTTCCACTTTCATTCCAGAGATGATGCTACACTTTCATCTTAGGGAAGCTCCTTGTAAGTTTCATACCTTCTTGGTGATTTGAAGAAAAGAAAGAAAATTCAGTGTTTTTTTCTTAGACTAAATCTGAAGTAGCTTCATGAGGGGTATGATCACGTCTTGATAACATTAGCATATTCTGATGAGCTCTGTAGTCAATTAAGCATCTGAAATTCCTTTGGGCAAGCTGCTCTTGACTTCAGTTTTGTTAGAGGAAAAAATGAGAAACTCCCAAATTCAAAATCTTTCTCGATTGTTCTGGGCTGCAGAAGAAATGTGTAAATCAACAGGGGATTAAGGAATAATAGAAGTAAAGAGGACCAAAAGCAGAGTCTTTCTGAATAAAGAGGTCAACATTCAGAGTTAATTAAAACTTACTGCCAGATCTGAAGTTGCTGGGTCATGTGTGGGACTTGCAAACCAGAAGCATGCAGACATTACTTGGTCTTTGGCCTTGAAAATAGTTTGAGTTTTACTGCTAATATCCATAGGTTGGAAGGTTTCATATGAAAATCTATATTTCTGATTTTCTTGAAATATAGAAAATTCTGGCAACAGTAGACCTGTATTTTTCTGAATAATAATCAGATGGTGCTGAGTAACAGCTAGCTCCTTAGACAGATAAGAGGCTCCCCAGTTTGATCCAGTCCTGAGTAGGACAATTTCTGTTATTTCCTGGCTCTCAGGATGAGTGCCTTTGCCAATCATCTTGGTATTCACTTATTATAAGGGTTTTATATATATATACACATAACAAAGTATATATTATAAGGGTTATTATAATTTAGGATTTTGTAAGGGCAACATATGAATGGAGAATATACTAAACATGGTATTTGCTAGATAGTTCACTTGAATATTTATCTATCTATAATGTCTAACATTGCTTTATGCCTGGTATTGTATAGGCACATCACATTTCATTAGTTCCTCCTAATAGCCTCATGACAATATGATAACTGTAATAATGTTAATATTGGGTCAGACCCAATATTAACAAACATTTTATAGATGAGGAAACTGAGGAACTAACAGCATTAGTGATGCTCACATTGCCCAGCTGGCACGTAGCAGAACCAGGGTTCCAAGCCAGCAGTCCAACTCAAATGCCCACCTTCTTAATTACCACTTTTCTTGCCTCCTATCTGTAGGGAAGAGGGATCAGTAGTAGCTCCAGGGCACTTCAGGCAATCTCAGGTGGAAGATTTGTGAACAGTGAAATGAATATCAAGTATGTCTACAGGGACTCCTATGTGAAAGGTGAAAAATAGCAGTGCATGTGCCTCCCCTGGTAAATTTGTGCGTAAGCAATGATGGAGCTTGTTGCCCTGCTGACTCTGACACTAATAAGTAGAGAAATTGGCGGAGTTTCTAGCTGCTCCCTGTATTGCCATTAGCAGTCATGGTAGGCTAGACACTGGGGAAGACCAAAGCAGTAGTTGGTCTTGTGTCCTTGTGGGACTCTAATATCACATTATCTGGTGTTTGCTGGTGTTTTGTGAACTGGTAATGCTGGTAATGCCAGCAACCCCGGCATTGCTGGCTAGAGAGCAGCTGCACTGTGGTGGAAGGCATGCGATCTCTATGTGTTTTATTTTCTTTGTGTCACAGTGCTGATCAAGCTATGGATAGCGTGTTAGAGGAAAACTTAACCACCATCGTCCTGTGTCCTGCTGTAAATGTGGAAAGCCTCATACACTATAATGCTAGAATGGGAACCAAGAAATCGTTGTGACTAAGAATGTGCTCTTAGGGGCTCAGTGGACCTGGGTTTGAATTCTAGCTTTGACTGTTAATAGCTGTGTGACTTTGGGCTTGTTAATTAACCTCTTTGAGTGTCAGTCTTACAATTTATAAAATAAGGACTAATGTGAGTAATGTGAGTAACTGGTAAAATCATATTTTAAATATTATTAGGAGCAGATGGAAAAATATGTGGGTTTCTTTTACTAGCACCATCACAGGCTCTGCTAAACCATGCCTCTTTGATTCCAAGTCATGCTTAATAGTACCATTATCAAAATAGTAACTTTTGGTGAGAAAAAGATACACTAGCTCAATGAACCAACTTGTAAGGCATTTTGTTTTGTTTTGTTTTGTTTTGTTTTTTGTTTTTGAGACTGAGTTTCGCTCTGTCGCCCAGGCTGGAGTACAGTGGTGCGATCTCCGCTCACTACAACCTCTGCCTCCCAGGTTCAAATGATTCTCCTGCCTCAGCCTCCTGAATAGCTGGGATTAGAGGCACCCAACATGATGCCCAGCTAATTTTTTTGTATTTTTAATAGACACGGGGTTTCACCGTGTTGTCCAGGCTGGTCTTGAATTCTTGACCTCAGGTGATCCACCTGCCTCTGTAAAACTAAAAAAAATGTATATCTCAAAATCATGGAAATGCGATTTATCAAGCCTGAGCTGTATCTGGTCAAAAAGACTTTGCTTTATTAACCTTCCAGATATCGTTCCCCCAAATTGAGCCTAACTGATGACTTTGTTAGTTCTCTCACGAAGTCATTGACGGGCCCTTGTCCATTCTGTTTCACACACTATGGAGTAGCAGAAAAAACACAAGTGCCTCCTGTTGGTGGACCCATGAGCAAGTTACTTTTCTCTGGCTGAGCCTCAGTTTTCCATCCTTAAATTGGATATTACCCATCTCATAATTGAGAATTAAACGAGACAACATTGACAAGTCCGCCACCCTGATGCCTTCCACAGAAAAGGAGCTCAATGTATTCTGCTTCTTCTTGCTTTCACACAACAGACTGTGTGCTACATGAATTAGAGCTAAATGACTTGTACACGAGGAAGTGGCATGGGATGACATGGAACATTTCTGAATAAAAAAAAAATTAGACTGCTGATAATTCTCAGCCTGTGTATTTAGCGAGCACTCATTGTGTAATGAGCACCAACATGGCAAGCTGGCTGCAAAGCCCCCAATTAATTATGCTACTTGATGTGGGGTGGCCTAGAGATTATGACTCTGGAAGGGTCCACCTGGGTTTAGCAGAAGAGGGGCTCCTCTGATGAATCAGTGATTTTAGGGAGGCTCTGAGAGGTTAAAGCAAGCTTGAGAAACAGCACTCCTACTCTTTCCAAAGAGTCAAAATTTTCATTTATTTGTTTAACTATTACTTATTATTATTAATTTTTTGAGACAGGGTCTCATTCTGTTGCCAAGGCTGAGTGCAGTAGCATGATCATGGCTCACTGCAGCCTTCACCTCCTGGGCTTAGGCAATCCTCCTGCCTCAGTGTCCCATGTAGCAGGGACTACAGGCACACTCCACCATACCCAGATAATTTTTTATTTTTTTGTAGAGACGGGGCCTCACTATGTTGCCCAGGCTAGACTCGAACTCTGGATGCAAGTGATCCTCCTGCCTCAGCCTCCTAAAGTGCTTGGATGTGTGAGCCACCATGCCTGGCCTATTATTCTTAAAGCACCTTAAAGTACCTCTGCTATAGTCCAAATCTGTCCCTCTAAAATTCATATATAGAAACGTAGTTGTCAGTGTGATAGTATTAAGAGGCCGGGCCTTTACAAAGTGATTAGGTCATGAGGATGGAACCCTCAAGAATGGGATTAGTGCCCTTATAGAAGAGGTGTGAGGTAGCTGTTTGCACCTCTCACCATATGAGGATGCAGCAAGAAGGCACCATCTTTGAAGTAGAGAGCAAGCCTTCTGAAGACACCAAATCTGCCGGCACCTTGATCTGGGGCTTCCCAGCCTCTAGAACTATAAGCAATAAATTTCCATTATTTACACATTAGCCAGTCTAAGGCATTTTGTTATAGCAGTCCAAAGGAAGTAAGACCACTGCCTTGTGCCAGGTATTGTGCTTGGCAGGGTATATAGTGGTGGATGTGAGACACATGTGGTTCTTGTCCTGTGGGGCTTGGAGTCTAAAGGAGCAGATAGACAATAAACACAGAAAAAAAATCAGCAGGGAATTATAACTTGAGATAAGTATCACAAAAGAAAAGAGCAGAGCACGGGGAATAATAAGAGAATGTTGGATGGTTGAGGAAAGTCTCTCAATGGGGCTGACATCTAAGCTGGAAGAAACCAGGAACTCAAAGCACAAAGAAAAGTATTCTTGGCTGAGGCAATGGTATGTAAGAAGTTTCTGAGGCAGGAAAGAACTTGGCATGCTTTAGGGCCTGAAACAAGCCATTGGGTAAAAGGACAGTGACCAAAGGACAGTCTCTTCTCAAACAGCAGATTCACTTATTACTTCAGTAATGTGTTTTGGTGACTCTTCATGGATCATTATGATATGACCCGAATACTTGAACTCCCATTGAGAAGATGCAGGAAATGGAACATGCAAGGAATATGAGTGGAGAGCTGATTGTCTTTGTCTTCTCCTGGCGATACATGTTACCATGACCCATGTATATCATCTTTGCTGTGATTTGAGTCACACTTTGCCTTTCCAAAAGTGAAAGTTCAGAGAATGAAGCAGAGGCTCCTGGGGTTTGGTTTCTCCAGCTGGTACTTATTTCATTCTGGCTCTGTGGACTGGTCATTTGGTTCCTGGAACTGGACCAGATCTTCCTGGAAGCAATGAGCTAAGAGCCCAGCAGAATGTAAGAAGATTTTCTTCCATTAGCCGAGTTTTTGAAAGCAGTTACATTTGCTTTTCATTGAGGGATTGGTAGTCTAGAACAGTGTACATCTTAGTAGGTATTGGATGAAAAATAAAACTAGGGAAAAGTAAGTTTGGGAAGTCTTGGGTGGTAAACAATGCTAGATTGCTTTATTACAGGACTTCCTGAAGCCTTTTATAGGCTTACAATTTCTCAATTACTGTAATGAATGTTTATATAGTCATGTATCACTTAATGACAGGGTTATGTTCTGAGATATGTTCTGAGACATAAATTTTTAGGTGATTTCATCATTATGCAAATGTCACAGACTGAACTTACACAAAGCTAGATGGTATAGCCTATGTGCCTAGGCTAGATGGTATACGCTATGGCTTTTAGGTTACAAACCTCTACAGCATGTTACTGTACTGAACACTGTAGGCAATTATAACACAATGGTAAGTGTTTATGTATCTAAATATATCTAAACATAGAAAAGGTACAGTAAAATTGCATTATAAAAGTTTACAAAAAACGGTACCTCTCTACAGGGCTCTTATCATGAATGGAGCTTACAGGACTGGAAGTTGCTGCGGATGAGTCAGTGAGTGAGTGGTGTGTGAACATGAAGTTCTAGGACATTACTGTACATTCCTGCAGACTTTATAAACATGGTACACTTAGGCTATGATATGTTTTGGCTCTGTGTCCCCACCCAAGTTTCATGTTGAATTGTACTCTCATAATTCCCACATGTTGTCAGAGGAAACTGGCAGGAGATAATTTGAATCATGGGGGCAGTTTCCCCATACTGTTTTCGTGGTAGTGAATAAGTCTCACAAGATCTGATGGTTCTATCAGGGGTTTCTGCTTTTGCATCTTCCTTATTTTCGTTTGCCACCACCACATAAGAAGTGCCTTTCGCCTCCCACCATGATTCTGAGGCCTCCCTAGCCATGTGGAAGTGTAAGTTCAATTAAACCTCTTTTTCTTCCCAGTCTCATGTATGTCTTTATCAGCAGTGTAAAAACGGACTGATACAGTAAATTGGTACCAGTAGAGTGGACACTGCTGAAAAGATACCCAAAAATGTGGAAGTGACTTTGGAACTGGGTAACAGGCAGAGGCTGGAACAATTGGAGGGCTCAGAAGAAGACCAGAAAATGTGGGAAAGTTTGGAACCTCTTAGAAACTTGTTGAATGGCTTTGCCCAAAATACTGATAGTGATATTGACAATCAGGTCCAGGCTGAGGTGGTCTCAGATGGAGATGAGGAACTTGTTGGGAACTGGAGTAAAGGTGACTCTTGTCATGTTTTAGCAAAGAGACTGGTGGCATTTTTCCCCTGCCCTAGAGATTTGTGGAACTTTGTACTTGAGAGAGATGATTTAGGGTATCTGGCAGAAGAAATTTCTAAGCATCAAAACATTCAAGATGTGACTTGGGTGCTGTTAAAGGCATTCAGTTTCAAAAGGGAAACAAAACATAAAAGTTTGGAAAATTTGCAGCTTGACAGTGCAGTGGAAAAGAAAATCCCATTTTCTGAGGAGAAATTCAAGCCAGCTGCAGAAATTTGCATAAGTAACGAGGAGCCAAATGTTAATCCCCAAGACAATGGGGAAAATGTCTCCAAGGCATGTCAGAGGTCTTCACGGCAGCCCCTCCCATCACAGGCCTAGAGGCTTAGGAAGAAAAAATGATTTTGTGGGTCAGGCCAAGGGTCCCTGTGCCTGGTGCCCTGCATCGCAGCTACTCCAGCCATGACTAAAAGGGACCAAGGTACAGCTCCAGCTATGGCTTCAGAGGGTGGAAGCCCCAAGCCTTGGCAGCTTCCACATGGTGTTGAGCCTGCCAGTGCACAGAAGTCTAGAACTGAGGTTTGGGAACTTCTGTGTAGATTTCAGAGGATGTATGGAAATGCCTGGATGTCCATGCAGAAGTTTACTTCAGGGACAGGGCTCTCATAGAAAACCTCTGCTAGGGCAGTGCAGAAGGGAAATGTGGGGTTGGAGCCCTCACACAGAGTCCCTACTGGGGCACCACCTAGTGGAGCTGGGAGAAGAGGGCCACCATCCTCCAGACCCCAGAATGGTAGATCCACTGACAGCTTGCACTGTGCACCTGGAAAAGCTACAGACATTCAATGCCAGCCAATGAAAGCTGCCAAGAGGGGGGCTGTACCCTGCAAAGCCACAGGGGCAGAGCTGCCCAAGACCATAGGAACCCACCTCTTGCATCAGCATGACCTGGAGTCAAAGGAGATCATTTTGGAACTTTAAGATTTTGACGGCCTTGCTGGATTTTTGGATTTGCATGGGTCCTATAACCCCTTGTTTTGGCCAATTTCTCCCATTTTGAACAGCTATATTTACTCAATACCTGTATCCCATTGTATCTAGGAGTAACTAGCTTGCTTTTGATTTTACAGGCTCATAGGTGGAAGGGACTTGCCTTGTCTCAGATGAGACTTTAGACTGTGGACTTTTGGGTTAATGCTGAAATGAATTAAGACTTTGGAGGACTATTGGGAAGGCATGATTGGTTATCATTGGTTTTGAAACGTGAAGACATGAGATTTGGAGGGGCCAGGGGCAGAATGATATGGTTTGGCTCTGTCCCCACCCAAGTCTCATCTTGAATTGTACTCCCATGATTCCCACACATTGTCAGAGGGACTTGGCGGGAGATAATTTGAATCATGGGGGCAGTGTCCCCATACTATTTTTGTAGTGAATAAGTCTCACGAGATCTGATGGTTTTATCAGGGGTTTCCGCTTTGCATCTTTCTCATTTTCTCTTGCCACCACCACATAAGAAGTGCTTTTTGCCTCCCACCATGATTCTGAGGCCTCCTCAGCCATGTGGAACTATAAGTCCAATTAAACCTCTTTTTCTTCCCAGTCTCAGGTATGTCTTTATCAGCAGCATGATAATGGACTAATACAGCCTACACTAAAGTTATAAAAATTTTTTTTCTTTAATAGTAAATTAATCATAGCTTGCTGTAATTTTTTACTTTATAAACTTTTAAAAACTTTTTGACTTTTTTGTTATAACACTTAGCTTATAACATAAACATGTGTACAGCTGTAAATAATATTTTCATTCTTTGTATTCTTAAGAGCTTTTTCTATTTTTCCTACTTTTACGTATGTTTTTACATTTTAATTTAAACTTTTTTGTTAAAAACTAACACACAAACATAGGATCATCAATGTCCCTGTCTTCCCCCTCTGTATCTTGTCCCAGTGGAAGGTCTTCGGGGGCAATAACATGCATGGAGCTGCCATCTCCTGTGATAACAATGCCTTTTTCTGGAATCCCTCCTGAAGGACCTGCCTGAGGCTGTTTTACAATTAATGTTTTTTCTATAAGTTGGAACACACTTTAAAATAATGATAAAAATTATAGCAAATACATAAACCAGTAACATAGTTTTTAATTATAATTTGAAGTATTACATGCCATACATAATTTGTGTGTTATAATTTTATATGACTGGCAGTGCAGTAGATTTGTTTACATCAGTATCACCACCAACATGTAAGTAATGCATTTTGCTACGATGGTAATATGGCTATGATGTCACTAGGTGACAGGAATTTTTCAGCTCCCTTATAATCTTAATGGGACCACTGTGTATGTGTGGTCCATTTTTGGCTGAAACATCATCATGTGGTACATGACTCTATTTCTCTTAGGGTAAATATGAAGTAAAAGGAAAAGTTTTAAAATGATATTTAAAATTTCTTTAAAATATTTGGGAAAGACTCAACTTATGATAACATATGCCATAATCAAGATTGATAGCATTGGACAATTAGGAGTGTGAAACAAATTATATGCTACAGTATAAGGAATTAATGGAATGGAATTTGAGCTGTGACATGAAAGGCAATAGTATGTAGCTAAGTTTCAAATTAATTCCCTTCAGAAATAAGCAACACACAGCCATGGTCAGCAAGATATACCTCAGTGAGTGTGTGAGTTAAAGGCATCTCTCATGTGGCTGGAATCAGGGATACATTTGTGAGGATGTGTAGTTTGGGGGAAGAGTCTGTAAATAAATGCCCTCTGTGAAAATAGAATGAGGTGGAAAGTGAGGGAGAGGGAATTATTAAAGGAGAGCGTGCAGACGAGCCTAGCCATATGGTCAGTGCCATAGCGGGCAAGCCTGTCACGGGTAGGCACTCTGGGAATGCAGGCGAAAGGGAATTTGTCCTGAAAGAACCACATGCATTCCGCCATGAGGAAACGAGGACAGAGGGCTGTGGGCAAGACTCTGCTCGGTGACTGACACTTGCACTGATTGGAGCCAACATTGGATATTGAATCATTTCTACGCAAAGTTGATTAGGATGGATGGGAGCCTTCTAATGCCCTAAAAACATTCCATTCAGGGCAAACCATACTCATCCGAAGTGCCATACACAAGATTGGCTTCTGTTTTGCAATGTATGTGACTAAATTTACTCAACTGATTAGAGGCATATAAATAGATCTTTCAAGAAAGTCCTCTTTTCTCTAACCAATCCCTTTTCCAAATGTCTCTCTATAGCTACCATTTATCTATTAAAGTATTGGTTATATTAAAATTTCAAGCTTTCTGGATTAGGCGGAAAAAATGATAACTTTAGAGATGTGCCTTTGTCTACGCATTCCCTGCACCTTTGGTTAGAAAAAGAGGACTTTCTTGAAAGATCCATTTCTATCCTTCTAATCAGTTTAGCTTTGAATACTTTAGAATTTGCTAAGAGTATGGATGAAAAGACTTTGTTTGTTTGTTTGTTTGTTTGTTTGTTTTCACCAGCTTTCTATCCCCTCAGCAGGGCACAAGCGTGGGGCCGTTACAAGAGACATGGTAGTTGATCATCCCTCAATTCTCTCTCATGCTGTGTGCATGCAATGCTGATGGAAATGCAGCCAGGTATTTGGAAAGCTACAAATGGCACATGCATACTGCTTTTTCCAAACTAAGCCTCTTTCTTGGTATAATAGATGTATATTGGTTATAATGCCATCCATCCTGACTTCTAACATAAAAAGTAGGAAAAAGATTCTAGCTCATTTATGCTTTGCTTTGTCCACTTCCCCACTCCCTACCCACTGTGCTAGACGTTGCCTTTTCATGAAAAATCACTAACCCCCAAGATTCTCAGGCTGACCTAATAGACCTAGAATTGTTAGCAAATTAGTCTCTCTCACACACACTCACACATAATCACACAAATACATTATAATCTGTTAATGTTCTACTGGAAGGATTACTTGAAATTTTTGCACAAAAGAATAATTATCACAGTTATGGTTATATTATAATGCGTACAAATGACCTTAATGTGATGTAAAAACACATGTCCCTACGAAAACTCTTGCTTCAAATCCTAATAGCAAAATTGATATTATGAAACAAGGTATTTTATGATATAATAATGGCTTAATTTTCTCACAACGTTCCATAAACAGTTGCTCAAATTACATCATCCTTTCACTAGTGACAATGGTTTAAAATATCTTGCCTAAATAACCATTTGTTATATAATGTCTGGTATAGTTTTCTAGAGACTTGAGTTGTTTTCTTTTAGAGATAGGAATAAAAACTTTCTTTTAAAATAAAATCTAGCTCTTCTCATATGCAGAATTTTAACATAATGATCTTCAGGGGGTGCAGCATCTATTTTATTAAAGTTTTCTCTTTTGATGCCTATGATGTCTTATTAAAAGGGGACCCAAGGAAGGGACTGGTTTGATATAAGGTAAAGTACTCAAATGGCCTTGGTGGATGCTGCATGCTCTATGGTTTTAGGATATTATTTGGTGCAATAAATCATGTTCCTGTTCTTTGTTCTGAGTCTGGTATTTGGACTGGATGAAAGGGTACTCAGATGGTGAAAATAAGTCTTCTCTTATTTGTCTGTATGTATTTTTAAATACATTTTCCTTCTGTCAAGAAGTTATCTCTCATACTTTCTTGCTTATAAAGTTCTGGATCTTTGTTGCTTTGGCTTTATTAAGTTTTACCAAATTTACTTAATATTGATGCTGCTATTTTATCCTATATATGTGTCTGAATAAAAATATTAAAAACTTGGCAGCATAAAGCAGATTCAGGCAAGTGTATCACTTAATCAGTACATAGCCAACCATGAAAGTCTGGGATTCCCATTTGAGTCTCTGCAATTCCCTGACTCAAAGGAAAAGATAAAAAATCTTATTCTGAGATTGGGACCTGATCTGCATGTCACTGAACCCAGTAATTGTCTACACTATGGTGGGCCTAGGAATTAGAGAATGCAATTATACAACTGATGGACCTTTTGAAAAGACGCTTCAGAAATTTATAGAAAAACACATCTCCCTTCTAAGTCATTGAAGCTGCACTTTGTGAATATTGTGTTTTTAATGTAGACATCTAAGAATATTGGTCTCAAATGCCCCACTGAGTATATGTATATATTTGCTATTCTCTGTGGCTTTCTGGAAGTGCCTGTTAGGAACAATAATAACAAATAATTAAAGCTGGATTCTCCATTGATTCTTTATTCCCATCGGGGGGCAATCTAGTTCATGGTTTTTTTACTTTGAATTATTCAATTCAGCTTGTATTTGTAAAGCACCTGCTGTATATCCAGTCCTTGGTGGTGTGAAGAGTTCTCAAAGGCGTTCAAAACTTGATGTCTGTTTGGGAATTTACAGTAAAGTTGGGAGGCGGGACTCACATTAAACAACCAAATGACTGACATGGTAATGTAGTTCCAACATGTATGATCTAGATACCCTAGTCCTCAAAGTGTGAAATGTGGACCAGCAGCATCAGCATCACCTGGGAGTTTGCTAGCAATGCAATCTGCGTTCTCACAAGATCTAGATGTTAAAGTCCAAGTTGAAGCACTCAAAACAGTGAGCACCTGGGGATCGAGTTCTGGATGAGGCTGATAGAGACTAGAGTTGTGGGCAAAGGCTTTATGGAAAACCACAGAGGTTCTTGGAAGAAGGGTAGGATTTGGGTAACGTGGATTTTGGACCAGAATGTCTGAACTTGTTTTTTATGTGAAACTCATCTCCCTTTGGGTGCTTGTTTAAAATGCTGATTCCTGCAACTCCCTCTCCATGCCTTACTGAATCAGAATCTCTAGGGAGGGCCCTACGAAATGCATTTTTAACAAACTCCCCAGGAAAGTTTCTAAACGAGATTTGAGGATCACAGATGCAGATAAAAAGGAGTGCATTCAAGTTAGGGAAAGTTTGCCCACAGAAGCCACACAAGTTTTATTGTCTTTGTTTCTTCCCTACTGCCCTAGCCTTCATCATTTCTCACCACTCTCTATTCTAGTTTATCCTCCTTACTGTTACTAGATGAACTATAGAAAACCAAATCCAACTGCCTTGCCAATTGCAAACTCTGCTGTTGCCTAAAGCTAGACTCTTAGAGTGTGATTGTGGCATTAGCAGGCCCTTTAAACACTGGCCTTGCCTTGCTTTTCCATCTCATCTCCCAGCACTTTAGTTCTATGGCCATGAAATTCCAGGCAAACTAAACTCATTCTTCCCAGAACACACTGGGCCCTTTCAATGCCTGCGGGCATTTTCTTATAATGCCCTTTTCTTCTGGCAAACTCCTTCTCATCCCTCATCCTCAATAGCACTTCTGGCAGGGATGAAAATAAAAATTATCTTTTTGCAGAGCTGTTTGCTCTCCATAATCTAAGGTTGGCAACTGAAGGCAGCATTAGAAAAGTCAGTATTTCTCTTTTTTGGGGAAAGCAATTTATTGAGCTTTTGATTATTTCAAAGGCCAGGCATATTCTGGAGAGTAGGGTCTGGGAAAAGAGGAGCAAAGCTGCTCTTTATAATAAAGTATGAATGTCTTCTTTGAGACAAGGGAGATTGTTATAATGTTTCCTTTTTGTTTCTGTGTTTGCTTGTTTGCTCTATGTAGCCTGCAGAGCCAGTAAGATGGGCCTGGTGAGGAGATGGGAGAAGGGGAATGTTCTGACCTTCCAGTATCACTGGGGCCAACTAGGGGTAAAAACAGAGTGCCAGGTGGTGACACCCAGGAGGGGCATGGATGTGGTCTTCAGTGATCATCTGACAGCCAGTCAGTTGATCACACAGTTTTAGCTGTGTCTTCTCCAAATTGCAATTCCTCTATGTTATGGTCAAGTCTTCAGTTAAGCTGGCTCACTGGAATTGCCCCATTTTGGTCTTAAGTTGGCACCCCTTGGGAGAAGGAAAGGACCAGCTCTATCCATATTTTGGAACTGCAGCAACTTGGAGAGAGGGTGAGGAGTGGGCACACTGAATTGAGGAAACACTCTGAGCATCGGCCTGGAGACAGAATTTGTGGAGTTAACACAGTAGGTACACACCTGTCACAAATCTTCAGAATCATTCATTCATTTATTCATTCAATAAGCATTGACTGAGCACCTACTGAGTGTCTGGAATTGGTCACCTCTCTTCTTCACTGAGGTCTGTGGAGGAAATGACATAATTTTTCCAATTGTTGTCTAATTCGGACTGGATGCTTAGCAAGTCTTTAACTCCTCTCTGAGTGACTCAATTTTTCAATGCCCTAGAGCAGTTAAAACATTTTGGTATTCTCATTAAGCTACCTATTTCCTCAAGCCTTGCCTAGCACTTCACAGAAAAATAGAGATGAATTTATTCTGATTCCTGTCCTTCTGCTCCAATGTTTTGCTATTTTTTTCCCATCTTTATTCCTTCCTTCTTAAGGAAAAGGTGTCTTAGGCCTTTTGAGTTAATATTGTTATGATGATTAAGAAGGGACAAATAACCCAACACAAAAGTAGGTAAAAGCATGAACAAGCATTTCTCATCAGAGGAAATACATGTGGCCCATGCATATATGAAGAAAAGACCAAACATGACATGCACACTTTGCCCAGAGTCTCATCCCCTCTGTCTCTTTTAGAACCTTGCTCTCTTGTACCTATATTTTCAATCTCTCCCACTTCCTTGTCTTTGCCATCTTCAAATCAGCAGATTTCTATTCTGTTTTCCTGGGTGCTGTTAGTCTTTCTTTTCCACCTTGCTACCATAATTCCTGAAAACTCAACTGCACTGTCAGTTTCCTCATGGCCTCTATAGTCCCCATCCCCTGCAACCTGGCTTTCGTCTCTGTCACTCCACTGAAACTTCTCTGGGCAAGACCACAATAACCCCCTTACTTCCAAATCTAAAATCCTCTTTAAATTCTCACTGCTATGATCTGAGCATTTGTGTCCCCTCAAAACTCGTATGTTGAAATCTCAACTCACAAGGTGATGATATATATAGGAGGTGGGGCCTTTGGGAGGGGATTCTTTGGGATTGGTGCCCTTATAAAAGAGGCCCTAGAGAGACCCCTCAGCCCTTCTGCCATGTGAGGACAGAGGAAGAAGTCAACAGTCTGCAACCTGGAAGGGGACCGCGCAGAACCTGACCATGCTAGCAGTCTGAGTGTGGACTTCCAGGCTCCAGAACTGTAAGAAATAAATTTCTGTTGTTTCTAAGCTACTCAGTTTATGGTATTTTGATGTAACAACCTGAACTGACTAAGATACACTATTTGATCTTGATGTCATAGCAATATTTAAAACTATTGATCATCTAGTCATTTCCTTCTTGAATTTTTCTCTTCTTAGTTTTTTTCTTGCCTCTCTGTTTTTTTCTCGGTCTCTTTCAGTACCTCCCACCTCCGCATGTGGCTGTGCCTCAAGATACATCCATGGTGTTTTGCTTTGATCTCTCTTTATCTCTGTCAAATACTTTCTCTGAGCAAATTTATTTATCTCTGTTCCAGACTTTGGCTACCTCCATAGACATTTGGTTCTCAAAACTCCAGCCTCCCAGCTCTTGATTTATCTCATCATGTTTCTAACTGCAACTGAAATAATTGTAAATAGCAATAATAGCAATAACTGCAACTTAATGTTGTTGTTGCGGTAAACCGAAATAGTAACTGTAAAAAGCTTAGCACAGTGACTGGCATATTGTGAGCCCTTCATAATTGTTAGCTGCTGTGTTCTTTACAAGAATAGAAGGATAACAAAATCATCATCACTATGATGGCTACAGAAGAAAGGCAGAATATTGTAAGGCCAGTATAAGGCCAATTAACTCTCCAAGTCAGCTGTGGCTTAAAAGCAAACTGCAAAGGACCTATAAATGGGGTCTTCATGTGATGTTAAAATTAATTCTTTTTGCCAAATATATCCAGATCTCTGCCTTCTGAGTACATGGTAGGATGGTATTTCTTGGACTCCTGAGGTTGGTGGGGTTCTGTGGCCACCTCTGGTCAATGAGATGTGAGAAGAGATGATGTGTGTCGTTTCTGGATCAGGCTTTTAATCGTCAGTGCAAAACCCTCCAGCGCACTCTCTTCTCTCTGCCAAAATGTTCTAGATAACAGTTATTCTATCAGCCAGGCTTGTTGGTACTTATAGACAAATACATGTAGGTTCACTGCTTCTTCTTTATATGACTGGGTGGGTTATAAAGGTTACTAGTTTGGTATACCTAAATATAAATGCCTCTCTGGGGTTGGGAGAGGAAATTCACTACTCCACTGTGTGGTTTTGCTGCTAGTGATGCTACAGAGCTCCCACTATGTAAGCACATATCTAGCTAGGTGGAATGTTTGAAGTTTAGAAAGAATCTTGGCCATGCACAGTTGCTCATGTCTGTAATCCCAGCACTTTGGAAGGCTGAGGCAGGAGGGTCCCTTGAAGCCAGGAGTTCAAGACCAGCCTGGGCAACATAATGAGACTCCACCTCTATAAAAAAAAAAAAAAAAAAAAGAGAAGGAGAGAGAGAATCTTTTATTATAAGTGTGCAGCGAGTTGGTTGTTGCTTTTGTTGCTTTTAGTTGCTCCTACTCTAGCTTTTAATAATTATTATTGGTTTCTTCATGTTGATTTAATTTGTTGTGAGTTGTTAAACCATAGAGTGTAGAGAATGCATTTTAATTTCAACAGTATTTTTGGCCTATAATTTTCTAATAATTTGAATGTAAGGCATAATGGTGTTATGGCTGAAATGTAAATAATCTGTATATTTTTCTTAAAAAATATATCTGTACTTCATCTAAAATTCGCTTGCACAGTAATACTTCATTGGTGATATGCTCTCTATAAATCTGTGCTACTTAAAACATATGCTAAGTAGTTATAAGATAATAAGATGACCAGGATATTTTTAATTTATAGGGCATTTAAAATACATTTCACCTTATTTAATTCTTACTGTGATTTTGGGAGAAAAATTGCTCCATTTTATAGAAATGGAGATGCAGGGGTAGGATGAAAATTTTGTATAAGATCATATTTTTCTCTCTGGAATAAACAATGAGCAATTATATTGTGTGGTTAGCAGTACATTTATTGCAGCGTTTAAATTTTGATCCTCTATCATTGTTTTTTATTACTAAGTTGTGAGTAGTGGGAAGGATTGGTGATGTGGGTCCCAGGATCTTTGGCTCTGAGACTGGGGGGCTGAAATATAAATGTTGGAGAGTCACTGACACAAGTCCTCTTAAGTGGCCTGGTGAAGAGCTCAGCCATTGGCATAAACTTGTTGAAAACACCCTCAGGCTTTCAAGATGTGAAGGATGCAAAAGAAGAAGGATTAGATTTTTCTTATGTGGTCCAGAGAAAGGTTGCAGACTCGAGTTATACCCGCGGCCAATAGGCAGGTAGTAGACATGATTGAATAGTGAAGTACAGGATAGAGTTCTGGGCATTGGGTAGAGTATATGACTCACTTTAAAGCAACAAAAGATAAACAAACAAATGACCTCAAACAGCAAAACAGGCCTGCAGGCTGAATTCAGTGCATGGACCCTCAGTTGGTACTCCTTGTTCCAGAGGGCAGACACAGGTCCATGAGAAGGAAAGAAGAGGACTTTGGTTCAACATTAAGACTCATTTCTTGTAACTGCTCCTGCGTGAAGTTGAAAAAAGGCTGCATGTAATCTTGCTGGATGTAGATGCCAAGATTTAATCATTCTTAATCCTTAGACTCTAGAGAATCTACGTTTTTTCCCCTGAAAGGATAAATAATTGATTTATTAACTTCGACTTTTTTTTAGTAATTTATGTTATCTCTGTATCTTCCACCTTTTGGCCTGCTCAGCCTGCAGCATTTAGTGTTTCTGGCAAGGCAGGGCATCTCAGTACACCATCGGGAATTTGGGGACAGCAAGGGTCTGAGTGGGTCTTTTTTCCCCAATTTTTATTTCTCCTGGATTATTATCAGTGATTCTGCATTTCATCAGCAAGTTATTGGGGATAACGTATATCTGGGATCAAGGACTTAAAAGCTACAATAGATTCTCTTAATTTTCATTCATCATAAACTTTGTAACACCTTGCAGTTTGAAGATTATTTTTCTTGGTGAAAAATGTAAGCAAAACTGATGGTGAATAATTCTGCCTTTTATCTATCATCCTCTCAACATTATATCACCTACTCCAAACAGTGGGTCAATCCATTCCTTTATACTTCTTACTTCTCCCCACCTCCCAAAATTTTTAACAACATTTGTGTTGTCCTTGGCATGATCCCCAACCTTCCGCTTGTTCTGGACTTAGTTAAGATGCCAGTCCTTCTTGTTTGTGCCTCTCCTTCGTGTTTGATGACTGACACATTTTGATCAAAATCTTTTAGAATCCTACTTCACCAGAGAAAGCCCTGTGTAGCCACATCTGTGTCTTTGATTGCCTTCCCTCTCCTCTTTCCACCTTCTACCATAATTAACTTGACTGTCAGAAATTTGTTTGATTATAGCTTCCTACTTATGAGTCTAATGTCTGTGGTAACATACCCAATTATCCCCTGCTCCAACACTTTGAAATCTGCTCACGTAAAATCAAGAATACACTTATGGATATGCCTTTAGTTCTTTGCATTACGATTCAAACTTACTGTCAACACAACTACTTCCTTTCAGTATTATCGACATTTCCATGTTATCTGCAAATATTCCAGAAAAAGGTCCATGCTCAGTGGGGGGCAGTATGGTATCTTGGAAACAGCACAGCTCTGATGAGCTGTGTGGCCTTGGGCAAGTTGGCAAACCTATACAAACCTCAGTGATGTTTCTCATCTGTAAAATGCAGACAGTACCCACCTTATGGGGTTATTGTAGTAAGTACACATAAGAAATGCTTTCAGCAAGTACCTGTTATAAGAGTTCTGTAAGAGGTAGCCAATATCTTAAGACATAAAACATTCAGTGAAGTGAGTCAAGAGTTTACCAGATGCTTCAATTTTAGTGGAAGAAGTAACTTCTGCCGTCTCGTGGTTAAAGGGATGATGGTGACCATGGCTCTAGTTCACATTTACTGAAACACTCACTCTGTGCCACCATTTATCCCTAAGAGCAGCCCTATACAGCAAGTAGCTTTTACCATTTCCATTGTACAGTTGGGGAAATTGAGGTATAAAGAAAGAGGAGGTAAGTAACAGGGGTTTAAAGTGGCAGAGACTGGATCCAAACCAGTATGCACCTGACATTGACGTCTGTGCTCTGGAGGTTTGGATGACCCCCAGCACTCGTCAGGGCCAGGCCAGCCATGTCCCCTGGCAAGCCTGTCCACACAGTCCACCTGGAAGCTCTGGGTCACACCCCGCAATGATGCCATTTCCATGCCCCCCTCTTTTATCCTGACCCAGTTTTATTCATAGTGTCTTTGCTCTCTGCTCTTTGTACCTGCACACAAAGAGCAAAGATGCTTCTGAAGTCTCAAAAAATGACATTTCCCTATGTTTCTTTTTCCCCCAACACGGTTACCGTTCTGCGTGTTGAACTCTCCTTTCCCATTCTGCACTTGTCTTGATGACATCTCAGTCCAATTCCACAAGTTTCTAGTCCCCTTCAGTGATTAACACAATTTCATCTTAGTAATTAAGATTAAGTCATGCTGATTTCTAAGCTTTGGTTTTTGATTTGATTCAAAGCTGTCTTCTCTCAGGGCAGAAGAGAGTTCCCAGCATGGGTCTACAGCAGAGTGGGGGTTGTCTGCTCTCTTGCTCTCCCTTCTCTCTTCTCTACAGTGAAGCTATTGGGGTTTGAATAGGAAGGAGGAAGAGGAAAGCAGCCTGGCATTTTGTCTGTCTGTGATGAGGTTCTTTTTCTGCAGCACAGTAGATAGGAATTGTGATGGTTAATTTTGTCAATTTGGCTAGATTATGTTGACCAGCTGTTTGATTTAACACTAGTCTAGTTGTTGCTGTAAAGGTATTTTAAAGATGTCATTAACGTTTACAGTCAGTTGACTTTAAGGAAAGTAGATTGCCCTCCATAATGTGGGTGGCCTCATCCAATCAGTTGAAGGCCTTAGGAACAAAGACTGGGATTTCCCAAAGAAGGAATCCTGCCTCCAGATGGCAATATAGATATTCTGCCCAAGTTTCAAGTCTTTACGTTTGGGACTGCAACATTAACTCTTACCTGAATCTCCAGCCTGCTGGCTTGCCCTACAGAGTTAGTTGGACAGCCCCAACAATTGTATGTGCCAATTTTTAAAAATCTCTCTCTTTCTACACACACACACACACACACACACACACAGTCTTCCGTATCTGTGTATTCTGTGTTACAGCTTCAACCAAAAATTGAGATCAAAAATATTCAGGAGAAAAACATTCCGCAAAGTTTTACATTTGCCACGTGGTGAGTACTATGTTTAATCCACATGAAAGAAGTGATGTATAGGCATCATATTAGGTACTATAAGTAATATAGATGATTTAAAGTATATGGAAGGATGTGTGTAGGTTATATGCAAATACTATACCATTATATATAAGGGACTTGAGCATTGGTGGACTTTGGTATCTGTGGCAGGCAAGAGGGTGTCTTGGAACCAATGTCCCATGGGTACCGAGGAATGACTCTGTATCCTCTTGGTTCGGTTTCTCTGGAGAACTCCGACTCACACAGTGCTGATCCCTCAAATGGGGCATATATACTCAGGGGAGGTGCAAGATACTCCACTGGGATGCTGCAAGAAAACATGAGAACTTCTGTCTATAGGTTTGTGTTAATCCAAAGAAATAAAAACAATTCAGCTTCATTAATGTTTACTATGCATATAGACACCAGCATCTCCCCTGGATCCATGTGTCAGCTGGTCATGTTTAATGTACAAGGCCTGAAGATTCAGGGTCTAGGAGGGGAGTTTCACAAAGTACAGGATTTGCCTGCAATGCTCTTCCACAGTCACTGGCTTTTTTTGTATTCAGACACTTTGCAATTTACCCTTGGAGAGTTAAATGTATTTATGGATAATATGATCTAATTTTAGAAAAATCAGTCTTGATACAATGGACAAATACTTTCAGATGATCTTTGCAAGGAATCCAGGCTTGGAGTAGATGTTAATAATGTAATCACAAATGAACAAAGGATACAGCAGAGATTTCTTGTGCATCCTGTATAAGAGCTTCTTCCTCTCTATGTTATGGGAATGACAGAAAACCTGAGACACTCCAATTAGAGATGACCAAAAGGCAGCCAAAAGGTTTTTCTAATTATCAAGAGACTGTTAGAAACAGGGGTTTGCATTCATCCCATACCTTAGCTTAAGTTTGCTTTACTGTCTAGTCCCTTTTTATACCTGCTGAGATAAACCATTGAAAAAGCATTTCCTGATCCAATTCTGTTGCCTGCTTCCTTTATTCCCTGATATTATATGAATAGATGTAGGGAGGGAAGGATGATTTCAAAGTTTTATAATCCTAGGTGAATGGGTGAGTTGCGATGTGGAAAGTTGGGAACTTAATTGTGGGTGGTGTTGCTTTTTGGACAAGCTACATCTGAGGTCAGAAGACATTTAAGAATGAACTGAATAATACACACATACACATACACACACACAATAGTACATATCGAGGTATATACTTAAAGAAAGAGTCTATTTTGAAGAATGTGAAAAAATGAATTTGTAAGCTCAAATTTCTATAAAGTGTACTGCCATAGTATATTAAAGCAATGTGCTATATTACACTTTTTAAAATACAGATATTAACTCTTGAGCACATTTATAAATAATAATGCATTGTGAGGGAAAAGTGTTGGTTCCAAAGTGGTGGTACTTAACAAAGTGCAAGATTATGGTGTTTAATTGTACATTTTGCAAACAAAGCATTTTTTAATTAAAATGTTTGTTGCTTGTGTATACAATTTACAAATCTGATTTTTTTCAAGATGCTTTCCCACTGGAGGTATGTGGACTGGTGAGAGTATAAAATGATAATGCCGTTGTCAGCTCAGAGTGGAGAGAAACCAGAGGACTCTTGGGAGAATCACTGTATCTAAGCAAAGTTAGATGCATTTCATGACCCTGCAAAATCTGAGCCCGTTATAAAGAGACACCTTGAGGCTGAGATCGAGTCCTTGTTTTCTTTTGCCTTTGGCCTTTCCATGCCTTTGCTTCTCCCCTGCCAACCCTCCTCTTCCTACAACACATACATCTACAGTCTCCTGTGAAACTGGACAGCAAGCCGATAGAAATGAGTCAAGTCAACCTGAGCTGAGGGCTTTTGGACCTATGACAGTTAACTAGTCTGAGTTCATCTTACTCATTGAGCCTGGTCAAAATTCCCTAAATGCCATATGGCAGCAGTGAGAGTCCAGTGTGGAGCCTGTGTATTCCCTGAAAGAATGAATTGTGCAGATCTAGTTTTTTAAAAAAATAAAAAGAACAAGAAAGAAAACATCCCAAATCACACAGTAGTATGAGGCAAAATATCTGATTACAGAGTCTAAAACTGCTTTGTGTATGTAATTTTTGAGAAGAAAAAAATTACAAGCCAGCAGCAATGAAGTGCTTAGTGCAAGATTTCAGTTTTCAACCTTGCAGCTATTACATTTCAATCTGAGCAGCAGGAAGATTCTGCTGATCCTAAGCTAACGAATGTCAAGAAGGAAATGGCTGCTTTCTTCTTTTAGCAGGTGGTTATTGTTTTAAAAATGAAGAGCCTTAAACCTGGCTGGAATCCAAGGCATGTCACATAATCTTGATCTGGAGATCTGCAGTGAGACTCCCCAACCCCCAAATATTTGATTAGAGCATATGTAAATCGTCCTATGTTCTTGGCATGGGCTGAATCAGGAATGACAATGTAGATTATGATGTTCTTATATAATCAAAGGTTATTATTACTATTTTTTCCCCAAAGGAAGTATAACTTGTTTAGTCAGGGGATCTGATGCTGCTTGGTATGGCAGATAATTTCTGCCTATATACAATAAGGAAATAAACAGTGAATGGAGCAATTCATGACATTTTATAAATATAATTTAGATTTCTTGAAAAATTAATAACAATGCTAACACTGAAATATGTAGTCATTCAAAGAACTATCAGCAATTTTCTTTATTGACTCCAATTTCTAAGGACTATCATAACTGACCATAAGCCCTGAATCAGAAAATTAGATTTTTGATCAAATATAGAGCAAACCCATTTAGAAATTGTGTACTAGCTAAAATATGAAAGAGATGCATGTTCTTACTATACAACTAGTTGATGAGGAATTTCAACATTTTATCTACTATGTGTCTGAAGCAGCATCTGGAGAAGTAAAAATCGCAGTAATCTTAAATGCCAAAGTTCAAGGCTCGGCAGAAAACAGCTCCATCCTCTTGCTAATATCCCTGGTTTGTCCCATAGATCTGGCTGTTCAGAGTAAATGCTCTAACCCCATTCCAAATATAGTTAAAATAATGCTAGGCAAGGCTTCTCTTAGCATAGTGATAAAGACACACAGGAGGCACAAATTTATCAAGAAAATGACATTGCTGTGAGTTAACACAATGAAAAAATGGAATTGTATGTAGCTAATATAACTTGTCATCAACAGAGAATTACTGTGTATCTACAGAGTAAATCCGGGGGTGTGGGCACTTCACACATATCACATGCACAGTTTGAATAACAACCAGAAACATGTTTATATCTCAAAGTTGTCAGTTTAAAAAAAATGCAGGTGAAATCTTTCCTATTTAGCTCTAGAGGTAGTTAAAGTATTAAATTAAAAGTGCTTCTTGCTCATAACAATGAAAAGGGGGGAAGGGATGGAAATGCAGTGCAGACAAGAACCAGTCTTGCCTGGAGATAGAAATGTATGCGATGCCTCAGAACAGACAATAGAAAACTAATGAGGTAAAAAGTCTGGCATGATTGTGATCTGATTTTCACAGATTAAACTAATGTCAATGAGGAGAAAAGAAGAATGAATGAGCCTAAATGGCTTTGAGACACCTGCAAATAATTGTATTCCCAGCGATAGATTATATGGGCATTGTTTTATACAGCGTTTTACAACAGAAGGAATGGAATGGGGATTTGGAGAGAGGTGGTATTCTTTTCCTCCAGCTTCTTCTTGTCCAAACATGTCCCTCCCTTAACCCCCTCTCTCCATGCATGTCCCAGGAAGGGGCTGCCCGCTGATACCCTCTGCCTTTTAAAATTTTACAATTCTATTGATAAGAAAATAAAATCACTGAAGCTGGAAGCTGTACCCCAATCTTTAGAAAGAAACATTCTTAGTGCTAGCATTTTATAGCACGTTATCTGTACAGTATATGTATGGGTTGCAATTCTTGGCAGAGTTCTAGGGGCTATTTTGGATTCATTCGCTTTATTTTCTCTACTTTGGGCCCTTGATCAGATATTCCTGGTCACATATTTTACTCAGAATTCAAGTGAGGTCCTCTGTAACCAATTGAAATTTTTGACTGACAGCCCTGTATGAGAGAACATGCTCCGAGTCCTATGGGTAACACCTATGAAACAGTATAAACAGTTCTCTGAGCGCTAGATAAGGATGGAGGAGAGGTTAAATCTATACAACTAGGCTTATGACCTGAAATCTTTTGTTACCATTTGGAAAACAATAAAAATAAAATGGTTACCATTGCAAGACCATTATACTTTTTGTACTCTCTGGAAATTAATTACTAATGTGGTAGATATGTACTGAAAACTTTATTTCAGAGTTTAACCATACTCAATTATGTGTCTGATTAGCTTAATATGACTTCATTTTACCAGAGAACAGTTTGAACTACAAAGAAAATACAATTTGATTTTAAAAGAGGTAACACAATTCAAAGCAGGGTAACAAATTCATGTTGACTTTTCTATGAGTCTTTTTTAAAAAAAAAAAAACAGAAACAAGTGTATTGAGCTATAATTTACATATAGTAAAATTCCTACTTTTAAATATGAGCTCTGACAAACACAGGCATTCAGGTAACCACCAGCATAATAAAAATGTAACATAGTCTCATACCTGCAAAAATGTCTTCAGGTCCCTTTGTATCCAATCCTCTCCCTCACCTCCAGCCCCTTGCAGCTGCTCATCTGTTTCCTATCCTATAATTCTATAGTTTTCCCTTTTCTAGAATGTCATGAAAATGATATCATATGTATAAGCTTTCTGAGCCTAGCTTTTTTCATTTAGTATAATGTATTTGAGATTCATCTACATTGCTGTGTGTGACAGTTTATTTCTCTTTATTACTAAATAGTATTTCATATAGTTCTAGTTTTTAAAAAGGAACACATCTGCTATATGGTTCTTCTATTTTGGTTATGATGGAGCCAAGGGCAGACAAAGCCTATGTCTGGTGGCCCTGGGCCCTCTCTGCAATTTCTCCCATGAAAAACACCTGGACAATAGGTTTTAGTGTGGGAGAAACCAAACCAAATAAGCATGGTGACGCTATGTATGGACTGTGTTCTCACTGCATTTGGGGGCAATTCTGATGAGAGAAGAGTGTCTAGAGCTGAGTTAGATACTTAACTAATGTACTAATGTTAGCAGTGATAGATTTAAAAAAAAAACTTTTCTGCAAATACGCCACTCAACATTTATTGTTTTTCTGAAAGAAATCAACGCAAAGAACCATTTAGAAGGTTAGGGAAGATCTTTAGAGATGATTAAACTTGATGACTGAGATATTATTTTTCAAACTAATAGTGCACGCACTTATCTAGCACTGTCTAATATTGAAAGCATTTCCCACATGTGCTATCTCATTTAATTCTCATAGTGATCCCATGAGGTCAGCAGGGCAGATGTTATTACCCATAATTTACAGATGAAAAAACTGAAAGTCCAAGGACACAGTGGCCTAGTCAAGATCAAGCAGTCCAGAATTGTCAGTGCCTGCTCAAAAGCCTGAGACTTCTGACTCCCAACCTAGTGAAAACTGACAGGACCAAATTCTGATTAATGAATTTAAGCAGCAGTAAATATTGTCAGAGTTTAGTATTTGGGATTGTAATAGCTAAACTCATAAAAAAATTCAGCCATGAGTCTCTTGTTAATTCATAAAAAATTGGAATTTTTAAAGGGATACAATTTCACCATGTTATTAGGTTAAGCACTTCTAACACAAACAAGCAAACAATGATGTATTGTAAGTTAGACCATTTTGGAATTTGTGCCATTTGAATGGTTGAGTTATTTTATGTTAGGGAAGTGACTGCACAATATTCATTAGCTAATTTTCATGATTTTAAAAAAACCACACATTGGGCCAAATTACACTTTCAGAGATGCCCTCAGAATTTTAATTAACGTAATAGGTCCAACTTCGATTCTTTATTTAGTACTTCTTTTTGATTCAAGAAGATGTTGAGAATTCTAACTCCCCCTTTTGTAAGGTAAAAAAAATCAGTTTTTGCAGGCTGAATTATATACCCATTGTCCAACAATGAATTGTAGAAGAGTTCATCATAGGTGTGGGTTTCGTGAACGTGAAGTTCTTGCCCTAATAGTGGTGCCAATTGGTAAAACTGGTCATATCCACATTTGTCCCGATGAATGGCTTAGTTATGCTGTCTTCCCTAGTCCCCTACCTCTTCTCTTTTGGATTTGTGGAGGTCTGAGAATTATGGAAAGAACAAGGATCTGCGTATATTAAATGAGTTTTTAAAATATCCTAAAAATATTGTAATAAAACTGAAATGTTATTATTTATATTTATATGGCAGCATGTCCCAGCAAAGCTTCGCAAAGATGTCAGTATTAATTGTCACCATCCTCCAGGGAGGTAAGTAATGGTATTTCTAAGCCAACTGGTTTATTTAAATTTAGTTCCTATATGCATATGATTTTTATGTAAATGAGCTCCATGATAAAAGCAACCCTACATAACAATAACCTAATCTGTGTCATTCTGATGGCCTGCTGGTTTCAAGAATTGAGCGTAAATATATGGAACCTAAACAAATTGCATTCTAGGGTTAGAATCTCCCAGAAAAATAGACTTACCTTTAGCATCTGAGAGCTATTATCACTTCTCTTGTGGATCTATGGTTTAAGAAAAAATATATTAGCAGGAGCTAGGGAGTATTCGGTGCTTAACATAAGCAGCTGTTAATTGTAAAATGGCAGTCATTTATATTTTCCTAAAAATGTTCATATGGCTTTCAAAGAATTTTTAGGAAGATATTAAATCCTTTTCATCTATGCATCTGATATCTACGCTTGCTACCTTCTCCCCACTAAAGAATGCCTGTTCTCCCTTCAGAGCCCTATCCAGGCTCATAAAACCGATAAAATATCTTTTTGGAGGAAGCCAAAATGTATTTGAAGGAATTAGGGCTGACTTGGGAGATGCAATGCTGGTGTTATAGCAAATTAGTCCTGTTAAATATGAGTAGGATGAGTGTTCTGTAGATTGTTTTGCAGTAAAATATATGGTCATGTGTATACATGTATACAAAGGCAGTACACTTACAAAGAAAGCTGCTTGCATGTATCAGCACGTGTTTAATCAAAGTAATACTGTGACAAAAATAAAAACTTGGCGAAGAACAATAGGTTTTTCTGTAGAAGCTGTAGACGCCACTACAGTGTAAGATATATTTCTCGCATTCAAGCCTGTCTTTTATTTTGTTTACACAACAAAGTTATTATGCTAATTACATAGTAATATGCTGCCCCTGAGGAGTTTCTACACTGATAGCATCTACTTGAGGATGCAGATTTGGAGCCAATATGTGATTATTATGATTTCAAAATGATATGATCAGATTGACAGTTTTGCCTTCTAAAAGGGAGTTCTCTCTGGCTCTTTACTGCTGGGTGTGGAGTTTAACAATGAATGGTAGAAAACATTCAGGAGAGTTTGGGGAATTTTTGTTCATGTTATTTTGAAAGAAGGTGGGGTGGACAATATTTTGGACAAACGAGTCAAATCTGTGTGTGTGTGTGTGTATGAGCAGACGTGCATGTATGGAGGAACTCACACTAATACTTGTGCAACTTCACTAGGGGGAGCTCTTGGCTGGCTGTTCAGCAGCTTGACCATTGTCTGTAGGAGACAATTTTTCTTTGTTTGAAAATTTACAAATCATCAATGAAAATGCCACAGATATGGCAGAAGTTTTGGGGCTAAGTCACTGGTTCCCAGTTCTGCCTTCAGGTGGGATTGGGAGTGATGATGTGTTTTTCCCCATGGTCCCATTGCCCGGCAATGATTTTTCCCACATCCTCATAATTTAACAGATTTCAGAGCTACTGTAAATATTTCTTTTCACCCAGAGATAGGGCTTCTCTGCAGCCCGTTCCCTCTGAAAGGCTCTCCACTGACGCTTGATGGTTAACAGTGAAAAAGTATACATTTCAAAAGCCCAGAACTGAGATCAATTAATTAAACGATGATAGACGTATGATTGCCATAAATGATATTGCAATGCTGATTTAAAAATGGAAAACTTTGTGATTACGAATACACTTGATTAAAAGAGTTATTGGGGGAAAATGATCAACTGAAAAGACAAAAATTATTTGAAAATCTTTATAATGTAATCACGTTGGAAAAGAAAAGAGAATATGCCAACTTTAAGAGAATGGTGACACTGGTTTGGACAATTTTAGGTTTTATTGTCCTTATTCTCTAAATGTTCTCTCCCTATCCCTCACTTGGGGGTGTGTGTGTGTGTGTGTGTGTGTGTGTGTGTGTGTGTGTCTTTTTAAATTGGAGGAAAAAAATAAAGCAAAGTGCTTCTTTCCCTACCATGTTCCTTTCCTTTTTTCTCCACTCTAATGACATTTGGCAGGCTCGGCTGTGTAATGCTTGACTGGTTTTATTGTTGTCTGTTCCCAGTGGGGAATAGTTGACACTGCTCTCTGTTTTCAATTGATATCCATTTTCAACAATATTGCTTTCTATTAGATTCCTGCACAGTTTGTGCCAAGCAAACTGAATATTTACTGGGCTGACCTCAAAGCCTTCAAATCAACAAACACTAGAATAAGCAAAATATGCATTTTTAAGATAAAATGTTTTCAAATGCTCTTTTCAAAATTATTATTTTTAAATGCACTGTGAGCTGCAGATTAAAGGATATTATATTGCCACTTCTGTCAGCCCAATTTTATTTATTGATTTCCTTACATTAAATAATGGGATTAAACATTGAAAGAATAGTTGTATACATTACCTGGGAAAGGTTAAAAGCAATTCAATTTTTTCATATATAACAATCTCTCCTTCTAGGCAATCAAGCATTTTTTTTTTTTGCTTATTACTTTTTAACATAGGCATAGTTAATAATATTCTATAGAGCAGAGCAACTGAATCTGATAAACCAGAGACAGGAAACCATTTCAAGGCTTCCTGAGTGTCAGGGGGCTCTGTGTTGGAATTAAGGGGTAAAATATTGAATTTAGCCATAAAGAAAACCAAATAGCAAGTGAGTTACATGAGTTTTTCTAACATCTTTCCTTCAATTTGCTAAGCAAAGTTTTCAGAGTCTTAATTGTACACCCTACCTACATCTGGCTGCAGCTGGCACATAGGGAAGAAATATGCTTTATTTTTGGAGATAATCAAGAAAAAGATTAAAAAAGAAAAGGATTGGTTTTATGACGAGCACCTCACAAGCTATTGCAATACAGCCAACTATGTTTAGTTACTTTAAAAAAGGCTTGTCCTTCTTTTACACTAAAGTTGAAACAACCCATAATAGAAAGGATGTGTCTGCATTAAGTGTTTTGGTTAGGTTGGGGTAACTATTGGTAACTCAAGCAAAGAAGCCCGCACAGGGAGGTGGGAGTTGACTCTTACGAGGGCGGTGTTAAGAAATGTTATGGCCAGAATATATGTTTGTGAATGGTATTTAGACCACTAAAGCCACCACGTTACAGAAGATAAAACCATTTTATGAAACTCCAGCAAGTCACAGGGAAAGGGCATGAACCCAGTTTTCTATTTTAAAAGGCTCTCCCTCCCTCACTTGTTTTTTTTTTCTTCCTTTGTTCTATAAATATTTATTGAGTATCCAGATCAGCAACCTCATTTTTTTCAAGGCAGAGACTAATTTCTCTGTTCCATTTCTTGTGCCCACATTACCTGCCAGCTACCTGATGCCAAGCACTGTCCATATGCATCATTGACTCCTCACAACAACCGCATCCTCTGAACCTGTTATTTTACCACCTCTCAAGTATGTGTGTATTGCATTTGAAACACACTGGAGTCTTTAATGCTCATTTGCCATTTGAGGTCTCTTACCCAGAAAATGTGGCCAAGTAGAGATTGCCCAGGCCTGGCAAAGAGTGGCCTGGGTCTGATATGCCAGTGGTTCTGGGGAAATCCCTTACTCAGCTTCATTTTTCACCATCTGTGTTTCAGTTTTTCTATTTGTAAACCAGCCATAATTAAAACTGCCCAGTGTGCCTTTCACAGGCCTGTTGGGAGGATTAGCAAGAGGCTGCAAACTTTCCTGAGCTCTTTGACAGAGAGGTGCTATAAGAAATTCAAGGCAGGAGTCTTGCATGCAAGATGTTGGATGCATTTACATTTAAACTTCCATTTTTCTAAATTAACTATGGCATTCTTTGGCTTGGACACAGAGCACAATTAATCAGATGGGTCTCAATAAAAATATAATTTTCATGGATTCTAGGAACGCCTGGAAGCTCATGGGCAGTATGGAACTAGCATAATAGATTGACGTGGTGCTGGGTGTCCTGGATGGATGCAACAAATTTGGGTTCCAATCAAACACTGTCACTAACTAGCTGTGTCAACCTTGGCAAGCAACTTACCTCCCTCTGCTTTCCCACTTGCAAAAGCAATGCACTTTCTGACTGCCTCAAAGGATTGTAAAGGGAATAAACTAAGGAATGTGAGAAAATATTTGAAATGATACCATGCATTATTTGTATGTAATATGTGCTATTGGTGGTTTTTGAAAATGGGATGAGATAGTCCCACACTTTCCTCTTTGGCTAATTGCAGTTGCATTAAAAAAGGCATTACAGATTATTTAAAGAGGAAAGAACTCCACTTTTCTCATCGCTCCTTATGTGTCTTTCTTGTCATTAAATATCCTCCTGATTGAGGACTGACACAACTATAAGACTGCAATTTCTCACAGAGCTTTGTCCCCGGAAGTACCCTCAGATGAAAGCTGAGTTTCAACTCTTATGAAAAATGTACATGACATGATCTGAGAGTGTTTTATGAACCTAGTCCAGGAATTTGCAGCTAAAATATGTGGTGTGCTGGCTACACAAATGATTTTCCTTGTGTCCCTCGTACCGTCTTAACATTCTCACATCTATGACCATCTTTCCCAAGTGGTATCAGGATTCAGTTATGCTTTACTTGATTCTTTTCCAAATGTGAATGATTGTTAATCACAGCAGTGAACACACAAATGACAAAAAAAAGAGAATATAAATTTTATTGAGATCTGTTACTTTGGTGAATATAATTTACATTGGATTAGTAAGGTGAAATTTCTATTTTCTCTCCATGAGTTTCAGGCCACCCTTAAAAGTAGACTTGAAGCCAGGACACATGGAAGGTTGATGTCTCAAGGTACCTAGGATCATCTTGGTGATGGGTACTGTAGGTGTGAGGGTATAAGTTATTGCAAGGATGTAAGGACAAAAGAAAGGTATTAGGCAAGGAAATAAAGAGTGGAAGAAATCACAGTATGTTCCCTTAATTCCATTTAGGTAAAATTTAGGTTAAAATGAATCCCTCTACCCTAGAATGGGAGAAAAGACAAAAACGTTAAGAAAAAGGTAGGCTAAGATGTAGTGGGCCGGGCGCAGTGGCTCACGCCTATAATCCCAGCACTTTGGGAGGCCGAGGCGGGCGGATCATGAGGTCAGGAGATCAAGACCATCCTGGCTAACACGGTGAACCCCGCCTTGACTAAAAATACAAAAAATTAGCCGGGTATGGTGGCGGGCGCCTGTAGTCCCAGCTACTTGGGAGGCTGAGGCAGGAGAATGGCATGAACCCAGGAGGCGGAGCTTGCAGTGAGCCAAGATAGTGCCACTGCAGTCCGGCCTGGGCGAAAGAGCAAGACTCTGTCTCAAAAAAAAAAAAAAAAGATGAAGGGGAGAGGAGAGAGGCAATTATACCTGCTCCTCTCCCCTTCCTCCTCATATGCCATGGTCTTCTATTATTCCAGTTTGCTAAAGTGTAGGGATGAATCCAAGGCATAGAGGCTTATTTCCATGTCATGCCTTGGTGGGGTTTAGAGTCCCAGATATCCACTGAAAATATTCAGGACCTGACAAAGCATCCGCAGCTGGAGTATGGTAGGATGTGATAGAGTGCTTTGGAACCCAGAGAGGAAAGACTAGAGGGTAGAAGTAGCAAGAGATGAAGGCAGTGGGTGTGGAGATGGCATTGGGGGTCTCAGGATGAAGACGGAGACTGTAGTGGTGGCAGGGATTAGAGCAGAAGTCAGGCGGGGGAGGAAATTGGCACAGGAAGAAGGAACATGAAGCTGGCCTGGTGTACTCACTCAGTTGTCATGCCAACTAAGGTGTCAGAAGATCAGGTACTTCATCTCTAAAAAGAGAATTTAAAAAAGGGTGACCTTCAGAAAAGTTGGAAGTAACAGTTGGGATAGGGTATGTAAAGCATTTTGTCCAAATCATCCGATAATGTGCAAACATAAAGCTTGCTTAGGATCGACTGTGAATTTGGTACGACTACAAGAACAACAAGGACAGTCTGAAAGAGTTTTAGGAGTGAAGTTATCGCACCCCACCCTGTCCTCAGCCATCAGGATTATCTGTGGGCAGCTTGCTGTGCATGTCCAGGCTGCTGGATCCATCTCAGCATCCCCTTGGCAGATGCTGGCTGTGCACTGAGCCCCCAGTTAGTGAGGAGAGGGGAACTGTGACAACCTAACTCATGCAGAAAGCTGCTTAGGAAAGGAGGTTTTGAGACCAGACCTCACAACCTTGGCCTCAGGAAGCATTCCAGCAGAGGACACTACCCAGGAAGCGTCTTGAGCAGAAAGAAGCAGACTTTAAAATGTCCTCACAAATGAAGAAAATATCATCAGTTCAGACACAGATTCTTTAAAGGCATAGTTCAGTGTCTGCAGTTGGCTGGATTTTATAAAATGAAGAAAATCAAACCAGAGAGGCCTGTTTGTGAAGTTGAGGTGTGATTGTATTTTTAGTTTTCTTAACTAAATAAATCCATCAGTTGACAAAGAGCAGAGTGTAGTGGATTAGACAGGGAAGGTATGATTGAAGACGTGAAGGCAGGGTCAACTCGAGACACATTGATCACGGCCTCATTAGGCCTGGAACAGAAACAAAAATGAATTTGAAATGTGAGGATGGGGAGGGGAAGGATAGAACAGGGACCAAAGGGAAATATTGGTATATTTTCCAACAGTGCGATTCATAACACAGGGATGATCTCAGACGCGGAGATACAATTCATCGCTTAAATTCCTGACAGACTCTGAGCCAGGGTAAAGTGTTTCTATCAACCCGTCTTTCTCTTTCTCATTGTCTTTCTTAGTAAAGTGCCCTGAAAAAAATTTCATAGCATCGAAAAGGGATTCTGCTCCTGATAACTATTTTTAATGTTGTAAGACTGAAAAATATATTCCAAGGAAAGTCCAAGTAAGATGCTGGGAGGGAGACCAGTAAGAGCCCAGGCCATTGTTACTGTTGATAGGTCACTTCTCTGATTTAGATAGTATGAAACATATATTACCAATAAAAGAGATCTATAAAAGAACTGATTGTGTATTTCATTAAATTGGTAGTGAAGCTGATCATAAAATTTAATATTAGGAGGAAGTGGAATAATTGGAGCAGAATTAAAGTAACTGTTATTAAAAACTTAAATTTAGTCTTCAGAGCCCCTCACCAGCTACCTTGCTATCCTGTCCCTCATCTAACTCCTTCATTTCTTTCTTTCTTTCTTTTTTTTTTTGAGATGGAGTCTCACTCTGTCACCCGGGCTGGAGTGCAGTGGCACCATCTTGGCTCACTACCTCTGCCTCCCGGGTTCAAGCAATTCTCCTGCCTCAGCCTCCTGAGTAGCTGGGGTTACAGGCGTGCACTACCATGCCCAGCTAATTTTTGTATTTTTAGTAGAGACAGGGTTTCACCATGTTGGCCAGGCTGGTCTCGAACTCCTGACCTCGTGATCTGCCCACCTTGGCCTCCCAAAGTGCTGGGATTACACGCATGAGCCACCGTGCCCAGCCCATTACTTTTCATTTGCTTAAAAAACTGCTATATTCCTCAGGTTAATTTTCCTTCTCTACATACAGCTTCTTTTCTTTGCCCAGGCTATTTTCTTCACCTTCCTTCTCCTATCTCTTTTATCCCATTCCAATTACATCCTTCACAAACCGGTGGAAAGCTTTCTTCAGCAGTTTCCCTTGAGTAACCCCTTCTGGGATTCAAGGGAGCCCGAGGATGAACACTTCTCTTTCCCATCTGAGTTCTGATGCATTTGAAATATCCACAGAAGTAGGACAGATGAAGGTCAAAGGATGATCTTTATTCTGATATGACTGATGCTGGAGAAAGTGGCAAGTGAGATGTGAAATGTATAATCCAGAATCAGAAAGGCATGTCCATCTCTTCACAGGCAGAGCTGCCCCCAGCAAGAACCTGCCCCTGCCAAACCTAGAGTGGAGTGTGTGTTTTTCTTGAGCAGGTGGCTCCTTCCCAAGAGAAGGAGGAAGTGACAGAGCTATGTAGATCCACTTCCACATCCCAGACTCATCAATTAAGAAGGAGGTTGTGGGTGGAGAGAGGCTAGGAGGGTTTTGCAAGTGGGCATCCCCTACATGGAAAAAGAAACTTCTGGAGTGGGGTAAGTACTATGCACCCCCATTTAAAAATTTTTCTTCAGGGGCTTCTTCTATGATGTCATATTTTCACATACTTTGATTCAGTGGGATTCAGTCAGGGAAGCAGAGCCATTAAGCATAATAAGGGATAAGGGGTTTATTACAGATATTAGACCTTACACAACTGTGGAAGGAGCTGGAGATGTGGAATCTCAGGGGAGGAGCTGAGGGTCAGAGAAGAGTCACTACCTCTCCATCCTGAAGCATGAGGATACCTCACAGCCTGAGGAGGAAGTCTGAGAAGCCAGGATGTCAGCTGCCACAATGGGACCATAACTGGGAAGCTGCTGCCCCTGAGTAGCTCCTGTCTTCATGGTTCTGTCATTAAGCTTCTGGTGGTAGACTCAGGGCTGCTGTGGTCAGCAGTAGCTTGAGCAGTGGCCACCAGCCAAGGAGAAGGACTGGACCAAGGCAGAGGAGAATGAGGACAAGCTAGGACTCTCCTGGCACCTCTGATCAGTCTGTCAGCTCATCTAGTGTGAAAAGCATTGAGAGTCATGGATGCTGCTTCTTTTTCATCTCCTTGGCTAACTGTAGCCTGGAATTATATAGGGGAGGGGATTCCAGCAAAAGGTTAAACACGTTGATGATAAAACAATGCAATACAGTCAACACCTTGATAACTTGGCATCTGTATACACCTCTTCTAACTATGTTTAACTTTAAAATAACGATAAAAATCTTGCTTCTGCTTAATGTGATACAATTAAAAACACTCCAACTCACTCCCTAAAAGAGCATTTGAGTTTTCATATGTCAATTTACTCACTGGGGAATGTTCATTCCTCCTCTAGCTCAACATATTCACCCCTTTATATCTTGTAACTTAAATGCTGATATATAATGTTAGCAACTATGGACACATCTTACATCAGATAGTAGGAGAATCAGAGAGGAGAAAAAAGAAAATATATATTTATATCAAAGTAAGAAAGAAATACTAGTAAGTACTACTGTCCTTTTTTTCTGCAAGTAGTCACATGGTCTTAGATGGTATTTAGAACTTCCTTCTTCCAGTAGCCATTCCATATCCCTTTGCTCAAGCAAGCACCTCAACTCTTCACAGTTCCTAGCCTGGTGGCAGGAAGGGGACCTAAGCCTTCACTCCTAAAGGTCTGTGCTATCAGCAGCCCCCACCTATGCTGGGTTACTGTAGTTTTCTATTTACTTTTATCAAAAAGCATGGGAGTATTAAAAGGCCTCTATCCTCATTATGCAGTAATGTGGTATAATAAGAAAAGTATTTGGTCTTTGTCCTCAGTTTATGGCACAGAGCTCCTGAAACCTTTGAAATTTCCTGAGTCATAAAGGTGATAGGAACATCTTTTGTTCTCATGGGGTGACACATCTTGGCAGGCCCCTAGATAGCTGCAGGATGGGGGTTGATTGCCAGATGAACTAACCATGTGATTAGAGGGTTGGAACTTTCAGCCCACCCCCAACCTCTGGGGATGGACGGCAAAGGGGTTATAGACAGAGATCATCAGTGGCCGATGATTTAATCAATTCTGCCTACATAATGAAACCTCCATAAAAACCCCTCAATGACAGTGTTCTGAGAGCTTCTGGGTTGATGAACACATCCATGTAAAAGGAGGATGGCACACTCCAACTTTGAGGGATAGAGGTTGCTGCATGCGGGACCCTTTCAGACCTCACCCTATGTACCTCATCTGGTTGTTCATTTGTATCTCTTATAATAAACTATAATTGTAAGTATAACATTTTCCTGAGTTCTGTGAGTTGTTCTAGCAAGTTATTGAATCTAAGAGGGGGGCTATGGGAACCTGTGACTTTGCAGCCAAGTTGGACAGATGTGTGGGTAACCTGGGGACCCGGTACTTGTGACTGGAGTTTGAAGTGAAGGAAATTTTGTGGCAGTGTGGAGTTCCTTAAACTTGTGGAGTGTGACAGCTCACTGTGGGTAGTTAGAGACAGAATTGAGAATTGCATTGAATTTTAGAACGGAGGAAAAAAACTCTCTAGTGGCAAACCAATTCCTCTCGGTAGAATTAATCACCCCAACCAATGCAGTAACTCTTTCTTCAACTCTTGGTTTTCTGGCATGAAGAGTTCATGTGTCTACATGTCCCTCTCAGCTTCCAGTTTAATGAAATCATTATCTTTTGTGTGCTCCTGGAAGCATTCCTTTATAACAACAAAACTAAATCAGCAGAGCCCAAAGTTGTGAGGATAGGATGCAAACATTCACTAGTCAATGATTAGGGGAAATATGAGAGGAGCCATTCTGTTTCCATTCCTTGATTCTCAGGTTCTGAATCCTATCCATGTGGAAAATGATACAATATATTAACCACTAATTTGGAACCTCCACTGCATCCTGGAGGATATCACACCCACTCTGCAAAGTATGGGCACCCAGCTGGCACCATCACTGAGTCTTCAAAGGCCCTTCTTCATTCTACCAAGCCAGCTGCTTCAGTGAGATGAGGACCACGGCAAGCCCAGTAAATTTCATGAGCATAAGCCCATGACCCTCTTTACTTATTTCCTTGGTTGATAGCAATACTGTGTAAAGCACTGTGATTGCAAATGAGGCATTCTGTGTTCACGATGGTGGTTTTTGAATAAGTATTATGGGAGTGGAAGGCAGATCCATATCCAGAATAAGGGTCTGTTCCAGAGAGAGCAGAGTGCTGTCTTTCTGGGACATGGACATGGACTAATGTAATCAACCTGGCAGATTTCCCAGGAAATGCGCCATATCAGGGACTCAGTGTTGGTCTTTTTGCTGACTGGTTGCATATTTGGCAATGATTATAAGCAGAGAAGCCAAGTCAGTGTGTGGTTGGGCCCAATACAAATCGTTGACCCATAGAACTATGAGGAAATAAGTGTTTAAGCCACTAATTTTTGATGTAGTTTGTTGGGCGGCAAAAGCTAACTAAAACAGAAATTGGTACTTAGAAAGGGGATGCTGCTATAACAGAAACCTAAAACATGTGGCACTGGTTTTGGAGCAAAACAATTGGAGAAATATTGCATGTGGTCACTTGGAAGATAGAACATTTATCTAATAAACTTGTGGATCTAGTTAAGAAAATTTCCAGGCATATTGTTAATAATGTATAGGCCGAAGGAGATGAACTAAAGAAAGAACTGTTTCATTTGCAAACGGAAAGTAGAAACAAGATAGAGGGCTCAGGACCTTCTAAATTAGAAAATAAACTTGTTTTTCATTTCAGTCTCTCCAGTTTGCAAAAGATTCTTCTAAAATCTAATTAAGGGAGTGACTTTAAGACTCTTGTAAATACCTCAGAAGGATTTGTGGTTGTTCCTAGTATATTATCTCAACTCAACAAAATAACTTGTAAAGATTTTGAGGGCATTAACTCACAACATTGTGATATACTCCTGAAGAAGAAAGAATGCTGCATTAAAAAGAATTGTGTGTGTTTCCTTTATCTATTGAAATGGATGACTCCCTGATACATAGAAAACCCACAAGGTATTAAAGGGGGCTATATAAGTTTGCATTAAGAGACTAAGACAGAATTTCTTAGGGCAGGAATTAGGATGAGGAAAGCTATTCATCTGTAAACAAGGGCTATTTCTGATGGTCATATGCACATGACTGTATTCCTGAATTGCTGTGGACCAATGGCTCTTATGTGCTCCCCATTTCTCCTTTTTGAATGGGGTGTCTATTATGATTATCCTCTTGCCATCTCACCATTGTATGTTGGGTATGGGAGAGGATGGAGACAAACTTGTCTGTTTGGTTCATAGATTTCTGGATTAAGAGGAGCCACATGCAAGGAGCTGTAATAGAAGGTCCTCATCCACACCTGGACCAAATGCACTTCCTGAGATCCTGGACTTTCAGTTTGATGATACAATTGGATGAGACTTTTGGGCGGTCTTGGGATGGGGTGAATTCACCTGGCATATGGGAGAAATAGAAATAATTATAGCTAATGGGTGACCGTAATGGATTAAATATGGCCACATATTCTTTACAGCTTGACCCATTAAAAGGAGGGTGTAGGTTTCTCCATTTTTTGAATTATAGCTGCCTCATGACTTGGTTTGACCAACAGAATGTGGCAGAAGTGATGATACTCAAGCTGTGAACCTAAGCCACTAGAGGCCTTGCAGCCTCTGCCCTTGTCCACTCTGTGAATAAGCCAGCCCACTTCTTCCAATGAGGAGAAAGATCCAGCCACCCCAGACTTGCTAGCTGTCCCAGCTGAGGCACCAGATATAGGAGTGAGCTCAGTAGACACTATGTAGGGTAAAAATGAGATGTCTAAGCTGAGCCCAACCCAAACTGCCAACCACAGAATCATAATTGAATACATGATTATTTTAAGCCATAACGTTTTGGGTGGTTTGTTACCTAGCAAAATCTAGTTAAGACTCACCTACATTTTGCATATCTTTCACATATAGGTCTTCTATCTCTCTACTGACATTGTAAAAACCTTGAGGGAGGTGACCGAATTTTATAATTTTTGTGACTTCTGCAACACTTAGTACAGGACTGGGTGCAGAACATTGCTTTATGAATGCTTTTGGTGTGCCTAAGGTTCTCCTTCCACTGTTTGAAAATACAGAGTTTGAAAAGTAAAAGAATGTCAGAAGAAAAAGTTTAGGTTAGCTTGGGCTTATCATAGTATCTTGTTTACCCTCACCCTTCCCTGAATTTTTTTTTTAACTAGGAAAGAAGTTTGGTCTTCAGGATCAGAGATAACCAGATTTAAATATTTTTTTCTCTGTTAGACTCTCAGTGGGTGGTAAATAAGTGCCCATTGCCCAGGCTCAGTGGCTCATGCCTGTAATCCCAGCATTTGGGAAGCTTAGGCAGGCAGATCACTTGAGGCCAGGAGTTTGAGACCAGCCTGGCCAATATGGTGAAACCTTGTCTTTACTAAAAATACAAAAAAATTAGCTGGGCATGGTGGCTCACGCCTGTAATCCCAGCTACCCAGGAGGCTGAGGCACGAATCATTTGAACCCGGGAGGCGGAGGTTTCAGTGAACCGAGATTGCACCACTGCACTCCAGCATGGGCAACAGGGTGAGACTCCATCTTGGAGAAAAAAAAAAAGGCCTATTACTTAAAAAAGTAAAAATTATTAATAATACATTATTGTTATATAAACATAATAGTAGTAATAATAGATAACGTGAGAGCCAAAAGTTTTTTGAAGAGGGGAGTATTGGCTCCAATTCTGAATCTTTTAGCTAGTGCCGATGTCCATCACTGGATCTAATAACCAAATAACTAAAATAACCAGGTAAGTCAAAAGCACGCCAGTGAGAGAACAATGGCCTAGAATCATCTTGCTTCCTTCCTGATCTGATTCTGCTCTGCTCCTATTTTCTCCCAGATCCTGATCTCTGGTTTCATTTCCCATTTGCAACTGACTCCCTCCCTTTGAACTTGGCATTGCTACTAAGTTTTCCTGGCTTGGACCACGAGTAATCTGTACAAATACTGGCTTAGACTCACGTTTTGGGTCTTTCAGTCATAGTTGCCTTAGATGGGATAACCTGCCCTAATTCAGCTCCTCAAAGACTGACCATCTATCCCAGATTTCTCTCAGTGAAGAGGAGTTCAGACTGCCAATAGTTTTCACAGACAAAATAATGGGGTAATGGTGAGGAGGGAATGAGACACAACAGGGAGAGAACAGGAAGGCCCTGATCTCATCTGTCATCTACGACAGGGCACCACCTGGTTTACCTAGGACCTCAGAAAAATCCTCCCATGGGAAAATTCTTGATGCTGGAATGGTATGTAATCAGAGGAAGACTCTTCCTTTTATTTATTTATTTATTTTTATTATTATTTTTAAGATAGAGTCTCACTCTGTCACCCAGGCTGGAGTGCAGTGGTGTGATCTCAGCTCACTGCAACCTCCTTCTCCCAGGTTCAAGCAATTCTCCTGCCTCAGCCTCCCCAGTAGCTGGGACTACAGGAATGTGCCACCACACCCAGCTAATTTTTGTATTCTTATTAGAGACAGAGTTTCACCATGTTGGCCAGGTTGATCTTGAACTCCTGACCTCAGGTGATCCACCCGCCTCAGCCTCCCAAAGTTCTGGGACTACAGGTGTGAGCCACCGCACCCTGCCGGACTCTTCCTTTTAAATCTACTTTCTAACTCCTCCCCAAGGGCTGTTCAAGCTCTGAAGGAAAACATGTCCCCTCCAGGTCTCTCTTGTTTATTGTGTGAGGGGGGCCCTCCAGTGATGCTGCAAGAGAGAGCTGATGGATGGGTGATTTTATGCATTTCTTGTGCTGTTGGGTCTAAGAGGTAGTTGGTTCAAATCAAGGCTGACCAACCAGACAAAAGGAAAGAAAATATTTTGATATTTAAACACTAGGAATGTAATAATTTCCTTGTGAAATTATTATATGACATATATAATGTATACTGTATAGATTTGGACTTGCTGGAGTTTAGAGAGGAGGTTCTCAGGCCGTGTACAGCTGGAGCAGCAAGTGTCTGCAGAGCTGTGTTGAGGGCACCTGCACCCACACCCACACCCAGCAGAGAGCTCTGCTTCAATCTGCTTAAATGTGGGTGATGTATAAAAGGATGCTGCAAAAGGATTCTGCTGGCCTGGAGAATCCAGTGTAAGGATTTACATATTAAGTTCACATCCTCTTCATTTTTCAAGCCTAGTATGAGAGCTCATTGTAAGAACTTGCTCAGTAAATGTTTGTTGACCAACTGCCTGAATATATCTCCACATTTTATAATGACAATAGAGTTGCTTTAAAGGCCATGGAATGACTTTTAATTTTGCAATAAAGTTGGAATGTGACTTGTTCCCTTTATGTTTCTTTGAAGAGGCACACATGAATCTCTGAAGTGATAGTTACTAAACATGTGGGTGGGCAAAGTTAGCAAATGACAATACTGCCTTTCTATGTATGAGGCCTCATTAATACTTCAACATTCATCTAAAGAGAGAAGGGTGTGTGTCCCATCAATTCCCTTGCCTCTCATTATGTTTGTGTTTGATTACTGCAGGTGTGCAAAAGCGTTTTCTGTGTGAAGCCACATGCCTCTGTCTAGGAGCTTGGGGTTTGGGAGTACATTTATCAAATGCATGCCAGCTCCTGCAAACTCCCTGAGAAAATTGTAGAACACCTGCATACTAATGGTTTTTATTGTTGGAATTATTTTATTGCACAATCAAAAACCTACAATCGTACCATAGAAACATACTACATGACTCCAAGTACAGAAACAGGCTGTGAACTTCACTGCTGACACTTTATTTCTTGTAATTAAACTTTTACTTTTATTTCACCTATTTTATCCCATAAACAGGGAAAGAAAATAAAACATATGGAGTAAACTGCAGGATATTGTGGTTTATTCCATGTTTTGGTATTTTTAGCTGCTCCCAATGAGCCTACAGTTCTGAAGTTTGTATCCGAAGTGTATTAAAAAATAAATTCATTAGCTAAGGAATATTAACCAGTTGGCTATATATTTAGGTAGGAATCTTCTTTATTTTCTTGTTTTGCAGAAAGCAACAGCCCACAATTGCCTGCATTTTCTTTCCTCTTCAAAACCACTTCTGCTCCAAAGACCATGAACCTGAACTGAAGAAACGACTCCTTCCTGCTGGCGTGAGATAATTCAGTCTCCATGATGTCTTAATCCTGGGCCTCCCTTAATTGACTTCTAACTGTGCTGAACTGTGGCTGCTAGGAGTTGCAATGTGGATCGCAATTTACAAGGCACTGGAATCGTTTCTTGTCTTCAAATTAGTCCTGAGCTGTACTGGAGAAAGAAAAAAAGGGGCCTTTACCCTTCTCGCTGTCTTGTCACCACAAGTGAGACTTTCTTACCATCTCAGAATGGATGGTTGCCTTTTAACAATTTAGTTAGGGACAGAAAGGAAAAAGAGTTAGGGGTGCCAATACTTCGTCAATTTTGTCTTAATAAAGTTGCCTCACATGGCCTATCTTGTTCCGGGGAATGAAGAACTCCTAATGGTTTTAGGCTTTCATGAAGGGGTAGTCATTATTTTGAAACCCTGTTTTGTGGGAAACAAAACAAGATAGAACAAGGGTCACTGCTTTTTCTTTCTCCATGGATATATATAGGATATATTTATTAATTAAGAAGTTTCTAGTTCTAAGCAGCAGGAAAAAAAGGAGTTATTTCTTTTATGGCCTTTTATAGCTACTTAACATCTATTTCTACTTCTCCTCCCTGATTTCTTCCTTTCCATCTTGGAGCCCTCAGTTAGAAAGCCACGGTATACACACACACATTCCCACCAGTTAGTATAGGCACTCTGTTAGACCTTGGGGGTAAATGTTGTGTCCGGAGTTGGTTCCTTCCAGTGGGTTCGTGGTCTCACTGACTTCAAGAATGAAGCTGCAGACCTTTGCAGTGAGTGTTACAGCTCTTAAATGTGGCACAGACCCAAAGAGTGAGCAGCAGCAAGATTTATTGTGAAGAGCGAAAGAACAAAGCTTCCACAGTGGGGAAGGGGACCCGAGCGGGTTGCCGCTGCTGGCTGGGGTGGCCACCCGAATTTCTTCCTTTCCATCTTGGAGCCCTGAGTTAGAAAGCCATGGTACACACACACGTTCCCACCAGTTGGTATAGGCACTCTGTTAGACCCTGGGGGTAAATGTGATATGGTTAGCATCCTCAGAGGGAAGATACACATGTAAATGATGATAATGCAACTTAGGAAGGTATATACGGGAGATGTTTATGGGAGCATAGAGGAGGGACACCTATCAGAGGCTAGGGTAGAAAAGGGTGGAGGAGGTAGAAACCCAATGGACTCTTTAAGAATGATTCTGAATCAGCCAGAAGAAGAACGTGAAAATGGGATTTCTAGGCAGAAGGAATAGATGAGAAATGTTTAGAATCACATCCTGTTCTATGTCAGAGAAACTCAGAGAGTGAGGTGGAGGAGTTGGGGAAGGGCATCAGGTCAGAGCAGGTAAGCAGGGGTCAGCTATGAGTGGCCTTCCATGCCATGCCAGTGAGCTTGGACTTCAGCAAGTAGATGATGGGGAGACCCTTAAGCAGAGAAGGGAACTGATCAGATTTGTGCTTTATACATGTCCTTCTGGCAGTTGTGTGCAGGATGGATTTGAGCAGAGGAAGACTAAAGCTAGAGGTTAGAGTGGAGGCTGGTGCAGTTGTCTAGGACAGAATTTGGAATAACAGAAGTGGAAGCAAGATAGAGAGGAGCTAGGGTTGAGAAATAACTAATAAGTTACATTGGCGAGACTTAGGTGGATGAAGTGTATAGAAGGTGACTTAGAGGCTCATTAAGCCTACAGAATTGCCACAGCAGATAATCTGGCTTCAAAGAGAATGGATTCTCTATTCAAGACCTGAAGATCCTTGATCATGCAAGGCAGATCGAATGCCTATCATGGTGGTAAGGCTGGTATTTTAGTGAACCAGGGATTATGGGTGGGCATTTGGGTATGAAGCCAGTTCTTATAAGAATTCCATGAAGTCTGGTCCTTCTCATTCTTTGGACCCTTAAGACATTTGTGGGGTAACTCTTCTAGACAACTGAGGATGAAGAGGACTGGGATGGTTGGGGGCTTTTTTTTTTTTTTTGGATGGAGTTTCACTCTTGTTGCCCAGGCTGCAGTGCAATGGCAGAGTCTCAGCTCCCTGCAACCTCCACCTCCCGGGTTCAAGTGATCCTCCTGCCTCAGTCTCCCAAGTGCTGGGATTACAGGCACCTGCCACCACACCTGGCCAATTTTTGTATTTTTGGTAGAGAGGAGGTTTCACCATGTTGGGCAGGCTGGTCTCAAACTCCTGACCTCAGGTGATCCGCCCGCCTCGGCCTCCCAAAGTGCTGGGATTACAGTCCTGAGCCACGGTGCCCAGCTGGGGCCGTTACTTAGCCATGAAGTCTAGGATTTCCATTTCTAAGTGTTCCCTAATTGAGAGCCAGTTTTATGTCAGGGGAAAGCCATTTGGCTCCAGAATGATTCCTCAGAACTTCCGGGAGAAAGCCAGTACCCTGGGCTGTGTATGTGAGGTCTTTGGCCAGTCTGTCCTCATGTTCTTCCCTCTTGTCTCATACCACTCCACACATGCGCCCTTTCTCCATGCCACACCATGGAATAATTTATGGACTTTTGCAAATGTTATTCGTCTGAAGTTTTCTCTCATGGTTTTTCATCAAAATACCTTTTATGGCTGGGCACAGTGGCTCATGCCTGTAATCCCAGCACTTTGGGAGGCTGAGGCTGGCGGATCATTTGAGGTCAGGAATTCAAGACCAGCCTGGCCAACATGGTGAAACCCCATCTCCACTAAAAATGCAAAAATTAATCAGGTGGTAGTGGCGTGCATCTGTAATCCCAAGTACTTGGGAGGCTGAGGCGGGAGAATCACTTGAGCCTGGGAGGCAGAGGTGGTGGTAAGCCAAGATCCTGCCACTGCACTCCAGTCTGGGCGACAGAGTGAGACCCTGTCTCAAAAACAAAACAAAACAAACACCTTTTATGCACCTTTAAAAAGCATCTTGTTCTTTGTAAACATTTCACAAGTCCGAGGTCTGATTTATTTCAGACCCTGCTGAGCCTGTCCATACCCTACTCGTGCACTTACCACACTACTGTGCTTTCTGTAGTTTTCCTGTCAGTCCTGTTAGATGGCAAGGCCTTTAAGGGAAAGAAATGCACTAGAGCATTTGTGTATGTGCATGCATCCCCAGTGGCTAGCACAGTGCTTAGCCAACAACTTTGAATGAATGTTGGCAGATACATCTCTTGTCCTATAGCAGGCTCAGAATTGTGAGAATTTATAAATCATGAGTATAATTTAAAACTCTCAGCAATAAAAATTTCCGGAAAAAAATAAAGTATGTGACAATACTTTAAAAAATGTAGAGAATTGAATGAAGTACATTATTATATTATACAATGTAAGTATGATAATATTATATTATTATTGTAATGGATGCTGTGTTCATCCACATGTTTATTTAGCTAATACCTATTTGGTGAAAACTGAGCAAAGCACAGATAGAACAGGTAGGGCATGTTTAGGAGACTTACCTGATTGAGTTCAGATATTGGAAGACTGGAAGTTCAGATACAATGTTGAGTGGTTTACTGACCTCTGTATGTTGTGGAGTGGCTAGCTGTGATTCTGGTGTTTAGTAGGAGACCTGAGCTCTAATTACCTGATTGGCCTTGAATAAAATGACTTTCTGAGCTTCGGTAGCTTCTTCTGTAAAGCCTGGATAATGTTAAAAACCTCCAGTATTGCAGAGTTATTGTGCTATTCAGTAAAAAACAGGAGCTAACGTGGGTATAGCTGTGCCTGGCACCAGGGTTGGCTGCATGGGTGTGTGACCCGCGCAGCTGCACAGGACCTTGCCTTTCCTCTAATGCTCTGCTCTCACCATCCTAGAATTCTTCATAATTATTGAACAAGGTACCTCACATTTTCATTTCACTCTGGGCCCCTTAAATTTTGTAGCCAGTTCTGCCTGACACATAGTAGGCACATAATAGTGCTCTCAAGAGAGCCCTGAATTCTCACCCTGACATTAGAAGGGAACCCGAGGAGCTACTTCCAATGAGTGCTGCTCTCTGATGATGTCTTCATTTTGCTTTTCTGCAGAAGGTGAGCGGTGCCTCCTTCTATTCCCACACCTGCTTCCTGTGGAGTACATAGATTTTCAATTCTGCCATCCACTTTATCTCATTTATTTAGAAATGCCATACTGTGATCATTCTTTTATCTTAACTACTATTTTTATCCCCCACCTGCCCCCTCTCCCTACCAAGATAAACACATTGGCCACCAGCTGTACATAAAATCAAAACGCAAATTCCTTTTTGATTCCACCAAGGTTTGAGTTGCAGCTTTTTTGTGGTGTTAAAATACTTTTCAAAAATGTAAATTTTTTTTTTAAAAAGAAAACTAAGTTACTGAGATAATTTGATTTTGGCTCCTACCATGTAACTTTAAGATTTTAGTATCTTTGTTGGTCCTAAATTGACTATGAGTTTTGCTCTGATGAAAATTACTTGTGCCAGAAAGCTCCAGTGGGTTGAAACATTCTGCCACAGTAATCCCTATGGATTAGAGCATATTGAAGCACAACCATAGGAAATAGAATGCTTCTTTTAAACCACTGAGCCAACAAATAAGGTCATTTGATGCTGAGAGACTGTGATCATCCATGAAGGGGCTAGTTCACCAGAAACATTAAGCTGGTTTGGGTGGGCTCATCTGTTGGTTGGTGGTGAGAACACTGGGGTTTCTTTTTCCATCAATCCCCCTTTGCTTTTTTATCCCTCAAAGTTACAAGATATAAGATCACAAACTTACAAAATAACAAAACAAGGTGGTTGTATCCACACCTGAGCTAAAGCTAAGTCAACTTTTTGTACAGTCTGTTGCCTTTCAGCTTTCTGTATAAATGACTTAACATGGCAATGTATTAGGCATTCTAAATGGCGAAAATTCCAGGTGTTATTTCTCAGTAACAATTCAGAGATATTTACTTTATATTCCCCCAAATAGTCTGAGAGGGAAAACTGAATGGAAAGAAAACTGGAAAAACAAAACAAGTTGGAATCATGCCTGGCTTGTTTACTTTAGGAAATCTCTTAACACTCATTTTAATCAATTGAAAAGAGATGGTTCATCAGATCATAGAATTTTAGAGCCGAAAGGAACCTTAGAGATTACCTCATCTGATTCTCTCATTTTATGGATGAGGAAACTGGGATGCAGCGAGGGGGAAAGGCCTTCCTAGTGTTCCATGGCTAATTAGCAGCTGGGCAGACAACCCAGGTCTCCTAATGCCCAGCCTGGAGGACTGCCTGATTTTTATACCCATTTAAAGACAATATATTTCCAAATCAAAAAGGCTTACAAAAGTAACTTAGTGAGCACAGGAAGAATATATTTTTCAATTGAATGAGAGCTTTCAAGTTTGTTTCAGAATACTGCCTGTATCGGATATTAAACTATTTTGCATATAGTAGCTACTCAAAAAATGTTGTCAATTGATAAATCTATTCAGAAAATCTTAGTTTATAAGAATAAGGGGAACGAAACCACTACAGAAATAAGTCTAACATCACATAAGGAAAAAAATGCTTATATTTAATATTAAAGAAAATAGGTCCCCAAAGAAAATAAAATCCCAAGGCAAGTTCATGTGTCATTTTCAAAAATAAAAAGAAACCTAAATGGTGGGGTATTTGCAGACTCTCTAGGTCGCATATCAAAAAGGTGGACCATACAATGTATTGCCCAAACTGGGACATTTTTGAGAGTGAAAATGGGCATTATAAATATTTTTGTTAAGGTGACAAGTAGAAACTGGGACTGTCCAGGGCAACTAGGACATATGGATCATCTTACATATGAAAACAAATAAAAAGTTTGCATTGATTATCTACCCTGTACTAGGGAAGGTCTTAGGGACTTCTATACTTTACTGCTTCTTTTTTTATTACTTTTTATTTTAAGTTTCAGGGTACATGTGCAGGATGCGCAGGTTTGTTACATAGGTAAATGTGTGCCACGGTGGTTTGCTGCACCTGTCAACCCATCACCTAGGTATTAAGCCCAGCATGCATCTTTTAGTGGTGGGGCAAGTAAAGTATTTAATAGCATTTTATGATAAGAGGTTCAATATTATATTAAGAGGTAAACATGTGGGGTCTCATAATTTTCATGTCCTACAATGAACGATCCAGACATCTTTTCTGTTTACCTACATAGAAAACAATAAAGGCTTTTTGTATGTCTCTCCTGCACTCTTCATTCCCTGCCCTGCTGCAATTTCTTATGTAAGTCCCTCTTTCTAAACTTCTATGAGTGGCAAAATTCAAATAGGATTATTCGGTATTGAATATTTCTCTGAAAACAGTGAGGAAGGTTTCTTTGTCTTGACAAGATAGGTTGCTGCTGAATTTGCTTTTCTCACTTTTAGTTGGTCTTATAATGGGGTTGTTGAAAGCAATGAACAGTTTATAAAAATACCCTTGGTGCTGTGAAATAGGGACCATTTCCAAAGTTTGTTCAAAATCTGATTACATTAGCAATTTCTCAAATCCATTGTACTAGCTTTGTAATTTGCTTCCATGACCCACGGAGTCTATTGACTCAGCCAGTGAATTTCATTTTTATTGTTTTTTTCTTAAAGGAAGAGAAAAAGACCGGTCTCTGTTTGGAAATTACAAACATAGAAGAACTTAGAAACAATACGTTTCTAGATTGGGTGGAAGGTAAGCTCTAAATCTACTGATTTGCTTGTCTTTGTTTGCTCTGCCTCTGTGGGTAGTTGGGACTATCCCTAAATAAATCTTTGGGGTTTTCCACCATGCTTTGAGTAATACTCACAAGCTGCGCTCTGAGTTTTTTTTTTTTTTTTTCTTTTTAATAGGTGATATGGTTTGGCTGTGTCCCCACCCAAATTTCATGTTGAATTTTAATACCTATAATCCCCATGTGTCTTGGGAGGGACCCAGTGGGAGGTAACTGAATCATGGGGGCAGTTTCCCCCATGCTGTTCTCGTGATAGTGAGTTCTCATGAAATCTGATGGTTTTATAAGTGTCTGGCATTTCCCCTGCTGCCACTCATTCTTTCTCCTGCCACCCTTGGAAGAGGTGCCTTCCGCCATGATTGTAAGTTTCCTGAGGCCTCCCCAGCCATGTGGAACTGTGAGTCAATTAAACCTCTTTTCCTTATAAATTACCTAGCCTCGAATATTTCTTCATAGCAGCATGAGAAGGGACTAATACGGTAGGGAAGGAGAAATCTAGACATTGGAAAATAGCTAATAGGTTTACTGAACCTAGAACATGTGCCCAAACTTTAGTACCCACTGTTTTCCTCATAGTTTCTCACTTCATCTTTACAACAATCCTCTGAAAATGTAAACCATTATTCAACCCAGTTTGCAGGTGATGAAGCTGAGGCGTAGAAAGGCAGCCTGGCCAGGCACCGGGGGAGCTGTAATTTGTAGGCAGCTTTGTCTGGCCCCAGGGCTGTACACTTAGAGTCTAATTAATCACTCTGCTAGGCTCTGTTTGAAGAATTTCTTGGCTTTATCTCAATTTTGAAAGAATTTTCTCCATGGAAAGCCAACCATCCAATTATCAGAGCCAGAACACTGCCTGTTACTATGGGTTGAATTGTGTCTCCTCAAAAAGGTATGTTGAAGTCCTAACCCCCAGTACTTCAGAATGAGACCTTGTTTGGAAATAGGGTCTTGACAGGGCTAGGCAAGTTAAAACTAGGTCATCAGTGTGGGTACTAATCTAACTCGGTGTCCTTAGTAAAAGCAGAAATTTGGACACAGAGGAATCACAATGTGAAGAAACACAGGAAGAAGATGGCCATTTACAAGCCAGGGCTCCTAGAAGGGACAGAGGCCTGGAACAGACCCTCTCCCAAAACCTTCAGAGGGAGCATGGCCCTTCTGGCCTCTAGAATGGTGAGAGGAGAAACATCTGTTGCTGAAGCCACCCTGTTTGTAGTACTTTGTTATAGCAACCCTAGCAAACAAATACACATGCTTGCCCACATTTCAGTGGGTGTGGACTTGCTAATGAGTGGCCAGCTGTCTCATCTACTCCTTTCTCTGACTGTGGCTGGTGCAAGGAGCAGGAGCCAGGTCCAGGCTGGAAGGACCTGAGGTGGAGAACAAGCCAGTTGCACCCATATCCAGGCTCTAGACTGAAGTGAAGCCCTCATAGCTCCACCCTGAACCTTGGAGAGAGGGAGGGCAGGTGGCCTATATATTGTCTCTGATCTGCCCTCTCAGACACAGGTAGCAGTGGTTCCAAGAAGAGTCCTTCTCCTCCCTCTCCAACCCCCAGTGGTTTCTAATAGTCCCTTCAGTGACATTAATTGATGGGAGAATGATCTGTCACAGCTGTTGAATAATACACATGCTGATGATTTCTTAATAACTTAAAAGCCCTTGTGATGGAGTGAGGAGAAGGAAGAAAAACATGCCTCACCTCTTGCAAAGGGGGAAACAAAAGCCTTTATTCAAATTTTTCACAGAAAGAACCCCAGAACTGCCAGGTGGGACCTAACACCAACTTCTAGCAGAAGGAACCTGGGTTTATCGAACTCACCAGCAACTCTAAGCACAACCAGAAACAGAACACTACTATTAGCTAGAAATAATAAAATGCTCAATGAACCCCAAATTATGAAGGCCCAGCCAGGAAACTCTCAGACACTCATGTTTACAGCACACCTGGCAAGTAGCTTCACAGTAAAGTATAAAATCTGCCCTTTTAAATAGCACAGAATTGGTGGCACAGCATATTTACACTCTTTAAGATGTAAACCAGAATTTGCAAAGTTTAAAAATGCCTTATAAGTATTTGCTACAACATAAAACTTAGAATAAAATGAGTGGTTTGACAAGCTGTAGAGGTCAAAACAAACAGCTTTTCTTGTCCGAAGAAGAGAAAGCTGCAGGGTAACTAAGTATTGTTGTTATGGAATTGCTTTGGCCCAGGGGGAAAAAGCCTGTAAAGACAATTTCATTCCGTCTTCTCTTTGATTTCTAGTTTAGAGTTGAGAAGAAACTTCCAAAGAAGAAAACTTTGGTTAAATAGGGTGTTAGAATAGTGATGACCCGTGTAAGGCCAGCATTTCATCCCATCAACATGGAGGAGCCAGGTGGGGCTGCCTCTGGGGCCTGTGTTCTTTCGGTATGCAATTCTGCTGTCAAGTTGTCATATTTTGTGGTCTTTCCCTGATTCTGGGCTTTTCCATATCCCTGTCAAACCACTCTGCATCTCATCCTTGGACACTCTCTTCCCAGCCCCACTCCAGTTCCTTCAGGGCATTTTCATTCTTTAAAAAGAAAAGCCCTTTGTTTTTTTTAAGAGATTCTTTGGAGGGTCTTGCTCTGTTGTCCACAATCATAACTCAATCATAGCTCACTGCAGCCCTGAACTCCTCAGCGGAAGCAATCCTCCTGCCTCTCAGCCTCCTGGGTAGCTGGCACTACAGACTCGCACCACTACATCCAGCTAATTTGTACGTATGTATGTATGTATGTATGTATGTATGTATGTATGTGTGTATGTATGTATGTAGAGATGGGGTTTTGCTTTGTTGCCCAAGCTGGTCTCAAACTTCCTCCAGGGAATTTTTTGATATCATCACTAGCCTCGGCAGCATGCTGGGCACTCATTCCTTCCCCACATTCTTCTGTCTTATCTCTGTGGAGAAGTAGGAGTAAAGGAAGCCCCTGTGGGAGTAAAGGAAGCAGGAGGGGGCAAAGAGAACTGATCCTGCTGCAGCAAGGCCTCCACTGGCCCCATGGGAAACTCTTCAGAGTCGTCCCCAGTGGAGGCCAGGGGCTGGGTCTTGGTAACCCACCATCAAACAGTGCTAGGGGTGGGCTGCCCTAGGGAGGAGGATGATTTTAGGCAAGTCACCTCTGTTTGGCTGACGGCAGTTCTCTCCTGGGGAGGGACTCAGTTGGGAGCCCTTAGCTGCAAACGTGCCAGTGTCTTGCAGCTGGGGGAATGGGCATTGAGTCTCACAAGGGTGGATCTGGGTGGGTATTACTCTATTGAATACACCTTCACTGTAAAAGTCAAATTTGAGGCAAACAATATCTTATAGAGAAGGAAGCAAGTAAAGTTAAGGAAAACCTTAAATCTAATTTTTCACTTCTACTGAAATATAACAGTGAAACACATTAAGTCAATGCTGTTTTACATATTGTTATTCAGTAGTAATGTTCTAATAATTAGGTTACTTATTATTTATCTCCTTCAGGATCTGTCTCCCCAGTTTTAATATGATAAATGTGTTTTTCTTTGTTACAAATAATATAACTGCCACTAATTGAGCACAGGCTATATTCCAGATATATTTTATTAAATCTTCATAAGATTCTTTAAGAAAGATAACTTTGTCCCCACTTTATGGATGACAAAAACAAAAATGACTTGTCCAATTCACACATAAATGGCAGAACTGGGATCTAAACCCAGCTGACCCTGGAAACTACTCTAAAATCTATCATGTTGCATTTTATCCTAATAAACGTCTTGTTTTCCTTTTTTCCTCTTTCCAAATATCCAATGCCTCTCTGTTTTGTTTTCACTCCAAGTTATGAAAGTCCATTCCTGAAATATGACTGTAGTCCCAGAAATAAAGACATGGAGTAGACTGAGAGCCTGTACATAACCTCCTTGGAGTAACTAGGTGGGTGGTCCGCAGAGAGCCCTCTAGGTTCCCAGGCTGGAATGTGGCCTGGGTTTCCTGATGGTGTCCCAGCTGACCGCTCCTTCATCCATTAACGCAGGACTGTCTTGTTGGCCTTTCCTTGGTTCTCTGAATCACTCAAGATTTCACTGAAACAACCTCAATCCATACTGCACTATTCTGTTCACTACCCAACCCTCAGTTCTTTTCTTCTATTTGTTAATAGGAATGATTACTGATGACTAAAAATTCAGATCTAAAATCCTCATGACAACAAAAAGAATAAATGTATATGTTCCCCCACCTTAAAACTTCAGACACAGGGAAGTGTGAGTTAGGAATGACTGTTGTGTATATAATGACTTAAAGAGCCGTCTTAGTGTGTCTTTTTACCAGCATGTTGCATGTCTAAAGCCGGATTTGATCAAGACTAGAAATTCCTAGAGTTTGATATTTCAAGTAAAGAAATTTCTTACTTAAGCATTTCAGAAATTTCAAATTTGAGTCATTTCTCTCTCTCACTCCCCTGTACACACACACACACACACACACACACACAATATAATTTTGTATTATATATCTGTTATATATAAATGTATCATTTGTAAAATTATAACAAAAGAAAGTTTCAAATTTAAATAGAACCATGACGAGTTGATAGGTGCATCAAACCACCGTGGCACACGTTTACTTATGTAACAAACCTGCACGTTCTGCACATGTATCCTGGAACTTAAAATAAAAAAAAAAATAGAACAAATTCTCTCTATAAATACACATTAACACACACATATAAAATATATAGCTATATTATATATCTATTATATCCATATTATATATAGATATGTGTACATATAATTTATAAAATTATGACAAAAGAAGTCTTCTCTAGCTGGTTCTATCTCAACTTAAAATGAACCATGTGGGCTTTAGAGAAGAAGTCAGAATGAAGTGCTTTGCTGAGGCCCTTTTTTATACTAGAATGGTAGAATTATAATCTCTTTTTTTGAAATAAAAAAAGAAGAATATATTTTCATCTGTCTTGGATAATTTAATATAACCTACTTGGAGGCAGAGGAGAATGGAGCAAATGATTCTTCCAGTCATTTCTTGCTCTATAATTATATTTTTAGAGGGAGAGAATAAAGATTCCTGCTGCTTCACACATTATTATACATTTTGAAGACGATTCAGAGTTTAATATTTGTCATTCAGCCACTTTCCTAATTTTATGTGTAATTGGCCAAGAAATTGAAGTTTCAAAAACATTCTCAATGTGCTAAGTTCCCATATGTATTTCAATTCAACACACATTTATTACATTTTTTCTGGGGATTAGGGACTGAGGGAAGGAGGCCAAATGAGGAGGCACAGGCCTGTCTTTGCAGGGTTGGGCATCCATTGAGAAGGAGGACTCCTTCACAATCTACTTGCATGAGCTGCTGAACTCCCAGCACAAATGTCATTTAACGGAAGCACAGAGGTAGGCTCATTGAATTCTGTTGAAGGGTAGGAAGACCACCAGGGAAACTTTTACAAGGGGCTGACATTGGAACTGGGTTAAAGATGAGCAGAATTTACCTGGGGCACAGGAAGGAAGAAAAGGTTCTTTGAGCTACCCCTCCACTGGCCTGTTGCAATTTGCCTTCATCCATTGTGTCTACTCTAGGGTGTCTGACGGATCAGGCAGGAAAGGTCTGCAGCTCTGCCAGGGTTCTTTATTTCAGGATGGTCCATTGTTGCTCCCCATCTGCACTTCATATTAGGTGAAGTGTTGCATCAGGCCAATGCTGCACTTTTAGTCAACCCAGGTGTTTTGTATGGGAGGCTTCTACTGCATCTTACCACCTCATCACCCCATAATCAGAATGCTCCTTCCCAGTAACCCCACCATTAGAGCAGATTCCTGATGTGAATGTTCCTCCTCTCAAGCCTGCCTTGTCTTTCTAATCTCTAAAAACAATTGCACTGTGTCTTTCAGCCCTGCTGTGCTCATAGAGATAAATCTCTCCTTCCACATTTGTATTATTTTGCAGGATATTGTTAAAAACATCTTTGCCTAAATAACATATAGTAAAGCCCAGGTGTATTTACTTTTCCCTTTCATGAGTTTGACTTTGACAGGCATCATATATCTGCAAAGGATGCATGCTTTTTTGGGGTTTGTTGCAAACAGACACATGACCACAGCACTATGCTCGAGGCCAGCGCATGTCTCCACATGGAGGAAGTGAACTTAGACTTCAGTACAGTTCACTTTCTTTTGACTTCCTAGCCACCCTCAAACTCAGACTACCCTTCTTGCCATCAGCTAGTTGTTAACTAATCCCTCTAAACTAGTTGTTAACTAATCCTTATCCTCAAGGTACTCCACAGAAACACCATCTAATGGTGGAATCTCAGGCACTGTAACTGGTCTAAGTAGAAACATGTAGTGAAGGACTTGCCAGCCACATGTCAAAGAGACAAATGGCTATTGGGACTATTCTAAAAGGAGCCTTAGCTAAACTTTTATAAAGGCAGTGACAACTGCCTTTTCTGTACCCACAAATTTTTACCAAAAATATTTGGACTTTTTAACTTCTAGGTACTAATGGTTGGTGGCTTCTTTGACACTGTGAATTAACCCTGCCTACCACCTTTCTTGGGTCTTCAGATATAGAGGCACCGGCGACACCGCTTCTTATTCACAGGCGAGCTAGAAGCTCCTCAGCTTTGAACTCCTCACCATTCTGCTTCTCCACTTCAGAGCGTCTGTGTCTGTGCGTGCCTAAGCATTTCTCCTGCTCCCCTGCCTCCTCAGACCCGAAGTAAGCCCATTTCCTTGTGTTCTGGATTACACCCGCTTGCACTTCTCAGGAATCTTTCCATTGGTTTTTCTCTCTCTTTCTTTCCTATATCTTCTGCAAACCCTCCTCACCTGAGTGTCTGTAGTCCCTTCTTTGGAATTAAGGAGATACTGCCTTATCACCTTTGTCTCCATCTTTGTCTTCAGTTGATTGAAGTTGACATTCTTTCTCTCCAATCTGGTGTGACTCTTCTTTCTAATGTCACCAATGACCTTGTAGTGGTCGACCTCTGTGGACCCTTCTCAGTCATCTTATTGATTTTCCCTGTAACATTTAACACTGCTGATCTCCCCATTCCTCTTAAATTTTCCTTCCTCATTTTGTTTCTTCCTTGAGTTCCTTGTGCCTTTTCTTGGTCTTCCTTCTAGGTGTCTTTTCCTCCCTAAATATTGATATTTATGTAAATATTGATAACATAAATCTCTCATCAGCCACTTTCTCTTCTTTAGTTCTGGGGCTGTCTCCAAAACTCCAACAGTTTACAATCCCTCTTTATGCTGTTGACTCTGAGCTTGTATCTTCCACCTAGACTTCTCTTCCATGCTCTAGATACATGTACTCAAGTTTCTAATAGGCATCTATGCCAAGTCAATCCAGACATCTTAAACTTGCTCCATCCCAAAATATGTCTTTACCCTTCAACTCTCTTCACCTTACTTTCTCTCTTGTATTTCCTAACAGGTGCCTAATAATACTGTGTGCCCATGGTCCTCCTGGACATATTCCCCTTCTTCTTCTTACACAGCCAATTGAATGACAAACTCATCAGTTGTACCAGCACAAGACACCTTTTGGCCATGCCTTCTTCTACTTCTTTACCACTACTATCTCCATTCTGGCGCCCATCACTTCTTATATAGACTGTTTTTCTGTTTCTATTCTCACCCTCCACCAGCCGTACACCAAAACACCACTATCTGCCACCAGTTTGATCATGTCAGAATTCTTCAAGGACCCTCATTGCTTACAGCAGAGAGAACCACGGTCCATGAGCCAAATCTAGCCTACTGTCCAGTTTTATAAAAAAATCTTTAATGGAATACAGCTACTTTCATTCATTTATTTGTTGTTATGGCTACTTTAATGCAATGGCTGAGTTGAGTAGTCGTGAAAGAGATTATAGGGCCTGTAAAACCTAAAATATTTACTGCCTGGCCCTTTACAGAAAACATTTGTTGGCCCTTCGGTTGGAGTATTAGTCAAATCTTCGTAGCCTGGCACAAAAGGCCCATCAACACATCTGCTCTGTCTGCCTGTCCAGATTCATGTTCTTTGATGTTCTCTTTAATAGAAAGCAATATTGGATTTTTTTTTTTTTTTTTTTTTGGTACATGAAGCTGTGTAACATGGTGGTTAAAGTAGGATGTACAGCCAGGATACCTGGGCTGAAATCTGGTTCTGCTGCTAATCAGCTGTGTGATCCTGGGCAAGTTACTTAAAATTTTGTGGTTTAATTTCTCCATAAACTGGAACTGATGTGTTCCCTTTTACATTTTAGAGTAGCTGTGAGTGGTGAAAAAGGGCTGGGTGAGATTTCAGATGGTTCCAGTTCAAACTCTTTCTAATTTAGTCAACTGTTGAAACATATTTATTGTTTCAGAGCCTCATTTTATTTGTTTTTAATTTAGAGCTTATAAAATTGTCTTTTGGGTGATAGTTCATGGTGGTAGAGTGTACCAAGATATATTTTTGAGAGCAATGTTAAACATCAAAATATTCTCAGTGAAATAAACTTTCTTGTCTCAACTGACTTATCTGATACTTGGTAGGAACAAGTATCAACGTGACAATGCAAATCACAAAGGGATGAGAAAAGGAAAATAGAGGTATCTGTGAGGAGTGTTAACATTTATTTAAAAACAGAAAGAATATCTCTTTAAAAAAACAATTATTTCAAATGTATGCAAGTGCTATATAAACTGAGAAGGACCAAATATAGATAAGGTGTTATATATAGACCTTTAGTGATCACCCATATCTGATTCTGTTCATCTAAGTTCATAGGAGAATGAGCTTTTTTTGTCCTTTTACAGTTAGGTAGGGGTCATGTGACTTGTTTGGCCAACAAGCTGTGCCATTCATTACTTCCTGTATGAGGCATTGAATTACTAGTAAGAGACTAGCATTTTTTTCTCCTGCCAGATAGAACAAGGAGGGCACTATTCCAGATGGTACCTCCAGGTGATGGTGGCACCACTGTTGGATTTCTGAGTCACCCTCTGGGTGACTGAGTCACTCTATGGGGGCAGTAGCTCTGGAGTCACCTGGACACACAGTGGCTTTTGGGACTGCAAGAAAGAAATGTTGTTGGTTTAAATCACAGCGATTTGAGGCTTCTTTGTTATTGAGAATAACCTAGCCTATCTCAGATTATTATTTTATAAGAGAAGAGTGTTTTCTCCCACTCATGCTCATAGACAGATTTACATGGACATACCTGGAAGGGCAGAGCAGGCTTCCTCACATGGAGCCTCGCGTGGGCAGTGAAGGGAGCTGGTCGATTGTTCCGTGCTGATGAGGCAGGGATGCCCCTTTGTGTTTGACTCCTGGTTGTTTTCCCTCTTTTAATTAGCAGTTTTTGTTATTGTACTTGTGAGACGAAGCTTTAGGAGCAAAGGCCACGGCTTTCATGATAAATGCCTCCTCAAACATTTCCAACCTAAAAATAAAGTAACATAAAACCTCGCAAATGAATGTGGTAGCAAGCTGCAAATGTCAATTCTGCCATTGTATGGATTTAAAATCAAATGTAAACAATGTTTGAGAAAACATTGACCTGAATCCAGGCTTTTTTCACACTAGTAATTAGTTCTCCAGCAGCAGGCTCCAGCTGAAACCTGGGTCAGTGCCCTCTCCCCTAGGAAGCCCAGAAAATTCTCACTGCGGCCAGACCACAAGACAGGGCCCCTGGGGATGTTGTCAGCTGCGGTTGCCACTTTGCACACTTGCGGTAAAGGGCAGGCTTCTTGGCAAATGCTCCCCTACCTGGGCTTGCAGGGAGTGGGCAGAAATTCTCTCTTCACTGTGGGCAGTAATTAGAGGGGAGGGGCTGGAGTCGGGTTCATAGAGGTGCAAGAAGGCATCGGCCAAAATTCTAGCAATCAGACAGCAGACTTCACCCATGGTGGGAATATTACAACTGAAAAGATATTTTAATTTTTTTTAAAAGCTTAATAGTCACACTTTTGTAGCCCTTATAAAAAATATTCTGAGATTCAATGCTGGCCATGAAGTCAAATTACCTGGGGATTTCATAATTTGATTTTCATTCTGAAGATTCTTCAATAACCAGAACTTCTGTTAACATATTCCTGATTCATAGAACAATGGATAAGTCTGAATGTCTTCAGAAATTTGAGATTAAATTCCTGGTTTCAGTTTCCCATGGTGAGCACTGTCACGTTAGGCCCAAGAAACAGACATCAAATTGTGTATAAAAAGCACAAATCAGTTAATAAATAAGAACCCAAGTCTTTGGAGCTATTACTCAACTGTCTGCAGATTCTGACCTGTCCTTATGAACTTCCATGGCACTTAAAAGTTTATCTGAGGCCAAAAGTTTATCTGAGGCCGGGAGCCGTGGCTCACGCCTGTAATCCCAGCACTTTGGGAGGCTGAGGCGGGCGGATCACAAGGTCAGGAGATCGAGACCATCCTGGCTAACACGGTGAAACCCTGTCTCTACTAAAAATACAAAAAAATTAGCCGGGGTGGTGGCAGGCTTCTGTAGTCCCAGCTCCTCGGGAGGCTGAGGCAGGAGGATGGCATGAACCTGGGAGGCGGAGCTTGCAGTGAGCCAAGATTGCGCCACTGCACTCCAGCCTGGGAGACAGAGTGAGACTCCGTCTCAAAAATAAAAAAGTTTATCTGAGAGCCTTTGCTTTAAGACCATCAAGATTATTGTCTCTGTTTCTTACCCAAAGAACTCAGAGAAAATAAGACTCTACTTAATGAGGTGAAAAAAATCATTTGAAAATCAGATAAATTCCAAAGACTTCAGTATTAACAATTTATTATTACAGTATTCACTAACCTTAGGCAGGCTGATAGAAATTTTCTCTAAAGTGCTAAGCAGAAAGAATTTAATGATTTCAGTTTAATTCCCTGTTGCACTGAAGTCCATTCTGGAAAGAAAAAAATAAAAACCATCAGTGTACATTATACTAAAGGTCTGAGTCTCAGGAGCAACTCTTATCTTTAGCTGGGAAAACAAAGTATCCAAAAATGTGTCCTGAGTCTACTGAAATTTCGTCATGATTGAACAAGGTTAATCTTATCAATAGCTAGTTCCTGTGTTATGACAGTAAATTAAAGTACCATTCTTTGCCTTAACGAGAAAAAATGAATAAGAAGAATAAGAAATTTAAATGACTTTGCCAAATCAATTCTTTGGCTTGCTTTTCCACAGCTCCCATCGCTGAGGACTATCTGATATCCTTCAGATAGACAAGACAGAGAAGAAAATGGCTCTTACCTGTCTGCTGCCTTTTTCTTTCTTCTAATCCTTCTGGACTTTGCTCATCATTTTTTTCAGGTCATTACATCCCTTCTGGATTAATTTCTTTCATATCCCATTGGCTAGGCTGCCAAAACTCATTTCTTCATTACTGTTCTTTGCTTAAGGGTGGCAGTTGCTGAATCCTCCGCCACATCCCCTTTGATCTGCCTTGGATTTTATTTTTTTATAACATCTATTTCTTTCTTTCCTTTGTTTATCCCAGTGGCAGAAAAAGAGGATTAATTATTTCTATGAAGCCAGCACTTCTCTGTGTGTCAAAGTGCTGGCAAACAGAACACATTACCTTAAGAAAGTGCATTTCTCTGTAGGCTGTGATTTTGGGTTCTATGAATTAAATGTTAAATTTCCTGAGAGCAAGATCTCTGTTTACAAATTCTCTTGGAAGGGCCCATCTAACAGTGATAAGTGTCTGCAGGTCTAAGTCCAACTCCAAAATAAGCCCCAGTGCCTCCAAATTCATCCCAGAATAATCTTTCTGATACACAAATGAGATCATGTCACTACTCAGTCCCAAATATTTTCTGGGCTCTCTGCTATGAAACCCAAACTATTTAGAATAGCATTAAGACACTTTTTCCCCCTGCTTACTTCATCTCTTCCCATTCTCTACAGATCTAGTATCTTGCATTTTAGTTCTACTAAAATGTTTGGGATTCCCAGATTGGAAGCATCCTCTTCCATCTCTAAGCTTTTGAACCTGTTATTCTCTCCTGGGAATGCCTTTCCCTCCTTTGTCTATTTGGCAAACTCCTCACAGTTTTTAAGACTCAGCCTAGAATCAACCTCTCTGAAAACTTTTCCCATTTACCCAAGACCTACAGCTGCACTGTCTTCGTAGCCTTTATGTACAACTTCAGTGTTGAGCTTATCACATTCAATGTCAGTGTCTACCTACCTGGATCACCCAGTAGGTTTTGACCTGCTTAAGGGCAAGATTTCTGTCTAATTCGTCTTTGGGATCTCCATGCCCTATTAAAGAACTTGGTATTTCATAGGGCTGAAAAATATTATGTGCTCAGATAGGTGAATGATGGATTGTAAAGTAACTCAATATTTCTCATTAGTTGCATGGCATAAATTATGAATTGGTGTAGTTTTATTTTTCTTTTTGGTAGGCAATAAGAGTATTCCCGAATGCAGGTACTTAATAGTTGTTACTGCTGTTATTCTAATTAATTAGGACTCATGCTTTGAACAATATTAATTGATTGTGTACACGGTCTAAATCTTTCAGGAATTTGTTGCTTCCTTTTTATAATTTGATGGAGCTTCTCATCTTTTTCCTTGATAAGCTACACTTCTGTTGGTTTTCTAGACAGCAAATACAATTTGGACTGTTCACTTTAAGAATGTCCTGAATCCTAAAGAAAAATTGCATTAATAGTCTGAATTTATCAAGGTAGTGTTGGATTAAAAATTGGGGTCATATTATATATACCACTGTTGTTTTTCAACATTTCTCTATATTTCATTATATTGTTTTGTTGTGAGCATTGTAGCATGTTATTAAACAATATAGGTAAATATAATTATTGACTACATAATACATCATTGTGTGATTGTACCCTTTCTTCATTGTTTTATTCCTTCAGTCACCATTTATTGAAGTTAAGTATTGTTTCATTAAGCTTGTACATGTATGTTTTTCTTTATGTATTTATCTGTTTGTACTGTGTCATGATGTTAAATGTATTTCTTATTATAGATCAGGATCAATAGGTTTAAATGCCACTGACTTACTTATAGGGTAGTTCTGAGACTACCTATTCCCCCTAATATTTTTCTTACAAAGGCAAATTAGGTTATGATAAACCTCAAGGAAGGCAACTTGGAAAGATTTAGTAAGTCAAAGGCATGTGTGTAGAAGTTAAGCTAGTCCTACCACAGGATAATGAAATATATTATTCATAAATATAATATACTTGATTTCCTTGTATGACTTATGGAGACCGTACTCATTATTTTTAAACTTACTCTCTAGACTTACGTTAGGCCTCCTGACTATTCTGTTTCCCTGAGTCCCTGGTTCTCTGTCATTTACGACAACAGACTGAGGATACCCCAAATGAGGGGCCCAAGGCAGTGGACTCCGTTCAACATGGTCAAGTGTTATTCCTACCTCTGGCCAGCCAGCCTCAACCCTCTGCTGTCATTCCTGCCATGTTCAATCCATTGTCAAAGCTGAGCCATGTCTCAGAAGTGGGTGGCTTCAGTTAAAGAAACCAGAATAGTAGTTGCTGCTTTTAAAAATTACATTCTATATTCCTGCACAGCAATATGATTATTGATATAGTAAATTAATATCTTCACAACTCTTGCATCTTGTTTTCCTACAATAACACCTAGCACACCCCACCAGCGCATGGCCTGGTAATTCCTCTTGTGTACATTTTCCACAATTCATCTTGGTGATTCACCATTTCTAATGTTAGTAATTTACAGTAATGAGCCATGAGCTGACACCCAGACTGGGTGAGACAGAGGCAACTTTCAATCTACAGCAAGTGGAAAAGAGTACTTGAGGGATACATTCTCTGCATTCTGAAAGCATCTTAATGATCCTAAGTGGTTTGGATGTTTAGAGGAAGTTCACAGGCACTGAATCAATTGCACATTATTTAAAAAATACAATGCATAAGACTTGGGAGCTAAAGGAATGCTGTTTCTTGTTCCATAGACTGAGAAGACTGAGAAGGTGGCAAGTTAGGAGAGTGTTGGAGCAAAGCTTTTGTTCCCTAGAAGCATGGGGTAAATGCATGTTTTGTTATGTGTTCATGGCTGGCTTCCATGTATGCCTGGGCAAAAATGAATGAATCCAGGCAAATTTGGGAATCATGGAACATCCCAATCTATTGTTTTTTTTCAAATGTCTTGCATTTAGCAAAGCACCACACATCCTTAGCTGAACACTACTTCATATTAAATTGTTAAATTGATGTGTACATATCAGAAGATAGAATCCACATATTTCCAAAGCCTTTCATATTTTTTTTTCAGTAAGGGTAGTCAGATGCCTTTGGAACTGTGCCTTTTATAACAAATTATTTCTTTTGTGATAATGAGAATGAAAAATCTATAGTTATTAGAACACACACATTATCACCATGTAGATTGAAATACTCAGTTCAGAAGGTCAATTTCCTAATATAAGAACACAAGCCATCAATTTGATGAATTGCATTTTCCTTTTTTCTCAGAGTGGGCCCTTTAATTTGGCTTCATTATTAAATAAAACAGAGAATTCTAGTGCCGGGAAACTCCTGCCAGCTATTTTTAGATCCACATCTATATTTCTCTCCAGAACTGTGGAAGGCATCTAAGTATCTATGTAGTGGAAAAAACATGGCCATTGGCTTCAGAGAACTCTAGGCTGAAATCCTGGCTTTGCCCCTGTGACTGGTTGAATGGCCCTAGGCAAGTCACTTCACCTCTTCAAGGCTTCGTTTGTTCATTGGTGGAAAGAGCACAATAATCCACCAGACTGTGTTCTTGTCAGAATTAAATATCTAGTATGTGCCAAGTGACTGACACAGGGCCCATAGGGAGCAGAGGCTCATGAAGTAGCAGTTAGCTCAGAGATGCTTATCTAATCACTCTCTCCAGTCGTGCAATCAATGCGATTGGTCTCTCTTTAGTTGCAGAGACCAACGTAGAAGGTGCTCTGCTTTCTCCACCTTGGGCACTTCTGTGTGTTCCCTGACTTGGCAACCATTGCTTTGTTGGCTGGTCCAAGACTATTGCAGCTGTGCTGTTTAGATGTCAAACAGGCCTAATGCCAGTTCGAAGTCGAGAGTGTTGCTCTTGATGACCACACCACAGAGCTGTCTTCCCTGAAGCTCTTGATTAGAATTTCTTGCCTCTGCATTCTCTGGCTTGCTATGGCTTCCTCACTGCATCTCACACTCCCACCCTGTTGGCAATGGTCTCTCTTTCCCTGTGCTGAAGGCAGAGTAAGAGAAAGCTGAGTCCTTTGGGTGAAATACATCTCCCCCTCTCTTTTTACATTGGTTCAGTGCCCACAAGTGTTACAAGGACCATGAAAGCCAGAAGTAACTATGTCTGTCTAGCCAGCAGACTGGAAGAGGACTAAATGTAGAAGTAGAAAACTGGCAAAAGCCACTGTTGCCTATTGGTGCCTCAGCCCTGTTATCACAAACCTGGTCTTGCTTCCCTTGTCCAAGAGACCAGATGTAGGGGAAAGGTCATTCCTATGATATGATACGATATGGTACCATATGATTATGATATGATATTTATTAGTCAATCTTCATCATTCACCGAGTCCATATCTGTGACTTCACCTCTTCACTAATATTTATTTGTAACTCCGAAATCAATATTCCTGGTGCTTTCACAGTCATTCAGGCACATGCAGAGCATGAAAAATTTGAGACTTGCTATGTACGAATTCCCAGGTGAGGTTTAAACAAGACGTTCCTCTGTTCTTGTGTCCTCTCATACAGAGGTCACCAGAGGATGCAGGCAGTAGGGGGGCAGGGCAGTGTAGGACAAGAAGCTCTGGCTCTGGGGCCAGTTGGATAGGGTCTGAATCCCAACCCTGGTGCCTGTTAGTGGGGTAGCTTCAGTCAAGTCTCAACTTTTCTGAGCCTCATTTTCTCACTTGTAAAATAAAGAAAATAGAATCTACCAATCTATTACCAATGTCTTACCTGTAGCAAAGCACTACACATCTTTAGCTGAACACTACTTCATATTTAATTGTAAATTGATGTATATGTATATCAGAAGATAGAATCCACGTTTCCAAAGCCTTTTACATTTTAAGTTATTTTTTAGGATTTAAGATGGTGATCAATCTACATATTTATATCATTCTGTGTGTATATATATATACACACAATATATGTATACATTTGTACACACATATAGTGTGTATATACATACACACACACAAGTGCTCATCCTTAGGAACAACAGTTTCATATTTGCTAACTGAGTGTTTGCAGAGACTTTATGGAATACCATGAGTAATTAGAATGTACTATGTGTGTGTGTGTGTGTGTGTGCCACTTTTCTACTGTACTCTGCCTACTCTTCCATTGGAAGGTATATATATATCCATATCTACATATATGTCTATATATGTATATATCTTATATATCTTTCACTGGATATACACATCTTCCAGTGGAACAGTAGGCAGGGAGTAATAACTAGGCTTTGGCTTGAGTTCCATTTCTATCAGTAAGGTCCACTGATGTGTGAACTGAGACGTTACTTTACTTCTGTGCCCCATAGTTCCCTAATATATAAAGTTGGGATCAAGGTGTCTGCCTTCCCAACAAGAGGTTGTTGTGGGTATAAAACGAGTTTAACAGACATGAACATCCTTAGTAACTTTTAAAGCACGCTAATAACAGAAGGCATTAGTATTGTCTGGCACATGTCCAGGCAGCAGGAGCAGTCAGGAAGCTATGATGGTCATTCTATGGGGGCTGTAGTCTACGCTGGATTGTTTGAATACAGTGTTCACTCCTTTATTGATTGATTTATTCAACCTTTTAGCAGACTTTTGTATTGAAAGCTGATTCTGCCCAGCCCTATGTAGGATGCCAAGGATACAAATGAATAAGCAAGATCCATCTCTCAAGAAACTTACTGTAGAAGGAGACAAACATGCTATATGGATTCTAGGAAGGAGTGCCCTAGGCTTACATTCTTCCACCAGACTCAGCTTTTTCACATGGCCCTGGGTCTCTACCTGACAGTGGGGACTCTCTTTTATTCACGCCAGTTGTGTATGGGTCTGTGCTTGCACACGTGTGTGCATGGATATGAATGTGACCAGAGGTAGGAGTGGGGATGCAACATACACTGGTGCTGTCAGTAAGTGCACTCTCCTAGATGTTCCTTACTCATTCCCTTAGTCTTGTGGAGTTTCGTGATCCTTTCTCTAGGATGTTGGTAATATTCCTTCATGTCTACAGCTACCAATATAGGGAAATTTACACATGCCCAGATGATTCCTGAGATATAAATGCATCTGCTGAACAAATGTATGCACTTCAGATGTGCTCTGTGTGAAGCGTGTTGTGTTCTTTTTGTATCCAAAGCCTGAAGGTCCCAGAATAAATAAACTCACTGACATGGTTCCCTCAGATATTATTTATTTAGTAACTTCAATTCTCTGATCTCACGTGAAAGAAATTCTTAGATATGTGTGTATGAGCCAAAAAATATTGGTATAAGGAGCCATAAAATTGCAAGTGCTTTTTTAAACTATCTTGATTACGTATATAAAATAAGGAGAAAAATCTTAGACTCCCCTAGAAATTTGCCTTGCTATGAGATCTGAGTGGTCACAGAATCTGTCTTAAAAGAGCTACAAGAAAACTGAGTAATTACGTGGGCCAAATCCTTCCTTTCACAGATAGGGTCTAGAGTGATGAAATGGATTCCCAATGTTTGAATTGTTTGCATGAAAATACTACAAAATCTGGCTAAAATACAACATATCTTAGATCTTTTCTCCCAACTTCCTTCTCTTTGATTTTTCTCTTTTTTCATTCATTCATTCTTTTATGCATTAGTTTATTACTTAGAGAGGACCGGAAGCCTTTATGTGCAAGATACAGTCCTAAATAAAATTCCTTTTCTAGAACATTTGCAATGGGAATAAATGAACTAGATATCCTGATCTATAGTATTTTGGGGGTGGTTTCCAGCATTATACATCTGCTAAATTTTAGCAAACTCACTCTTATTAAAGGTATCAAATATTTTCTTTCATTTTGTAAAAGTTAAAAATACCTTAGCCAAAGTAGGGTTGGGCTTTCAGTTCTAACATATATTAATTTTAAGATGTCCTCCCTGGCTTCTGGGAGGATAGTGAACAGGTGAAGAGCAAGGTTGGATTGCCTAGAGCCAAACCCTGGTTTTGCTATTTTCTATCTGTGAAACTGTAGACAAGTCACTTAATTCTTTTACCTCTTGTTATTCTTACCTGTAATGTAAGAATAAATATTCTTACTTTAATAAATATTCTTTAATAAATACTCTTACTTTAGCTATAAAGTGGAAATGATGATATCTACTTCATAGGGCACTTCTGGGATATTCAGTGAAAAGTCCTATAGAGCACACAGTCCAGTACCTCGCCCACATTAAGTACTTGATAGCTGTCAGTTGTTATTGTTGGTGTTGCATAATGGAAGCAATTTCTTTGATTCCTGGATTGATTTGTTAGCATGGTAGATATTGTCTGTCAGAAATTTTATATCTCTACTAATATACTTCTTTGGATAATATAGAGCCCATGAATTAATCATTCCTCAAACCCTAAATGCCAGGGTGGGGGCACAGCATTGATGGGCTGTATCTCTCACCAGTGAGGGAAGGGAGTTGTCTCTTGTAGCTGTATATGTAGAAACAGATGTACTAAGCTACAGAAACTAGGATTGGTGGAATGGAAACAAAAAAATAATAAATTCATGGAAATTTCACTTATATTTTTATATAAAGGAAATGTATTGGTGGATTTTGCAAACTTAGACATTCATCAGAATCACCTGGGAGATATTTAAAAATATGGATTTCTGGGTTTCAATTAGGACTGAGTAAATTAGAATTTTCTGAAATATCCATTAAAGATGTAAGTTCCCTGCCCCACAACTCCCCCAGTAATTTATACGCAGCTAGCTTGATACCAGCATTTGAGTACTGGCATACACTGTGGTTGGTGGTTGATGCCATTATTAGGTAGACATTCTGGACCAGGTAGAAGAGATCATTTGCTCCTTAATTTGGTCTTGTTGAAGGCATCCTAGGGCCTATGTGCCCTTACTTCTGGATTGGTGACATCAGGGGCCTGGGAGGAAAGAGAGAAATGAGGGGCTATTGTAATTTGTGTTGTGATCCTTTGTTTTCTGTGAATCTCCTGGAACTTCATCTTAGAGCTTAGAAGAAAGATGTCATCTCTCATCCTTTAGCAACAGTTCCTAGGTCTATATGTAAACAGTCAAATATTCAGTTCATGGTTATAATACCTGGTTTGGCAAAACCACGGGTAGCTGAGAAACAGAAACGAAAATTTAAAACACCAAAACAAACCACCATTGCCTCAAGAAAACAGTTTGCTTGAACTCTTTAGTTACTACATTTTGTTACTAAGAATGTAGCCCTTCTTGCTTTGACTACTAGAAAGCTCAGAGCCAAGTTCGTGGTTGACTTTTCACAAATCCAGTATAGTATGTTCTGCCAGGCATTTTATGTATTCGTCTCACTCTTGGACTCTTTTTTCCTACCCTTATTTACTCTCTGACATGATTTCTTCAGTTATCTATTTTTTATCCTAATGCACTATGTTTAGTATAAAGCATACAAAATCAGTTTTGGAACAAGTGGGGCTTTGAACATATAGAAAAATATGCTAGGCGATTGGCACAAAAGATATTATTCCTGCCCCAAAGACCTCACAGTTTAGTAGCCAGAGAGACACATAAAAACATAAAATAAGTTGCAGTACTGTTTTGTAAGAGCTATCATGGTGGTGTAGACACAGTGCTCCAAGGAGTACAACTGAGGATGCATCACCTCAGTTGTGGCGTGTATTCTGTGCCTGTTATGAGCCAGCAATTCTTTTAGGCCCTAAAGACACATATCCCCTTAGCCCAAAAGAGCTCAAGTCTAAGGGGAAGACAAATATGTAAGCAAATAATTACAGAGTCACGTGCTGCTTAATAATGAGGACACATTCTGAGAAATGCATTGTTAGGTGATTACATCATTGTGTGAATATCACAGAGTGTGCTTACACAAACCTAGATTGTAGAGCCTACTACATTTCTAGGCTATATTGTATAGCCTATGACTCCTAGGCTATAAACCTATACAGCAAGCTTGTCCAGCTTATGGCCTGCTGTCCACATGTGACTCAGGATGGCTTTGAATGCAGCCTAACACAAATTCATAAACCTTCTAAATCCTTGAGATTTTGGCCTGGTGTGGTGGCTCATGCCTGTAATCCCAGCACTTTGGGAGGCCAAAGTAGTTGGATCACTTGAGGCCAGGAGTTTGAGACCAGCCTGGCTAACATGATGAAACCCTGTCTCTACTAAAAATATGAAAATTAGCCAGGTATGGAGGGGCATGCCTGTAATCCCAGCTACTCAGGAGGCTAAGGCACAAGAATCGCTTGTACCTGGGAGGTGGAGGTTGCAGTGAGCTGAGATGGTGCCACTGCACTCCAGCCTAGACAACAGAGTGAGATTCTACCTCAAAAAACAAAAAACAAAAACATTATGAGATTTTTTGCGATTTATATTGTTTAGCTCATCAGCTATTGTTGGTGTTAGTTTATTTTATGTGTGGCCCAAAACAGTTCTGCCAATGTGGCCCAGGGAAGCCAAAAGTTTGGACACCCCTGCTGTATGGCTTGTTACTGTACTGAATACTGTAGGCAACTATAACACAAAGATAAGCATCTGTGTATCTGAACATATCTGAACATAGAAAAGGTACATTAAGATTATGGTATTATAATCTTATAGGACCCCTGTTGTATATGTGGTCTGTCGTTGACTGAAATGTCATTATGTAGCACATGACTGTACTATAAAGAGATTCATTCTAAAACTGAGTGTGTATAAAATGCTGTGAAAACACAGATGAGGGGCAATTAATTCTATCTGGGAAAGGAAGTCTCAAGGAGAGAGAGTTACAGAGAGGTGATGACATTTCAGCTTGATCTTGTGCATAACAAATGACTTCCTATGAGGTATTTTCCACCTGTTTTGAATTAACTAAAATGATTAGGTCTTAGAATTTATAAAGGTCATCTTTACTAGCATGAAAAAAGAGGATCACTCTTGTAAAATAACCATTTAAAATGCAACAGCCTGATTTTTGAATGGGTACTAGGATGAATTAATGCTAAAGTTCAGAAGAAAGATTTGGAAATGGAGATGGCTGGGGCCATAATTATTAGGGATTTGACAGAAAATAGTGCTATCAAATATGTACAATAATTAGAATATAATTCATATAATATAAAATAATAATTATAGCTCCCTACCATACAACATTGCTTTTTAGTTTGTGCTTGGCTGATTTAGGCCTCATTATAGGAAAAAATTCACTGACAGATCATCAGAAACTTTATACTCTGGCAGAAGCAATGCTGTGTATTCTCCAAACCCACTTCCTTTTCCTTTTGTGTTTACTGCTAAACTCGATTTACCATTATCCTTGCTGATCTCTGCCACTTCCAGAACTGGCCTACTGAAATCTCCTATGCTTGATCTTTTACTCTCTTGCTTTCTCTTCCACGGGGACTTACAGATCACATGCTGAGGACAACAGTGTCAGGAGGTGAAAGGAGCTTGAGTCCCTAAGGGACACATAGAGGAGAGCACCCTAGGAAAGTTGTTTAACCAGGGATATCTGCAGTGAATCTTGCATGAGTGAGCCAGGTATCATCTTGTATTGTGCACGGCCACTGAAATTGGAGGTTGTATTGTGCACGGCCACTGAAATTGGAGGTTGTATTGTGCATGGCCACTGAAATTGGAGGTTGTATTGTGCATGGCCACTGAAATTGGAGGTTGTATTGTGCACGGCCACTGAAATTGGAGGTTGTATTGTGCATGGCCACTGAAATTGGAGGTTGTATTGTGCATGGCCACTGAAATTGGAGGTTGTATTGTGCATGGCCACTGAAATTGGAGGTTGTATTGTGCACGGCCACTGAAATTGGAGGTTGTATTGTGCATGGCCACTGAAATTGGAGGTTGTATTGTGCATGGCCACTGAAATTGGAGGTTGCTTGTTATAGCAGTTATTCTATCCTAGTACATCCTCTGTGAAGTTATGTAAACAGTTCTTCCTTTAGCTTCCTTCCATCGATCCTTATCATCATATAACATGCTGTAATTTAATAAATGTTTACAGAATTCATGAATCAAGATATTCTTTTCAGATATTGAGCAAGGTTAGTATTGCAACCTCAACCTATCAAATATGCATAAGTCAAGAAAATAAATAGAAGAGCATTCAGTTCTCAGAGGAGCTACATTACATTTGCAGTGATGCATTTATTCTTGTAACACACAAATGGGACATCTCAGAATGTGGTCCCTGGGACAGAAACAGGACAAACACACACATAAGGTGAGGGGAGCATTCCCTCCTTCATTGTGTGAACATGTTTGGTAGAGGGCCTTCCAGGGTGTGAGAAATGAGTCAGGTCACTTGGCCTTAGCATTAGAGACCTGGATTTGTTTGGCAAATCAGTAGGGTTTTAAAATAAGCTATTTCCACTAGTGAGTTATGACATTATTTCTATGGCATTCTAATGGACCTGAACAATTTATTCTATCAAGAACATTTCACAGGACTTCTGCATATTAACTAGTCATTGCTCTTGTTGTTGGGACTAGCACAATGCACAAGAGATATGGACCCTGCCCTCAAGAACCTTATAATCTAATGGGGAAACAGACATGTAAAATACAGTGACAGTTGTTATGGAGGCAATCCAGGATATGTTGCTTTTTTTTTTTTTCAGCATTTCCTTCTCATTCTGGACAAAAAGCATTTCCTTCTCATTCTCCTCCTTCTGTTGTTTAAATCCAAAGCAACACCAAAAAGAATTTCTCTATGTGCAAAATTAAATTCAATTATGAAGTCCTTAAATTTGTTTTGTCTCCTTGGTCATAATGGGTGTGGTGTGGGTTAGGAGTTGGAAGTAAGGTTTAGGAGTGGAGGGTACATTTTCAAACATGTTAATTTATTTTAAGGCTGTGATGGGACCATGTATATGCATTAATCTCTAAATAGGTAGCCACGTATTTCTAGGTAGGCAGCAATATACATGAGAATTTCCTTTTTTATCACTATCACTAGGTTTCTTAGTGGCTAAGTCCTCATTAATTCCTCAGTTAATTCCTTAATAAGCTGTCAAAAATAGTGACTTATTAAACCTACAATTATTGAACCTGGTTTTCTTGCATTCACATTCCCATGCCTCTAATACATCCTCATATTGCCATGAGATTACTTTCCTTAAGCTCTACTTATTATGCCTATTTACCCTGTTGAAAACACCTTCAGAGGCTCTCATTGCTTAATTAATCATATCCGACTCCATAATAGCATTTCAATACCCTTCACTGTCTGCCACCGTGTATATTTCTAATTATAATAGCACCCCTCAATCCATCTCTACCACACACCCAAAGTCTTGAATGCTCTCTCATCTCACAGTCCCTCAGTACTTTTTCTTACCCTTACCCCTTCACAGAATCCTGAGGCTGTCTCATGACTCCTCACCCATTGTGCTTCCTGAGTGCTAAGATGCCCTGCAGAAAGGCCGTGTTGTCAGGGATTAGAGCTGATGGTAGGGTAGCTGAGCTCAGCCCCTGTGGATGGGTCATTGGAGGAGATCACTGCAATGGTGCTGCCCGAGGGCATCTGTGGATCTTAGTGTAACTGATATTCAGGGGACCTACTCAAGTCTACCTGTCTGACCTCTTGCTAGAGAGTCTCTGACATATTCCCCACAGTCAATATCTTCTGACCTTCCTTCTTCAGAAAAACGGGTGTAGGGAGGATGGAACCTGAGCCACGGCTGCCTAAGAAGTCAGGATCTGGAAGTCTATCTCCTTCCTTATGGCTGCTGTGAGTCACCTGCCTTGTCATCATCTGGATAGTTATAAAATGCAGATTTCCAGGCCCACAGCAGACCAACTAAAACAGACTTTCCCGGGTGGGAGCATCTCTGATATTTTCACCTTAAACAATTATTCTTTGTAGTTGATTTAAGTCTGAGAGTCACTGCTCCCCAGATGGGCAGACAGTCTGTGGGAAAATCCTGGTATCAGTCCTTCTAGTGTCACCATGAAAGTGAGAGCTGGCCAGGCACGGTGGCTCACTCCTGTAATCCCAGCACTTTGGGAGGCTGAGGTGGGTGGGCGATTGGAGGCCAGGAGTTCAGACCAGCCTGGCCAACACAGCGAAACCCTGTCTCTACCGAAAAATACAAAAATTAGCCAGGCATGGTGGTGCGCGTCTATAGTCCCTGCTATTTGGGAGGCTGAGGGACAAGAATTGCTTGAACCCAGGAGGTGGAGGTTGCAGTGAGCTGAGACTGTGCAACTGCACTCCAGCCTGGGTGATAAAGTGACTCTGTTTCATAAAAAAGTAAAAGAAGAAAGTAAGAGTTAATTTACTTTCCTTTCTTTGTCTAGTTGATATTAGTGTTTGGCTTTTCTACTGCCATGTAGATAATAGGAAAGTGGAGTCCAAGGAGTGGTGGGGTGAGGGCAAATAAGGAAGATACCTCTCTTGGGTACTGCCCTTCGCTGTCACAAGGAAGAGAATAAAATCTTATTGGGAGGCTGAGCAATTATAATGATATCCTTATTACCCACTACCTGTTTTCTTGAACATTTGGTACTGGGCAGGCAAACCAAAAAATGTCCACAGTCTCTGATGTCTGCCATTTCTTGTCCTTCACCCCATCCCAGTACTGTTTCTATAACCTTTATCCTTATCTTTAAATCTCAGTGAAATTGCTGTAATCAGTGAAGAGGTATTGAAAGTATTAAGGAACATCTAATTATTCCTTTTTATTTGCATCTTATTGTTGCTTTCTGAGTTTTTGTTTTTGTGTGCATTTTATAATGTACGTGATATGTAGTGAGCCATGTATATGTGTAAGTGTATATATTCAGGCTGAGTGCTTACTTTTCTTTAACTGATCATGTACAACCTCAAAAAACTTCACTATCAACTATCTTGACGATGCAGCAACCTGATCCTCTGAGCTTTAGCCAATGACTGTCTCCTTTCTCCTGATAACTAAGGCCTGGGAATTCTGTGCTTTGGACTCTCCCAGGGCTTTAATGAATTTCCTTTTGATGCTCGTCCAATGGAACTAGCATTGCTATTTGACATTCTGAATTTCTCATTTCAGTACGTGACCTTGTAGGGTGTTGTTTTGAAGGAATCAAATCTTGATCTCAATCTAGTGAGCTTAACCCTTGCATATTTCTCTACCAAGGTCATGGCCAGTTAAATACTTTGGTTATTCATATAATGCACCAGAAAATTAAAGCTGGTCCTTAATTAAAAGTTTCTTCTCTTCAACCTATGTATGGCCTAGCTCAAATTATTTGGTATGACCTTATAAATTTGAGACACGAAATGGTTATATTCTCAGTTTCTTGAACCTACACCAATTAGATATGTTAGAATATCCAGTAATCATTAAATAGCAAATACCTGTCTCTATATACAAAGTGCAGAATGTATATGTACAACCCAGAGTCATTTAATTTCTTTTTAAGTTGGACTCTTTGGGGCCCAGGGATGGTTTTTTTATATAATATATCTAAATTTATACACTTGGCTACTATTCCAGGACAGCCTTGTCACCGACATAAATCATCTCATTTCAGCAGCTACAGTAAATAATTGGGCCCCTGAGACATTGTTTTCCATCTTCTCTGCAGAGAGCCTCCTACAACCTCTGGGTTCTCCCCTGGGTGTGCAGGGTGACAGTGCTGTTGCCTCTGGCCTTTTCATTTATTATTTATTTCATTTATTTCAGGATTCAGAACAAATTGGAATTGGCAAAAAATGGAGAGAGTCTTTGGAAGGATAAATCCAAGGTTCTCATAATTACCAGAAACTGTGGGGAGAGCAGAAAGGGGAAAAAAGAATAAGAGAAAAACAAATGAAATATTTCAAATCAGGAGACTTAAAAGAAAGACATTTACAACAGTGAATTTTCAGGTCCCAATAACAAAAAGGCTGTTATAATAAAGTTTTTTTGTTTTGTTTTGTTTTTGTAAGGCCAAACACAGCTTCCACTGCTAGCAGGCCGAGAGGGCTGGGTCCAGGCCAGGGGCTCTACCAGGAAGCTGATACAGACTTTCAGTATTGCCTCCCTGAGGCCAAGAGCATCCCTATAAGCCTCCATTTTTTCCTGTAGTAAACACCCATGGATTATTTTTCCCAGTCCCCAAAGTATAAAAGGGTCAACTTACTACCAAGTTATAATAAAGTTTTCTCTTTGGTTTCTGGTTTATGAAATACTTCCCAGCTTTTGTTCAAAGATTAATTTGCTGCAATAGAACTTGATTACAATTCAGTAGCTTTTATCATACAACTTTCACCTTGGACCAATTCTTCTAAAAACAGAGAGTTTTTAAGTGATACAATCCCAACTGATATCAAGTAACGCATCTTACTCAAAGGCAGTCTAATGTGTGTGAATGCTTGTTAGCCCAGGAGCCAACATAGAGTCAGCACTTAATAAACAGTGTCACTCTTCTCTTCTCTTTATAAGTATAGATAAAATCAATATGTAAACACACACATACATGCATATATTCTGTCATCCAGAATTTGAGAGTTTGAATAAATTATGGAGAATTATATAGTTCAGCAATGTGGTAGATAGGCACTATTATTATCCATATTCTGCAGACGAAGAAACTGAAGTCTAGAAAGGTGAAATAACTTGGAGAATCACTCAGGATTCCAATGCAAGAGGAATGTGTAACTTCAGTAACTCTGTTCCTAAACACTGTATTAGATTGCCTCCTAGGTCTGCTTAAACTCATGACATCCATTTGAAAGTATTCACTATTTATTAAAGTGTAGCAAATCATCCCCAAAATTAGTGACTTAAAAGAACAATGGCTTATTTTCTTGTACAGTTTCTGTGGGCTAGGAATTCAGGACGGTCTTGACAAAGCAGTTTTGACTTAGCATCTCTCATGAATGTGCAGTCAGATGTTGGCTGAGCCTGCAGTCATCTGAAAGCTTGCTGGTGCTGGAAGAGGCACTTCCAAGGTGGCCCACTTGCATAACTGGCAAATTAGTGCTGGCTCCTGGCTGGGGCTTCTGCAGCTCTCCATGTGGCTCTGTCCACAGGACTGTTGAGTGTCCTTATAACATGGTGGCTGGCTTTCCCCATAATGAGTGATCCAAAAGACCAAGGCTGAAGCCATAATGTTTTATTGTATGAACTAGCCTCAGAAGTAACATACCATTATTCCCACCACATGTCTATTGACCACACAGCTAACTCTAACTCCATGTGTGAAGGACTGTACGCAGGTGTGAATACTACAAGGCTACCATAGCAAACCAGTACTTATTCTCTTTTTGCATAAACCCCTTCCAACCCTTCCTCTAACCTACCACTCTTAGTCTATATTGGCCCATCATAGACACTTAATAAATATTAGCCTAGCCAATGAACTTAATAAACATTTGGATTCAGGTTAAAAAATCCTTCCAGTTTTTTGAGCCATTGCTAGGGAAATTATATAACTTGAGCTTTTACCAATGACTCACTTTTTCCATCTACTTTTCCTTTTCAGAAACTCTTGGCCTACCTTCCCTACAATTCTGTAACCCAGTAATTGTGTAGGAAACCTCACAACTGAGGCTGAACCTCACAGCTGCTTTGTCTGCCTCCACTGAGAACATGAGAATAGGTTTGGCATGGTTTTCTCAACTGATGAGTCTTTTCCCTGATCAACTGCTCAGGAGAACTTCTAAAGGAGACTCTAGTCCTAGAGACAGCTGTGAAACAGGTCTCTTAGACACTGCATTTCAGAGCCAATCATAAGCCATTTCTGTAATGATAAAGAGCTATACATATCCCCATACATTAATAATGCTGGTTGGTATGTATTTAGAAATACAACATTTTGAAAAATATCTATTTGGAAAGAAGGCCATTTGTTTTGTTACCGTTAGCCTACTAGTGTTCTTGTCTTATATATCTCTTTATCCTATGTATTACATAATGAAGATAAGTCACAAAAGCACTAGTTAAGACAGGAATTATGTCTTTCCAGAAACAAACCCTGGTGTGATTTTTAAAAGTACAGTGTGCTTCCAGCCCCTGCATCTTTCTTGTTCCAAGGATGTCATTATCAATACTAATATAAATTTTTCATTGCTTGAGCCATTACAATATACAGAGAATAGATTTTTCAATTTTTCCAGTTCCACTGAGTATATTAGCAAAATTGTCTGTCTGTCAGCAGGCATGTGGTGACGCCAGTAGCATCTCTGATTTTGATTGTTCTAAATCTTTTTATATTTACAGGTCTCCAGCAGAGAAAAGGCCAAGGACTTATTTGTAAACCCTTCTCCCATGTGCTTCTTCTGATCACTTTCTCTTACATTTCTTATTCTCGTCTGAGTCTTTAAAATAATAAATACTAAAAGCAATCTAAATGATAGGAAGTATGTATATTTCATTGATAAAATTGTAGGCTTTTAAAAATCATGCTTTATTAGTTATTAATATACCTGTAAGTTAAGGGTAGTTAAAGAGGGTTCTTGATCTACGCAGAATTTTCCCACACATTAGGGGCAGACTCAGAGTAGAGCCATGTTCTAACACCCGGCTTGGTGAAGATTCTGAACTCATATACAATGACCTATGGCAGATTGAACTCTCAACTCTTTTGTAATCTTCATGAACTATAAATGTTGCACATGCCTGCAGAATGAATTTTAGTTTCATTGTGGGGTAGTATGCAAGAAGAACCCTGGAGTGGCACATGTTGGGAGGGATAGATTAGAACATAGCAAGACTTCTTAATTGAAAAGATGAAGTTTCTCAGGCCAAATAGTAATATGATAAAATCATAGAATGGTATATTTGGGAAGTAGCTTCAAAGTATGCCTTTCAGTTTCTTTCAAAATAAAATGAAGAAAGAGAGAGAAAGTGCATGGCCTAATGTCACATGGTTAAAAGAAGATGAGTGGGCCTTAAATCAAAATCTGCCTTTCAGTCACGGATTTTCCCCAATACATTGGACTATCTCATGGAAAAAAAAGAATGTGGGATTAATCATGAATTCTTTTTTTAAATTTAGATTTTTCAGGGTTAGAGACTAAAGAATAGAAGTTTTGTTTGTTTGTTTGTTTGAAATACCTGGCGCAAACAACTAATTGGATAGATTGAGTTCAACAGGAGGTCCTTTATTGTAGTGTATTGTTTGTATCTATCCACTGAGCTTGAACTTGCAGCATAACATCCATGACATTTTATTATTACATTACCATGCAGACAACCTTACCAATAGATCCAAGGTCATTAACATCTGTATTAGTTTACTATTGCTGGTGTTAACAATTTACCACAAATTTAGTGGTCCAAAACAATACAATATAAATTTATTATCTTAATGTTCTACAGGTCAGAAGTCTGAGGTTAGGTCTTATATGGCTAAAAGCAAGGTGTCGGCAGGGCTTCCTTCCTTCTGGAGACCCCAGGGAAGAATCTGTTCCTTGCCTTTGCCGTCCTCGAGAGGTTTCTCACATGCCTTGGCTCCTGGTCTCTTTTTACCAATGGCGTCATGAGGACCTCTCCTTACCATTACACCTCCTTCCCTGAATCAGATCCTCCTGCCTCCCTCTTATTAGAGCACTTGTAATTACATTAGTCCTTCCTTGATAATCCAGGATAACCTCCCCATCTCACGATCCCTAGCTTGCTCACATCTGCAGCATCCATTTTGCCATGCAAGGTAACAAATTCACCAGTTCTGATTAGGCCTTGGACATCTTGAGGGGGCCTATTCTGCCTGTCACATCTATATTTGTTATTTAGTTAGAAAATAATTGAGTATGACTGTAAGAGCCTTGCAAAGAGCCCATAGACTTCATTGTGAGTCTGATTTAGAGTACACCAGCTGGGTAACCTTGGGAAGCTTGGTTAACCTCGCTGAGCCTTAATTTCTTCATCAGCAAACTGGGGTGGACAAAATATGAGCCAAAATGTATTATGCTCTTAGTATATTCATTCACAATTCTTTAAAAAACATGATTGTGCCCTCCTTTGTGCCAGGGAGTGTTAGGTGCTGAGAGGATATGGTAAGTGGAACTCACATGGGGTCTGTCTCAGGCACTTACAGACTGGTGGAGGAGGCAGTCCATCACAGTTGTAATCCAACAAAGAAGAGTAAAATTTCAAAGAGAACTGCATTCTACTGTAAAGGGACTTGTGTAACGGGAGCTTCTAATGTAGGATTTGACCACAAGGGAGCTTGGGGAAGTCTCCCCTGAGGAAGTGACTCCCAAATGGAGACCTGGAGAAGGTGTAGGCACCAACAAGGCAGAGAAGGGAGGAAAGTGCAGGTGCAGAGGCTCATGGGAGAAGGAAGGAGAGCAAGTGAAAGGGGCTTGAAGAAGGCTATTGTCTTGGAGCAGGAAGGTGAGCTATATCAGTCCCAGGCCAACAGTGCAGGATCCAAACTTCCACTGATTTAGGCAAATGACAGGCAAGTCATGAACTTTTCTATGACTCAGTTCCCACACTGATAAAATAGAGATAACAATAATAGTAGCTTTTGGGGAATGCGCAGCTTAGATAAGAAAATGCGTGAAATCACTGTGCATACAGTCAGTGCTCTGTGAATCTTAGTAATTGCCCTAATCATAATCTCACTTACCCTTGCATCAACCTTATGAAGTAAGTAGAAACTAAGGTGGAGAATATTAAGTAGCTTGTCCAGGGTCATACAGCCAGTGACAGATCAGGGGATTTGGAACGAGGTACCTCTGCCTACATGGAGCTGGTGTTCTGCACCACAGCATCCCCCACCCCAGAGCATGGCTGCGAGAGATAAATGGGATAGTATACTGAGAGTGCTCTGTAAAGTAAACCTAAATCCATAAATAAAAGGCTTGTGATTATTCACATTATCCTCCTCACCACTATTTTTCTTCTGTTATTACTCATAACAAGGAGAATGTAAGCTGGCTGAAGCTGACCCATTTAATTTCTTCCTCTAAATCATTTTCTCTCTAAGTAAATTCCAATAAAAACAAGGGGAACAGGACTAAGCAGAAGATGCAAAGTGCAGTCATGTCTTCATTGACTCTGTGGCCTCATTCCTTTTGGCCCAGATGCCAGCGCTTATTTCTGAGGGGCCAGGAAAGAATAGAACAGCTCACTCTCTGTTATACCCTTAGATTGTAGAAATAAGTGTTTGGGGCAATCTGGTAAATTGAGATAACCACATAAGCCATTTGAGGTTTACTTAATTTCAAAGAATTAGAACATTAAAAGTATCAAAGTTATATAAGTATATTTAATCTTCATTTAATAAATTTGAAGACACTTCAAAATTGTGCTGTTTCTCAGGATTCCCACCACCATTTCAATCATCTTGGCCCTGATAAAGTGCAGGAGTGCTGGCTTAATAGGCATTTTTAGTTGGTAGAATGCCAGATAATCATCTCTTACTGGAAATGGTCATAAATTGAAATTTGAATTTGTTGATTCTGTAAATCTGGAATAATACAGTAGGGTTTTGAAATTGTCTCCTTTTAATTTCATCATTAATGTGAAACAATAAAAATGATTAGATCTTAAGTGGAAAATGCATAACCCTAAAATGCTTCCCTAACTAAATCAAACAGAATACAGAAAGAAGAAAGAAGATCTTCCATTTGTCAAGTGATAGATTCTTTTTATCATTCGCTGATGTCTGACAGTGTTGGAATATGAGACTTTAGCAATTATGATGCCAGAAATGTATTAAAGGACAGATTTATTTTCACAGACATGCACAAAAAGTATATTTGTATGACTTTTTCTGTGTGGTTGTTATTTTATGATTGTTTGCTATTGAAGAAGATTTGAAGAAGAATCTAACATCAACTGACACTTTTAAATTTGTGTGATCTGAGATCTCAATCCCCCTACAAATTCAGGGCCAGAATCCAACTAATGAAAAAGTATGACATTAATTATTACGATAAGGTGTATCCTACTGCAAATTTACAGGTTTCAAAATCTGGTCATTGAATAGCTGAGTTAAGAACTAAAGAAGCCACTGACAGCTTGGAGCTTAGCTTTCAAAGTTGGAACCAACAGCGTATCTTATGCATTGACTGAAATAATGCAATGAAATTCTTTTCTCTCTTAACAAGCTTTCTCCAGTCATGAAATTCCCTTTGCTATGCCGCAACCCCAATGTGAAAAAGGAGAACATGTTCCGATATTGAAAAACCGTATGCCATTACCTACTTTATCATTCATATCAAAGACACTGAACAGATAGCACATGTACAATTGATGGATTATTCTCATCATGAAAGTCTGATCACCCCACTTGGGTTTTCAAACAAAGCATTTAATAACCACTGCCTTGTTAAAAGGTGGAAAATGATCTGGCTTGTGGCCTGATAGGACGAGGTTTTATTGATTTTACTGAGGCCCTTGACTTGGGAGATCACAGGCTTCTTAAGGGCAAACTTAAAAGGAAGCATTGAGATGGATGAGTAATTACCTGTGTGATGGATGTCATTCTGTAAACATCAGGATCGGGTAGCTTCTCCTTGGAGTATCAGTTGGTGGGGGAGGGAGAGAACATAGTCGAAGTCTCATTTCAACCATTTTTAGTCTTTTTGCGTATTTATAAATGAGCTTTGCTCTGTTGGAATATGGGGTTATACATGATTTTGAAAAGATATGCCTTTGTTTCTTAATTTAAGTGTTGGTTTACAAAAAGAAATAGATTTTTATGGCTGCTAGACAACACAATGATTCTTCAAATGCTACAAAAAAAAAAAAAACCAACAACTTGATAAATGTTATTTGTTTTCATGGTTCTTGGTCTATTTGGAAATGCAGCTATCTGAATCCCAGGCTCCAAAAGGGGCCAGGCTGAGCTTGAGGCAGTATCAGAAAAGAGGCCACTGATGGAAGCCTGGGGAAGGAGGTACTGAGTGGGAGTCAGTGCTCAGGAGATTTGGAGGCCTCGCAGGGTGCTAGAGCAAGGAGGTGACAAAGCAGCACTCAGTGATAGAATAGGCAATAGGCAGGAGGGACCACAGGGAATGGAGCTCTGGGTGGGCAGCATTCTGTGGACTGGGAGGTGGCCACCCCAGAGATTGTAGAGTGGGGTTGTTGTCAGGTCTGTCTCCTGTGGCCCTTGCTTTCTTTCAATTGGTGTCACAAAGTGAGACTTAAGAAAGCTATCTTGAGGGTGGAGAGGGAGTAGAGGAAGGAGTTGTGTTTACTGGAATCCACTGAGCTGCTGAACCCAGGCGATACGTGAAATTCCTTTAATGTCATAACACTGAATTGAGCAATCCTTTTGATGTGGAAGAAAAAAACCATTTTTTATCCCATCTGTTGGATACAGTGGAATGGGTATGAGTTTTAGAGTCAGGCAGATGGGGTCACATGGTTCTAGTTCTGCCCCAGGCACTTTGAGACCTTGGGCAAGTTTAATTTCCCTAATCTTGACTTTCTCTCATTTATCTATCATTCATTTATCAAACATCTATTGGGTAAGTACTATGCACTAAGTACACAGTA